>NC_061863.1:24037709-24726619 GCF_907164915.1 Impatiens glandulifera
ATTTTTATGTAATTACCGAGTAAAATTTTAATTAAAAAATGCATTTATTTGATCGCCAAAAAAAATGCTACGTTACTAGGTATTTGGCCCCCCCGAGAATATATTTCTAGGTCCGCCACTGATGACATGTATATGGGATAAGCATTGTTGTGCAAGCCATAAAGATTTCAAAAGGGGTGGTGATTTGAACTATTTGAAAAGGAGCAAGTTGATAAGATAAGAGAAGGTGAAAAACACATCTTTCCAATAATAATGTAGTGGGCAAGTCAAATTGGACGCATCCATGTTGTTAGTTTGTGTGAAGAGAATATAGATGTTGTATGACTTTGTTCTCAAGATGCGGTTGAAGACTACTTTACTCGTCTACCCAATTGGATTAGATGTTGGGAATTTTGAAACGAAATTTACTTTTATACTGTAATCTAGCAATGTGAGATGGGTAAATGCACAGGTTATTCAAGTTTAAAATAGAAGATCAAGCATAGAATAAAATAACATCAGATTTACGTGGAAAACCCTCTCAACGTGGAGGGTAAAAAATCACGGGGCCAACTTGCAAATTTCATTATAATCAAGAAACGGATACAAATGTTCTTCTTAACTTTAAACCCAAAGTTGAGGTAAAAAAATAGAGAAAACCAATTTCATTCAGACTCAAGTTAGTCTAGATATAAGACAACAATAAATTAGAACCTGAAGGTGAAAATGTAAGAGATCTACTGCCTCCTTCTCTTCTTTGCAGAATATCTTCTCTCTCTAGAAGTGATAGAATGAGCAACATTCTTAGGTTTTTCTTGTTTAATTGAATGTCTGATTGGGCTGGACCCAAAGGCCCAACAATCTCCCCTTCCAGACCACGGAGAAAGGCACACGATCTTCAAGTCATCACTTGGTATTCATACCGACAAGCCGACAACAGAGCTCGAGCTTGCCTTTTGAAACAATCTTCATAAACATGTATGATGGGTTCTTATCCATGTGGATTTTCTTCAGCTTCATCTGTTGGTTTTCTATTACATCTCTTAACTAATGAAACCTCACATCAATATGCTTAGTTCTGGAATGGTATGTAGCATTCTTGCTCAAATCTATGGCACTCTGGCTATCACAGAAAACAATTGCATCTTCTTGTTGCATACCAATATTGTTTTCCTGGATTAGAGAGGAACCTACTTACCACACCGACTGCATGCGCTATACCTGTCCTAGTGCAAACCATTGCATACATCAAACTCCCTACAACTGAGGAGTATGGAACACTTGACATTTCATCATTTTATTTCTCTGTTGATGGACACATCTTCTTGTTCAATTAAAAATGGCTAGGAAGTGGACAACTTACTTCATTTGCTCCTTGCATGTTGAATCTTTCAAGCACCCTTTCAATGTACTTCTCTTGTGACAACCAAAGTCTCTTAGCCTTTCTGTCACGAGTAATATGCATTCCCAATATCTGATGTGTTTGGCCCATGTCTTTCATGTCAAATGTCTTGGACATCTCCTTCTTCAACATGGCTATTATCTGAGCATCATGTCCTACAATCAACATATCATCAACATAAAGTAAAAGGATTAGAAATTTTCTATTAGAAAATCTTTTGAAGTAAACACATAGATCTACCTTGGTTCTCTGGTACCTATGACTCATCATAAAAGAGTCAAATTTCTTGTACCACTGTCTCGGAGCTTGTTTCAAACCGTATAGACTCTTATTTAATTTCAAAACCATGTTCTCCTTTTCTTTCACTTCAAATCCCTCTGGTTGCACCATGTAGATCTCTTCTTTTAAGTTACCTTGAAAAATGCAGTTTTTACATCAAGTTTCTCAAGCTCAAGGTCTAAGTTAGCTACTAGACCTAACATTGTACGAATGGAAGTCATCTTAACCATTAGTGAGAAAATCTCCTTAAAGTCGATGCCTTGTTTCTGTCCAAAACCCTTTACAACAAGTCGAGCTTTGTACTTCATAATTTCTCCATTTTCATCTATCTTTAGCTTGAACATCCATTTGTTTCTCAATGCCTTTCGGCCCTTAGGAAGTTCCACCAGCTCATATGTACCCATCTCTTGCAATGACTTCATCTCATCTTTCATTGCATTCTGCCACTTAACTTTGTCTTTATGAACTTGTGCCTCCTGAAAACTTTTTGGCTCTCCTTCTTCTGTCAATAGTATATATAATTTGAAGAATGATACATTTTAGAAGGTTGGTGCTCTCTTTCAGACCTTCTTAATGGCGGCTCTTCTGGCTCCTCTTGATGATATTGCTCCCCCTACTCAGAAACATCATAAACAGTCTCGTCATCATTACTAGAATTAATGTCAAAGGTTTCCTTAGTGGCTTCTTCATTATGTTCATCTTCATATGTTACTGTTGATTGTACATGTGAAGAAATTGGTATGAGTTCTATGGACTCATCAACTCTCTCTGACTTCTCGTTGATTTCTAGATTTATCCCATTCTGGCCCTCGAAGAAAACAGCATCTCTGCATCTAACAATTCTTTTCTTTTCAGGGTTCCATAATCTGTACCCAAATTCCTCATTTCCATATCCAAGGAAAATACATGGAATTGCTTTAAAATCCAACTTGGATCTTTGCTCCTTTGAAATATGCACATATGCTTTACATCCAAACACCCTTAGATGCGAGTATGAAATATTCTTCTTAGACCATACTCTTTCTGGTATTTCAAACTTCAAAGGAACAGAGGGTAACCTGTTTATGAGATAGTAAGTTGTGTGAACTGCTTCTGCCTAAATCTGTTTTTGGCAACTTTGTCATCTTCAGCATGCATCTCACCTTTTCTACAATGATGCGATTCATTCTCTCAGTCACACCATTGTGTTGTGGAATTATAGGCACTGTTTTCTCATGTCGAATTCCATATTTTACACAATATTCTTTAAACTCCTTTGAGTTATACTCTCCTCCATTATCAAAGCGAAGACATTTCAACTTATTGTCTATCTTTCTTTCTATCATGACATGGAACTCTTGAAAGTAATTAAATACATGGTCTTTCGTTCTCATGAAATAAACCCACACCTTTCTTGAAACTTATTGTTTGTCTTTCTTTCTACCATGACATGAAATGCATCATCAATATATGTTAGAAAGTATCGATTGCCACCCAATGACTCCTCCTTAAAAGAACCAAACACATCAGAATAAACCAACTCCAGCACAATTTGTTTTCTTTCTGATGTTTGACTAAAAGATACTTTGTGTTGCTTACCAAAAGGGCAGTAGTCGCATAGATCCAAAACCTCATCTTTGGTTGAGGGGATGTGAAACTTCCTCACCAGAATTCGTAACCCTTTCTCACTCATGTGTCTGAGACGTTGATGCCACAGATTTAAAGATCTTTCATATTGTACTGCATTCAACCCATTCTTGAGTATCTTCACATGGGCTCTATATAAGGAGTTCCACGACTTTTCTTTTGCTACCATCATTGATTATTTGTTGAGCTTCCATTCCCCACTACCAAGGTAATGCTTGAATCCATCTTTGTCCAATGCATCACCTGATATCAAGTTTAGACGCAAATCAGGAATATGTCGCACATCTTTTAGTGTTAACTGATGTCCCAGCTCTGTCTGCAAACAAATATCACCAATACCCGCAATGCTCGAGTGACTAGTATTATCCATCTTCACTGTACCAAGATCTCCAGCCTTGTAAGTCATGAAAACTCTCTATTTGGTGTAGCATGATAGCAAGCACCTGTATCAACTATCCACTCAACTCCTTGGTGACTTTCTACATATAGATATTGTTCTTTTTCACAAGAAAAAATCACTACATCATCTGTAGTTACTATGGCTGTGGTATTTCTGATCTCATCATCTTTTTTTCTGATTTTTGTCTTCATTATATAGTCTTTTCCAGGCTTTACAATTTTTCTTCATGTGACCTTCTTTACCACAGTGATAACATTGTCTTCCCTTAGATTTTGATCAACCTATGGACTTGCTATGACCTCTTGATTGTTGTTAGTATTCAACTTTTCTCCTATTCTCTTTGATAAGGGCATGTGCACTATTTGTATTAGTTGACTTCCTTCTTGTCTCCTCATTGAACAAGCTGCTAGTAACTATACTCATAGTAAGAACATCATTCGGAGCTGCATTACTGACTGTCACAACCAATGTCTCCCAACTGTCGGGCAATGATCCCAAAAGCAATAAGGCTTGCAGCTTATCTTCTAAGGTCATCTCCATCACTGAAAATTAATTAATCAAGCTCTGGAACTCATTTAAATGCTCAGCAACACCTGCACCTTCTCTGAATTTTAGATTTACTAACTTTCGAATCAGAAACGCTTTGTGACCTGTTTTTTTCTGCTCATATAATGACTCCAGCTTCTTCCACACCTCATGTGCACTCTTCTCACTTGCTACATGGTGGTACACGTTATCATCAAGCCACTATCTAATTGTGCCGACTGCTTTCCGGTTCAATTTTGTCCAATCATTGTCATACATGTTTTTTGGCTCCGCACTATCTCCTTCAACCACCTCATACAAGTCTTTACAATAAAGGATATCCTCCATCTTGGATTTCAAAATCTGCCAGTTATTATTTGTCAACCTGATCATTGTGCTATTGCCTCTCATCTTAACCTACAAAACACTCTTCAAAAATAAACCTAACAGCTCTGATACCACTTGCTGGGAATTTTGAAACAAATATTACTTTTATACTGTAATCTAGCAATATGAGATGGGTAATTGCACAGGTTATCCAAGTCTAAAACAGAAGATCAAGCACAGAACAAAACAACAACAGATTTACGTGGAAAACCCTCTCAACCTGGAGGGTAAAAAACTACGGGGTCAACCAGCAAATTTCACTATAAACAAGAAACGGATACAAATTTTCTTCTCAACTTTAAACCCAAAGTTAAGTTATACAAACAGAGAAAACCAATTTCATTCAGACTCAAGCTAGTCTAGATATAACAAGAAATTGGAACCTGAAGGTGAAAATGTAAGAGATCTACTGCCTCCTTCTCTTCTTCTTCTTCTATTTCTTCTTTTATGTTTCTCCTCTTCTTTGCAGGATGTCTTCTCTCTTTAGAAGTGATAGAATGAGCAACATTCTTATGTTTTGTTTGTTTAATTGAATGCCTGATTGGGCTGGACCCAAAGGCCCAACATTAGAGAACCTTGATAGCTGTGTTGAATTGTTCTTTAACAAATAATTGAAATTTGATTAATGTTGGCAATGTAGAGAATATGTATGATTGAAAAGGAATAATTGTATATATGAATGAGAATTGTACAGGTTATTTATATTACAATTTGTTATATGTAAAGTCTAAATATGGGTAAGAATTAGTTGTGCAGTCACTAAGATTATGGAGAAATATATTGTGACTTGATTGCATCTTTGACTTGCAGATTTTGTGGAGTCTAAATATGGGTAACAATTAGCTGTGCAATCACTAAGATTATGGAGGAATATATTGTGACTTGATTGCATCTTTGATAGGTATGAGAGGAGTGGGAAACCATTCGTGAGGTGAGGGAAGCGAAGTTGAATTTTGTTGGTTTGATAGACGGTGGAATGGAAAATCATGCTCAATGAAAGTGACATGACGAGAAGTGTAGATTTTGTTTGTGGTAAGATTTAGGCACAGAAAAGCGCTTTGAGTTAGGGAACGACCAAGATAAATGCATGGTTGAGATCGAGGATCTAGTTTATTGGAAGCATAAGGTCGTAGTAATGGGTAGCATAGACAGCCAAAGGAGTGTAATTGGGAATAGATAGGTTTGACATTTAGGAGTCGATAGTAGGGAGAGTCATTTTGTAAGGTTGGTGTAGGTAATCGATTTATGAGATACAAAGCGGTGGAGAATGCATGTGTCCAGTAAGTGACAGGTAGATTGGCATGAGATAGGAGAGAGAGACCAGTTTCGAAAATGTGACGATGACGGCGTTCTGCATAGCCGTTGTGTTCAGGGGTATGGGGAGGTGTAGTAAGATGTGAGATGCCATTAGCGCGTAAGGTGGGAGCCAATTTGATGAACTCGCCTCCATTGTCAGAGAATAGGGTTATGATCGTTCTTTTGAAATAGTTTTCAACTAATTTTTTGAAGTCAAGAAAGATTGTGAGAGAGTCGGATTTATTTTTGAGAGGGTAAAACCATACATATTTAGTGTAATGGTCCACAAAGATTAGATAATATTTGTAGTTGTCATGTGAGAGGTGGGGTGAGGTCCAAACATCTGAAAATAATAATTCAAGGGGAGCTGTAGACGTAAGAGTGGATTGAGAGAAAGAAGTTTGTGTGCTTTATTAATCTTGCAAGAATTGCAGTAATCAAGGGATGAAATTGAACCTAAATTACATAAATTTGAAATATAAGAAAAAAATTTAAATGACGGATGGCCAAGACGGTGATGCCATAGGAGAGCAGACGTGGTGGATAGCTTTGAAGTAGATGATGTGAGAGATGTTTGAAGGGCACATTTGTAGGAAGAAGACCAGGTGTACATGCCATGATTAAAAGTTCTTTGGAGTAGGATGGTGTCCGTGGAGATAGCTTTGAAACGAAAGGAAGAAGAGGTAAACTCAATTTGTGCATTATTATCAAGGCAAAACTTGGAGACAGAAATAATGTTTTGTGCAATTTTTGGAACATAAAGAACATTTTGAAAGAGTAAAGATTTGTTTTGAGAGGTGATAGTGAATGAACCAGTGTGAGAGATTGGAAGAGATGAGCCATCACCGATGATAACATCATCGTTGCCTGTATAAGGAGTGTGAAGGGATAGATTATCGAGATCATGTGTGACATGGTGAGTAGCACCGCTATCTATAATCCAGTCACATGGAGGGGCGTGAGATGAATAGGCAGTGTTGGCTTGAGGACGAGTGTAGCGAGATTGACATACAAAGGGTTTGAGTGTAAAGTTAGGATGGGCGCGAGAGAAGTGGCGACAGACAGAGATGAGTAACAATTAGCTGTGCAATCACTAAGATTATGGAGGAATATATTGTGACTTGATTGCATCTTTGACTTGCAGATTTTGTGGAGTAAGATTCTCTAGTTCCTTAACAGGCAACACATCAAATTTTGGTCAAAGGGGTAAAACAATTAAGCCATTGATTGAAGAAAAAAAATTGGAACACGACCCAAAACATTTTGAATTTACTAATTGAAGATGTGCAATAAAATGAGTTATAATTCAAAATGCAACATAATAAAGATGTTAGTGGCCTGGTGGACATTGATGGGTGTTCAAGCACGTGTATATGCGGATTCCAACAAACAAACTACGTAGGCAGATATATCAACAAGTTGAATTCAAATTTTATAAGTCGATTTTAAGAGTATCATACGGCAGAATAGTAGGGCAGATCCAAAATACTAATTTAGATTAGGTCTTTCATATTGGATTAAGTTCGGATTGAATTAGAATTATTCAAATAAAAATATTTTTTTTAATTTATATATTTCACCTAAAATAAATTTTTTGATTTTATATTTTTTGGCATCAATAATCTCGCACATGAGAGGTTATTTCTTGGTTTCTCCCGTCATTAATAACTTGACTTTCAATTACATAAATCAATAGTTTAAGCCCTACTCAAAAGTAGGGCATTTCTCATTTTTATATGAACTTTTGTGTACCAGAAACAATGATATCTCCCATTATAACCCCTCTCTTGGGATGTAAAATATATCCCTTCTCACCATTCTTTGTCCCTCATTCTTTGAGAATCTGAAAGATTCCTCTCTTTTTTTAATTTATAGGAGGTCAATACAAAAATTGCTTAGACCATTAGAATTATATATTTTTAATTAAAATATAAATTAAAATTTTTAATAAAATATTATTTTAATAAAAAAATTAATTATAATAATATGTATTATTAAAATTTTAATAAGATTATTTTTTTATAATTAAAGGATTTATAAAAAATTGAATTAAATATTAATTAATAAAATAAGAAAAGATAAAATAAAATAAATTATTAAGCAGAAAAAAAAGAGGGAAGGGGGAAAATATATATTTCTCTTTCTTTCCCCTCTAGCTTTTCTCCCTTTCCATCTTTATCTCTATTTTTTTTTTTCAATTCTCCCATCATTTCTCTCTTTTAATAATTTGTATCATCTGAGTAAAAATAAAATTATGAAGGTTTTGAACAGAAAATTCTTTAGGGTGACCACTGTCCTTAAGTACATTTCTGATGGACTAAGTCCATGCATATTTTGTTTGTCTTATCTTGTAAGAAACCTTAAAAAAATGACCAAACATAACATGAAAGATAAAAAAAAATATAATACATACCTAATAGGTCATCGAACTCGTAGGTCCTCAAGAAGAACGATTAATTAAAGTTTGAAATAATAAATTAGGACACATTTGACCAAATATTTTGAAACAAACTTATAAAAATATGAAACGAGACTCATAGGCCTAAAGTTCTTCACGTCAATAGTCTCTAAAGATTTATGAATAAGACATACCAAAGTAGAGTTTCAACTCTTGTCAAATTATGAAAACAATAAAAATGATCAATTGTTTCCATAATTTCAGTCTTAAGGAAAGGTCACGCCTCTAAATTAAACTCATCGCATCCCGGTGCTTTATCACTTTCGCACCCTTAAATGGTCTCCTCAACCTTCTCTGTCGAAAAATGAGCCTCCAATATATCTTTTTGCACTGTAATAGTTGAATTAAAAGTAATATTATTCAATTTAGGTCTAACCTTAAATGGCTAATGAACAAACCCTTATAGAGCTTGATAATACTCGTAGAAATTTTTCGTTCACTATCATTAATTTCTCCTTTGATCGAGATCAAATTAATCACATTATTTTTTATTTGAGCATTAGAGATCACATAAAAAAATTATTTTTATATCCCCGACTCTTAACCATGTAGCTCTACTATGATGGTATGCTCTAATTTCTTCTTCCCTACATATAGCGATCAAATTGCTAATAATGTGAATCGAAGAACTAACCTCGCATGCGGAGAGCTAATGAATCTCCTCAGCCTCATCAATGACATTAATTTCATTACATAAATCATTGAATTTAGCACATAATATATCACGATTCTCCTTGAACCAACTTTTGAGAAGTTCACGTAAATTCCTTAGATTCACAAAGAGGTTATTCGACGGAGAACCAATCGATGTCTAGCTCAGCCACTATGATTACACACACGGTATAAAGTTTTCTTTAATCAACCATTTATTTTATAATCTAAATGGTCGACATGTTCTCACTGTCACTCGACGTTCTATTAAGATTGGTCGGTGATCTAAACAACTCCATGACATGATCTTTTGAAATATATTAAAAATCCCACGAAAATTTGATTCACTTATTAGGAATTTATCGATACGGGAATGAACTTGACCGTCATTGACATTACATCTCTTAAAGTGACCGTCTTCCAAAGGCAAGTCGATAAGTTCAAGGTCTTCAAATGTCATTAAGAACTCGCGAAGTAGGCTACTTGGCCTATTGGACCAATTTTCTTTTAGACGGTGATCTAACTTCATTCATGTCTCCCGTAAAATAATTGGTATGTCCCAATAACTAGCCACATTCTTCATTTAAGGTTGAAATATGGCAGTTTGGTTCAAGGAATAACATTACCATCCTCTATATGAATTTATCAACCCCTTCGCAATCCCCGACCTGAACTTTTTTTAAGAACCATTCCCGCCCTAATTGGGGCGATCCCCGACCTGAACTTTAATTAAGAACCATTCCCGCCCTAATTGGGGACAGTGCGGTGTACCGTAAACCGAAAATCAGTTTAAACTTCAAAAATAAATAATAAAATAAAATAATTCAAATATTTATAATAAAAATATAAACTTTTAATGATTGCATTAAATAAGAGAAAATAAATATTTTTTTAAGTGAAAAAGAAAAAAAATATATATATATATATATTAATTATTTTAAACAACTATCATTAAAAAAAAATTGTGTACGATACGGGGATCGGTGCGGAACATGTAAATATCATCCCTTCCCCGAATCCCGGACAACATATTTCGAATTTTTCACGATCAGCCCCGATTCCCGGTCAAAGTAGGGAAAATCATCTTAATCAGTTCGTATTGATTATCACGGGGCGGTTTCATATTGTCATCATTATTCATCAAGACCTATATTTTAAATGGTGAAAGAATCGGCCATAGACTGCCGAAATAAACAACGAAAATTATACTCTCCATTTCTTAACTGAACGTTAACCAAATATATACCCAACCCAATTTATTTTTGGTGGTCTTCCCTATTTGTCGTGATTTAGGCATTGAAGGACCTTATCCTAATTTTGGACTAACTCTAATGGATTCTCAATACTCTCTATACATATAACATGAAAATAAACGAGTAGGCATGCGATTTAATCATTAAAACATTCAAATAACCTTAAGAGTACTCTAAGTTCAACCAAAACATTATATATATATATATATATATTATCATGGAACAACCCAAATGAATCCAATTATCATAATTTTATAAAAAAAAAAATCATTTTATGTATCAATTTCATTTTAATTTCATGTAATAGTGCTAGCTTTACTATAGTAACAAAGTATGTTCTTGAATCCTTCCGTGAATTAGTTCGATAATTAAGATGTTCTTGAACAAAACTTTTGAATCCATAAAGTGAAGTTATGGTCTAATTTTGAAGTTTTTTCTACTAAAATTGGATCATATTGAACTACAAAATACGTGTTCATTGAATTAGAACAGTTTTGGATTACCAGTCATAAACATAGTTCATGATTTCCCCATCAAAATTTGGATGGCATTGATTGAATTGGATACTTTAATTACAACTTCACCATGAAATTGAAAAGGCTAATGAATCATGTTTGTGATAATATTCAACATTGTTGATCAACTTCACCATTGATTTCCTAATGTTAACCCTTTTAGATTGAATTTTAGGAAGGTATTGAAACATTGTTGATGAAGAAGCTATTCATAATAAGTGGCGGCATACAAACTTTTATATTGGTAAAACCACTTTAAAAATCCATTACATTCTACATTAAACCCATTTCTTATTCTTTAAATATGGGAGTCAGACACTTCAAGTGTTCTAGCATATGTCAATTAACGGATATAGATACAAATATAGAAGAAACATTGGCCAAAGAAATTGGTGGATTTGACTAATATTGTGAATATGAATGAAACAGTTTTGAATTTGAATGGCTTTTTTTGGGTTTAGTATATGGTATGAGTATTGTAGCTATAAGTTGTTGATAAGTTTTATGTAAATCTAATTGGTGCATTGTTCTGAAAAAAAATAAAACATCTCTATATTTTCGTATCATCAATGCTTGGTGCAATAACCAAAATCAGGTTAGAAGAATGATAACCAACTTTATTTTAATAAAGCAGTTAAAAGTTTTCAAATTGAATATTTGTGGTCTTTTTTATACATAAGAATTTTCTATAGACACTAGTAAAAAAAGACTTTGGTAAATCAATCGCTATTAACCTCCAAACCAATCGTTATAGGCCTATAGCGATAAACTAATCTCCATTAATCGGCAGAAGTCTTCGCGTCATCGCATCGACCACTTGAGCATTCTTGGATGTACTCGCTGCATATTAAACACATAATCAATTTTTTGATAATATTCATACATATAAAAAAACTTGAGAACATTCATACCGATTCTATATTGAATCGGCCCTCCAATCAATGTATCAATTGCTAAATGAATAGGCAAATGTATCACAATGTCAAAAAATTCAGACAAAATATTTTTTCTTATTTGCATAGTGTTACAACAATATTATTCTAATGTTTCTAAGTCGGCTTTCTGTTGGGTCAAATTATTTTGACTAAGCGTTGAAATATTAACCACTGAGATTTTGATGATGAAATGACTTATGAGTTTTGATGCAGGTGTATTGAAACAATATTTCATAAGATTTGGCTCTAATGAGAGTCATTAGACCGATTTTGGCAATAAATGCATAGAATTAGACGTACAGTCTAACTCATCGGAGTTAGACGTGTAGTCTAATGAATGCATAGAATTAGACGTACAGTATAACTCATTGGAGTTAGATGTGTAGTCTAATGAATGCATAGAATTAGACGTACAGTCTAACTTATCGGAGTTAGACGTGTAGTCTAATGAATGCATAGAATTAGAAGTACAGTCTAACTCATAAGAGTTAGACGTGTAGTCTAATGAATGTATAGAATTAGACGTAAGTCTAATATACACGGAATTAGACGTAAGTCTAATGTGTTCGAAATTAGACGTACAGTTTAACTCATCATAGTTAGACGTGTAGTCTAATAGCCGTGTAATTAGACGGATGGTCTAATAGATATTCAGAATTAGACGTGTGGTCTAATGAATAAACGGAATTAGACGTACAGTCTAACTCATCGGAGTTAGACGTGTAGTCTAATATATTTGCAATTAGACGGATAGTCTAATTTGTGCGGAATTAGACGTGCAGTCTAACTCAGTGAAGTTAGACGTGCAGTCTAACTTAGTGGAGTTAGACGTGCAGTCTAATAGACTGTGAAAGTTAGACGTGAGTCTAACTCCTTCAGACAAGTCTGGGGTATAACCGGAATTAGACGTGAAGTCTAACTCAGTGGAGTTAGACGAGCAGTCTAATGGTTATTAGATAATTAGACGGACAGTCTAATTAGTGAAAGTTAGACGTGAGTCTAACTCCTTCAGACAAGTCTGGGGTAGAACCGGAATTAGACGTGAAGTCTAACTCAGTGGAGTTAGACATTTAGTCTAATGGTTATTGAATAATTAGACGGGTAGTCTAATTTGTGAAAGTTAGACATGAGTCTAACTTCTTCAGACAAGTCTGAGGTAGAACCGGAATTAGACGTGCAGTCTAACTCAGTGGAGTTAGACGTGCAGTCTAATGGTTATTGTAATTAGACGTAAGTCTAATTCTATTAGACCAGGCGGTCTAATAGACGTTACTATTAGAAGGAGATGTTTGATTTCATTAGACTGATTTTACAAATCCGTCTAACTGAAATACGTCTAATGCTCGGTTTAAGTAGTATGCTTGAAGCTAGCATTTCATCTACCCACGTGCTATAGTTGTACCCTACCCCTGCTCCACTTTCTAGTGAAGATTAGTATAACAGCTATATGCAACCAACCAAGGTATGCCACGTAAGAAAATTTTCCTCATATTACTTGTTTTGTAGGTACATTCCTGATGGAATATTCGGCGCACTACCAGTGATGTACGGCCACGATCCGTGTGCTCAGAACCTGTTGTGTACAATGGAGGCTTTCCAATGGAAGAGTGCCACGTATCATTCTAAAAGATTCGACCGTTAGCTCCTGCTCAGTATTTAACAAATCTAAAGAACAACGGACAATCTGCCTTATGAATTTTGCCGAACCCAACGAACAAGCAATCTGATTTTGCAGAGAGAGAAACTGTTCTATCATCTTGCTTACTAAATTCAAGCCTTTGAATACTCATACTTGAAGCTGCTTTCTGATTGTACTGTGTGTGAATCAAGAGAGAACTAGAATCAAAACACCTTTAGTTGAGTGATATTCTTCATCTTGTAATTGAACCGAACACTTTCTGTTCAATAGTGAGCTAAGTGTGTGTAAACTGTATTTGATTCGAATCATATTATAGTGAATCCTTCCGGTGGTTGGAAGAAGGGTGACGTAAGAGAGTTTCTCCGAACATCCATAAACAAACTGCTGTGTTTTTTCATTCTGTCATCTTTTCATATTTCATCTCGTGCTTCAAACACAAGTAAACAATTCCGCCTTCAATCTGTTTCAAGTGTTTACAAGTGTTTGCGTAGAATAGAAAGCGAATTAAATCCCTAACGGGATTTCTTTCAAACTATTTTCCATAAGCCTTCATCCTTAGTCAGACCCCGTCTCTATCGATAAAGTCGATCCTATCACTTTCAATAGTGATTTTGAACATAACTTCTGAAATAATTTTGAAAGGCCACAATAGCTTCATTTACCTCATCCTCAAGTAAACCACGTGTCGCAAGCGGAATAAGATACTCTGGTAAAATATGGCAATCGTGACTTTTTAATCTAAAAATCATTAAATCTTTGACATTTATACATCCTTCAATGTTCAAGCAAAACCCTTCTGGCATTCTTATGTCTTTTAAAAATTGACACAACTTCTATTTTTTTTCATTAGACAATGTATAAGGATTGGATGAATATTGAAGAGCACCCCTCACATCAATTGTTGCATGTAAATGATGACATATATTCTTGAGCTTCAAGTTTTGAGGTGCTTTTAAATTATCTTTGGTCTTCCTTTTAGATCCATGATGGTTCCAAGAACACTATCACATATATTTTTTTCAATATGCATCATGTCTAAATTATGTCTCAACAATAAATCTTTCCAATAAGGTAATTCAAAGTATACTCATCTTATTTCAATTGTCATCCCGATTTTGATGATTAATAATATCCTTTCTAGTGGGATCCCGAGTGAGAACTCTACCTTTCAAATTGCATATTTGTCTAAGAATTTCATGTCCCGATAATAATTGAGGCGCACTTCTCGATTCGATAGTGCCATCGAATAATTCTTTTTGTCTACGAAATTTATGATTTGGTGGGAGAAATCGTCGATGACACATGTAACACTCTTTATTACCATTTGTCAATCTCATGGAGCAAGTATTCTTATTACAAGATGGGAATTTCAATTTTCCCTTCGTACTCCATCTAGACAAATTTGCATAAGCAGGAAAGTCGATTATTGTCCACATTAAACTAGCACGTAATTTAAAGTTCTGAGAAGTTGAGACGTCATAAGTTTCTACGTCGGTACTCCACAACTCACTTAATTCGTCAATTAACGGCTGTAAAAATACATCAATTGCATCACATGGACTCTTTGGACCCGGAATTAACATGGATAGTATAAAATTGGAAGAGTTCATGCAAATTGTCGGAGGAACGTTATAAGAAATGAGGATCATTGGCCAAATGTCATACGATGTCTTTCCATTTGTAAACGGTTGAAATTCATCACTTACGAGACCAAGTCTTATATTACGAGGCTCAATTGAAAAATTTGGATAATCTTTATCGTGATTTCCATGTCAAAGAATTACGAGATGTCGTAAAACTTCATCATCAACCCTTGTATCTTTGTGCCACATCATTAAAGGAGCAGTTTTAGAACACATATATAATCTTTGCAATCTCAGTATTAGTGGGAAATAACGTAACACCTTATTGGGGATAGTTTTTCCATTCGCTTTCTTCTTAGGTTCTCCACTTGATTCTTCAGTTTTTCACCGAGAAACTCTACACACTTTACAAGAATTCAAAATCTTGTCATCTTTTCGATATAGCATATAACTGTTTTTATAAGCATCTATCTTCTCATAAGAAAGACCAACATCTGTAAGAAACTTCTTACAATAATAAGAATCGAGAAGATTAGAATTCATCGACAATATTTCTTCCTTAAACAATTTTAACATGTTAAAAGAAGAATTTGTCCATTGTCCAACATTCTTGAGGTGAAGTAATTTTAGTAATGTTGACGCCTTAGAAATTATGGAACCTTCATACAATGCTTCATTTGATTCATTTAAGAGTCTATAGATTTTTTTAGCATCCTCATTTGCCCCTTCCTCATTTGTCCCTTCCTCATTTGCCCCTTCCTCATTTAATGCATCAACACCATGTGGATATAAATCGTTTATTATATTTCTTATACAAACATCCCCATCAAAATTATTATGCTCCAAGTTTACATCCACTGTAGCATCGATATGAAGTTTTCCCAAATTATCTTTTACAGTTTGTACATTAGAACTACTATCAATCTGTACATCAATCTTATCATTGCGTCGTCATGTTTCTTCATGACAATTCCAAAATGTGTATCTCTTCCTATTTCATACAAAATAAAATGTTTCCTTAGGTCTTGTTTGTCTAAATATACTCTATTACCATATTTAACGCATAGACATGCAATGTTGGTAATTCGGCCAGAATCATAGCAAAACTAAGAAAAGAATCGACTCCTTGAATGTATTCCAGAAGATGTCGATCTTTTTCCGTATACATCATCCATTTTTTATCAGGGATATCCATATCTAAACCTAAATCAATATCAAGACCTAAATCAATATTAAAACCTAAATCAATATATATTAAAAAGTCATATTTATCAAAAATACATACCATAACCTATATCAATGTCATGTCAAAACCTAAATCAATATCATATCAAAACGTCCTAAATCAATATCTATCAAAACCTAAATCAATATCTCTCAAAACATAAATCCAACATCAAATCATGCACATAATCCATTATGGGTGTCCGTTGGAGATGGTTTTAGGGAATATCTAATGTGTTCAGAAAAACCTAAGTGTATTCTAATTTTAGGAGCATGACCTGCACGGCTACAATCTGAAAACACAGTTAGTGTCTTTTGAATAAATTTGATGATGCCAGCATATATATATATATAATGGAATAAAAAAATAACCAAAGCAGCATAAATTCATAGCAATCCACAATATTCCACTATTTTTAGTTCTCAAAACCTTAACCTTTATTGAAGCACTGGATTCACCAAATAACAATCCAATCAACAAAGATATGTGTAATTCTCAAGTTCTCCCAACTCATTCATAAAGTAATTTAAATTTTCAGATATATTTCCATTCAGAAAGAACACAGGTATCTAAGGAAGACAATCGAAAAACAAATAATTAGAAACCAAAAATATATTAAAACCAGCACCAAACAATAAAGTTACAAATTTTAGAAAACCTAAAGCATCAAAGCATTAAGCTACAAATTTCTTACTTATACAAATACATAACTGTAGGAAAACAAACAAAGCGAGAGAGATTTTTGTTTACCTATGAGAGAGAGCGCTTGGCAGATTGGAGCTTTAATTCCCGCAATTTTTGGATGGAATAAACGAGATTGGATAAGCTCTTCAAATCCTCCTCCGATTGGCGGAAGCTACGGATCTTGAACGGCGGTGGCTGCAGATCTTGAAAGGCGGTGGCTGCGAATCGCGAATCTTGAAAGAGGTAAGCGACGGATGAAAGAGATGAGCGGGGAGCAGGGGAGGCTGTCGGCCTATAAATAATTTTAATAGGAAATAGCGATTAGTGTGGGAACCAATCGCTAGTATCACTTAAGGAGATAGCAATGTACCAATCGCTAGTATATAGGTAATTGTGATTGGTCATTGTACCAATCGCTATTATGTTTGAGTTATATTTTTGTGACCATGTGGTCATAGGTTCGAGTCCCATGGTAATAGTTAGTTTAAATATTTATTTTACTATTTCCAATAAAAGTTTATAAAAATTAATTTTTGTGATAATGTTGAAAAAAAAATTAATTAGTAACAATTTTATATGGAATAAACTTTTGGGTAAATCTTTGATAAAATAAATAGTGCTAGAAAAAATCTCATTATAATAATAAGTAATAATTTGAGTAACTCAAATAACAAATTTAAAATAATTTATTTTTTAAATAATAATTTTAAATGTGAATTAATAAAAAATTATAAAAATACAATAAAAACAAGACAAACCTAAAACCAAACTACAATAATTAACTCAAATTGATGGGTTTAAATGATATTATCAATGTTAAAACAAAACCACGATGATTAACACAAATTAATGGTCTATATGCTATTATTATGAAGGATATCTAATATCTTCCCAATCAATGAGCTAGTTTGGGAAATAATCTATTTTTTACCAAGTCAATCTCAAAATCATTTAGTATTATTGGTATTTATTGGTATACATTCAATTTAAACTCTTTAAGGAAATTTCTTGTTTATCAATGTTATAGCGATTGGTCTAGTTTCAATCGTTAATATGTTTAAGGAATGGCGATTGGTTACTTATCCAATCGCCACTAATAAAATCATAGCAATTGGTTCTTTTTCCATTCGCTATTAATCTTCAAAAACACACCAAAAACAGGCGCCATTTTTTCGTGATGGCGATTGGTTACTTATCCAATCGCCACTAATAAAATCATAGCAATTGGTTCTTTTTCCATTCGCTATTAATCTTCAAAAACACACCAAAAACAGGCGCCATTTTTCGTGATTTTTTAATAGGTTTATAGCGATTGGTTTTTGTAACCAATCGTCGTTATGTCAAGGCAGTAGCGATTTGTCTAAAGACCAATCGCCATTATCAAGGTAGTAGCGATTGAATTTCAATCCAATCGCCACTACGCACTTTGATAATGGCAATTGGTCGTAATTTGATAATGGCAATTGGTCGTACTTTGATAATGACGATTGGTCTTTCGACTCATCGCTATGTTTGCTCGCTAATTAGCCCTTTTTTTTTTACTAGTGAGAGGTATTATATGTACTATTATATTTTATGTATGTCGACATCTTTGTGTATACATTTTTTATTTAATAGAAGTCAGCCATCTAAAACAAAATTTAATATTTAATATAGAAAATTAGCCTGATTTACTTCAATTAATACATTTAAAAATAAAATAATATTTGTTTTTTTTTTATAAATGATTCTGGTTATTTGAGCTACCAAGCAACCCTATTAAATTAATTTTTAGTTATATTAATTAATGTACTTTAGATTTAGATCATATTTTTTTAAAATTAAAGAAGAAATAACATGAAACTCTACTTCATGACACTAATACTTAAGATTGTCTTTTATTATTATTGTATGAATTTGTCTTCAAATATGTAACCATAATATGAGAAATAATTAAGTAAAAATAAATGTATATAAAATATAATTTTAAAAAAATACAATAATTTCCAATGAATATGTCAAGGTACAACCTTGGTAGATCACACGACATGGTGTCAATCTACAATTTGCCCGCAATCTCAATTTCGTAGTACATCTTATGCTTTGCGAGAAAAGAATTTTTCACTCGAGTCTCCCTTCAAAATGTGGAATTATCTTGGGGAATAGGAATGATAATGAGATATATCGAAAGTATCGAAAAATTATCGATATTTTGCCAAATAAATCAACCCATGAATCAATAAATCAACCAATCTAAATAAATTTATAAAAAATCAATGAATTAACTAAACTTAATAAATTTATTTTATTTTTTTAACAGATTTGAAATTGAATTCCAAAAGTATTTATTATTTCTCTCTGACCTTAATAGATGTGTTTCCTTCTCTAAACAGATTTTATATTAATTTAATTATAAAAAAATTATTTTTTAAAATAAAAATATAATTAAATTTAAATATTATTCGGTATGAATGGTATAATACCGATACCGTATCGAAATCGCGATATACCGTCAATATTCGGTAAGATACGTATGCTATTTGTATCGTACCAATATTTCTACCGAAATAACGGTACAATAATGATATAATTTTTCTTATACATAAACTTTTGATATCATAAACCATATATTAAAAAAAAATTACAATATACGGTATTGTATCGTACAGTTCTATCAACATGTAAATGATACAAGAAAAAAGCGGTACAAGTGCCAATCTACTAAGAAAAAGTGGTAAAGGTGCATGCCTATTGTAGACAAGTAAGAAAAGGTGGTACAAGTGGCATGCCAGTTGTAGACAAATTAAAGCCTTTAACAAAACATATGGTTAAATCTCCTTAAACTATCAACATCTAAATGAGATGAAGTAGTAGTATATTTGTTGAGCTAAAATCATCCTCATATTCAATTGATTCATGGGTTAACTCAACTAAATTTACTTTTATTGTTTGGACTTCAAATTATATTATATATGTTAATAGCTGGGTAGTATTGAATGTTTACCACTTGTCTTTCACTTGCACACTAAAACAAACCAATGAACTACAAACATGTCACATCTCCCACTTGACCCTTCACATGCCTTTAAATTGCAGCCTAAGGATTCCAGACATCAGTTAGCAGCCACATCTCTCTGTTTTCCTTCATAAATAAGAAGTCATTTCTCTTCCTTCTTTCCTTCACATCAGCAAGTACAAAACTCTCAACTTTTTCCTTTTTAAAGTCCCTAAACGAACACCAAAATCATGATTGCATCCAACAAGCTCGTGAACATGGTTAGTAGGTGGAGAGAATGGGCAGCTACAAGCAGGAAACGAATTGCGGACACAAAAAGCTTTGAGAAAGGTCATTTTGCGGTTTACACAAGCGAAGGAAAACGGTTTGTGGTTCCATTGGCCTATCTCAATAATCTTGTCATGTTGGAAATCTTTAGAATGGCTGAAGAGGAATATGGAGTGGATGGGAATGGTCCAATTGTGCTTCCCTTTGATGGTGCCTTTATGGAATATGCTATTTCTTTGATAAAAAGATCAAACTCCGGTGAAGATATAGAGGAGAGGCTGATCGTGATGTCAATGTTTCCCTGCGGTCGGTTATGTTTATCGTCTTCTTTGTTTGTCCAACATGATCAAACTGTCTGCAGCTTTTGATTTTGTGTTGTTAAACCAGTTTTTTAAATGGAAGAAAGTTTAGTTTATCAAAAGAAATCATCATAATGTGATCCCCAGAATGATGAATCTTGTCTTATTTGGAATCAGTTTGAATTAAATATAGAATATAGATATATGACATGTGGGGGACCTTAAAGGGGCAGGGCCTCCACCAACCATAAAAGTTTTAAGATATTATATATATATATATATATATATATATATACCAAATAAAATTTTGTCCGGCTGATTTTGGAGTTGAAATTCATATTAGAAGTCTATGCCTCTCACATTTTCTTTATAATAACATCACCCTTCCTTTTATAAAATAATAATTTTTTTTATTTTATACAAATATTATTTTCTAATATATAAATATTTATAATAAACTAACACTTTCTTTTATAAAAATTAATAAAAAAAACTAATTCATAATTATAGTATTCTAATTTCAAATATAATTTTATTAAAGTAATTATTATTAATATTTTATTTTATACCAATAATATTTTCTAATATTTTCTAAGATACAATATTTATAATAATACATAAATTTTAGTTAATATATAAATAAGATTTATTTATATAATTTAAAATATAAAGAATTATATATAAAATAATGAAAATCATATAAGATTATTATTTATTTTAAAACTACATTTATATTATAATTATATATATATATATATTTTATTAATTTCAATATAATTAATTAATAATACAAATTACTTATAAAATAAAAATTAAAATAATAATTTATATAAATATAAAGGTAAAATATTATTTTATATTTCTTAATTTTAAATTAGTTTTAAACTATTACAACAAATAAATGTATTTATTAGATTTTATTTAGGGGCTTAGGTTATGTCACATATTTATTTTTAGTTATTTATTTTATGTAGGATATAGAATAATGGAGATATTTTATAAACGAATTTGTACTTCTACATCACATGACCAGTCTGAGCTTTCTCAATCAATTAATGAGCCTACTAATGAGTCTAATGTTACTGATCAAATATACATGGTTAGAATATAGCATATCAAAATATGCATCATTTTGTTTTTAGTGTTATCTTTTTAAGCCTTTAAATAGAGAAAACCACTAGTAAAAAATGTGTTTTTAACGGCGAAATTTTACGGCGGTATTTAAAACCGTAGTTAATACCTTGTTTTTAACTGTGGTATATAAAACCGCCTTTAAAAGTCTTACATTTAACTACGGTATATAAAACCGCCTTTAAAAGTCTTACATTTAACTGTGGTATAAAAAAACCGTAGTTAAAAGTCTTATCTTTAACTGCGGGTTTTTATACCGTAGTTAAAGTCTTATCTCTAACTGTGGTTTTTTGTTTTTTATACCTCAGTTAAAATCTTACGTTTAATTGCGTTATATAGATCCACATTTAAAAGTCTTATATTATTATAAATCATAAAAAAAAATAATAATAAATTTTTATTTTTATTTTTTAAAAAATTAATTGAGATAAGTTTCAAAAAAGAATATTAAATAAGTTAATTAAAATATATATACTTGTAAAATATTATTTTATATATCTTACATGAATTAACAATGAAAAAAATGAAAATAATAAAATATTATATTGAGACTTCATATTTATATATAGTTTTATATTATATCCACTTGATTTAGTTTATAAATAATTCTAAAAATAATATTAAATAATATTAATATTTTTCTCTCTCATAATTAATGACTTATTAAATAATAGACTAATTTATTACTAATTACTTTTATAAAATAATATATATATATATATATATATTAAGATAAAATATTTATTATTTTTTAACCTTTATAATTTAGTATGCACTATTATATTTTTTAATTCAAATAAATTTTAAAAATATAAAAAACTAGATTTTTTTTATTTACATATTTTAGATTTGATATTGTCAAGACTATTTTTTTATAATTAATGAAGATAAATTGTTATCAAATATTTATTTAGAATTTTTGTTGTATTATTTTTTAAACTTATATTCTAATTAAATTTATAAAATAATGTAATAAATATATATATATATATATATATTAACAAATATTAAGACTTTTATATTAAGACTTTTAAACCGTAACGTAGTTACAAGTATATGCTAGTATATTTATTAATTAAAATGAAATGTTAAAAATATATTTTATATATATATATATATATTATATACGATGAAAGAGAATGATTTGAAGTTGAAAAAATAAAATAATGTAAGGAAATAAAAATAGAAGATAGAAAGTTATTTAATTTTTTCAACCAATTAACACGTCATTCCCTTCCCTAAGTCCCTCTCAATCCTCTCTCATATGTATATATAATTATTATTTTTTTTATAAAAGTAAGTTAAAAATAAATATTAATTTAATTTAAAAAAACTAAATAGGATTATTTCTATGTATTATCTTAGAAATTTAATTTAAATATAAGTTTAAAGAAGTTACTTTGTCAATAATTATATATAATTATAAATTAAAATATTAACCTATTATATCGATTAAATTTAAATTAAATTTAGTTTCATAATCTTATATACATTTAGTTTATAAATAATACTAAAAACAATATTAAATCTTATTAATATTTTTTTCTTTCACTAATTTAATAGACTAGTTCATCACTAATTATTTTATAAAATAAAATTCAAAATAATAAAAAATTTTAGTTTATAAGTTTATATTTATATATAACAAATGTCTTATACAAAGGAATTTGTTATGTGAATTACAATTATATAAAGATTTTAAATATTTTTTTATTTAAGATTAGTTAATGTAATTATCACAATTAATGGTAAATAATTTAATCACATTTACAAATATTATATCTAAATTTTAAATAATATAATATATATATATATATATTATATTTATTTTAATTGAAGATTAAAATTTTATCATTTTAATCAAAATTTATATTTAAATTATGTCTTTTATAAAATAATATATAAATATATATTAAGATAAAATATTTATCATTTTTGTATAAACCTTATCTTTTTAAGTGAAATAAATTCTAAAAATATGAATAATTAGTCATTTTTATTTCATTTAGATTCTTAAAATATGTTTAATGGAGATTTGATATTGTCAAGATTATTTTTTTTATTGATTAATGAAGATAAATTGTTATCAATTATTTACTTAGCATTTTGTTGTATTATATTTTTAACTTATATTTTAATTAAATTCTTGAAATAATATAATAAATATATATATATATATACTAATTAACATGATTGGGAGATAATTAACATTAGAGAAATGATTGGGAGAGAGAATTTGGTGAGGGAATAAGAGGGGAATGATGTGGCGGCAATATGATTGGCTGAAAAATTAAATAATTTCTTTGTCTTCTCTCTTTCCTCCAACTTTACCCTTTTTCCAACCAATGAGGTGATGTCAAGTCATTCATTCTCTTATTCTCTCCCTCAAATTCCCTTCCTCTATCACTCCTCTTAACATTATTAAGACTTTAAACCGTAATGAAATTAGTTATAATCACTAATATATTTATTATTATAAAATATATACTGTGATTGATTCAGTAATTATATATTATTATAAATTTAAATATTAAACTATTATATCAATAAAAAAAAATTAGTTTCATAATTTTATATATATTTAGTTTATAAATAATGCTAAAAATAATATTAAATCTTATTAATATTTAATCACTAATTAAATAATAATTAAATAATAGACTAATTCATCTCAAATTAATTCATAAAATTAAATTTTAATTAATAACAAAAGTCTAATTTATAACTTTATATTTATATAGATAATAAATGTCATAAAAACTAGGTAATTTGTACGGTTCATCACAATTACATAAATATTTTTTATTTTTTTATTTTAGATTAATTTTATATTAAATAATTTAATCATATTTACAAATAATATATCTAAATTTCAAATAATATATATATATATATATAATCATATATTTTAATTGAAGATAAACTCTCTATCATTTTAGTCAAAATTTATATCTAAATTACTTTTATAAAATTATATATATATATATATATATATATAATTTTAAAATAAACTTTTTATCATTTTTGTGTAAACTTTTATAATTTGATATATATATTATGATAAACTCTTTATCAAATAAATTTTAAAAATATAGAAGACTAGTCATTTTTATCTCATTTACATTCCTAAAATATTTTAATGAAGATTTGATCATTTCAATGACTATTTTCTTATTGATTAATGGAGATAAATTGTCATCAATTATTTATTTAACATTTTTGTTATATATTTTTTTAATTTAGTTTAAACTAAAGGTATTTGAAATTGTAATTTGTTTAATTATTAATAATATTTTTTGTATTTTAATTTATAAATTATAAAATAAAATAAAAATATTTTTTGTTTTTAATTGATGAAAATTAAAAAAAAAAAACTAATTAATAAAGTGTGTGAAAGTATTTTTTTATTTCTAATTTATGTTTAGATAAATATTTAGGATTGTAAATAATCTGGTAATCATAAGTAATAATAAAAACGACGAAAAAAATATAAATTTTTTAGTACGAGAATATAAATATTTTTTTATAAAAAATTGTTGTTTATAAAATTTATAATTATATATCAGTTTTAATTAATATTAGTATTTATTTTTTATAATATTTGTATTTTATAAAATAAAATAAAATTTGTAATTTTTAATATAAATAAAAAAAAATATAAGAATTTAATTAAAAAATGAAATGCATACAATATCTTTGAATTATATAATATGTAAATTTATAAATATAATTGAGAATTATTGTATTTAATATTATGTTATTTTTAATTATATAAAACAATAAAAATATTAAGGAATTAAGGGTTATTTATTCCACTTCACCCAGTCTTCCATTTTCTTCTCCACGGTTTCACATTCCTCTTTTTGTGGAACTTCTAGTTGATCGAGCACTATCTAAATTCCTAAATTCCTATTCTCTTTTGCGCATTATTTACATTCCCTGTTATTTTATTTTCTAGCGCTTCACCTTATTCGTACATTTGAAGAAGATGCTTCATCTTTCATCTGGCTCTATGATACATTTGAAGAAGATTTCTGCATTGTAAGTATAGTACTCCCTGGTACATTTGAAGAAGATTTCTGCATTGTAAGTATAGTACTTTTGTTTTATCGGCAAGATTCTCCATCTTGTAGATAATGATTATTTGTAAGTTTGTAAAGATGCATTTATTAAGCTGTGTTATGGTGTATTAATAGAAGCATGAAAGAAATTTGGTCATTGAATATAATTAGCTTCATTTATGAATTTTAGGTTATCAAAATGTGGTTGTCATTTATATAAATTTGAAAAAACTAATGAATGTTCTAAATTCATTTCCTCATTTTTCTCCATGATTTTATTTAAGTGACAGTGATCTCTTTTGGAACAATGGGAAATTTGCAGCGCCACATTAGCATGTTAGTATAAATTATCTCTTCAAATTAATTTATGAAATGTAATTTATATCAATTTATTTAATGTAGGAAATATTTTACATAGTTATTGCTTGTTAAAAGAGAGTAAAAAAGTGTAATTTGTTACTAATTGATAAATTTGTATATGAATCTTTTATAGGTCGGGAGAAGGAAGAAAAGGAAGAGGGAGAAGGAAGAAAATGAAGAAGAAAAGGAAGAGGAAGAAGGAAGAAAATGAAGAAGAAAAGGAAGAGAAGTTATTTCAAATTTTGGAATTTGATCATTTTTATTGATATAATAATGTTTATTTTGTATGACTTTAAATACTATATAATTATATTTTGATGTAATTATATTTGTATATAATTATATTTTTAGATAATATTATAATATAAAAATGAAGTGTTAATTATATAATATTATTTTGAATGATTTTTATTGTTGTCAATTGACTATTAACTACACTTATAACTATCAGCTATTTTTAAACTCTAATTAGTAATTAGAGACAATTATTTGTGGTAAAAATATCGCATTTATATATAGCCAACTAACTATTAACTATGGTTTTTGTACCGCCTTTATAGCCACTATTAACTGCGGTTTTTAAACCGCAGTTAGAAACTATTACTTGCGGTGAAAATCCCGCCTTTATAAGTAAACAATTTACTACGGTCTTAGGAACCGTAGTTAGAGATTATTAACTGCGGTCTTATAAACCGCAGTTAGAGATTATTAACTGCGGTTTTATAAACCACAGTTAAAAGCTAGTATCTGCGGTAAATTTACCGCCCTTAATTGTCAAAATCTCTTTAACGGCGGAACTATTAACGGCGGTTGACTACGGTAATTTTACCGCCGTAATTGTCTTTTAGCAGCGGTAAATTATACAATAACGGCGGTAAAAACCGCCCTTAAATGTTACTTTTTTACTAGTGAACATAGATGATACTTTTATAGGAGATAGGTACAAAAATTGAAAAGGGGCATTAGAAAGATTCAATCGACATATGGGAACTTCAAATAGTTGTCATAATGAAGCTAGAATTCAATTTGAATCATTTTAAGATCAAAGACATAGCATGAGAAACGTTTACGTACACATGGCCGTGATATAGAAATAAATTATCGCACCCGTTTAACGACAGTGTTTGATATAACACGCTTTCTATTGAGGCAGTGATTACCTTTTCGAGGACATGATGAGTCAAGTAGTTCATCAAATAAAGGTAATTTTCTTGAATTGATTGATTAGTATAGTCAACGTAATGAAGAGATTTTGTCTTCTTTTATACCGACTCATGGACAAGAATAATTTAGTAATTGTGCTTGTTAGTATTTTGTAATTGTGCTTGTTAGTATTTTTATGTAATTACCGAGTAAAATTTTAATTAAAAAATACATTTATTTGATCGCCAAAAAAATGCTACGTTACTAGGTATTTGGCCCCCCCGAGAATATATTTCTAGGTCCGCCACTGATGACATGTATATGGGAGAAGCATTGTTGTGCAAGCCATAAAGATTTCAAAAGGGGTGGTGATTTGAACTATTTGAAAAGGAGCAAGTTGATAAGATAAGAGCAGGTGAAAAACACATCTTTCCAATAATAATGTAGTGGGCAAGTCAAATTGGACGCATCCATGTTGTTAGTTTGTGTGAAGAGAATATAGATGTTGTATGACTTTGTTCTCAAGATGCGGTTGAAGACTACTTTACTCGTCTACCCAATTGGATTAGATGTTGGGAATTTTGAAACGAAAATTACTTTTATACTGTAATCTAGCAATGTGAGATGGGTAAATGCACAGGTTATTCAAGTTTAAAATAGAAGATCAAGCACAGAATAAAATAACATCAGATTTACGTGGAAACTCTCTCAACCTGGAGGGTAAAAAACCACGGGGCCAACTTGCAAATTTCATTATAAACAAGAAACGGATACAAATGTTCTTCTCAACTTTAAACCCAAAGTTGAGGTAAAAAAATAGAGAAAACCAATTTCATTCAGACTCAAGCTAGTCTAGATATAAGACAACAAAAAATTAGAACCTGAAGGTGAAAATCTAAGAGATCTATTGCCTCCTTCTCTTCTTTGTAGAATGTCTTCTCTCTCTAGAAGTGATAGAATGAGCAACATTCTTAGGTTTTTCTTGTTTAATTGAATGTCTGATTGGGCTGGACCCAAAGGCCCAACAATCTCCCCCTCCAGACCACGGAGAAAGGCACACGATCTTCAAGTCATCACTTGGTATTCATACCGACAAGCCGACAACAGAGCTCGAGCTTGCCTTTTGAAACAATCTTCATAAACATGTATGATGGGTTCTTATCCGTGTGGATTTTCTTCAGCTTCATCTGTTGGTTTTCTATTACATCTCTTAACCAATGAAACCTCACATCAATATGCTTAGTTCTGGAATGGTATGTAGCATTCTTGCTCAAATCTATGGCACTCTGGCTATCACAGAAAACAATTGCATCTTCTTGTTGCATACCAAGCTCTAGGAGAAATCTAATCATCCACAATAACTCCTTACCAGCTTCATTTGCTGTAATGTATTCTGCTTTTATTGTTGATAAAGCTACACATTTCTGCAACTTGGATTTCCATGACACAGCTCCCCCTACAAAAGTAAACACATAACCAGAAGTGGATTTTTTGTGATCTAGATCTCCATCCATATCAGCATCTGTGTAACATTCTAACACAGTTTCACCATTTCTAAAACTCAAACACAAATTGGAAGTGCCTCTTAGATAGCTAAGAATCCACTTCACTACTTCCCAATATTGTTTTCCTGGATTAGAGAGGAACCTACTTACCACACCGACTGCATGCGCTATACCTGGCCTAGTGCAAACCATTGCATACATCAAACTCCCTACAGCTGAGGAGTATGGAACACTTGACATTTCATCATTTTATTTCTCTGTTGATGGACACATCTTCTTGTTCAATTAAAAATGGCTAGGAAGTGGACAACTTACTTCATTTGCTCCTTGCATGTTGAATCTTTCAAGCACCCTTTCAATGTACTTCTCTTGTGACAACCAAAGTCTCTTAGCCTTTCTGTCACGAGTAATATGCATTCCCAATATCTGACGTGTTTGGCCCATGTCTTTCATGTCAAATGTCTTGGACATCTCCTTCTTCAACATGGCTATTATCTGAGCATCATGTCCTACAATCAACATATCATCAACATAAAGTAAAAGGATTAGAAACTTTCTATTAGAAAATCTTTTGAAGTAAACACACAGATCTACCTTGGTTCTCTGGTACCTATGACTCATCATAAAAGAGTCAAATTTCTTGTACCACTGTCTCGGAGCTTGTTTCAAACCGTATAGACTCTTATTTAATTTGCAAACCATGTTCTCCTTTTCTTTCACTTCAAATCCCTCTGGTTGCACCATGTAGATCTCTTCTTTCAAGTTACCTTGAAAAATGCAGTTTTTACATCATGTTTCTCAAGCTCAAGGTCTAAGTTAATTACTAGACCTAACACTGTACGAATGGAAGTCATCTTAACCATTGGTGAGAAAATCTCCTTAAAGTCGATGCCCTGTTTCTGTCCAAAACCCTTTACAACAAGTCGAGCTTTGTACTTCATAATTTCTCCATTTTCATCTATCTTTAGCTTGAACATTCATTTGTTTCTCAATGCCTTTCGGCCCTTAGGAAGTTCCACCAGCTCATATGTACCCATCTCTTGCAATGACTTCATCTCATCTTTCATTGCATTCTGCCACTTAACTTTGTCTTTATGAACTTGTGCCTCCTGAAAACTTTTTGGCTCTCCTTCTTCTGTCAATAGTATATAATTTGAAGAATGATACCTTTTAGAAGGTTGGTGCTCTCTTTCAGACCTTCTTAATGGCGGCTCTTCTGGCTCCTCTTGATGATATTGCTCCCCCTGCTCAGAAACAACATAAACAGTCTCGTCATCATTACTAGAATTAATGTCAAAGGTTTCCTTAGTGGCTTCTTCATTATGTTCATCTTCATTTGTTACTGTTGATTGTACATGTGAAGAAATTGGTATGAGTTCTATGGACTCATCAACTCTCTCTGACTTCTCGTTGATTTCTAGATTTATCTCATTCTGGCCCTCGAAGGAAACAACATCTCTGCATCTAACAATTTTTTTCTTTTCAGGGTCCCATAATCTGTACCCAAATTCCTCATTTCCATATCCAAGGAAAATACATGGAATTACTTTAAAATCCAACTTGGATCTTTGCTCCTTTGAAATATGCACATATGCTTTACATCCAAACACCCTTAGATGCGAGTATGAAATATTCTTCTTAGACCATACTCTTTCTGGTATTTCAAACTTCAAAGGAACAGAGGGTAACCTGTTTATGAGATAGTAAGTTGTGTGAACTGCTTCTACCCAAATCTGTTTTTGGCAACTTTGTCATCTTCAGCATGCATCTCACCTTTTCTACAATGATGCGATTCATTCTCTCAGTCACACCATTGTGTTGTGGAATTATAGGCACTGTTTTCTCATGTCGAATTCCATATTTTACACAATATGCTTTAAACTCCTTTGAGGTATACTCTCCCCCGTTATCAAAGCAAAGACATTTCAACTTATTGTTTATCTTTCTTTCTATCATGACATGGAACTCTTGAAAGTAATTAAATACATGGTCTTTCGTTCTCATGAAATAAACCCACACCTTTCTTGAAACTTATTGTCTGTCTTTCTTTCTACCATGACATGAAATGCATCATCAATATATGTTAGAAAGTATCGATTGCCACCCAATGACTCCTCCTTAAAAGGACCAAACACATCAGAATAAACCAACTCCAGCACAATTTGTTTTCTTTCTGATGTTTGACTAAAAGATACTTTGTGTTGCTTACCAAAAGGGCAGTAGTCGCATAGATCCAAAACCTCATCTTTGGTTGAGGGGATGTGAAACTTCCTCACCAGAATTCATAACCCTTTCTCACTCATGTGGCTGAGACGTTGATGCCACAGATTTAAAGATCTTTCATCTTGTACTGCATTCAACCCATTCTTGAGTATCTTCACATGGGCTCTGTATAAGGAGTTCCACGACTTTCCTTTTGCTACAATCATTGATTATTTGTTGAGCTTCCATTCCCCACTACCAAGGTAATGCTTGAATCCATCTTTGTCCAATGCATCACCTGATATTAAGTTTAGACGCAAATCAGGAATATGTCGCTCATCTTTCAGTGTTAACTGATGTCCCAGCTCTGTCTGCAAACAAATATCACCAATACCCGCAATTGTCGAGTGACTAGTATTATCCATCTTCACTGTACCAAGATCTCCAGCTTTGTAAGTCATGAAGAACTCTCTATTTGGTGTAGCATGATAGCAAGCACCTGTATCAACTATCCACTCAACTCCTTGGTGACTTTCTACATATAGATGTTGTTCTTTTTCACAAGAAAGAATCACTACATCATCTGCAGTTACTATGGCTGTGGTATTTCTGATCTCATCATCTTTTTTATGATTTTTGTCTTCATTCTATAGTCTTTTCCAGGCTTTACAATTTTTCTCCATGTGACCTTCTTTACCACAGTGATAACATTGTCTTCCCTTAGATTTTGATCAACCTATGGACTTGCTATGACCTCTTGATTGTTGTTAGTATTCAACTTTTCTCCTGTTCTTTGTGATAAGGGCATGTGCACTATTTGTATTAGTTGACTTCCTTCTTGTCTCCTCATTGAACAAGCTGCTAGTAACTATACTCATAGTAAGAACACCATTCGGAGCTGCATTACTAACTGTCACAACCAATGTCTCCCAACTGTCGGGCAATGATCCCAAAAGCAATAAGGCTTGCAGCTTATCTTCTAAGGTCATCTCCATCACTGACAATTAATTAATCAAGCTCTGGAACTCATTTAAATGCTTAGCAACACCTGCACCTTCTCTGAATTTTAGATTTACTAACTTTCGAATCAGAAACGCTTTGTGACCTGTTTTTTTCTGCTCATATAATGACTCCAGCTTCTTCCACACCTCATGTGCACTCTTCTCACTTGCTACATGGTGGTACACGTTATCATCAAGCCACTATCTAATTGTGCCGACTGCTTTCCGGTTCAATTTTGTCCAATCACTGTCAGACATATTTTTTGGCTCCGCACTATCTCCTTCAACCACCTCATACAAGTATTTACAATAAAGGATATCCTCCATCTTGGATTTCAAAATCTGCCAGTTATTATTTGTCAACCTGATCATTGTGCTATTGCCTCCCATCTTAACCTACAAAAACACTCTTCAAAAATAAACCTAACAGCTCTGATACCACTTGCTGGGAATTTTGAAACAAATATTACTTTTATACTGTAATCTAGAAATATGAGATGGGTAAATGCACAGGTTATCCAAGTCTAAAACAGAAGATCAAGCACAGAACAAAACAACAACAGATTTACGTGGAAAACTCTCTCAACCTGGAGGGTAAAAAACTGCGGGGCCAACCAGCAAATTTCACTATAAACAAGAAACGGATACAAATATTCTTCTCAACTTTAAACTCAAAGTTGAGTTATATAAACAGAGAAAACCAATTTCATTCAGACTCAAGCTAGTCTAGATATAACAAGAAATTGGAACCTGAAGGTGAAAATGTAAGAGATCTACTGCCTCCTTCTCTTCTTCTTCCTCTATTTCTTCTTTTATGTTTCTTCTCTTCTTTGCAGGATGTCTTCTCACTTTAGAAGTGATAGAATGAGCAACATTCTTATATTTTGTTTGTTTAATTGAATGCCTGATTGGGCTGGACCCAAAGGCCCAACATTAGAGAACCTTGATAGCTGTGTTGAATTGTTCTTTAACAAATAATTGAAATTTGATTAATGTTGGCAATGTAGAGAAGATGTATGATTGAAAAGGAATAATTGTATATATGAATGAGAAATGTACATGTTATTTATATTACAATTTGTTATATGTAAAGTCTAAATATGGGTAAAAATTAGCTGTGCAATCACTAAGATTATGGAGGAATATATTGTGACTTGATTACATCTTTGACTTGCAGATTTTGTGGAGTCTAAATATGAGTAACAATTAGCTGTGCAATCACTAAGATTATGGAGGAATATATTGTGACTTGATTGCATCTTTGATAGGTATGAGAGGAGTGGGAAACCATTCGTGAGGTGAGGGAAGCGAAGTTGAATTTTGTTGGTTTGATAGACGGTGGAATGGAAAATCATGCTCAATGAAAGTGACATGACGAGAAGTGTAGATTTTGTTTGTGGTAAGATTTAGGCACAGAAAAACGCTTTGAGTTAGGGAACGACCAAGATAAATGCATGGTTGAGATCGAGGATCTAGTTTATTGGAAGCATAAGGTCGTAGTAATGGGTAGCATAGACAGCCAAAGGAGTGTAATTGGGAATAGATAGGTTTGACATTTAGGAGTCGATAGTAGGGAGAGTCATTTTGTAAGGTTGGTGTAGGTAATCGATTTATGAGATACACAACGGTGGAGAATGCATGTGTCCAGTAAGTGACAGGTAGATTAGCATGAGATAGGAGAGAGAGACCAGTTTCGACAATGTGACGATGACGGCGTTCTGCATAGCCATTGTGTTCAGGGGTATGGGGAGGTGTAGTAAGATGTGAGATGCCATTAGCGCGTAAGGTGGGAGCCAATTTGATGAACTCGCCTCCATTGTCAGAGAATAGAGTTATGATCGTTCTTTTGAAATAGTTTTCAACTAATTTTTTGAAGTCAAGAAAGACTGTGAGAGAGTCGGATTTATTTTTGAGAGGGTAAAACCATACATATTTAGTGTAATGGTCCACAAAGATTAGATAATATTTGTAGTTATCATGTGAGAGGTGGGGTGAGGTCCAAACATCAGAAAATAATAATTCAAGGGGAGCTGTAGACGTAAGAGTGGATTGAGAGAAAGGAAGTTTGTGTGCTTTATTAATCTTGCAAGAATTGCAGTAATCAAGGGATGAAATTGAACCTAAATTACATAAATTTGAAATATAAAAAAATAATTTAAATGACGGATGGCCAAGACGGTGATGCCATAGGAGAGCAGACGTGGTGGATAGCTTTGAAGTAGATGATGTGAGAAATGTTTGAAGGGCACATTTGTAGGAAGAAGACCAGGTGTACATGCCATGATTAAAAGTTCCTTGGAGTAGGATGGTGTTCGTGGAGATAGCTTTGAAACGAAAGGAAGAAGAGGTAAACTCAATTTGTGCATTATTATCAAGGCAAAACTTGGAGACAGAAATAATGTTTTGTGCAATTTTTGGAACATAAAGAACATTTTGAAAGAGTAAAGATTTGTTTTGAGAGGTGATAGTGAATGAACCTGTGTGAGAGATTGGAAGAGATGAGTCATCACCGATGATAACATCATCGTTGCCTGTATAAGGAGTGTGAAGGGATAGATTATCGAGATCATGTGTGACATGGTGAGTAGCACCGCTATCTATAATCCAGTCACATGGAGGGGCGTGAGATGAATAGGCAGTATTGGCTTGAGGACGAGTGTAGCGAGATTGACGTACAAAGGGTTTGAGTGTAAAGTTAGGATGAGCGCGAGAGAAGTGGCGACAGACGGAGATGGGTAACAATTAGCTGTGCAATCACTAAGATTATGGAGGAATATATTGTGACTTAATTGCATCTTTGACTTGCAGATTTTGTGGAGTAAGATTGTCTGGTTCCTTAACAGGCAACACATCAAATTTTGGTCAAAGGGGTAAAACAATTGAAGCCATTGATTGAAGAAAAAAAATTAGAACACGACCCAAAACATTTGAATTTACTAATTGAAGATGTGCAATAAAATGAGTTATAATTCAAAATGCAACATAATAAAGATGTTAGTGGTCTGGTGGACATTGATGGGTGTTCAAGCACGTGTATATGCGGATTCCAACAAACAAACTACGTAGGCAGATATATCAACAAGTTGAATTCACATTTTATAAGTCGATTTTAAGAGTATCATACAGCAGAATAGTAAGGCAGATCCAAAATACTAATTTAGATTAGGTATTTCATATTGGATTAAGTTCGGATTGGATTAGAATTATTAAATAAAAATATTTTTTTAATTTGTATATTTCACCTAAAATAAATATGGCATCAATAATCTCGCACGTGAGAGGTTATTTCTTGGTTTCTCCCGTCATTAATAACTTGACTTTCAATTACATAAATCAATAGTTTAAGCCCTACTCAAAAGTAGGGCATTTCTCATTTTTATATGAACTTTTGTGTACCAGAAACAATGATATCTCCCATTATAACCCCTCTCTTGGGATGTAAAATATATCCCTTCTCACCATTCTTTGTCCCTCATTCTTTGAGAATCAGAAAGATTCCTCTCTTTTTTTTAATTTATAGGAGGTCAATACAAAAATTGCTTAGACCATTAGAATTATATATTTTTAATTAAAATATAAATTAAAATTTTTAATAAAATATTATTTTAATAAAAAAATTAATTATAATAATATGTATTATTAAAATTTTAATAACATTATTTTTTTATAATTAAAGGATTTATAAAAAATTGAATTAAATATTAATTAGTAAAATAAGAAAAGATAAAATAAAATAAATTATTAAGCAGAAAAAAAAGAGGGAAGGGGGAAAATATATATTTCTCTTTCTTTCCCCTCTAGCTTTTCTCCCTTTCCATCTTTATCTCTATTTTTTTTTTCAATTCTCCCCCATCATTTCTCTCTTTTAATAATTTGTATCATCTGAGTAAAAATAAAATTATTAAGGTTTGGAACAGAAAATTCTTTAGGGTGACCACTGTCCTTAAGTACATTTCTGATGGACTTAAGTCCATGCATATTTTGTTGGTCTTATCTTGAATGCTTTTGATAAACCTAATGACTTAGAAATAATAAATTATGACACATTTCCATGTGGAAGGGTGTAATATGATGAATATAAACAAAATATTTTTGAATTATTTTTATTGGTAATTAAAAATTCAAGTGAATATAATGTTTGAGACAAAATTGTTAATTTGGTAAGAATTAAGTCTAAATCAATTTTCAGTGGACTAAGTTAATAGCTTTCTATTTTGTAAAAATGATCAATGTATCTTAAAAATGATAAGAAACCTTAAAAAAATGACCAAACATAACATGAAAGATAAAAAAAATATAATACATACCTAATAGGTCATCGAACTCGTAGTTCCTCAAGAAGAACGATTAATTAAAGTTTGAAATAATAAATTAGGACACATTTGACCAAATATTTTGAAACAAACTTATAAAAAGATGAAACGAGACTGATAGGCCTAAAGTTCTTCACGTCAATAGTCTCTAAAGATTTATGAATAAGACATACCAAAGTAGAGTTTCAACTCTTGTCAAATTATGAAAACAATAAAAATGATCAATTGTTTCCATAATTTCAGTCTTAAGGAAAGGTCACGCCTCTAAATTAAACTCATCGCATCCCGGTGCTTTATCACTTTCGCACCCTTAAATGGTTTCCTCAACCTTCTCTGTCGAAAAATGAGCCTCCAATATATCTTTTTGCACTGTAATAGTTGAATTAAAAGTAATATTATTCAATTTAGGTCTAACCTTAAATGGCTAATGAACAAACCCTTATAGAGCTTGATAATACTCGTAGAGATTTTTCGTTCACTATCATTACTTTCTCCTTTGATCGAGATCAAATTAATCACATTATTTCTTATTTGAGCATTAGAGATCACATAAAAAAATTATTTTTATATCCCCGACTCTTAACCATGTAGCTCTACTATGATGGCATGCTATAATTTCTTCTTCCCTACATATAGCGATCAAATTGCTAATAATGTGAATCGAAGAACTAACCTCGCATGCGGAGAGCTCATGAATCTCCTCAGCCTCATCAATGACATTAATTTCATTACATAAATCATTGAATTTAGCACATAATATATTACGATTCTCCTTGAACCAACTTTTGAGAAGTTCACGCAAATTCCTTAGATTCACAAAGAGGTTATTCGACGGAGAACCAATCGATTTCTAGCTCAGCCACTATGATTACACACGCGGTATAAAGTTTTCTTTAATCAACCATTTATTTTATAATTTAAATGGTCGACATGTTCTCACTGTCACTCGACGTTCTATTAAGATTGGTCGGTGATCTAAACAACTCCATGACATGATCTTTTGAAATATATTAAAAATCCCACGAAAATTTGATTCACTTATTAGGAATTTATCGATACGGGAATGAACTTGACCCTCATTGACATTACATCTCTTAAAGTGACCGTCTTCCAAAGGCAAGTCGATAAGTTCAAGGTCTTCAAATGTCATTAAGAACTCGCGAAGTAGGCTACTTGGCCTATTGGACCAATTTTCTTTTAGACGGTGATCTAACTTCATTCATGTCTCCCGTAAAATAATTGGTATGTCCCAATAACTAGCCACATTCTTCATTAAGGGTTGAAATATGGCAGTTTGGTTCAAGGAATAACATTACCATCCTCTATATGAATTTATCAACCGAAGATCCCCGACCTGAACTTTAATTAAGAACCATTCCCTCCCTAATTGGGGCGATCCCCGACCTGAACTTTAATTAAGAACCATTCCCGCCCTAATTGGGGACAGTGCGGTGTACCGTAAACCGAAAATCAGTTTAAACTTCAAAAATAAATAATAAAATAAAATAATTCAAATATTTATAATAAAAATATAAACTTTTAATGATTGCATTAAATAAGAAAAAATAAATATTTTTTTAAGTGAAAAAGAAAAAAATATATATATATATATATTGCACTAAATAAATATATATATATATATATATTAATTATTTTAAACAACTATCATTAAAAAAAAATTGTGTACGATTCGGGGATCGGTGCGGAACATGTAAATATCATCCCTTCCCCGAACCCCGGACAACATATTTCGAGTTTTTCACGATCAGCCCCGATTCCCGGTCAAAGTAGGGAAAATCATCTTAATCAGTTCGTATCGATTATCGCGGGGAGGTTTCATATTGTCATCATTATTATCAAGACTTATATTTTAAATGGTGAAAGAATCGGCCATAGACTGCCGAAATAAACAACGAAAATTATACTCTCCATTTCTTAACTGAACGTTAACCAAATATATACCCAACCCGATTTATTTTTGGTGGTCTTCCCTATTTGTCGTGATTTAGGCGTTGAAGGACCTTATCCTAATTTTGGGCTAACTCTAATGGATTCTCAATACTCTCTATACATATAACATGAAAATAAACGAGTAGGCATGCGATTTAATCATTAAAACATTCAAATAACCTTAAGAGTACTCTAAGTTCAACCAAAACATTGTATATATATATATATATTATCATGGAACAACCCAAATGAATCCAATTATCATAATTTTATAAAAAAAAAAATCATTTTATGTATCAATTTCATTTTAATTTAATGTAATAGTGCTAGCTTTACTATAGTAACAAAGTATGTTCTTGAATCCTTCCGTGAATTAGTTCGATAATTAAGATGTTCTTGAACAAAACTTTTGAATCCATAAAGTGAAGTTATGGTCTAATTTTGAAGTTTTTTCTACTAAAATTGGATCATATTGAACTACAAAATACGTGTTCATTGAATTAGAACAGTTTTGGATTACCAGTCATAAACATAGTTCATGATTTCCCCATCAAAATTTGGATGGCATTGATTGAATTGGATACTTTAATTACAACTTCACCATGAAATTGAAAAGGCTAATGAATCATGTTTGTGATAATATTCAACATTGTTGATCAACTTCACCATTGATTTCCTAATGTTAACCCTTTTAGATTGAATTTTAGGAAGGTATTGAAATATTGTTGATGAAGAAGCTATTCATAATAAGTGGCGGCATACAAACTTTTATATTTGTAAAACCACTTTAAAAATCCATTACATTCTACATTAAACCCATTTCTTATTCTTTAAATATGGGAGTCAGACACTTCAAGTGTTCTAGCATATGTCAATTAACGGATATAGATACAAATATAGAAGAAACATTGGCCAAAGAAATTGGTGGATTTGACTAATATTGTGAATATGAATGAATCTGTTTTGAATTTGAATGGCTTTTTTTGGGTTTAGTATATGGTATGAGTATTGTAGCTAGAAGTTGTTGATAAGTTTTATGTAAACCTAATTGGTGCATTGTTCTGAAAAAAAATAAAACATCTCTATATTTTTGTATCATCAATGCTTGGTGCAATGACCAAAATCAGATCAGGTTAGAAGAATGATAACCAACTTTATTTTAATAAAGAAGTTAAAAGTTTTAAAATTGAACATTTGTGGTCTTTTTTATACATAAGGATTTTCTATAGACACTAGTAAAAAAGACCTTATAGCGATTAGTAAACCTCTAGCGATAAACCAATCGGCATAAGTCTTCGCGTTATCGCATCGACCACTTGAGCATTCTTGGATATACTCGCTGCATATTAAACACATAATCAATTTTTTGATAACATTCATACATATAAAAAAAAGTTGAGAACATTCATACCGATAAAATGGCTCCGCATCTTCACAATTTTTTAACACATATGAATGAGCCAATTCTCGTTCATCTAATTCGTAAATGTAAGTTCTCCCTAATGATAATTCATCAACAGATGAAAGTATGGCAAGAGAACTCGGTGGTTGGGGTGACATGTGTACCGAGGAACCTTGAAAATACATGGCACACAAGTTGATATTTTTATTTACCAGATAACTCTCACTAATTGATGCTTCAGAATGATATTTATTTTGAACATATCATTTCAAAGTTCTCATATATTGTTTGATAGGATCGGCGTAATCGATAGAGACGGGGTCTGGCTATTAATGACAGTTTCGGATAAACAATTTGATAGAAATCCTGTTAGGGATTTAAATCACTTTCTATTCTTCACAAACCCTTGCAAACTCTTGAACGATTCAAGTGCGGAAACGTTTGCTCAAGTTTGAAGCTAAGAACCAACGAGAGAATGAATGACAGAATGTAAATGACACAGCAGTTTGTTTATGGATGTTCGGAGCAAAACTCTCATACGTCACCCTTTCTTCCAACCACCGGAAGGATTCACTAAGCGTTTCTTAGAATCAAATAAAGTTGCACGGCTAGCTCACTATTGAACAGAACAGACTAGACTATGTTCAACTTACAGTATATTGAAGAATATCACTCAGCTAGACAATACTTTGATTTTATCTCTCTCTTGATATACACACAGTAAAGCAAAAAAGCAATTCGTGAGTAAGTTCAGTTAGGGGTGTTCAATATTTGGTCTGAACCGAATATCCGACCGAATTCGAATTCACCGAATTCGAATAAACCGAATTCGAATTTCATTTTCGGTTTTCGAATCGAATTTCAAACCAATTCGAATTCAAATACGGTTTTCAAATTGGTTTTCGAGTTTGGGTTTCAACTCGAAAACCAAACCGAAAACCGAATTCATTTTTTATTATTTATTTTTCCATTTTTTATTATTTATTTTTCCAAACTTAGCTTAAGAAAAAGTTCAAAATAATCAAATTATAATAAAAGAAAAAAAAACAAAAACATCAGTGGTCTAGTGGTAGAATAATACCCTGCCACGGTATAGACTCGGGTTCAATTCCTGTCTGGTTCAATTTATTTTGAATTATGCTAGTTCCAAAAATTAAAAAAAATGAATTTGGTTCGGTTTAATTAAAATTTATTTGAATTCGGTTCGGTTTTCGAATTGGCTAAAAAAATAAAAAATCGATTAAACCGAACCGAGGAACTCGAATAACCCGAAAACCGAACCGATGAACACCCCTAAGTTCAGTAGTTCGTTCGTATACGTATTTCTCAATGTCCAGCAACTGACTTGTTCTTCTATTGTCCTTGAAGATCTTTAAATAGAGAGCAGGAACCAACAGTCGAATCTTCTGTAATGACACGTGACGAACTTTCATTAGAACGCCTCCATAGTACACAGGTACAGCAGACTCTGAGCACCAGGATCCTGGTCGTATCAATCTGGTAGAGCGCCAAATATTCTTCTAGGATATTCCTGTAAGACACAAGTAGTGGGAATAATATTTGCATACGTGGCATTAGTTAATTGGTTGTAATTGGCTGTCGTACTGATCTGCACTAAAAAGTGGAGCAGAAGTAGCATACAGCTAGTTGATCGTGGGTAGACGGATGTTAGCTTCAAACAACTGCTTAAGCATGGCATTAGACGTTTTTCACTTAGACTGACAAGTCTAATGAAATTAGACGCCCCCGTCTAATAGTAGGATCCATTAGACCACCTGGTCTAATGGGATTAGACGACACGTCTAATTACGGTTCCCTTCAGACTAATCTGAAGGAGTTAGACTGCACGTCTAACTTTCATCTCTGTTAGACGGCACGTCTAACTACGCAATCCTTCAGACTAATCTGAAGGAGTTAGACTGCACATCTAACTTTCATCTCTGTTAGACGGCATGTCTAACTACGCATCCCTTCAGACTAATCTGAAGGAGTTAGACTGCACGACTAACATTCATCTATTAGACGACACGTCTAACTACGCATCCTTTAGACTAATCTAAAGGAGTTAGACTGCACATCTAACTTTCATCTGTTAGACGACACGTCTAACTACGCCTGTTAGATTGCACGTCTAACTAAGTATTTGTTAGACTGCACATCTAACTACGTATATGTTAGACTGCACGTCTAACTACGTATATGTTAGACTGCACGTCTAACTACGTATCTGTTAGACTGCACGTCTAACTACGTATCTGTTAGACTGCACGTCTAACTACGTATCTGTTAGACTGCACGTCTAACTACGTATCTGATAGACTGCACGTCTAACTATGTCTATTAAACTGCACGTCTAACTACGTATCTGTTAGACTGCACGTCTAACTACGTATCTGTTAGACTACACGTCTAACTACGTATCCATTAGACTGCACGTCTAACTACATATCTGTTAGACTGCACGTCTAACTACGTATCTTATAGACTGCACGTCTAACTACGCCTGTTAGACTGCATGTCTAACTACGTATCTGTTAGACTGTACGTCTAACTACGTATCTGTTAGACTGCACGTCTAACTACGTATCTATTAGACTGCACGTCTAACTACGTATCTGTTAGACTGCACGTCTAACTATGTATCTGTTAGACTACACGTCTAACTACGCCTGTTAGACTACACGTCTAACTACGCCTGTTAGACTACACGTCTAACTACGCCTATTAGACTGCACGTCTAACTACGTATCTGTTAGACTGAATGTCTAACTACGTATTTGTTAGACTACACATCTAACTACGTATCCGTTAGACTGTACGTCTAACTACGCTTGTTAGACTGCACGTCTAACTACGTATCTGTTAGATTGCACGTCTAACTACGCGTGTTAGATTGCACGTCTAACTACGTATCTGTTAGACTACACGTCTAACTATGTATCTGTTAGATTGCACGTCTAACTACGTATCTGTTAGACTACACGTCTAACTACGTATCCATTAGATTGTACGTCTAACTACGTATCTGTTAGACTACACGTCTAACTATGTATCTGTTAGACTACACGTCTAACACAATGCGTCTAATAGCCAATAAGTCTAATGAACCTCATTCAGACTTAGTCTAATATAACATGCTTTCGATACACCTGCACCAAAAACAATTAGACGGCTTAGTTTAAGTTTTATACCAACTCATCATCAAAATTCCATTAGTCAAAATACTTTGACCCTTAGTCAAAATAATTTAACCCAACATTTTTCTATTGGATACATCCATCTATATTGAATCGGCCCTAATGTATAAAAATCCGTGCAAAAATATTTTTTCTAACTTGCACAATGTTACTACAATATCATTCTAAAGTTTTTAAGTCGGCTTTCAATAGTGATTTTGAACACAACTTCTGAAGGAATTTTGAAAGTCCCACAATAGCTTCATATACCTCATCCTCAAGTAAACCACGTGTCGCAAGAGGAATAAGATACTCTAGTAAAATATGGAAATCGTGAATTTTTAATCCGGAAATCTTTAAATCTTTGACATTTATACATCCTTCAATGTTCAAGCCAAACCCTTTTGGCCTTCCTATGTCTTTTAAAAATTGACACAACTTCAATTTTTTTCATTAGACAATGTATAAGGACCGGCTGGATATTGAAGAACACCCCTCACATCAACTGTTGCATGTAAATGATGACATATATTCATGAGCTCCAAATTTTGACGTGCTTTTAAATTATCTTTGGTCTTTCCTTTTAGATCCATGATGGTTCTAAGAAAACTATCACATATATTTTTTTCAATATGCATCACGTCTAAATTATGTCTCAGCAATAAATCTTTCCAATAAGGTAATTCAAAGAATATACTCATCTTATTCCAATTGTCATCCCGATTTTGATGATTCATAATATCCTTTCTAGTGGGGGATTTAGAGTGAGAACTCTACCTTTCAAATCGCGTACTTGTCTAAGAATCTCACGTCCCGTAATAATTGAGGCGCACTTCTCGATTCGATAGTTCCATCGAATAATACTTTTTGTCTATTAAATTTTTGATTTGGTGGGAAAAATCATCGATGACACATGTAACACTCTTTATTAACATTTGTCAATCTCATGGAGCAAGTGTTCTTATTACAAGATGGGCATGTCAATTTTCCCTTTGTACTCCATCCAGACAAATTTGTATAAGCAGGAAAGTCGTTTATTGTCCAAATTAAACTAGCACGCAATTTAAAGTTTTGAGAAGTTGAGACGTCATAAGTTTCTACGTCGGTACTCCACAACTCACTTAATTTGTCAATTAACGGTTGTAAAAATACATCAATTGCATCGCATAGACTCTCTGGACCCGGAATTAACATGGATATTATAAAATTGGAATATTTCATATAGAGTGTCGGAGGAACGTTATAAGGAATGAGGATCACTGGCCAAATGTCATATGATGTCTTTCCATTTGTAAACGGTTGAAATTCATCACTTGCAAGACCAAGTCTTACATTACGAGGCTCAATTGAAAAATTTGGATAATCTTCATCGAATGATTTTCATGTTAAAGAATCAACGGGATGTCGCAAAACTTCATCATCAACCCTTGTATCTTTGTGCCACATCATTAAAGGAGCAGTTTTAGAACACATATATAATCTTTGCAATCTCATTATTAGTGGGAAATAACGTAACACCTTATTGGGGATAGTTTTTCCATTCTCTTTCTTCTTAGGTTCTCCACTCGATTCTCCAGTTTTCCACTGCGAAACTCCACACTTTACAAGAATTCAAAATCTTGTCATCTTTTCGATACAGCATACAACTGTTTTTACAAGCATCTATCTTCTCAGAACAAAGACCAACATATTTAAGAAACTTCTTACAATGATAATAAGAATCGAGAAGATTAGAATTCACCGGCAATATTTTTTCCTTAAACAATTTTAACATGTTAAAAGAAGAATTTGTTCATTGTCCAACATTCTTGAGGTAGAGTAATTTTAGTAATGTTGACGTCTTAGAAATTTGGGAGCCTTCATACAATGCTTCATTTGATTTGTTGAAGAGTCTGTAGAATTTTTTAGCATCCTCAATTGTCCCTTCCTCATTTACCCCATCCTCATTAGCCCCTTCCTCATTTGATGCATCAACATCATCTGAATATAAATTATTTATTATATTTCTCATACAAACATCCCCATCAAAATCATTACGCTCCAAGTTTACATCCACTGTAGCATCGATATAAAGTTTTCCCAAATTATCTTTTTAGTTTGTACATTAGAACTACTATCAATTTGTATAGCAATCCTATCATTGCGTGTTGTTTTTCTCCATGACAATTCCAAAATGTGTAGTTTTTCCTATTCCATACAAAATCAAATGTTTCCTTAGATCTTGTTTTTCTAAATATACTCCATTATCATATTTAACGCATGGACGTGCAATGTTGATAATTCGGCTAGAACTCACAACAAAACTAAGAAAAGAATCGACTCCTTGAATGTATTTCAGAAGATGTCGATCTTTTTCTGTATACATCATCCATTTTTATCAGGGATATCCATATCTAAACCTAAATCAATGTCAAGACCTAAATCAATATTAAAACCTAAATCAATATATATCAAAAATTCATATTTATCAAAAATACATATCATAACCTAAATCAATGTCATGTCAAAACCTAAATCAATATCATATCAAATCGTCATAAATCAATATCTATCAAAACCTAAATAAATATCTATCAAAACCTAAGTCCAACATCAAATCATGCACATAATCTTTTATTAGCAATTTCAACTATGACATAAGAATTTAAATTTAAATACCTGGATTCAAGGAAAATTTCGGTCTCAAATGAAAAAAAAACTCAGGTGGCGCGAGGGAAACACGTCTTCAATAACTCCTCGATCTAGCACTCAACCAAAAAACAATCAACCAAGAACACATCAAATGAAAATTTACTAACAAATTAGAACATGACTTGTGTTTCATCCTATTTCACCACACAAACAAAACTTTCAAGTTTCTTGGATCCTAAACCAGACATTAAACAACTAAGAAAACTACAAATGAAAAATTACTAACAAACTATAATATGACTTGTGTTTCTTTCTATTTCATCACACAAACAAAAATACATTTTGCCCAAACCAGTCAGAACAGATAATAAAACAAATACAACAATCCCAAGTTTCAATACAAATTAAAACAAGACATGTTTCAGAACCGTAAGACTTCGATTTCATTTCTAAATGCATTAGAGAATATCTAATGTGTTCAGAAAAACCTAAGTGTATTCTAATTTCAAGAGTAAGACCTGTACGACTACAATCTGAAAACATAACTTGAAGTTGGGTTTCCCTCTTCCTAATTTCTTTCTAGCATTTGTATTCTACAAGAGCTCCAGTCTTGACATGTCCATGAAACTCAATCTGTGTCTTTTTAATAAATTTGATGCTGCCAGCATATATATATATATATATATATATATATAATGAAATAAAAAATAACCAAAGCAGCATAAATTCATAGCAATCCACAATATTCCACTATTTTTAGTTCTCAAAACCTTAACCTTTATTGAAGCACTGGATTCATCATATAACAATCCAATCAACAAAGATAGGTGTAATTCTCAAGTTCTCCCAACTCATTCATAAAGTAATTTAAACTTTCAGATATATTCCATTCAGAAAGAATACAAGTATTTAAAGAAGACAATCGAAAAATAAATAATTAGAAACGAAAAATATATTGAAACCAGCACCCAACAATAAAGTTACAAATTTCAGAAAACCTAAAACATCAAAGCATTAAGCTACAAATTTTGTAGCTATACAAATACATAACTGTAGGAAAACAAATAAAGCAGCGAGAGAGATATTTTTATTTACCTATGAGAGAGAGAGCTTCAATTCCCACGATTTTTGGATGGAATGTACGAGATTGGAGAAGCGCTTCAAATCCTCCTCCGATTGGCAGCGGCTACGGATCTTGAACGGCGGTGGATGCAGATCTTGAACGGCGGTGTGTCACGGCCCACTTAATTTGGATGGAAAAATCAGCCCACAAAAGAGAAATATCTAGAAAGTTCTCTAGAACTTTCTAGAAATGTCCAGGTCTTGCCTTCCATGGAATTCTCTAGAATTCTCTAGGAAGTCCTTATTGTAAATATCTTTAAGATGTCTCTAGAATTCTCTAGGACTTGCTAAATGTAATTAAATATTAGAAGTCTCTAGAAAGACCTAGGATAAAGGAGTATCTAGAATGATCTCCTCCCATGTATATAAACAAGCCTTGGTCATTAAGCCAAGCACCAAGCAATTGAATACAAATCATTCTCCAAGCTCTCACTCTCACTCTAAAGTTTCCTTCTTGCACTTTCAAACAGGTTGACTAGTTAGCATTGTGGCAATACTAATCTAGGACCGCACGGGACCGAGGAGAATCAAGCATTCGAAAGTTAGCCCGTGACAAGTGGTATCAGAGCAAGCGTTTTGTACTTCCGCACTCACGCTGCAAGAAATGGATTCAGGATCGAACGTCACAAAGGTTCCGACCGGCGAACAAAAGGACAAGGCGCCCAAGAGGGGAAGGTCCGTTGAGAGGAATGCTGCCATGGAAGCGCGGGTGACCCGGCTTGAGGAAAGCATGAGCGAGCATCAAGAAGCTCTCGAGGAGTTCAGCTCGGTGGCCGACAAGGTGGCGGAGTTGGACGAGGCAAGTGAAAAATTGGAGAATGAAGTCATGGGCATCATCAACAACTCAAATCGTAGCATTCGGGACGAAGTGCTTGGAATGGTTCGAGGTGATGTCAATGCTATTCAGAACGAGATCCTCACAACAGTCCGAGGTGAACTACAAACAGTCCGAGGCGAACTACAAACAGTTCGGGGTGAACTCCAAACGATGATCAACGCCTTCCGGAGGGAGATGATGGGAAGTCTAGAGGCGGTTGAAGCGCGGATTGGCTTAAATGGAGGGGAAATTCGAGGTGCGGCACCTCATCGTGTGGATGTTCCCAAACCGACTCCATTTAAGGGTTCGAGGAGTGCAAGGGAAGTTGAAGACTTCCTTTGGAACGTGGAAAGGTACTTTCGAGCATCCAACATACTCGATGATCGAACTAAGTTGGATACAGCACCTTTCTTTCTAGTAGACATGGCGCTTCTATGGTGGAGGAGGCGTGAGACGGACATTGAACGTGGCACATTACGAATGGAGACTTGGGAAGATTTCAAGGCCGAGTTCAAACGCCAATTTTTTCCAGAAAATGCGGATTTTGAAGCTCGGAAACGACTAAGCCAACTCGTGCACAACAAGTCCATCAAGGAGTATGTGAAGGAGTTCCAAGAACTGATGCTCGAGTTGCCAAGTCTCACCGAACAGGAGGCCCTGTTCACATTCGTCAACGGTCTGAAGACATGGGCACAACTAGAGCTCCAGAGGGCCAAAGTGCAGAATGTTTCCGAAGCCATTGCGGTCGCGGAAAGACTGATCGAGCTGAAAGTGTCCACGGATAGGCCGAAGTCTAGCAAGGAGAACAAGGAGAAAGGTGGGGGAGACCGCCCATCCAAGAAGTGGCATCCAAACAACAACTCAGGGAAGCAAACCGAAGAATCGGGTAAGCGAGCTTGTCATATTTGCGGTGCTACTAACCATTTGAAATTCATGTGCCCGTTCAAAGGAAAGAAGGTTGCGGCTGTGCAAGGGACCGAGCCAGTCGAGGAAGAAGAAGAAGGGACTCAAATGGGATCCCTAAAACTGCTTAATGCGGTCAAGGCTAGTGTGGTGGAACCGGTCAAGGGAACAAAGAGGGGCTCGATGTTCGTGGAGGCCTTGATCGGAGGAAAGCGTGTCAAAGCACTAGTCGACACGGGTGCCACCCACAACTTCATGCGTGAAGGTGTGGCCAAAACGTTGGGTCTCAGCATCAACCCAACCAAGGGGACCATCAAGGCCGTCAACACAACAGCCAAGCCGGTGGCCGGGGAGGCGAAGAGCGTACCAACTAAGATCGGGGACTGGAAAGGAGTGGTCTCTTTCACTGTAGTCCCTATGGATGATTACGACATAGTGTTGGGACTGCGATGGTTCGACCAGGTGCGTGCTTGTATTATTCCTTACTCTGATTCTCTAATCATCTTGGACCATGAGAAGACTAGCGTCATACCAGCAAAGAGAGAATTAGAGGGGAAGGGCATGCTCTCGGCGATGCAATTCAACCGAGGTCTGAAACGTTGTGAAGAAACGTTTGCGGCTTTTCCCATGGTGGATGATGAGGATGAGCCCAAAGGAGAAGGGGAGATACCCAAGGAGGTCCAGGTGGTGCTGGAGGAGTTCAAAGATGTAATGCCCAATGAACTCCCAAGGAGATTACCACCAGAACGGGACGTGGACCACAAGATCGAGTTGGTGACCGATGCTATGCCGCCATCTCGCACGCCCTATAGGATGGCACCGCCCGAGTTGAAGGAGCTGCAAAGGCAGTTGAAGGAGTTGCTCGATGCCGGCATGATCCAGCCATCCAAATCGCCCTATGGTGCCCCGGTGCTGTTCCAGAAGAAACATGATGGGTCGCTGAGGATGTGCGTGGACTATAGAGCACTCAACAAACTCACCGTTCGGAACAAGTACCCGATTCCTCTCATTGGTGAGTTGTTCGACCAACTTGGAGAAGCCAAGTGGTTCTCGAAGATAGACTTACGATCCGGTTATTGGCAAGTGAGAATTGCCAAGGGAGACGAGCCCAAGACTGCTATGGTAACCAGGTACGGATCGTATGAATTCCTTGTTATGTCTTTTGGCCTTACGAATGCACCGGCCACGTTTTGCACTCTAATGAACAAGGTTTTCCACCCTTACTTAGATAAGTTTGTGGTGGTCTATCTCGACGATATTGTGGTATACTCACCCACGTTGCATGAGCACGTGGAACATTTGAGATTGGTTTTCCAGGCCTTGCGCGAGAACGAGCTATACGCAAAGCTGGAAAAGTGCTCCTTCGCCCAAGATGAGGTGATGTTCCTGGGTCATCGAGTGAAGTCCAGGTGCATCATGATGGATGAGGCCAAGGTCAAGGCCATTCGAGAATGGGAGCCGCCCAAAACTGTACCCCAACTTCGGTCGTTCCTTGGCCTGGCCAACTACTACCGAAAGTTTATAAAAGGGTACTCCAAGATTGCTGCACCCCTGACCGACCTTCTGAAGAAGGACCGAGCATGGAGCTGGGACGAGCGGTGCGTGGAGGCCTTCGAGGGGCTCAAGGCCGAAGTTACAAAACAACCTGTGCTAGCACTGCCCGACCACACTAAGGAATACGAAGTCCAGACCGATGCATCTGACTTCGCCATTGGAGGTGTATTGATGCAAGAGGGGCACCCTATTGCATTCGAGAGCCGGAAGCTGAATGACACAGAGCGTCGATACACTGTCCATGAGAAAGAAATGACCGCGGTCGTGCATTGCCTACGCACATGGAGGCACTACTTGCTCGGGAGCAAGTTCAAGGTCAGGACGGACAACATTGCCACTAGCTACTTCCAGACGCAGAAGAAGCTCACACCAAAGCAGGCTAGGTGGCAAGAATTTCTAGCGGAGTTCGACTACACATTGGAGTACAGGCCCGGGGTCACCAATCGTGTAGCCGATGCACTAAGCCACAAGGCGGAGCTGGCCGCCATCAGCCAACCCGAGACCAACCTGAGGGAACGCATACGGGAAGGACTAGAGAAAGATCCCCATGCAAAGGACATGATGGAATTTGCTCGAAGTGGCAAGACCCGAAGGTTTTGGGTCGAAGACGGGTTGCTCCTTACGAAAGGGAAACGAGTGTTCGTGCCCAAATGGGGAAGCTTGCGACGTGATGTTCTGAAGGAGTGTCACGATTCGAAATGAGCTGGACACCCTGGAATGCATCGCACTATGGCACTCATGGAGGATTCATACTACTGGCCCAGGATGCGGGAAGACGTGGAGGCATACGTGCGAACATGTCTTATGTGCCAACAAGACAAGGTTGAGCAGCAACAACCGGGCGGATTACTCCAACCCTTACCAGTGCCGGAATATCCATTTGAAAGTGTTTCAATGGATTATATTACAACGCTGCCAAAGTCGGAGGGGTTCGGTTCAATCATAGTGGTGGTAGACCGATTCTCTAAGTATGGCACCTTCATTCCGGCACCACCCGATGTCACAGCCGTCGAGACGGCCAAGCTGTTCCTAAAGAACGTGGTGAAATATTGGGGAGTCCCAAAGACAATCGTGAGCGACCGGGATCCCCGCTTCACGGGGAAGTTTTGGTCCGAGCTGTTCAAGTTATTAGGGACCAATCTAGCATTCTCGACCAGCTTCCACCCCCAAACTGATGGGCAGACCGAGAGAGTCAATGCCTTGCTGGAGTTGTACTTGAGGCACTACGTGAGCGCCAACCAAAGAGACTGGGCAAAACTCTTGGACACGGCGCAATTCTCATACAACTTGCAGAAAAGTGAATCGACCGGAAGAAGTCCGTTCGAACTCGTGATGGGGAGACAGCCATCCACTCCACATAATTTGGCCACCAGATACGTGGGTCAAAGTCCGGCTGCCTTCACCTTCGCTAAATCCTTCGAGGAGGAAGCGGATCTTGCTCGAGCATCTTTAGATAAAGCAACTAAGAAGATGAAGAAATGGGCGGATCTAAAGAGGCGGGCAGTCGAGTTCAAGGAGGGAGACCGAGTAATGGTGAAATTACTCCCGCAACAATTTAAGTCACTCCGGTCCGTGCACAAGGGGCTAGTGCGAAGATACGAGGGGCCGTTTGAAATTGTGCGGCGTGTAGGTAATGTCTCCTATCAGCTGGATTTGCCACCAAAACTAAAAATCCATCCGGTCTTCCATGTGAGCAAACTCAAGCCGTTCCACAAAGACGAAGAGGATGCCGGACGGGGAGAATCAAATAGGGCAGCAACTGCGGTCACCATCTCTTTCGACAAAGATATTGAAGAAATTATATCCCATAGGGAGGTTAGAAGGAGGGGCGTTCCACCTTACACCGAGTACTTCGTACGATGGAAAGGCCTACCAGATGCCGAGAGTAGCTGGGAAAGTGAAGATCACTTATGGCAATTCAAGCAGAAGATCGAAGAGTACCGGTCCAAGGTCGAGACGAGGACGTCCACGACTTAGGTGGGGGAGCATGTCACGGCCCACTTAATTTGGATGGAAAAATCAGCCCACAAAAGAGAAATATCTAGAAAGTTCTCTAGAACTTTCTAGAAATGTCCATGTCTTGCCTTCCATGGAATTCTCTAGAATTCTCTAGGAAGTCCTTATTGTAAATATCTTTAAGATGTCTCTAGAATTCTCTAGGACTTGCTAAATGTAATTAAATATTAGAAGTCTCTAGAAAGACCTAGGATAAAGGAGTATCTAGAACGATCTCCTCCCATGTATATAAACAAGCCTTGGTCATTAAGCCAAGCACCAAGCAATTGAATACAAATCATTCTCCAAGCTCTCACTCTCACTCTAAAGTTTCCTTCTTGCACTTTCAAACAGGTTGACTAGTTAGCATTGTGGCAATACTAATCTAGGACCGCACGGGACCGAGGAGAATCAAGTATTCGAAAGTTAGCCCGTGACAGGTGGCTGCGAATCGCGGATCTTGAAAGAGGTAAGCGGCGGAGAAAGAGATGGGATGAAAGAGATGAGCGGGGGAGCAGGGAGGTTGTCAGCTTGTAAATGATTTTAATAGGAAATAGCGATTGGTGTGGGAACTAATCGCTAGTATCACTTAAGTAAATAGCAATGTACCAATTGCTAGTATATAGATAATTGCGATTGGTCATTGTACCAATCACTATTATGTTTGAGTTATATTTTTGTGTGACCATGTGGTCATGGGTTTGAATCCCATGGTAATAGTTAGTTTAAATGTTTTTTTTACTAATTCAAATAAAAGTTTATAAAAATCAAATTTTGTGATGATGATGAAAAAAAATTTAATTAGTAACAATTTTATATGGAATAAACTTTTGGGTAAATCTTTGACAAAATAAATAGTACTGGAAAAAATCTCATTCTAATAATAAGTTATTTTGGTAACTCAAATAACAAATTTAAAAGAATTTATTTTTTAATTAATAATTTTTAAATGTAGATTAGTATGAAATGATAAAAATACAATAAAAACAAGACAACCTTAAAACCAAACTACAATAATTAACCCAAATTGGATGGGTTTAAATGATATTATCAATGATAAAAAAAAATACGATGATTAACACAAATTAATGATCTATATGCTATTATTATGAAGGATATCTAATATCTTCCCAATCAATCAATGAGCTAGCTTGGGAAATAATTTATTTTTTACCAAGTCAATCTCAAAATCATTTAGTATTATTGGTATTTATAGGTATACATTCAATTTAAAGTCTTTAAGGCAATTCCTTGTTTATCAATGTTATAGCGATTGGTCTAGTTTCAATCCTTAATATGTTTAAGGAATGGCGATTGGTTACTTATCCAATCGCCACTAATAAAATCATAGCGATTAGTTCTTTTTCCATTCGCTACTAATCTTCAAAAACGCGCCAAAAACATGCGCCATTTTTTCGTGATTTTTTAATAGGTTTATAGCGATTGGTTTTTGTAACCAATTGTCGTTATGTCAATATAGTAGCGATTGGTCTAAAGATCAATCGCCATTATCAAAGTAGTAGCGATTTGATTTCAATCCAATCGCCACTACGTACTTTGATAATAGCGATTAATCGCCAATCGATATGTTTGCTCGCTAATTAATTTTTATTTTTTTTTTTAATAGTGAGAGCTATTATATGTACTATTATATATGTTGACAACTTTGTGTATACATTTTTTATTTATTAGAAACAGCCTTCTCAAACAAAATTTAATATTTAATATATAAAATTAGACTGATTTACTTCAATTAATGCATTTAAAAATGAGAATAATATTTGATTTTTTTTTAAATGAGTCTGGTTACTTGAGCTACCATATTAAATTAATTTTAGTTAAATTAATTTATGTACTTCAGATCTATTTTTTAAAAAATTAAAGAAGAATTAACATAAAACTTTACCGTCACAGAACTAATACTTAAGATTGTCTTTTATTATTATTGTATGAGTTTGTCTTCAAATATGTAACAATAATATGAGAAATAATTAAGTAAAAATAAATGTATATAAAATATAATTTTAAGGAAATACAATAATTTCCGATGAATATTTTTAGAAGTTTTCAACAAAATATATGTTGAAAAAATTCTGTAGTAAAAGTTTTTTTGCGACGGAAAATATTAGAGTAGAAATATTGCCACAAAATGTTAGGATTAAAATATTGTTGCAAAAGGTTTACTTTCACAAATATTTACAACGAATTATTTAACCATATGAAATTAACCAATGACTAAACACATGAACACTTACTCGATGAAAAATCATTTTCCCTATAAATAGCTATCCATTTTTTTATATTAGGGTAGCGTTTTGTACGTGATATAAATTATAAAGGGTATAAGTTGTATATAGGTATAAATTGTAACGATGTATAAATAATATAGGGTAGTATAAATTGTATAGGTTATTGATGTTTGGTATGAATTATAAAAACTGATATAAGTTGTATATGGTTTATAATTTTGTGTTTGGTATATAATATAGGAATGTAGTATAAGTTGTATAGATATTGATTTAAAATTTTAATTATTATTATTATTTTATATTTATTTATTTTATAAATAATATTGTTTATTATTATAAATTATTGTACTATTATTTAATAATTAATGTAAATTTAATTAACATATAAAAACAATTATTTATAATATAAACGATAAATTGTATTTATTTAATTTAAATATTAATAATAATTGTAATAAAATTATTATTTATAATATAAGTAAATGTATAAATTAATAATTAATAAAATTATCATTATAAAAATAAATAAATATTTTTTAATTAAAATATTGAACTATTTAAAAATATATATTAAAAATAATTAAATATAATAATAATATTAAAACTAAATAAAATATATTTAATATATTATATAATAATAAGTTATATATAATATTAATAAAAATTATAATAAAAAATTAAAAATTAAGTGATATAAGAAAAATGGTATACCTAGGGAGGATTAGTTACAATTTTATACTAAATATGAGATATAATTTATACCAATAATAAAATTCTAAAAAAACATAATTTTAAAACACTATTTGTATAGTTTATACTATACCAATAGTGTTATACCCCTTATACTTAGTACCAAACACACCTAGAGATAAAAGTAATGTATTTTTATAATATGCACATATAGTCCACGTATAAAAATAAAAATAACTAGTACAAATAAATAGTATTTATTCTAAATAAAATTATAAATATTGACATATAAAATATTTTGAAATGGGTCAACACAGTTATATAAAATGAGACCGGGATCAATAAATCAATACACAAACAAGACGATACTCTACATAATATTTATTGGAAGATGTATTAAGAATATTGTTATTTTGGTGGGTAATTGTATGTATTTACAAGGGTTTATTTGGTTGGAATTTATTTGAAAATGTTTTGAATTATTTAAAAATTTTGATTAGTTTTTTTATTTTGAGAAAATAAGTCTTTAGTAAAAAAAACTTAAACGTAATTAATATATAATGATAAAAAAAATATTATTAAAAAATATTTTAATATAATTTGTTTAATAATATGAAAGAGAATGATATAATATTTAAAAAAAAAAACTCAGAAAATGATGGCATTGCTTGAGTTTAGTTTCATGGTTTAATGATCTTTAAGTGATCATTATCTTTATTATTCAGACTTTCTTCATTTGTCATATAATTGATGTTTATATTGTAGCAGGTGGTTTTTGTAACAGATCACATTTTGCCAACTTTATTAATTAATACAAACTTTAGGTTAACTCTTAGAAAAATATTTGTTCAGCCTTTTTATATATAATTTCAATTATCTAACTCATTTAATCTTCAACTAAATATTACCATTTTTGTAAACGTTGTCTTTTGTTATAATCGGGTTGTTGCAAGTTTTTCACATTAAACAAAATATTTAATTACTAATATTTCACTTGTTTAAATTAATATCGATCTCGTACTAATTGGATAACTAATAACCAATTAAATTATAAGCTATTAATTTGCAACACCTAAATTTTTAATCAACTTAAAATGTTTCTTTCTTTAATTTAGGTACCATTTGTATATCTAAGTTAAACAATTACTGAATTCGAAAATACCATTTAATTTATAAATTGACTATTCATTGAATGAAAGTTTGTAAAAATAAAATAGGCAGAACTGTTTATCATTATAAGTTATTTGTTTATCTATTTTTCGCTTCCGTTCAAAACAGTTTTTGGTAAATCATTAAATTTTGGTATTTTAAGTGGAATATTTTCATCGACCACTTTGAAGGTGTATCATTACTCCCTAATTAAATTAGATTATTTTGTATTCATAATAACACAAAAATATTATATTTAATTAATATAACATAAAATTTATCTAATAAAATAAAAAATTTAATTTAATTTATTTTTGTCTTTAACTTAAGACACTCCAAACCTTAAGTAATGTTAGTCTTTTTTTTTTAATGATTAATCGAGACAAGTGAACTACCTTATTAAAAAAAAAGTATATATTTTAAAAAATAATAATTTGATTAGTTTATGAAATTTATTGCTAATTTGAATAATTTTTTAAATAATAAATATAAACTAAATCAAATATAGGTCAACTAGTTTGGTTTATATTAACCGTTTCTAAAAAAAAAAAATTAAAATAATAAAATAATAATAATAAAATATTTGTTTTTGTTTAATTTAATAAAGTAATATAATTAAATATGTGATGGTTAGTCTCGTATATTGTATCTTGTAATGATAAAATATATAAAACTCTTATATGACACCATCATAAAATTATAATTATTTTATTTGATATAATATTAGTTTTTAGTCTATTAATGTGTGGCTTTTTACTTAAAAAAATATTTCTTTATCATTATCTAAATTGCTTTTTGAATGGTAACCTAAATTAGTTTTGATTCATGACATATTTTAATTATTAAAAAAACCATTCTCGGGATAATAAATATACCATGATGTATTATATGTTATATGAACATAAAACATATAATATAGATTATAAAATAAACTATTTACCCAAACTTCAACAAACGCAAAATTAACTGAATTTATTATCATTACAAAAAATATTTATAACAACAAATTTTATTAAAATAAATTTAATTTTCAATAAAAATATCTTAAATTGATTTTCTAAAATTAAAACGAGAAAGGAAGAAATAAATAAGCTACACTAACTAAACATTAATGGTTGCCCCCACTTGTTTGGTACAACAGCTTCTTGTCTCATTAAACATTTAATCAAATAGATTGAATAAAAGTTGGTAGAAAAAAAATGAAAAAAAATGAAAATTCTAATAAAATTAATTATGATGAAATTTCCTTAATTACCCACTTCATTCGATTTCGTTCAATATACCAACCTCTCATTTGTCATATCTTTTTGTTCACATTAATTGAACTATATGCATGGATGAATAAGTTATCTTTCTCTTCTTCATAGGCAAACTACCCTTTTTTTTATTATTAGTATAAATTTTAGTTTTCTCCATATATATATATTTTTTTAAGGAATATCGGGTTTAGGTTGAACTAAAATTAGAATTTTAATTTGAGAGATAAATAATTATATTGTTTACTTTTTTTGTATTAGTAAGATTGCTCGATTTGAATATTAAAATTTTTAGTTGATCGTAAAGGTCTATTTAAGTTGGTCATTTCTTGTTATAGTTTTTGGTTTATTTGTTGTACTTTCTAGATTTTCAGATATGTTATATTGAATATATGATATCTTATTTTATTTTTTTTTATTTTTGGAGCCATTATTTGTTGTTTTTATAAATATATGAATTAATTAAAATTATTATTATTTTTTCAAATAATTTGTTTTGAATTGAGGGTCTAATATGATATAAACTAAATGTATATGATTTTGTAAGTTTTAATTTAACCAAAAATAAATAAATTCTCAAATATAATAATTGAATTCTATTATTTCTACTAGAATATCTAGTGTATATCTAAACATTTCGAAATTAAACATTTCATAAAACTAACTTGTTTGGTTTGGTGTGAACTATTTGAGAATATTTCAACTCACATATAACCAATTAAATATCAATTTATTATTAGTAAAAACATCAAATTTATCATAATAAATGTTGTAACTCTATTCATTATAAAAGGAAACACTATTATGAGTGTTTGAATGGCAGAAATTAAAATTAGAATTGAGACTAGAATTTAATTTTAATTTTAAAAAAATCACATTAAATTCTAATTCAATTCTTATATTTAAAAATTATAATGAACATAATTTAAATTAATATTATTTATTATATTAAAATATCAAGGAAAAAAGACTTGTTTTTTTATAAGAAATTAATTCTTATTTAATCAATTGAGAGTTATATATAAGAAATTAGTTAGTAAATAATACTGAGTAAATCCTATAAAATTAATACAAACAATTGATGATTTACTTACTTATTAAATTGTAGGGACAATTTATAAAATTTATCAAATATTTTAAGGCGTAGTTGAAATTATCTTTAGTAAGAAATATGTTTTATATAAAAAAGTGATAGATTTGAATTATTTGACTACAATTGCTAAAATAAATATAATTAGTATTAAAATATTATTAAAAATAAAATAATAATAATAATTTAGTATTTTGATTGGTAATTTAAATTATAAAATATTATTATTGATAATTTACTTAAAAATAATATAAATTAAACAAGCTCTTGAACTATTTTAGAATCATGTTTTGGCAACATGACAAAAAAATAATACATTCGAAAAAAAAAATGATTAGTCTAATTTTTTATAAAAAAAATTATCAACTTTTATAATAACTTCATTCAAATAGATGAAATATTATTATATTTAAAAAAATATATATAATAAAAAAGGAAGGTTGTAAAGTGTAAAATACTCTTACTTATTCGACTTCGATGACACTATTTTTTTTTTATCCAATTTTTTATAATATTGGTATAGCTAAAGTAATATTTTTAAAGTTATAATTTTCATTTTATTAAGAAGATCAAATTTTAAAATATATTTAAATGTTTTTACATAAATATATACTATCTATATGACTTTGAATACGAAAAAGCGAGAATTTATTTAATTTGATAAACTTATATATTCAAAATAATTTAGAATGAAAAATAACAAATTTACAAGATATAAATGAATTGTATCAAAAATAATTTTTCTATGTAAAATGAAATATGTGAATAATTATCATCAATATATACAGTTATAATATCCATGTTTAATTTAATATATGGATTATGACGATCAATCTACACAATTTCATAAAAAGACGTATGAATATAAAGAGAATAGAAAATGAATCATAATAATAAAATGGGTAACTAAATTGGGACTTTGAGAATGATATTGAAGTAAAATAAACTAATGAAATATCTCATTTTGGAATGATTTACATCTAAGTTGTGGATATATAATATATTAACAATTCTAATCGATTAATTGACAATTTATCTACCAACAAAAACATATTAGTTTATAGATGTTAATTGTAAAATATTGTGTCTTAATTATATAAAAAAATTAAATTAAAGAGAATTAGTACGATACTTTACCGTTCCTTAAACTCAAAACACTTTTAAATGAGACATTTTAGTTTTTAACTGACTTTTATTAATTATATATTTTAAAACAATTGCTTAGAGCAATAAATTTAAGATAAATATTTATTTAATTCATTAATTATTATTATACTATTATTTTTTATTATTTATTTAATTCATTAATTATTATTATATAGGGTCTTACCTAGCTTTACCTTTTAATATTTTTCATATTCATAACTTTAATTTTTATTTTATTTTATTTTAGAGTTTGTTTTGAGTGGAATAAACTAATTGTTTTAGAAATTATTTATGTGCCTTGATCTATTTTAGTGAGTATCTTAATCTTATTTTATAAATTAAAATTTTTATATTAGAGTTTTACTTAAAAACCTTTATAATTAAATCAATAATCATATATCATACATAAATTATTCTTATGACTTGTGATCATCTTATTTTTTAATTGTATAAATTAAAATTTTCAGATTTTTACTTTAAAAACCTTATGATATAATATAATAAAATATAATATAATATATTTATTTTTGTCTTTATTCCTCTTAATAATATTTTTACAAATAGAGGTGCAACCTGGCAGCATGGCATCTTTCTTCTCCATCTCTCTCTTTTTCTTTTCTTTTCATCCTTTACATTCATTTTCCCCTCTCAACATTTTCATCCAAATCTCTTCTCCAAAACCTGTTCATTCTCATCCAAAACCTTCCTCCCATGAATCAAAATATCCAAATCACTTTCCTACTTTCACCTTAACTAAACAAAAAATCTCGAATCCATTGTTTCTTCCATGATGAAAACATCCCAAAAAGAAGATTCCGGTTCACCGGTTCGAACCGCTCCTAAATTCATCATGCTCTGGATCATCTTCTTCATCTCCATAACTTACCTTATTTACACTCTCAAACTCATCTCATCTTCCACCTCTAATCCCTGCAAATACGATCTCCTCTTCAACCATAATCGTCTCTCTCTCCATTTATCTTCACAACCCATCAAAAATCAAACAACCCAGATCCATAATCCGTCTTTAACGGTCCAGATCGGCAACCAAAACACTAAGATTAGACACATTGTGTTCGGAATCGCCGCGTCGGCGAAATTATGGGAACAACGAAAGGAATACATTAAATTATGGTTCAAACGAAAGTCAGGTATGAAAGGAACGGTTTGGTTAGATAAACCGGTGAAAACCCAAGCTGGAGATAATCTCCTCCCACCTGTGAGAATCTCCCGTGACACTTCGAGATTTCCGTACAGAAACAAACAGGGTCATCGGTCGGCGATTCGGATATCCAGGATCGTGTCGGAAACTCTCCGGCTCGGCGTTGATAAAGATGTGAGGTGGGTTGTGATGGGGGATGATGATACTGTATTTGTGACGGAAAATTTGTTAAGGGTTTTGTCAAAATACGATCATAATCAGTTTTACTATATCGGAAGTTCGTCGGAGAGCCATTTACAGAATATGTATTTCTCATATGGGATGGCGTACGGCGGCGGTGGATTTGCGATTAGTTATCCATTAGCGAAAGCTTTGGAGAAGATGCAAGATCGGTGTATAAAGAGGTATCCGAGTCTTTACGGGTCAGATGATCGGATGCACGCTTGTATGGCTGAACTCGGAGTCCCACTCACTAAAGAACTAGGTTTTCACCAGGTAATTTTTTTTTTTTTTTTTTGAACCCATTAATAAAAATTAAATATCTTTAATAAAAAAGAGAAGACAAACTAAGTTAAAATTTTGTTATGTGACTTATTTTAATAAATTGTAATGTCTTAGGGAAGAACAAAAGTTCAAATAACTCTCACAAAAAAAGAATCTTGTTTAAAGAGTGAAGATTTAGGTTTTGAATCTGGTTTTAAGAACATCTTGATTTTATATTTACTTTTTTTTATTATTTGCATGTAATTTTTTTAATGTCATGACATGATGACATGTTGTAGTCATGACACTTAATTTTCTATTTTTTATTATATAAAATTCTAAAATTATATATATTATTGAGATTATTTACTAAAATAAATTATTAATTTAAAATTTTTAAATCAATCATGTTTATTAAAATAAATTGTAACTTAATCAAAAAAAAATTGTTAAAAAATAACTTTTTTTTTCATTTTTCACCTAAAAATATTTAATCTAATTTAATCACATTTTTTATATTAAATAAAAACAAAATCATACTCATTCTATTTTTTATTTTAGAATAGTTTAAGAAACACAAAAACGTTACAAAAATAAATTAATATAATAAAAAGTAACAAAGTGTGTGATTTTGTCCATTTTCAAAGTGATTTTGTGATGGTGACAAAATATTACAAAAATTCTTAGTTTGTTAACATGTTAAAATATTTGATATCAAAATAATTTACTCATTTGAACTAATTTTTTTTTATTAAATAATTTTTCTAAGAAGAAAATTTGTTGTGAAATAAACCCAGATTAAGGAAATAGTAAGTTTATTTAAAAGAAATTTAAGAACTAAATATTGCAAGAAATTGTTTAGAGAAATTAGAGTTGAAATTAAAATTCTAATAGTATACTCACCACTATTAGAAAAGATAATATTTGAATTATATCTAATTCTAATTGCACTTTAACTTATTTCATCTAGTTCAAATCACACTAAAAATATATTAAATTCACTAAATTTCTCCATTAGATTTATTCAATTGCCTCAAAAACATTTGTCATACCATTTGTCACCTTTATCATACCATTTGTCACTTCTATATTATAGTGTCATATATTTGAATTACTGAAATTTTGTTGTTTTTGACAAATGACAATATTGCAGTATGATGTATATGGTGACTTATTCGGGCTTCTAGCTGCACATCCATTAACCCCTCTTGTATCATTGCATCACCTTGATGTGGTAGAGCCTATCTTCCCAAACATGACTCGACTAGAGGCTCTAAACCACCTTCAACTTCCAATGAACCTAGATTCAGCAGGTCTAATGCAACAATCAATTTGTTATGACACCGAAAGAAAATGGACCATAACTGTTTCATGGGGCTTCGCGGTTCAAGTTATCCGTGGACTCTTACCTCCAAGGGAAGTTGAGATGCCTTCTAGAACATTTTTGAACTGGTATAAGAGAGCTGACTTTAAGGCTTACTCTTTGAACACTAGACCGGTTAGTAGAAATCCATGTCAGAAAGCCTTTGTTTTTTACTTATCGAAGGCTAGATTGGATTCTTGGACGAATCAGACGGTTAGTTCGTATAGGAAGGATCATCGATTTCCTCATCCTTTGTGTAAATGGAGGATGGAACATCCGGATAAACTTGAAGTGGTTGAGGTTTATAAGAAAAAGGATCCAGAGCTATGGAATAGGGTAAGGAAGTGTGGCCAAATTGGTATGTTTTTTTTCAAGTTTTTTTTAGTTCTAATGTGTGTTTGTAATGTTATATGGCAGTCTCCGAGGAGAAATTGCTGCAGGATATTGGATTCGGGGAGGAAAAACTTGGCGGTTGATGTACATGTGTGTCGAGAAGGGGAGATTAGTGAGTTATAGTCAAAATGTAAAGACGGTTTTATATACTTTACCGTCAATTTTCGTCGATAGATCCTTCTCTATTTTATTTTATTTTTGATCAAATCCTTTTCTATTTAACTTTTCTATTTTTTTTTATGTGTTTCTCTTTATTATACAAATTATAAGTTCTTACTTGTTTTGTCATGTCTATCTATTGGATAGATTTGTATATAAATGATATATAGTCTATAGGCTTATAAAGTTACTTATGCAAAGAAACAAATACGACTATACCCTTAATCTTAATTAATTTGTTTTGCACAATTTCAATTTTCTTTTCTTTTTTTTAAATGGTCATTTTAAGCATTAGAATGACAAAAACATAATTTATCTTTTTTTTCAAAAATCACAACCAAAATTTGTAGTTTACATGTCCAGCACGCACACTTTTCGAACTGAAAAAAATTATTTAATTTTTTATTTTATTAATGATAGTCATTTAAAATAATTAATATATATACTTATTTAATGCTATTATTATTTTTTTCATTTTCATTACAAAAAAAAACTTTATTTTTTAATATTTAATACGACCGTGACAAGTTTATATTATTTTTGAAAAAATTAGTGATTATATGTTTATTTGTTTCGATATTTAATATTTTAAAATTATTGTTATTGAATATTATTTTTGTTTGGTATTTCATATTCTGATCATTTATAATTATAAATATATGAATTATTTTATTTTACTGTTTATAATTTAAATTTATTTTTTGAGTTTTCGGGTCACTAAGGAGAAACTTGGTTCTCAATTGGAACAGAATAGTTATATATAAGATTTTCAACTCTCCGTTAGAGATCGGAGTAGAAATAGTAATATGATTCTCTAAACTCAGTGTGCATTCGAATGAAATCTCCAACTTCAAAAAGGAGTTACGTAAAATTGCATTAATCCGACCCACAAAGAACCATCTTCAATCAACCATAAAATACATTTTCTATAGGCTAGTTTTATTTTTAAAAAATTACAACAAATAGAAAGAAAAGAATCATTTGAAAAGAAAAAAAAATAATTGTATAAAAAAGGTTATCTATAACACAATTAAAACATTTGATAACTTAAACATTTTTCACTAAATAATATTCATTCTGCAAACAAAATATATTCACTTTGAAAATTGTAATTATAATAATGACAAAATGACAATTTTCAAAGGATGCATCCGGCTCTGTAATTGTTGACTGTTAATAAGAAAAAGATTATATTATAGTAGACAATAACAAAATTTAAGTTGACAACTATTAGATCGGTTTAATTTGTTTTTACCCTTGAAAAATTAATGCCAGTAAGCAATGGTTCACCATATCAATATATAACTCACTCAGTTCAACAAATAATTATCGAACTATCATCTTTTTATCTAAAAAGTCATTTAACACATTTTTAAATAAATTATTTTTTCAAGATCTAAAATTATATTGTTTTAAAATGTTCAAAATTAAGATTACTAATCTTGGCCTATATTTCAACTTTTAGACGTTTTAATATCTGTTTTAACTTAAGATATTTAAAAAAAAAAATTATAACATTTATAATCAATGTGATATGAAAAAAGATTTGAAAAATCGAAAAGAGATCAATTTTATATTTATTTTTATCAATTTTATATTTATTTTTCATAAAACTTCGAAACGACATAATTTTATGTACAATTTACCGAGTTAAATATATTTGTATTTTAAATTAAATACTTTTTTGAGATATTTGTTCCAAACTGTCCAATAGACCGACAAAACAACAATTCAAAACTCAATCCCAAAGTAAAAATAACCCCAAATTTAAGATTCAAATAACGATCAAAATTAACTATGACATCTTATTTCTTTTCAACTATCTAATAACTCAATACATGAACCAAAATAATAAAATACTTTTATCCTTTCAACCAATTAAAAACTTAAATAATTTATTTTTTCATCAAACAAATCATTTTCCAAAAAACTCAATAAAATCTGAAATAACCCAACATCAAACAAGCTGAAAGAAGACCAACACAATAACTTCATTTTAGTGCTTTCAGTAAGAATCACAGTCCAACTCTATCAGGGTTACAATGTTCATTATGTTAAACTACATTAGCATAATAGCTCACAAATTCTATTCCACTTACAATAAACTTTGTGCAAAAAATAAAATAAAATAAAAAGTAATTGATGCGTCGTGTCTGTTTCACATAGAATCTTGAAAGAACTACAAGAAATTTGGCCTATAATAAATACAACATAATAATGAGGGTGAACTTTGTAATTGTAGAGAAGTAACAAAGAAGAGCACTTGAACAAAAAGCAATCAGAACATTATAAGAAAAAAATATTTGTATTGTTTCTATGAGGTTTGAAAGATCATTTTTTGATGAGTAAATGGTACTTCTTCCTGCTATAGAGTTTCGAATAGAGAACTGACCATTTTTTTCTCATATGAAGAAGATTCATATGTATGCATATGATGTATCACATGTCCAGATGATGTATAATTTTACAACAGCTGGAAGGCACCTAATTCTTGGTCGTGCATTTTAAGCACGACTTTCCTACTGCCAACCCATTCCAGTCTGTAGGAGAGGTCGAGATTGAGGATCAAGTGTTTCAACTGATCCGTATCGCACAAACCCCCTTTAATCTCCTGCCACCACACAAACGAGGAGAGAAAAGGTTTAATTGTTGTACATAAGTATGAATCAAAGACTTGTTGCAACAACTATTATTAGAGGATCATATTCTCAAATGGAAGCTTAAAGTTTCAACAACACATTTTAATTTTTTGTCCTCTGCAAAGTTGCAATATTTTGGACCATAAAAACAAATCTGCAATATTTTATGCTCTCCACCTTCCAATTACATATTGGTCTATTTGGAAACTAATATTTTGTCACAATTAGGATCCCATTGAAAATTTGTCAAAGTGATTTTTATTTATTTATTTTTATTTGGTATAAGATTGTTTTCTGATATAGTATAATATTTTGTTTGATTTGGTATAAAAATTATAATCCAAATGATTATAATACATGAGGTAGAGTTAGAGCTAATTGAATAAAGAAGAATTGAAGACGACGCGGTTTTGAATAAGGTTGTTAGTGGTAGATTGGTATAAATAGAAGAAGACTCCTTAGAATTCAATATGCCGATTCCCTCCTTTTTGTTCTCTTACTTCTCACCTAATCGTTATTCTTTTTTCTCATCTCAAATTGTATTCACCCTGGAGTTAGGATTTTCTCTTCTCTTCTCAACTAATTTGATTTCTATGAATAATAAAGTTCTTTTCTCATCTAGTTCTAGTTTGCCACCTATAACTGGTATAAGAGCATGATTATGTGGATGTTGAATGTTCTCAGTCAAAAGTACAACTCTATTTTGAAGTCAATCGGAAGTCGCAAATTCCGATGAGAACAACTCAAGTTGATTCGCGACTGAAATCAAAGAAACAGACTTTAGCGACAGAAAGTTAATTTTGGAGGAAGAAGAATCGCAGCTGTGAAGAAGAGGAACTACTGACTAGTATTGGCTCGAATGCAAGCACCAGAAAAGCATTTTTGAAGGAAGCAGAGGAATAGTGGATCGGATCGCAGATCACAGTGATACTCACATCACATAGAAGACGGATTGCAGATCGATTTGCATCAATCTCTGAGCTGGAAACTCACGACTACTGCGAGAACAATTGGGAACGATTAGCGCCGATTTATGAGAAGATTACAGTCGGGTTAAAGGATTCTGACTACAAATCCATAGCTTCAGACAAATGTGTTAATATTTCTGTAAGTGTTTGTCAACGGTCAGCAAGAGTATATCCATCACAACTCAGAAACCAGAATCTGCAAACTCTTTGCTCTAGGTCACCGTTGCAGGTCCTCATTTTGTGGCCAATTGGGGCACTTTCTGTGGTCCGAGGAACCACCCGATGTTGAATATTGTGTTCAAAAGCTTTATGGTGCTCAACACCAAGAAAGAGTGAAAAAAGATATTTGTGGTTTGAAGAACCTCCGAATGGTGTGAGAAGTATATTTCGCTTTGCACTTGTTACATGCTTGAGACGATTCTTATGGTTTGAGGAACCTCCCAATTGTGCGAGTATCATTCTGTATTTCAAATACACCTCCCCTCAAAGACAAAAGATGATTTGAAGAAGTGAGTAGTGATATATGAGGTAGGGTTAGGGCTAAATGAATAAAGAAGACGACAAGATAGGATGTCTAGCACTTATGAAGAGGGTTGTTAGTGGTAGATTAGTATAAATAGAGGAAGACTAGTTGTGATTCTATTTCCCTCTTTTTTGTTCTCTCACTTCATCTAATGGATATTCTCCATTCTCATCCCAAATTGTATGCTCATCCTAGAGTTAGGGTTTTCTCACATCTAATCTGATTTCTATGTACAATCAAGTTCTTTTCTCATCTAATTCTAGTATGACTCTTATCAGAGTGTTAATTTTTGTTAAAATATAATACAGATTTTTCTCATCGATGATGATCAAGATGAAAAATCATGATATCAAATAGGCTCATTATTTCTAAAATAATAGAAAACAACAAAGATAATGAACCAAGAAAGCATGCTAAATGAAACATAATTGTAATTTCACAAAGAAAGTTACCTTCGGTGAAGCTTGTCCATCACGTGGCATCACACTGGCCATAATGCTCGTTCTGGTTGCTGCTTTAGGAGAAAATCCCTCCCAAGGGGGAACGAAAATCATTTTGGTGCACTGAACTGGAACAAAATTTCTACTCAGTTTCTCCCACCAAATAGATCCTAGTGACCACCATCTAATCATTAAGCCGTGCTCGGAGAAAGCAACTAGTCCCTGCAAATCGAAATGTTAAAAACATTAAAGGCTATATTTTGGATAGTGTATAATTGAAATTAGAATTGGAATTGAATTATAAATTAATTCTTATATTAGGAGAAATCTTAGAATTGTCATTTTGGAGTGAAAATGTGTAACAAGTTGGAATTTAGAGATGGAGACAAGAAGATCTAGAATGACGAATGACCAAGAGAAAAAAAATAGGGAACAGACTTTTAGACCATTCATATCATAAACTATTGCATCTATCCGCTTATATATAAGACCTGACCTAACAAATAGCCAGGTCACTAACAATTAACCAGAAAGGAATCTAATAAAAACGCTGTAGGCGCTAATTGATTATTGTTATTGTCTGTAATTCAATTATTGTTTCATTGTCAAATCTAGAAATTGTCTAGATCTGATCTTAAACTTTTGTATTTTTTTCCCTTTTTTGGGTTTTTTTAATGAAATGGCACTAAGCTGTTTTCCCAAAAAAAAAAAAAAAGGGTAGTTATGCTTTAGTCACAAGAGATATCATCTCCAAACCCAATATTAGAATAACCTATACATCTACTGACAGAATGATGGAATTTTTTCTTTAAAAAATCATATACATTCAATTCCATTTTGTTATGTTAAGTCATCAAACAAACAAAGAACTTGGAATTGAACCCCCAATTTCTATACCTCCTTGACCAAACATAGCCTAAAAGTACATATTTTAGGCCTATAACAACATTGCGACATACTCAATCTCGTGCCAAATAAAGCTCTCATACATGTTAATATCATCTGTGTAACAGATTTTCAAATATAAATTGAAACCCGCAATATATATCATGGAGAATAAATGTCCTCCTAACTTCACCTCCTACCAACTAGGACTGACTTGAAAAAGAAGAAGAAAGACTCTTAATGACAAAAGGTACCTCTCCATCAGGTGAAAAGCTTAATGCTGAAATTGCCGAGACTGCAGACATATCTTGAGCTCCTCCAAGCAAAGATGGAAATCCTGGTGGAGCACTTGCATCCAATATTTTTACTTTTGACACACTGCAGGAAATAGTATAATGCATGACTTGAAGGATATGAGAAGAAAAAATGCATTAAGTTCTTCATATGTGCATTTCTATTTTGGGGGCCATAGTTCAAGAAACCGGGAATCTGTAAACCTGAAGAGGCCTCCAAAACTAGTTTGTTGAGTTCGATCCACAAAAAAGGGAGAGAATTCTAAGGAAATTTGCAAGTTAGTGATTTCAAGTTTTAAAAGATGTTTAATCACAATGCCCTATTTGAAAGAACTTATAATTTTTGTTGTATCTGGATCCAAATGAGGAATAACCAATAAATTGTTTAATCTGTCTTACTAGAGTTTGTTTGATTTAGTTTTTGTTAATCAAATATTCCAACTTTTAAAATAAATATATTGCCTAATGAAAAAGTGGATTATTCTGGCTCTATTTGGGTTAAATGACTAAAATATTCTTTGTATTTAATATTTTAAAAAATTATAAAAAATAAAGTAAGAGTTTTTTAATATTTTAGTTGATGATTTGAATGATGAAGTGATTGATGATGAGATAATGAGTTAGAATTAAACAAGGCAGTAATCTCATCCAGATACGTTTTTGGATCCAGGTGTATCCAAATGGACATCACAAAGAAAAAAAAAACAGAAATGTTCTTCAGTTGAATTACATGCCTTTATCTTATATGGCAAGCAGATGCAAAAAATAATCTGGTACCATGTAGCATCAGAATTCAGAGGCACTACATCATATTAACTCCAGTTGTAATCATAAATTAAAAAAAAATACCTTTGCATGTCATATATTCGAATAGTAGCATTATTGATCTCCCCAAAGGCATCCCCAACAGCAAGTCGAGTTGACGACTCATTTAAAACCACCATGGGAAACGCACTGACTATTTCTTTCAGTGCTACTTTTGAACTCTGAAAGCATATTCGACGCATGACAGAGTTGCTGGGATCCATGGTATGTAAAATGAAACTAACAGCCTGCATGTTCATCCAAACATTGGAACTATTATTTTAGAGAAAATTGAAAAGTGGAAATGAATTTTAAAGCTAAAGGAGAGAAGTAAAAGTATCTCTAACTAGTATCTACATGGATGTGATTAAGCCCATTTGGAAAAGTTGATACTAAGGTAGAGCTGAGCTGATGACCCAATTTAAAAACCTAGATACAAAATTTCTGCATCCAGAAACGTATCTGGATGAGAGTAAGTTTATGTTTGACAAACTCACCATGTAATAGTAATACTTGACATTCATTCAATATTAATTGTTTTAACCCTTCTAAACTAGCAGGAAACTCTATATAGCTTGATTCGAAAACCAATAAACATACCTTGTCTAGATATTGTGTTAAGCTTCTTGGAGAATTATGTATAACCCTAATGAGAGTCATGAGAGAAATTGCGTGAACAGGGGAATCAGATGCAGTGGACCAAATTTGGCTTTCAATTACATTCAGAAATCCCGGCACATCCGCTAATGCTAAACTTGGTAGAAGAAACTCAACCAAGGTCTCGCGGATGCTAAGAGATGCAACTGGATTTGGTGCTGATACATTGGCTGGAACACCACTTACACACTCTATTTGGAAGAATATATCCCCAATCAAACGATGTATTTCCGAACTAATGCATGCCTTCCACGTGCTCTCCATTCCTTCTCCCAACAACTCTGCAGCAGCAGAGCTATATTTGTCGTTCATGGCCATGACCAGCTTCATTAATGGATGAATAACCAGTGAAGCAAGACTTGGTTTGACAAGGCTAGGATACCATATGGCAAGAGCAGCAGCAACAATTATGTGAGCTGTCATTGCATCTTGACTGGTTCCTCCAACACAAAATATCCAGTCTTGTGCTTCAAATGATTCTAACCATGTAACTATTTCAGATTCCTCTGTCATAGATTTCTTTTGCTCAATGCTGTCGAATAATGATCCGTTTTTTATTGCTTCTTCTGTCTCCACACTCTCATGTTCCATTACACCATCGTTCAAAGGTTGTTCATGAGCATTAAGTTTACAACTTCTCAGAGGAGGTGGAATCGCTTTTGAAGCTGCACAATGGAACAGGGTGCGTGCTGCCATTCTTGTATGTTCACTTTTGTCTTGCCAAAAACTTACCAGCAGCTGCAGCATAGAGAAAACAAAATTACAATAGACACATCAAATTATCAGATTTTAGCTATCAGATGCCCATAGGAAAATTGAAGTTAATAAGACTTTCAAAGATTAAAAATCTAGAATTGGCTTTTTTTTGTTACAATCACTTTTGTCTCAATTTTCTTCTTTCTCGCCTCAAGGTGAATCTCATTCTAAATCTATATTATTAGTTGAATTAGTTAGATCTAATTCACCTGCAAAATCTAGAAGGCTCAAGAGGGATGTCAAATGTATGACATTATGTGGGGTGTCATGCTAATTCTCCTTATTTAAAAAAAAAAAAAGAAGCTAAATTTGGGTTGAATCAGAAGTAAATCTCCAACTGTTGCATCCGAAGCCAACAAACATCGGCCACAAATCCAAGGTGGGAGCAATAGATTGGTATGCCAGTCCTTGGAGTAGAAATCAATCTGGATTGTGTTTAAGCATGTCTTTGGTTCCTCCTCAACAACAATAAGTAACATAAACGGCATATATGATAAGCCTATTTGTGATGAGGATACTTTTGATCGTTTGCCAAGAGTGAAGAAAACATCTTGGTTTATGCTTGACAATAATTTTGTTAAGGCATTTCTTCCCACCAAAATCACATCAATACACTACCACTTCTCTGCCAATTAGCCAGATAAGGAGGAAAGAAGTCCAATTTGGAAAATGTAAATGATTGTAAATAAAGTTAAAAAATGACCAAATTAGACCAGTTCTATAAATCCGATCCCTTAATTGGAACATATCTGAGTACAAGCTAATTAGAACTAATCTGAGTACAACCCTTCAGTTTTTTACAAAAGTTCAATGTCCAAACTAGGGATTCGACAAATAAAAACTTCATAAAATATCAATAGACTCAAGTATGTCATATCCAATTCTCTATGTTTTTTCCTTTTAATAGCAGCATGAATCTCCTCTAAAGATTATGGACCATCCCCAAAACAGTCTGGCAACCTGACGTACTTATGCTTACCAACTTTATAGAGTCATCTAGAATATAAACTACTCCTAAGATAAATATCAGATCATCATCTGAATAGAAAACATGAAATACAGGGATCAAAGACATTTCTAAAATGCTTCGTGCTTATTGTGTCAGGATGCATTGCTATACTGAACTAAAATATTTTATTCTCCATTAACTAGGTATTCTTCCATGTTTCAGGTCATTTTTCATTAAAGATACACGAAAGCTTATGGAGTTGCATTTCTTCTATTAAATTCAGCATATGCAAAGCATGAATGAGAAATCATAAGGAACCCAACAATATGTTAAATAATAGTTGACATGACTAAACTCAGCAAGTCAGCCTCATAATAGCAGAAGAACCAAATACTGATTATAATTACCTGGAGTAAAGGTGGTTTTATATCCGTAAATTTCTCCATGAGATTCCGAGTATAAAATGCAGCCAGAGCACTGAAAAAAAGAAAATACAAAACAAACCAGATAAACATTCATTTGGTGAATCGTGGAACCCTTCTGAACAGGGGAAAATGTAGATTCAGAGAAATTGTCCGCTCTAGTGCTGCTGCTTGGACATTCTCACCATGACAACAATTAAACTTACAAACCTATTGATGAAAACACTGATACATATTCATAAAACCTCCATTTATTTGTCTTGTGGATTTTTTTTTTTTTTAAAAGTGAGACTCTTTTTCATAGATCCAAGAAGCTTGCAAAAACATTTGGTTTTATAAAAATAGTATTTATATTTGATTTTGAATTTCTAATATGAATTGAAGCTTGTTTCATAGGTTTGGATTCAAGCTCCAACTCCTATGTTGCATGGATACGGATACGGATATCGTATCAAATACGATACGGATACGGCGATACGGCAAATTTTGAAAATATAGGATACGATACGTTTATGATACGCATATTATTAAAAATTATTAAAATATATATATATAATAATAATTAAAAATAATAAAATATATTAAGAGTTAGTTAATAACTTGATGTGAACCTTAAGTTTATCTTCTTTATCTAAGAAGCACATCAGAAAGACAAAGTAAGACGAGGGAGGCTTCTTCAAGAGGAGGAAATGTTAGTTTATGGTAAGTTTTATTTAAAACATTCAAGTCCTCCTAAAATTTTACTTTTTAAAAATTACCCAAAACGTATCCAAAAACATATCCAAGCCGTATCCAAACCGTATCGGATTGGTCAACTCCATAAAAAGTCAACGATACTTCTTTTGTCGTATCCGATACCCGTTTTGGCGTATCCGATACTCCAAAAAAAAAATTTGGAATATCCGTGCTACATAGTCCACCTCTAGCTACAAAATATTTTTCGATGTCAAATCTTATTTCTATCAATTTACCTATCATAGAAAAAGCTTAAAGAAGAACAAAGCCAAAGAAAAGTCCATATATATTTTTATCAAGCAAATCAAGATGCATCTTAAAAGTTACCAATGTCCACATGTAAAATGAATTAATTATAAGACTCGTCACTTTTTTTATTAATCTAAGACTGTCACCGCTAACATGATATAATTAAATTTTCATGGGGCACAGTTCTGATACCTGCTGGCAACTGAAAAGGAATGAGACAAGCTAACCATATGTTGTGCAAGGGAAACCATGGTCAGTGACCTCATCGCTGAAAATTCTGATGACGATCTCAAAAGCTGAAATTTTACCTTTCAATAATTTAGGCTACAATGACATTAAATAAACATATTACAATATCCGGCAAAGTCATAAACGCACCTCAACAGTAGCATTTGAATTGGGAAATGTCACAGTCAAAGATCCTCTGTCTCCTGGCAAGGCAGCAGCTAAAAGAAAGTCTGGTTTCTTAAGCTTCATATCAGAAACTAGCAACTCATCAAGCTCCTCATCAACATCCCAGAAGTGCAAGAAAGACATAGTAAACTGAAGCAAATATTCAAGCGACGGAATATGAGAATCAGAACAATCATCTTTGAACCTCTCTACATGGGCTTCATGTGTACTTGGCATTCCAATAATCTCTTCCTTCATACCAACTACATTACGATTATTATCATCAATACTTGGGTGTTTTCCAGTTTTCTGCTCTTTAACATGGGCATTCTCGTGACCTTTGTCCTTAAAGATACCATCTCTTTTGCAAGAAGACATTAGTGCTTCAAGGTCAAAGCTCAGAGCTGCAATTCCAGGAAATGGGGTTGAACTCTTAATAGGAAGCTTGTTCCTTTGGGGGCTTAACTGTGACAAGTCTCCTTTACCATGTTTTTTGTTATCACTGGACTTGGGGATACTTTCTCTGCCTGAAAATGTACCTAATGGATAAGCCCCCTTACCAACATCCTTAACATGAGATTGTGGAAAATGTGGATCTTCAAATATGTGAAGAAATGAGGAAGCTGAAGTATTTCCATTCAAATAGCCATCAGTTAGGCAAATATTATTGATTCCCTTACCAAAGTGATCAAACATTGAATGAGATGATGTTCCTCGAAGAACCCGCTCACAAGCACCTGTCTTTATGTCCCAAATGTATAGAACATCATGGGCATCAGATGCTCCAGAATGGTACTGGCAAAGGCATGCCAAATATCCTCGTTGCCCGTCCCACAAAATTTTTGCAGGGTAGTAGGGATGTCCAGGAAACATTCTCTCTACCCTCAGGGTCTCAAGGGAAACAAGAGCAATGCACATATCATCCCCAATGGAGAGAAAACAATCACTCCATGGATGGTCAGTTTGAAATGGAGCAAGGATTATCTGGCGAACCGGAGAGACATGATGGTGCAGAACCATGATAGGATTGCCAGAATCAAGGTCCCATATACGAACAGTACAGTCCAAGCTCCCGGACAACAAAACCCTGGAAAAACTCCATCCCCTGGCAGTACCAAACATAACATGCATAGCCAGACATAGTACAGCATCAGTATGCCCCAAAAGGTATTGCTTAGAAGCATTTGAATCCACCTTATCCTCACATGTACTGTTTTTACAATGGTATTCTGGGCTCCCAATAAAGGTATCTAAGTGAACCAATTCAATATCTCCATTGCTAAGTCCATATAAAATAGCAGATGGAATATAACCCTCAGAAATGACCATAGAAGAAGACACATGATATCTTTTGCGTGAAAACAAAATATCTCTGTTGCCTTTGATGTTATCATCTGCGTCGTTGAGTATTAGATCTTGCTGGGTAGATAACAGAGTCTTCCCAACTCTAACTTCGGATCCAGAATCATGACACTCAACTTTTCCAGGGTTCAAATTTGGAATACATTCAACAAATGATCTCGACTGCCCAATCAGTATACTCTCTACAAACAAATGTTCACTATGATCGTATCTTCGAGGCACCAACCAGGCTGTGATGTGAGGTTTGGAAACTGAGGAACATTCAGCATAAGAAATTGATTCAATGCGAAGAAGAAACTGATTCAATTGAGAAAAACAAATAGATACTCTTGCATCACGTGGGTAAGAAGTGGCAGGAATAAGTGATATAAGTTTAAACTTGAACACACTATCTGAATATGTTATACGATAGACATTTGCAAAGCCTCTGTCATTCCAAACAACAAATTCATGTGTGGATGCGTTCTGTGAATCAATAGAATTCAGACTCTCCTTCATTTGATTTTGCTCAAGAAACATGCAACCCGCAATATGAACCTGAGTGGGACCATCTTCAAGACAAAGTTGATTGTCAGCGAAAGAAATTTCTCCTATTGTAATCTCACCGGTCAACAACTTAAATGTGCAGTGAGCCCTATAGACAAGAGCAATAATTTGACCCTGGGCAGCAAATGCTAGAACCTGCACTCTTTCACTCAAACTCTCAACAGAATGGGTGAGTTCTAAGGTAGAACCCTTTTGCATGCTGGTCTCATTCTCCCCCTCTCTGGAATCCTTTTCCACTGTGAAACATTGTAATTTCCCTAGTAAATCAACCATGACCACCAATTGACTGTCAGTATCCTCTAAAGGAGGAATAACATCCATGAATCTTAATGACCCAATTGATAAATTCCCATGAAATACAGTTTGAACAATGGTAAGAGTATATGAATCAACTATAATAACAGCACATTTCCCAGATTTTCCACATTGTGAATCTTTATCCATACAAACATCTGCCCGAGAAGAATTATCATGTAACTGGTTGTCAAACGAACTAAAGGTGTCAACAAAACAACAAGCAATGCAAATGTATCTCGAACTTTCTGGTAATACTCGTATCATTGAGGGCTTTCCAACCCACGGTGGCATTTTCCTTCTGCGCCTACAAAGTCCACTGCTTCTGCTCCAAACACATAATACGCCGTCAATGCACGCACTTATAAGTGCACCGTAATCAGTTGAGTTAGAATTCATTGGGTCATTACTTGTACTCTCTACATTTCCAGCTCCGGAATTTATCATAGGGAAACAGATTGCAAGATCAGCGATCGGGGCAGCATGTCCACACAACATAGCAACCGGTATAATCTCCTAACATATTGATGCTCCATTAGAATCCAGCATAAACTTACAAAACTATGTTCTCAGACATAAATATGAGCCTAAATCATTTATTTGATTGGTAACATGATATTGAAGTCCTAACTCAACAAATTCAGTAACAAAAACTGTCACTATTTATTCAACTCATTCATGCATGAAGGATAGTAAACTATTATCAGATTCATCACCACCTGTTCTCAATAATTTATGCAAGGACATCAAACTGCAAATGCAAGCTCTCTCTCTAATTTTAACGATATTTAAGAAAAAGATATTGACTGATCGGTCGGAAAAGAGAAACCCAGTATGAATATTCATACCTGTTTGGAATCAGTGCCGGAAACGGTCCACCAGATGATGGAGCCATCGGGTCCTCCGGTGTAGAGAGTCGGCGGTCGACTAAGAGTGGCGACAGCAGTTACTTTGTGCGGTAGAAAAGAACCGCACCATATAGCAGCTATAGATCGGCACCTCATGTGGTAGAATGTACAGTAGATCCTGGGAATGCTACGGTAGATAAGAGAAAGTGGCGAGGTTCAATAAATTGGTGACCCACCAATCGCCTCCGGCGGAGGACCGGGAGATGGTTGTTACCCGGGCTTTGCCTGAAACGACGACGGAACAAACTTTCCATGTCGATTGATCGGACGATAGCCAAGCACTTAATCTGCGATCGAACTTTTAATAATTATGCTCTCAAATTTACATAAAGTGTTCATATTTTTCCCTCAAACTAAGGGGTTGTTTAGATGGAGCTAATTTTTTTTATTTTTTTTTTAGAATGTTGGGTTTCGTTTCTCATCTGGAATGCGACTAATTCCCGCAGGTTAAGCACATAACTCGTAAATACACTTAATTAATTAATCAGATAATCGAAACTTCACACCTAACGGACTCGAAACTAGGAAAACCACCTCTTTTTACCATTAGAATAGAAAGAGAAATTATGTTAAGTTATTTTTATTTTATAGTCAGAATCATTTAGTTATCTCTTACAAATCTCTAGTAATCCCAATTAATATCCCAACCTCACCAAATAATAATAATAATAATAATAATAAAGAAAGTGGAGGTAAGTTCGGGCAAAAAATTCTAAAAGAGGAATATTATAAAGATTGTTTAGTATATTGTTTTTTTTTTTTTATAATTTTTAGATTATTTAAACAAATTTGATTAATATTAGTATTGTGGTATTCGACAAAATGACCCTGTGGGTAAATGAGTTGGTGACCAGCGTATAATTTTAAATGCATTGGTGATAACTTCATTTTTTTTTAATGAAATTGTCCCTGTCGTAAGACGCAACCGAATGCCACGTGAAAAGTTCATAAATCGCGAGACGCAAATTTTTATTTTTTTTGAAAAGTCCACAATCGCGAGATGCATTCGAGAAATGACTTTTCACAGGCATTTTGTTGCGTCTCGCAACGGGGACAATTTCTTCCAAAAAAAATTTAAATAATCACTAATACAATATAATTTATGCAAATTTGAAGTAGTTATTAGGATTATCTGGTCAAATTTCCCAGTTTATGAAGTAATGTTAATTTTGAAAGTCATGGAGAGTAAAAAAAAATGGAAACAAAGATTCTCAAATTTTAAGTTAATAATTAGATAGAGAGAATTGTAAATTTTATAGTGGTATTACTTAGTATTGTAGAAAAATTAAAGGACCTAGTTTAGAACGTGCCATATAATCTTTAAACTAAAATATATTAGTTCATCAAAAAAAATCATTTCATTTTGTTACAAAAGATTGATTCTACAAAATTTAGTTTTCTAGAGATGTCTTCATAGAAAGGGATCTTATACCTTATATGAGTTTTTGGATAAACATGACTAATAATAATAATAATTAAATTACTCGTAATTATTTAGAATGTCATTTCGCTACTTTTACATGAAGTAATGAATGATTTATTTTTCTCCTTAATTAATACGAATTTAACCTAAATTTTGAGTTAGTTAAAAATAACTATCAATATAATAAGAAAATGTAGTATCCTTATCTTTTATTGCTTGACTTTTGAATTTAGAAAATTTGAATGTTTGGTTGAGTTTTTGGTATACAAAAATCTCATGAAAAGCATTTTGAAAAGAATTGTGATCTACATTTTTTTTTAAATATTGTCACTTCTGTTTAAATTTTAATTGAACAAACAACATGAATAAAAAAAAAGTGTTGGGTGTTAAATCCAAAATATCTACCCTCTCTGTATTACCCAACTCAAATCTTGTGTTGTGATGCCATATGAATGAAAGAATAATTGTAACGAGTTGTAATATTTGTTTCAAAAGTTAATAGAAAGATTAGTTCATTTATAAAATATATTTAAATAATAATCATTATATTTTAAAAAATCCAATCACATATTTGTTTTTGGCTAGGAAACCACACTAAAATAAGTAATCTTTTCAACCCAAACCTGATTTTTTTAAGTTATAGAATTTAGTTTTAATAAAAAATCATTGATTATAAAATATATTTAAATAATAATTTATGTAGTTTTTACAGACTCTCATTAATACAGGAATTAGCAACTCAAGTTTTTGTTAAGAAAAAATAAAATTACATTTTTTTGCAAATAAAACTTGTAGTGGACAAAAATTTATGAATATTTTAAATCAAATGAATTTAAGATAAATAAAGGAAAGAATAAAATTGTCAAACATATAATATAAAAGTTGATAAAAATATTACTATTTTTAAACCATATAAAATTATATAATTACTTTTCACACTAAATATTAAAATAAATTATTTTTTTTATATATATATATATATTGAATTATTTTTTACTAATTGAAATGATTAATTTATAGGTTCAACCATTCAATACTCTCATATTGAATATTAAAAAAAATGTTCACTTAAATGTATGTGTTCGTACAACTAATTCACTCAAATAAAAGGTTATTTAAATATAATTACTATCCAAACAAAATTAATAATTGACTCATTCAACTTCTTTTTATAAACCATAATTATTTTTTATTTTTTAATTTATATATTTATTAATTAAATATTAATATATTTTTTCCATTTTTTTTATTAATAAATGAATTCTTTATTTTTATCTTTTTTATACAAATTTTATTATTCTACGTAAATATTTATTATTGATTATTTTAATTTTATTATATATATATATATATATGAACATTTATCATTAATTATTTTAACTTTATATTTCATTCTTTTTTTTATATTATTTTTCTTATATTAATATTGATTATTGAATATAACAATGACTTATCTTTTTAATAATAAAAATCTTTCAACACAAAAATAAATTAATTAATAATCAGGATAATAATAACAACTCATTTATCAAATATAAAAAAATAATAATCAAATATTAGACAAAACAATATTATTACTACTAATATAAGTTATGAATAAAAAATTATTAATTATATTTTTTTTTCATACTAAATTAAATAAGAAAGAAACCCTTCAAAAAAAAACATTAATGTAAAACATAAAATTTATAAATAAGTTGTTAATTTTTAATAAAAATGAGAATTATGAAAAATAATAAAAAATTTATAAATAAAATAAATTACCTAGTTTAATTAATAAAAAAGAATAAGAGAGAAAATATATTAATATTTAATTAATAAAAATATATAAATTAAAAATTAATTATGGTTATTAAAAAAAGACTAAATAAGTCAATTTTTGATAGTATGTAAGTTTAAATGACATTTTATTAGTATATACGTCTAATTAAACTAATTTTACAAGTTTATACGTGTAAGTAATCTTTTTTCCTTTAAAGTATTACGTTTAGAAAAATAAAAGTTATGATGTACAAAAATTCATAAAATTATTACTTTTTATTTATTTTTATTTTTTAAACTTAACAATACAAAATAATTGCAATATAAGATCTAAAATATCTCCATAATTTATATTTTTGAGAGCTAAAAAAATAATGTAATTTGAGAAGATTTTGAAAATCACAAAAAGAGGAAACTGATATTTTATGATTCTGTTCTATGTAAGTGGGAAGAGTTTAGAAAAAAAAAAAAATATTGTTAACTGTTAATTTTATTTATTGATAAATTATTTAGAAAAAATAAAAAATTACATTAGAGTAAGAAGATCAATGTTATATATTTGAAAAAAAACTTAAAAGGACTAAATTTATAATAAATCGGTTCATATGACACAATTTAAAATTTGAACTTTAATTTATAAAATTTGTCAAATTTGAGTCTCAAATAGTAATTGTAATTGAGTATTTAATTAAATTGTTTTTTATTATATGAAATTCAAATTATCAAAATTTTATTCATTCTATATTTTTTAGAAATGGACAAAATCGTTCATTTTTTTTTATTATTTTAATTAATTTATCACGTCTCTAAACGAAATAGACACGTTTTGAGTGCATTTTCATACAAACATTTTGAGTACATTTTTTCAAATTGACTATTTATTGTCAAAGTTAGTTTTGATTAGTAAATAATGTTTGATTTGATAAAATAAAAAAAATAAAAAATTATATTTATTTTTCAAAAAAATTGTAACCACATAGCACATGATTTATCAATTTAAATGTATTTATGTCTTAAATTAATTTTTTTTTTCAATATTTTTAAAATTTGTAATTGGGACCAGCCTATGGTTTATCTTACACTTCTTCCATGAAATATCTTGAAGGAATTTCATTTGTTTACTACATTGTGAAACCATTTTTTTCTTCTTCCCCCACCATGAAAAAGAATTCGGTATAATAAACGGTCAAACAAACAACGACAAGATACTCCAAAGTTAATCTAGCGGTAGGATTCCCTGAGATTCTGAACAAAATCTTTACTTGTTCATCACTTTTCTGATGCCTAAATTGAGACCTCTAGAGATTTCCACCATTCTTGATTGATACCCATGTTGAGCTTTTCTTCTAACTCTCTCTCTACACACCCAAACCCGGTTCCCTCAATCCCTCCGGCTAGGGTTTCCAACTTCTCTGTCTCCTTCCCCACACAACAACGTCGTCTTCTGGAAGCTTCCAAGAGGGTATGCACTGTTTCTCTTCTCTTCTCTTCACTTGAGAATTTATATTACACTTTCCAATCAGAGATTCACACTCTATTACTTCGTGTCTTCTCTGTTCTGCAGAATTGGAAAATTTCATGCTTTAGACGAGAAGAATTTACCCCTCAGAATAACAAATTAGAGGGTGCTGACGATATTCTAGCAGAAGACCCTGTTAACGTGGAATTAGTTGAAACTAAAGGACCCAGGAGGCATTGGGTTTCGAGTATAGAAGAGGTAAGTTCTTTCTGCACTCTCTTGAATTGGTAGACAGCAAATGCATCTGTTCTTCAACATATATAGAAGTTATTGTAGATTGGAGAATTGGGGAGATTCTGTATCCCTTACTTGCTTAAAACTGTTGTTGCCTGGTTGTGCTTCATACAAAAGAGGGGGACAATGCAATTGAATGATTGATCATAATCTTCTGCAATGAGTCCTCTTTGTAGACAAATTATTGTAAGTTTAACAGACAAACATCGTGTAGGATACCAATTTGTGGAGTTGGATTGATATCTATACCAACCTCATTTGGAAACACTTATGATTTTCGCTTGTGCATCCGGATCTAGAACAAAACAACCAATAAATTTCTGAATTTGTCTGTCACTAAGTTTAGTCTTCAAACAAAATGTTCCAGTCTAGAGATCTAGGATTTGTAGAAGAATTGTAGGTGAGACAGAGAATGATACTACCCTCATGCTATTTACTAATATATTCTACTACTACCATTACAACAAAATTATTTAATTGGAGTTTGTTGTATGGGTATGGAATAGATTTATATGGAGAGTGATGTTATCCCCATTCTTATTACTCTTTGGTGCGAGAAGTTAAATAAGTTCTTGATATGAATAGGTCCATGTATATATGATTATGTTCATTAAACTACTTGGGGTCATGAGATAGAAAAATGTTCATGTTTAACAACATGATTGTTGCATCTCGGTTTTATGTTTCTGGTGGAATCTAGATAGCTTTTGTATAATTAGTCTTTTGTCCGTTGGGTTTTGTATCATCTTAGGCAGCAAGGGCTGTGTTTGAAGCAATTGGGGAAAGATGGACTGTGCCATGGACAGCAGAAACTATACTGCAGGTAACTAATCATATAGTAAATGCACTTAAAGGTTATTGATCAAAGGGTTGAGCTTTGCAAAGTAACGACAGTGATCAATTTCACATATGACTAAGGAAAGAAGAAACGTTTAACTGACTTCTTGAGAATCAACAAACAGAAGATTAAACTTCCCTCTCGCTTATTCTTCAAAATGTTTTGAGGGATTATAATGCATTGAACTATTTATAATAGGTACGAGAAATATTCTACCAGAATTTAGTTGTTTCAACTCTAGTTTTCTTTGAAATTCAGGTCTAAACTTTCTTTGGCAAGGACAATAATCTATGATGCTGCTTCTCTACTAAAAATTATTTATGCATGCTAATTGGAGTTAGTAGCAATTAATGGCAAAAAGTTGTTTGTGATTCAAATTTTACATGCTTTCAAACAGATTAAATGACTATCTGTCATTTTTGTAACAGTCTCATTGAAAAATTGCCAAAGTTCAAATTAAAAAGTGATTTTTTTTTTTTATCTCATTGGGTAGCAGATTGTATTATGAATCATAATTCAATTGTATTATAAATTTTTGCTTCATTTGGTGTAAAGATTATTCTCTAGATCATTATCCATTCTATTGTGTGGTTTTTGGCTTTGTTTAGTCTAAAGATTATTTTCTGAAATGACCCAAATTAATTTTTAAATCATGACAAACATAACAAAAATAGATTTTTTCAGATCAGAATTCGGATTATAAAATGTGACAAGAAAAATGGGCATTCACATTGTGTCATTGATTGTGATTGTTCTTGATACAAATCTCTCAATTACTAATTCTTCATACTTTTAATTGTTTAATATGTTAGTAATGGCCTTGGATTATGTGTCTTCAATTTTTGTTCTCTATAGGTTACCTTTCTCTGGATGGCCTCTTTCTGGTTTGTCGGGTCATGGATGATTCCAGTTGCCGCCCACATATCAGGCTTCAGCAAAGACAGTCTTACATTCAGAGGACAAGCCTTTTACAGCCTTCTTACAGACATAGCCGAAGGACTAGCCGGAATAATGATTCTTCGTAACTGCTTGTCCCGTTTCCGTCCCCTCCCATCCGGTTGGTTTACATTCAGCTTAAAGGGAAACTGGCTATTTGACGTTTTCCTCGGTTGCCTCATGTTTCCTTTGGTCAACCGTCTCTCCCAGTTCAACCTCGACCTCTTGCCTATACTGCCTGCCACCCAAGTCAGTCTATCAAACGTAGAGCAGTCAATTATGGCTCGAGATCCCATTGCGATGGTGTTATACGCTCTCGTGGTCTCGGTTTGCGCTCCTGTTTGGGAAGAAATGATTTTTCGAGGCTTCCTTTTACCTTCTTTGACAAAATACATGCCAGTTTGGTGCTCCATAGTTTTGAGCTCGGTGGCGTTTGCTTTGGCGCACTTTAATGTACAAAGGATGTTACCTCTGATTTTCCTTGGGATGGTTATGGGCATGGTTTTCGCAAGGTCCAGGAATCTGTTGGCTTCTATTCTTCTGCATAGTCTTTGGAATGGGTTTGTTTTTCTGGATTTGATGAAATAATAGGATTCTTGTTACATTCTTTCTCTAACTTGCTTCTTGAACCAACATATATTAGCCATAGGCATTATGGGCTCATTAATTGTGTATATATACATATGGGGTGTTTCTAGAAGAGAAGTAACTAACTTATTCAATGTTCCTTTGATGAATTATCCCCCCATAAATGGGAAAATTGCGGTCTTATTCTAGTCAACTAACCTAGTTCAGTACTTATGTTTAGTTTGATTCAATTAACTCAAGTACTCAACCCAATTTATTGTTTATTCAGGCTAGTTTATATGCACATCACTACACTGCATTTGGTAGCGATAATTTATTAATAATGTAATGGATGTGAACATTAAGTAGATTGGAGATTTTACTATAATTTTATTATTGAAAACAAAAATTTATAAAATATTCCTAATATTTTTGAGGAATTGATATATTTTGAGGAAAAGGATTTTTATATATATTTTTGTTGAATTAATTTATAAATGTGATTTTTTTTAGTATTGATGGTGATTGTTAATTTATTTAGTTTGTTTGATAATTGAGGTTATGAATTGTGTATAAAATATGTTGCTTATAAACATGTCAAAATTATGCTTATTAGATTATAATTATGTTTAACAGATTAAGACATGTAGAATGGTAAAATAAATTGCTAAAAAAAATCTTAGGGGAGTTAAAAAAATACTAGGGTAAAAATAATAAGTAAAATGTTTTGTCTACGTCTAATTAAGTTTTAAATATTTCTACATAATTTTGTGTAAAATTGTTTATGTATATTTATTTCTGTTTAAAATATATATTTATTTTTACTTAAAATATTTAACCTTTTCAAAAGTACAAAATAAAAAATTTAACTCAAAATATAAACTATTCTTATTTTATGATCAAAATTTGAATCATCTTGATAACTAATTTAATAATATTGAACCGCCTCAAATTTTGATTAGAGTGTTTATTAGATTTAGATTAGAGTTTATTTGGATTAATAAACTCATTTCGTCTTTGTAACATAAAAAATCGATCCCTTCTGTAAATTGTGGTTTTTGTTTACTCGATAGTCGTATATCAACTTATCTTACTCTCGAGTGAGAAGAGAAACCGAAATGTTAGGCACGAAAAGAACTTATGAGAGTCGACACCCAATTTATTTAAAATTAAAAAAACATATTTTGCTTTTTCAATGCAATTTAGAGATTCTATTTTTGGTTCGATACTTGGTTATACGTGAAAAATGACTTTTTATCGCTATGTCTTACGTGTCACATGACAAAAATCTATACTTTAAACTTTTAACTATTTAAAAGAATATATATTTTACACCTATTTATTTATCTAATCATACCTAAACATATGTTTAGTTTTGTATCATTTTATTCATAAAATATGCGTTTACGTCATATGATCTAAATTTAAAAAGTAAAAAATTACAAGTACCTATATATACGAGTAACGAATGCTCGAAAAACAAAAGATACTTATAAAATAGAGTAAATTGTTAATTTAAAAGGAAATAAAATTCAAATAAACTCTTATTAATTTTTTTTACTTATATATATTTTGTTTTTATTAGAAATGATTTTTTGTATTTTTTTTGTTTTAAAATATAAATAAAATAAATAAAGAGACAGTAAAGAAAAGGAACCAAACAAGTCCTAAATATTTTTTTTTCCTAATGTTTTTTATATTTGTTTTTCAAATTTTTAGATTTAAGTAATATACATAAATGAAATAATAAAACAAAGAGGTGAACTAAACGGGTCCTAAACAAAATACATTTTTGTGTTTTTATTAAAATAATATTTTTTGGAGGAATTTTTAAAATTAATTAAAACATTGTAAATAAAGAGATAAAAAACAAAATGATAAAAAATATCAAATCAAATTGGTACTAAGGCCAGCTGGCTTTTGAGGTGGCGGATGGATAAGAGTCTAAGACAGTGGGTCGGATTGGGTCATGGACGAACGGTTCTGATCGCGGCACGAACAAGCATATCCTGGAATTGAATATACGATATACCATCAAGTTAAAATTCAAATGCATTGGAAAATTTGATGGAGGGTTATTCCCACTTTTAGCAGGTGATTTATAATTTTTTCATTTTTGACCTTTTGCCAAGGTAAAATGTCAGTTTTACCCTTTATTTTAAAAAATAAAATAAAAATTAAAATGTCAGTAGTGCGCCTTTCAGTTAAATGTCCCTATTCTTCTCCCCTTTCCCTCCTCTCCACCAACCGTCCTTTCCCCGTCCTTCCTTCATCAACTTTCCTTCATCATCATCAAGCTTCCTTCATCAAGGTTCTTCATCATCAAGCTTCCTTCATCATCAACGGATCCTTCCTTTATCATCAACGTCCTTCATCAACAAAACTGGAACGTCTTCAACATTCAGGTTAGACCTTCGTCGTTTTAGGGTTTTGTCGTTTAGAGTCTAGGATGTAGGTTAGGTCATGGAATAATGGTTTTAGAGCTTGGCTGATTTGTTTTACAGTGAAATATACATCCGACGAAGGTTACGAAGGCGACAGTGCATCTGTCGCAGACGACAGTGCATCTGTCGCAGACGACGATGCATCTGTCGCAGACGACGATGCATTTTCCTCCTTGCATTTTCCTTTCATTTTCCTCCTTGCAATTAACACTGTCTGGTCACTGTCACTGACTTCTGTGAATTTTTATCAATTGCAGATCACATGAATGTTGGTGTTTTTCTCCTCTTTGATGGAGACTGGAAAATTGATGATTGTGGGGTTAGTTCTTTTGTCTCAAGTTCGTGTCGTGGTGTGAATGTACCCCGAAATGCTACATATGAAGAGTTAGCTTCAATTGTCTATAATTCTATTGGTGTGGACAAACTAAGATATGACTTAGTGTTCAAGGTAAAGTATAATATGCTAATGATCAATTCTCCTCCTGCAACAATCATTGGAGATAGCGATGTGGCGTTCTATTTACAAGAACTCTCGTCTTCACTGCCCAATCATCGCGCCCCGCTATGTGTCTCCTTAGTAGAGAAGTCAATACCTTCAACTCAACAAAGTGAAAGACCAGAAAATGACATATTTGAGCAGCAAGATATCTTACCAAGGCATCGAGATGTATGTGAGCAGCGCGACGTATTTGAGCAGCAAGATGTATTCCCAAGTCAACAAGATGTATTCCCAAGGCAACAAGATGTATCTGAGCAGCAGGATGTGTTTGAGCAGCGAGATATATTTGAGCAGCAAGATGTTTTTGAGCAGAGAGACATATGTGAGGAGCAAGATGTTTTTGAGCCGGAAAATGTCTTCCCAAGTCAACAAAGCACTTCCCATGTTAGGAATACATTCAGCCATACTGAGGGAACCAAGCACTACTTCTCATATGAACCACTCGAGATCGAAACTCCTGCTCCATTAATTGAAAATTCATTGGAAGTGGGTACGTTTTTTGATAACAAAAAAGAAATACAATTGAGGTTGCATAGACATGCGATGTCTAATCACTTTGTCCTTAAAGTGGTGAAGTCAACAAAAAATCTTTGGTTTGTAAAATGTATGGCTGAGAACTGCAAGTGGAAATTGCGTGCTATGAAAGGAAAATTCTCGGAGATGTTTGAGATCAGAAAATTTGTAAAAGAACACACATGCTCAATTTTGACGAGACAAGACAATGTGAGGCAAGCACCATCATAGGTAATTGCGGAGTGTATCAAACGTAAATACATGGACCATCACCATGAACACATGCCTAAAAAAATAATGGAAGACATGCATACAAGTTATGGGTTAACTTTGACATATAATTAGGCTTGGAGGTCAAGGGAAAATGCCTTAATGGCGGTGCGAGGAACTGTGGAGGATTCCTATGGTGAATTGCCATCCTACCTGTTCATGTTGCAGAAGAAGAACCCAAGTACCATAACTGACATCCAGACGGATGAGGAAGGACACTTCAGGTATATGTTCATGTCTCTAGGGGTTTCAATTAGGGGTTTCATAGGATGTTGTCGTCCTGTATTGTGCATCGATGCCAGCTTCCTTAAGCATAAAGTTGGAGGTCAACTACTGGTTGCGATAGCATTGGATGCGAACGAGCAACTATATCCCGTTGCTTTTGGTGTCGTTGATTTAGAGAATAATAACTCTTGGACATATTTCATGCAACAACTAAGGTTGACAATTGGATCAGTCCCGGATCTCGTCTTCATATCCGATAGACACCCAAGTATTGCCAACGCCTTGTCCGCGGTTTTTCCAGAAGCACATCACGGTGCATGTACATACCACATCAAAATGAATATAATGGCCAAATTTAAAACTGATAACTGTCATGTTGAGTTTGATTTGGCTTCTCGTGCATACACCGAGACCACGTTTCAGAAGCATTTTGACAAGATCAGAACTAAAGACCCTAGGATTGCTCAATATTTGGAACAAATTGGAGTGGAGAGATGGAGTCGTGCTTTTTTCCCCGGTTCGCGATACAATCAAATGACAAGTAATTACGCTGAGAGTTTTAATAGTCAGTGCAGAGAAGCTAGGAAATATCCCATAACAACATTAGCTGACTATTTAAGATTCACAATACAAGATTGGTTTTATCATAGAAGAGAAAAATCATCCAACCACAACGAACATTTATCTCCATATTATGAAAAGTTATTACGTGAGGAAGGCGAAAATGCTAGATTCTACAGCGTTTATCCACTTAATCGATTTCAGTTCCATGTGCATGACGATGAATTTGATTTTCAAGTTGACTTCAAGGGTCGAACTTGTACTTGTAGGGTATTTGATGTATCCGGTCTTCCTTGTACGCATGCCCTGGTTACTGCCCGTTTCCGGAAATCGGTTCCATATGAGTTGTGCGCAAGGTTAGAGAATTTTTGTTCCATAAGTTATGTTCAATTTATGTTGTGTTGAATTTATGTTATGTTGAATTTATGTTATGTTCAATTTATGTTGTGTTGAATTTATGTTATCACTGTATAATTTTTCAGGTTTTACTCAACTGAATCGTGGTGCATGTCTTATGCAGAGACATGTTATCCAGTTTTTCAACATAATGAAGCTTGGGACATTCCCGAACATATCAAGAAACGAGTCTGCCTAAAACCTCCCGTGAAGATTAAGAAAGGACGACCAACAACAAAACGTAGATCATCACAAGGTGAGGTTCGTAAAGAACGGAGACAGTGCGGCAGTTGCACCGTCGCATGCGACAGATGCATCGTCGCCTGCGACATATGCAATTCCTGCTATTTCTCTTTAACCTGCTGTTAATACAATACACAAAAAACAATTTCAACAACAAAAACTTACGTGATCATGTAGCCAATTCTGAGGCCTCAACATTCTGTTAAACAATTCTCGACCAGCATGGAAAAGAACCAGATTTATCTTGTCTTCATCCTCCAGCTTCAACCATTGTTTCAACTCATCCAACAGTTCACTATCATAATCTAAAAGAGGATTGACAGTTACTGGATCAATGAGTTTAAAGGATTTTCCATTAGGATCTGTGTAGTTCCCCAATTGTGTGGACCTCTTCTTTCTCCGAAAACTCTGTCCATGAAATCTTGTTGGAGTCAATACCAATACATCATCATCCTTCTTCTTTCCCAACTCAGCCTCTTCATCCTTCTTTTTTCCCAAGTCAGCCTCTTCATCATTCTTCTTTCCCAAGTCAGCCTCTTCATCATTCTTCTTTCCCATGTCAGCCTCTTCATTCATCTTCCTTTTCTTGCCCAACTGCTGCAACCTATTTTTGGCCAAAACCACCTTCCTCTTCTTCTTCGTGGCCAATTCTTTCTTTCCCAACTCAGCATTCTTATCAACAACTGCTGCAGCCTCTTCATCTTTGTTTTCATTCTGCTCGGCTTCTTTGTTGATCTCCAAACCATCAACAACCTCTTCATCTTTGTTTTCATTCTGCTCGGCTTCATTGTTGATCTCCAAACCATCAACAGCCTCTTCATCAGCAGCAGTTTCAACAACAACAGTTTCAGCAGCAGCATCTTTGTTTTGATCATCATCAACAACAGCTTCTTTGTTCATCTCTAAACCATCAACAGCAGAAGCATCTTTGTTTTGATCATCATCAACAACAGCTTCTTTGTTGATCTCCAAACCATCAACAACAACAGAATCTTTGTTTTCATGAACAATAGCTTCTTTGTTGATCTCCAAACCATCAATAACAGCAGAATCTTTGTCATCATCAACAACATCAACATTGTTTATCATCTCCAAACCATCAACACCAGCATCCTCCAACCCAACATCATCATTGTTTATCATCTCCAACCCATCGGCAGCATCATTCTGATCATTGTTTACAGAATCTTTGTTTTCATGAACAAAAGCTTCTTTGTTGATCTCCAAACCATCAACAACAGCAGAATCTTTGTCATCATCAACAACAGCAACATTGTTTATCATCTCCAAACCATCAACAACAGCATCCTCCAACCCAACATCATCATTGTTTATCATCTCCAACCCATCGGCAGCATCATTCTGATCATTGTTTATCATCTCCAACCCATCAGCAGCATCTTCTTTCTCATTCAACCGATCAACAACATCATTCATATCAGCAGCATCTTCTTTTTCATTCAGCAGATCATCAACATCATCATTCTCATCAGCAACATCTTTGTTGATTTCCAAATCCTTCTCCACTAAATCATCAGCAGCAGAAACATCATTCTTTTGTTGTTTTATTTCACCCAATAATTGGATTATGTGATTGAACATAACCCGTTGATCCTCTTTCATTACCTTCATTTCAGTTTTCAGCTCCTTCACATCCCTTGTCAACTCCTTCACATCCTTTGTAAGCTCATCAAACTTGTCATCATTCTGGGCTTTAGTCACCGGATTGTCAAACTTGTCATCAAACTTGTCTTGCCTAGTAGGAGAACTGTCTTCTTTCTTTTGAGGACTCGTTGCTGAAGGGACATGGCTTGATTCACGAGTAGTAGACCGAGAGCTGTCTTCTCTAGATTCATCACTAAATGACTTCTCGGTCCTCTTAATTGCTGTCCTTTTAATTGGTTTTCTCCTCTTGGGCGTTTGTTTGGGAGTACCATCTTCATTCTTTCTCTTCCTACCATCCACCTCAAATAAATCATCATAAATGTAATCTCCCATATTTTCAAAGTCATCCCCACAGTAGTTCCTCTTCTCCTCCTCAGACTCATGAATCTTGTTAAAGACATTGCATTTGAAAAGGGCATTGGATACCTCTTGGCTAGTGTTGGTGTTGCTTCTGGAGGCTGTAAAAAGTAATATCCTTGGGCATGTATGTTTTTCCTCGATCATATCCGCAAATTTGGGGACAAATGTCTTCATAACCAAATATTTCCAAACTTGGAAGGCTATGGCGAACCCACTAATAGTATAAGCAACATCACAGTTCCCCTTGCAAGTTTCCTTCTTCTCCACATATAGCTGCCGAAGATGTTTCATGTCCTTGTCAATACCCTTCAAAGTTGAATTGAATGACACCTTTCCCCATGGAAATTGAAGGAACATTTCCATATCCTCCACCATGCTGAAGATCTTCAAACATACCCTCTTCCTATTATCAGATCCAAAGAGACACTGGTAAATAAGGTTGATGAGCCCAAGCTTCCATGCATCCTCCTTCTCAGAGCAGTTGAGGAAAACACTTTGAACTTCTGTCACTTTAACAATTGTTTTGCCACCAAAGTATTTATGGACTAGGGGTGGACATTCTTCAGCGTGCCAGTTTTCAATCATAGGAAATCTTCCAAAATTTAGGCCTGTTACCAAGGCATATTCCTTCATGCCCCAGTAAAGCTGTTGACCATTGACTAAGAAAGTTATTCCCTTCGAATTGGAGCTACTTTTCCTGATTCAACATCTGGTGGATTATTGTTCCTGAGAAAATGACAGTCGGGGCTTTCAATAGATACTGAAATTGACTCTTCATAGCCCTTTCCATAAGACCAAAGTGATTAAACTTGTCCTTGGTCTTTAACAAGCAGGTGCAAGTAGATTTCCATGAAACACGTCCAGGAAAGTTCTCAATTACCGTTTTGTTTTTGCATTTGGTTGGTGCCATCTGCAAAAAATCAATAAGTCAGAATAATGAAAGTAAATACCACTAATTTAAAGGAAATATGACATATGTCGCAGGCGACAGTGCATCTGTCGCAGACGACGATGCATCTGTCGCAGGCGAATAGTATATTCTGCCTGCGACAGATGCACTGTCGGCTGCGAAAATGCATCGTCGCCATCGACAGCCTGCAACAGCCTTCGACACAAGCATTTTAAACCCAAAACTAAACCTAAACAATAAACCTAAACAATAAACACTACCTAAACCTAAACCCATACCTAAACCTAAACAATACCCTAAACCATTCCTCCATTATAGCATGCATGGATATAAAACGGAGAACTAGGATAGAAACGGGGAAGATAAACTCACCTTCGTCGTTCTGGAGTTGAGATTCTCGTCGGGGGCTCTTGTTTGTCGTCGGGGCTCGTCGGGGTTCGAGGGAGGGTTCGAGGGAGAGGACGTTGTCGATGTTTCGGGGGATTTTCGTCGTCGTCGTCGTCTTTGGGGTTGATCAGTCGTCTTCGGAAAGTTGGAAACGAGAGAGAGGGAGTGAAAGGAGAAGTGGGGAAAGGGAAACGACGGGGGAGAATGAAAATCAAATATTTTTTTTTAAATAAAGGGTAAAACTGACCTTTTGCCTTGGCAAAAGGTCAAAAATGAAAAAAATTATAAATCACATGCTAAATGTGGTAATAACCCTCTTATGAGGGTTATTCCATCAAATTTCCCAATGCATTTATTCAAACATCTTGCAAGTATAAAACACCAATAAGAAGGAAAATAGTTGCATATTGTATCAACCCTGTGTAAGCCCGACAAGCCCTCAGGCTAGGGCAGTCCACTCCCCAAGGCAGCCCATTTATTAAAAATTGTAAGGTTTTAATTAAATATATTGTAATTGTGAACATAAGATATTGTAGTCTAGTGGTTCTAGATAAAAAATTTAAAATTTTTGTTTTTGTTATGGGTTCAAACCTCACTAAAAACCATTTTTTTATTAAATTTTTTAACTCGACCTAGAGCAACAAAAAATATTGAGCTTTTTTCTAACGGGGGCTGGGGCAGCCCAAAACTCGGGACCGACTCTGTGTATCAAAATCTCATTTCATTGTATTAGATTGAAGATCTATTACAGGCTATATCATCAAATTATAAATAGGAACACTAATTTAATACATCATATAGCTCATCCTTTTCTAGTTAGTAATAATGTGAATAAATCTTTGAATGAATAAAGAGTTAATGGAAAAGAGGAGCTAGACTGTGAATTTAGATTCAAAGCCTCCTCCCCTTAACAAATATCCAAGGGTGAAAGGTACTAGAGGAGAGACCCTCCTATCTTATTGAAGAATATAGAGATAAAACCTAGCAGTCACATGATCGATGATACCCCAATTTCGGTGCTCGTTGGGCGCCTCATTAGAAGGTTCGGATATTGAAAGATGTCCGCATTACTTCATCCGTGAAATGTGGTAGAATTGTATTTAACTCTGACCAAGATGTTGGCTGGTGATGCAAGTGTCTCATTCATGTATGAATATTGAGACATTACGAAATGTTGAACAAGATTTACGTCATTTTCAGACTAATGAAAACAGTGTATTAATCTCAAACTATTATGGTCCGAGGACCAATTGTGTTAGATAGCCAATATGTTTTTTATTTTGCGGATTGATGAACGCGTGTATTAATCTCAAGCTATTATGGTCCGAAAACTAGCTATGTGAGATAACTGAAGAGTTTTGCATTATTGTGCAAGTGGATGTCTTACATATACATTAATTTCATACTACTATTGTCCGTAGACCAACGGTGTGAAATAGCCAAGGGGATTTTCATTGTCTTTTGAATCGAGTGGAAAACCAAAATACATTAATCTTACGCCACTAAAGTTCTTAGACCAGATGCGTAGATAACTAGAGGTTTGACACCCTTCCTCAAGTAGGTGACTACATCATCTTATCTTTACGATCATAGTCCCAAGTTGCGTATCTAATTAGTCCAAGTTATGAGACAAAATTCACGAGATAACCACATGTTTGCGTCAGCTTGATAGATTGACATTTGAACAATTTTACCAGTCTTGTGATTGCGTAGTTTAGAGAGCCATGCTCTAATCACACAAGGGTGATTTAGGTTGCGTTATTTGCACAATGAACGACTTACTGTTTCATCTTTGCAACTTCTTCATGCCTCGGTGTGACATTTCTGTGCAAAGATATCTTTTAATGCTTATTTGACGTACAAATCTCAAAAAGGCCTAAAAAAAGAACTCAAAGGTATAATCCTAAGGAGACTGTCTCAAATTGTTTTGTCATTTTATTTTTGAATTTTTCAATTTTCGGGTCGTTATCACTTTGATTTTTTGTTTTGTTTTTGAGAATGCACTTTTCATCATTATTTCAGGTTTCTCTTTTGTTTTAAGACTACTCTTTTTTTTTTGAAGACTTCGACGCTCACTTATCTTTGGAAAATGCCCATAGTACATGACATGTTTTTTTTCATTTTTTTTATTATTGCAAGTTAAGACATGCCTTGATCTTTGTTGAATCCCAGATCAAAACGTGTCCGGAGTCTCATTTCGAGCTCACTTTTTCGAGCATTTCAAAAGACCGAGTTCTTTATATTTTCTTTTCGATGCAAAGATCATCAATAATGTACTCGAATCCTTGTTCTCGCGATTATTTTTCAAAGTTTTTTATGAAAGATAATTTTCTACCCAATCATAATTTTTGACATCTTAAATCAAGCTCCCTCTTTGCACCACGTGCTTGAGAATTTTACCCCGCTTACTTTAAAAAGAAATTTGAGAGATTTTAATTATTCTGAGATTGAGAGAGCTCTTATTGTATGTAATTAGCAATGTAATGATTTCTTAATTTTTGTTTTTAATTTTAATTGCAATCAAAATCTAAATGAATTAAATTCTATGCATGTTGTATTTTTTTCTTTAATCTTGATATTGCTCATATTTAATTTAGTTTGTACAAACACTTGTAAATAATGTATAATATGCTAAATAAACCAAGATAAAAAATCTTAAATCAAACTAAAACATCTTGACCGATTCGCTAAGTGTCTCGCGCTTCGCTAAGTACTTAACGAAACGCTAAGTACTTAGCGTTTTGTTAAGTACTTCCCGATTCGCTAAGTGCTTCACGATTCGTTAAGTACTTATGGTTTGTGATGGTTTATGTATTTGTTCTTACATTTTTGTTGTTGTTCCTTTTGTAGATGGCAGAAACTACAGTTCCTGAGTTTCCTGGTCAGATTTCTTAGAAAAGCGCCCTCTTCCTGAAGAAGATTGGTATGAAGTTTGAGGAAATGGATCTTGTGGAGAAGGTGTATAATATTCAATTCAGATATATATTCTCAGCCCCAGTGTTGCAGTTCTCAGGAAGTATTGTACATCACGTGTTGCTTAGGAGGGTAAGCTCAAACTCCAAGGAGATAACTTTCAATGTCAATGGGCAACAACTTGTATTTGGTATGAAAGAGTACGCATTGGTCACGGGCCTAAACTTCGACAGGTTTCCTGAGGTGAACGAAGAACAATGTCGAGGTTGTCCACCTCTGTCGGTAAAATATTTTAAAGGGAAGACGAGTGTAGTAATGCAAGAGTTGGAGACTGCTTTTTTGAAATGCAGAGATAAGGAAGATGCATGGAAGATGGGGCTGGTATGCCTGATTTGCCTGTACCTATTTTCATTTGACCCAAGGAGGGTGGTATTTTAAAAAATCCTCCACATGGTCGAAGACGAGGAAACTTTCCTCTAATTTCCTTGGGGGAAGGTCACCTTTAGAGCCACCCTCAAGGGTTTGAACAAGAACATGAGACATCTCTGTCACAAATATTATCAGAAGAAGAAAATGAGTGATGATTCTTATGCTCCTTTTGTTTATAACATTTATGGGTTTGCATTGGCATTTCAAGTGTGGACATATGAGGTCATCAAAGGCTTTGTCCCTAAATTTTCCAGAAAGAATGAGCTTATGAGTTATTATTTTTTGAATCAACAACGCCGGATGCGATAGGATATAATTGCTCATTCGCATCTAATGCAATAGCCTCCAATAGTTGACCTCCCACCTTGTGCTTAAGAAAACTGGCATCAACGCACAATACGGGACGACAAAAGGTTTTGAAACCCCTAATTGAGGGACATGAACATATACTTGAAGTGGCTGAGCTCGTCTGTCTGGATGTCTGTTATGGTACCTGAATTATTCTTCTCCAACATGTAAAGGTATGAGGGTAATTTTTCATATGAATCCTCTACTGTTCCTCGCACCGCCACTAAAGACATTTCCCTTTCCCTCCAAGCCTTATTATAAGTCAAATTTATCCCATAAGTTGCCTGCATGTCTTCAATTATTTTCTTAGGCAAGTGGTTATGGTGATGGTCCATGTACTTACTCTTCACGCACTACCCAATAACCCATGCTGGTGTTTGCATTTTTTTCTCTAGCCTCGACAGAACTAAGCATGGGTGTTGTTGGTCGAATTTCCGGATCTCAAACATCTCAGATAATTTACCTCTCACGGCACGCAATCTCCACTTGTATGTCTCATCCAAACATTTCACATACCAAAGATATTTTCTTGACTTCTCCACTTTGAATTCAAAATGATTAGTCATCGCATATTTATATAGCATCAATTGTAGTTCTTTTTTATTTTCAAACAACACCGACTTCCAATACGGTTTCAGTAGTTAATGCCAACGCAAATGAGGGGTCTGTCGGTGATATGTCTGTCGTGTTTGTCGGTGATATGTCTGTCGATGGTGTACCAAATGATGATCTTCTTGTACTACATGGTGTACCCATTGATGATCTTCTTGCACTAGTTGGTGTACCCGTTGATGCTCTTCTTGCACTATGTGGTGTAGGTATTGATGCATGCAAGCCTGAGTGTTGGAATTTTTAGGGTCACTTGTATAATAAATAATTGTGCATGTGTCATATTTAATATAAGCCATAATAATGTGATCTAATATGAAATTAAGTTTATGGCTTATGGGTGTATTTGTCATGAAAATAAAGTGAGGATACCTAAGTGACATTTCTAATTTTATGAATGGGCTAAATTAGAAATTGTCAAACTATAATAACTAACTTATTGTTGGTTATATGTAAGGGTAATGGTCCCCATTTGAAGTAATGTCAATTCTCCTTTGCGTCCCCATCAACAGAGAGAGAAATCTATTGACTTACTCATCAAATGGAAGATCCATTCCAAATAAAGAAAGTCTAAAGAAATAGAAGATTTAAGACTTTTTCTATTACAAGGAAAGAGAAGATTCATGCGATTAAATTAAGGTACGCTTCCGCCGCATTCAAGATTTTAATTTCTCACATATTAAATTAGGATCTAATTAGTATAATTCTAACAATTGTTATCAGAGCCATCCTAATTTAATTATGTGAGAAAATTATATCGGTGTAGATATATGAATGAAATTTATATGCATGCAATTCATAATAAAAATAAAAGCATGTTATTAGGAATATATATATATATATATTTGATATAAAGATTTATTGATTTATGATATTTAGATTCTCCCGGTAAGTCTCGTTAAATAGGAATGATTATATATCAATTAAGATTAATTAAGATTTACCATAGATTTAAGATATATTATAATTATCTATTTGACTAGTTATTATATTATTAAGATAAGATCCCTTGATTCAGGGATATTTGGATTCTTTGGAATGATATATGCATTCATTTATGAATTTGAATTTGTAGATAATTTAAAAGCATGTATGTTAGTCGGATTATATATATATATATATATATATATATACTGATTGACGATAAATTAAGGGATATTTAAATTTTATGATTATTAAGATAAGATCTCAATATTCTAATTTTCTCTCTCATAATTTCGGAATATATGGATATTGATTTCGGAATATATGGATATATTGATTTTTCAATAATATGGAATAACTGATTAAAGAATATAAAGATTTATGATATTATTTAATAATGTTTACTAGATTTAGATTCATGATAATTAGATTCTCGTTTAGATTTTCTAGTTAAAAGATGAATTTTCTGTTTTAAAGTTTAGATTTTATCGTTAAAGGGAGAAATTCTCTGTTTTAAATTAACCGTTTTAAATTGACGGTTGATATTTGTTGTTTAGGGATTAAATAATATATAATATATATTATAAATCAAAAGAGAATTAAGGAATAATCTTTAAGTTTAATTTAAGTTTAAGTGTATATATATATAAATCAATATATAATAAAATTTTAATTATATCCTTTATTTTAGGATTAAAAGATTAAGGTTAATAATGATTATTAATAATTGGATTTAGGCTAATATTTGAAATTTGGTCAAATAAATCTTGAAGATTTATTATTTAATTTAATTAATATAAGATATTATAAATTTCAAATTCAAGAAGTAAGATTTGACTTACGGTATAATTTTATTTTTTATAATAAAATAAATTATATGTTTCTTTGGAAAAATATATATTATTGATTTGGGTTATATATAATAATATGACATTTAAATTTAAAATAATGATATTATTATTCATTATTTAGATTGTATTGATTGATACAAATAATCACCAAAGTGACAATGTTTGTTGAAATTAATTCAAGACAATTTTGAATGGTAGTATTGTGTAATTCATGTGATTATATTATTTGGCCCAAAGGCTGATAATTAATTGACAGAATTGCATTAATACTTGTGATGATAAATATGTAATAATTATAAAGTCTTATTTATGTAAATAATTAATCCATCCAAAGATAGATTGATTATTTGACATGTCTTATTATTAATGTTTGATCATTACACCAAAATACTATTAGCAATTAATATTACTGTCCAAAGACTTAATATTAATGTTGCATTAAGTATTTTGAGATGGGATAAATCATTATTTGAATTTAATTGTTACTTAAGTTTATAAATGTGAGCAACTATTTTATTAAATATTCTAAGTGATTAAGGGCTATAATTTTTTATTATGTCAAGTTAAAGATAGTTTTTTTTAGACGAGACTGCAATATTTGTTTTGAGGATATTGAGTTTGAGGGGAGAAATGATTGTGTCTTTAAAAATGATTTAGATCAATAATTACTATTGTGGAAGATTTGATTTATATCTCAAGTGTTTTGACATTGATAAGGATTTTATTGATATTGAGGATAATGTTCAAAAATCAAGAGTAACAAGACAATATGATCAAACTCATTAAGTACAAACTCAACAACCTCAAAATCAAGTGTCTTTATGACAATCCAATTTAATTGAATTACTCTTTAAGAACAATTTATGGTACCCGTTACATATTTTGATATGGAGCTTCACCATAGTAGATGTTAAGGGGTTTTTCAATAGAGACATTGAAAAACAATTTGGTGCAATGAGAATACTTTGTGTCGAGAGACCAAATTAATATGGTTTGCAAATTAAAGAAATTCATCTATAGACTTAAAGAAGCGTCTCGTTAGTGATACCACGAATTTTACAAAATAACAATTCTCTCTTTTGGTTTTGAGGTGAATTTAATTGATTATTTGTGTATCACATGTTCAGTGGGAGTAAACGTCTATTTTTTGGTTTTATATGTGGGTGACATTTTGTTTGTCACAAATTTTGCTTGACATTAAGTAGCCAATACTTACGAGATATTTGAAAAGAATTAAGAATTAAATGCTCACATATAGAAAGTCGAAAAGTCTTGAGATCATTGAGTATTCTGACTCCGATATTACGAGATGCCAAAATAGTATGAAATCTACTTCGGATAATATTTTTTGCTAGCTAGTTTTGTCATTTCTTGAAGAAGTGTCAAACAAACACTTATGACGTCATCCACTATTGCAGCGAAATTTATAACATGTTACTAGGCATCAAATTAAGTGATTTTGACATCAAGTTTATTTTATGAAATAAATGATACAAAGTGGATAAATTTTTATAAAATATATATGTACAAACTCTATGGTTATGAACCTCATGCCAATAAGTTTATCATCTAATATCTTTCATGAGGATATTGCTCGTATGAGTGTTGTAGAGATCAACGATCTCTAACTTCAGTGGGAGTTTGTAATTTTGACATCTTCCAGTTTAATTATTTTATAGATATTTATAAAGTTTTTATTATGATCAGAACTTAAGTATTATTCAGTTCATTACACTTTGTATAATTATGTTTAAAGTATGATCTCACTAAAGTTAAGTAGGACCAGTTGAAAATTGACATGAAAAGATCACCTTGCATGAAATTTTCATTCCTCACATTCATGATATGATTTGTCAATTAATTGTATTGATTTATGTGATCATTGTTGGGTCTAGTTGTGCTTAAATACAACGACGAGCTCTTTGGTCCTATATTGATATAATTAATTGATAAAATTGTTTATACAACATATGATTAAGATGACATAAAACTTCAGACGCATTATGGTTGATACATTTATTTTTGTACATACGTGACCCAGTGGGAGATTGTTGGAATTTTTAGGGTCACTTGTATAATAAATAATTGTGCATGTGTCATATTTAATATAAGCCAAAATAATGTGATCTAATGTGAAATTAAGTTTATGGCTTATGGGTGTATTTGTCATGAAAATAAAGTGAGGATACCTAAGTGACATTTCTAATTTTATGAAGGGGCTAAATTAGAAATTGTCAAACTATAATAACTAACTTATTGTTGGTTATATGTAAGGGTAATGGTCCCCATTTGAAGTAATGTCAATTCTCCTTTGCGTCCCCATCAACAGAGAGAGAAATCTATTGACTTACTCATCAAATGGAAGATCCATTCCAAATAAAGAAAGTCTAAAGAAATAGAAGATTTAAGACTTTTTCTATTACAAGGAAAGAGAAGATTCATGCGATTAATTAAGGTGCGCTTCCGCGGCATTCAGATTTTAATTTCTCACACATTAAATTAGGATCTAATTAGGATAATTCTAACACTGAGTAAGTGGGATGTGAGGCAAAGAGTTATCTCCGGCTTCATTACTTTCAACAAAGACATCTGAGGGTACAACTTCTGGTACAATTTTCTGAGTAAGTGGTGGTAGTATACTTTTTGAGTTGGGTAGGTAAGTAGTGGTATCTTTTCTTTAGTAAATGGTGACTTCTCTACTATAGAGACGCAATGGTGACACAGTTCAACCCAAAATCAAGCGTGATAAATATATGTTCAAATCCTCATCTTCATCAATAAAAACAGGTCTAGAATTTGTGATATTCGGAATATCATACTTCGCTTGCAGCACTAAATCATATGTAGATTTCTGCACGTTAAGTCTTTCATGGAGTTTATCAATTAATTCAGCATAACGAGTACTTTGGGGTAAATCCAATGTTTTGATTGAAGAGACATCAAAATACAATATTCCATTAGCATCAACTTTCCACTCTCCATTATAGAAAACGAAAACTTCGGTTGCAATAAAAAATAGAAACGGGATAATTAATACTAATACTATGAAATGGAAGACCTTCGCGAAACGGGAAGGACTTCACAAATCGGGAAGGCCTTCACGAAACGGGAAGTACTTCGCGAAACGGGAAGTGCTTCGTGAAACGGGAAGTATCATCGGATGAAACCCTAAACAACACAGTGATTCGAAAATGAAGAAACGAACAATAATAAACTTACCAAGTGGAACAGTGCTCGTGCTCGTCGTGGAGCTCATTGTGTGTATCGCCGCCGCTTGCCACCGCCGCCGGCGAGTTTAGAGAGAATGAGGAGAAGAGCGGAAGGGAAGAGAGATAAAGGAAGAAAAGAAATGAAAAAAAATGCTGGGTTATATTAAATAGTAAGGGTATTCTGGACTTTTCACACTTTTCCACTTCGCGTTACGCGAAAAGGGTAATTTCGTCTAAAGAAATTAAAGTGGTCACCAGATCAATTTCAATTATTGGGTGACCACGGAGACAAATGCCCCTATCTTCAAGGTCATTTCGTCCAATTTCCCTTTTCTTGTGCATGACCGGTCGTCTTCTAATCAGGTTTAACTTTATGATTTTCCTGTACTCATTGTAATTATATTGTGTATTAGACATTTGATCCCAATACTATTAGGTTTTAGGAGAGTAAACAAGAACCCTTTGACTGAAAAATATTTGGAAAATACCGACCCTAAAAAATACCTTCTTTGCATTCTTGGTTAATTGTTCTTGAATTGATTTAATATTGCAATTTTCTTTCATTACTTATAAATATGTTGTATACTTAACATTTAAGCCAAAAACATTTTTGATTTAAAATTAGAGTTCTCGATCGTCCGACCGAAAAAAATAGGCAGCATCGGCTCATCTTGTTTTAGCGACGCTTGAAAGAAGGCTCTCAACGCTTATCCAAAGTTCCTTAATTGACGCTTGCTCTACTTCTCCCCTTGCTGCACTTGCGAGAGATCGAAAAAACTCAGAACTCGATCGATAATTTCCGCTGCTTGTTGTTGCTGCACGCGATAGAGAATTAACGACACTTCTTGATGCCTTCCATTACTTCAGTAGAGATCCCCGACGCTTCAATCGATCCCCTTTCTACTTCCTCTTTCTGCATCTAAGAGACCGAGAAATCAATTCTTCAACCGAGAGTTCCTGATGCTGTCGACTCCTAATCCCGAAGCTTACGACCCTATTTTCCAGCGATATTCTTCCCCTTCCTATCCGATCGATGCTGTTGTTTGCTACCAGTTTTCATTCGACTGAAGAAATAAGCCACTACTTGTTGCTATTGCATCAGCTGATCGAGGAATCAAGCCTCTTCCTATTGCTGCTCATGATCAAACCACTTCCCGCTGTAGCAGTGTCTGACCGAAGAAATGAGCCACTTCCGATGTTTTTTCACCTGTTTTCAGCCAATGACCAATAGCTTCATATGCGACCGAGTTTTATGGGTTGCGACCCTATATTTTTTCTTTTTTTTTACCGTTCATGCATATTCTTAGTCTTATTTTTCTTGTTTTGTTTTTTTGATTGTGGTAAGTTTGGATTTGCTTGATCTTAGGTTAGACTAAAATCCTTACATTGCTTGCGCGAGAGAGAAACACAACATCAAAATTAAAAAAACCAAATATAAAAATATAAAACCCCTTAAAAAACCAAATACACAATATAAACCTCAAAACCAAATACAAAATATAGAACTCCAAAAAAAACAAAATAATAAAATATGAAATTCTAAAAACAATATATCCATTCACAAATCTATAGGCAAAAATTCAGGAAGATATAAGGTAACCTAAATTCTGTTGGTAATCTTATCTTGTAAAAATTACACGTAAATAATATATGAAAATAATACAATGATAATAAAACAGATACAACAAATTATGTAATAAGATGAAGAAAAGTCTTCTCGTTTGCTCTGAGGCCTGTGAAATCACAGTTCCCTTAAAACAGTTTCACCGTCTCCTGTTTGTGCTGGAGAGTTTCGTCGGTGGCTGCTTCCCAGGGTACAACGGAACCTGCAATGATTTAGCACAGAAAAACCACTACAACAACAAACTAAACAAAAGTACCTGAATCACAATCACCGGGTTTCGCACAGAAATGACCGAGTCAAGAAACTCGAAGAATACTCACAAGAACACTCACAAGAATACTCACAAGAACAAGGAAATACTTTAGAATTCTAGAGAGAGAAGTGATAAGATAATGTGTGGAGAGGAATACAATGTGAAGGGATATTTATATTTGAAAATTAAACTCATAATCAATTCTTTAATCCAACGCTCACTAATCCATCATCCATTCATCCAACAGTTATCGTTGCTTGCCTTTTCATCATCTTTGCAAGTTAAATCCTACAATAAATATTTTGTAGTTACAATGGCAATTAACACCATTTGTTAATTGCCTCATTCAAGACATTTATGTTAATTGTAACAATTAACAAATTTAATTCACAATGAATTTGATGTGAATTTCATTTGGATGAAATTTCACCTTAATTCACATTTGAATTTCATGTGAATTTCATTTGGATTAATTTCACTTTAATTCATATTTGAATTTTATGTGAATTTCATTTGGATTAATTTCACTTTAATTCATATTTGAATTTCATGTGAATTTCATTTGAATTAATTTCACTTTAATTCACATTTGAATTTCATGTGAATTTCATTTGGATTAATTTCACACTTAATTCACATTTGAATTTGGTGTGAATTTCATTAGCCCAAATATCATTTCCATTTAATTAATGGAATTAGTTTAATTCCAACAATCCCCCACATTAATGGAAATGGAAAGCTTAACCCGGTGAAAGGTTCAACAGTTGAATTTTACATAGGATAGGTAGGTGTAATCCTTTGAACATTCCCTTATGAAAGTATATAACTTTACTAGCCGATTAGTAGACTCGATGTCCTTGAACTATTCTGCCTTTTGTGTAAACGATTACACACTTTCACATAAAATTCTTCCTGATACATGTCAGTTCTCATGATTGTGTTCGTTTTGGCCATGAACACTCGCCTGGTTCAGTGAGAGGGTCTAGAATTGAGCCATGCAATTCTTTCGAAGCGGCCCCACTTCTCTCTCAAATATGTGATCTCTTTATTCATAAAAAATCATTAAAAGCCTGTGTGCTTATCCTTTCCCGAAATGCTATTTTATCGTAGGATTCTTTTACCCATAGAAATCTACCAAGTTTAGTACAATTAGGTTGTCCCATTGAACCTAGTTCTTGGGATCTCCAGTCATCATAGGTTGGGTTTCCCTTCATACTAACTTATTGTAGGCTTAAGTCCCATTCCTTGTGAGGACTTTAATACCAACTCTCTATTTAACCCTTTGGTTAGCGGATCCGCAATATTATCTTTTGATTTTACGTAATCAATTGAGATAATTCCAGTAGAGAGTAATTGTCTAATGGTATTATGTCTACGACGTATATGTCTAGACTTACCATTATACATATGACTCTTAGTTCGTCCAATCGCAGATTGACTATCACAATGAATAGAAATTGCTGGTACGGGCTTAGACCATATTGGAATATCTTCTAAGAATAGACGTAGCCATTCAGCTTCTTCACCACATTTGTCAAGAGCTATAAATTCAGATTCCATCGTGGATCTAGTAATAACAGTTTGTTTAGAAGATTTCCAAGATATAGCTGCACCTCCAAGTATAAATACATATCCACTTGTTGACTTAGAGTCTTTCATATCTGAAATCCAATTAGCATCAGTGTACCCTTCGATAACAGCAGGATGTCTCGTGTAGTGCAGACCATAATCATGAGTATTTCTTAAATACCTAAGTAATTGTACAATGGCTTTCCAATGATTATTACCCGGATTACTCGTGTATCTACTTAGTTTGCTTACTGCATAGGCTATATCTGGTCTTGTACAACTCATTAAGTACATTAGACTCCCAATTATTCGAGAATATTCTAATTGAGAAACACTCTCTCCGCGATTTTTAGATAGATGTTCACTCGTATCTATCGGAGTCTTAGCCAATGCAGAATCATCCTTGTTAAATTTTTCGAGGATTTTATCCACATAATGTGATTGACTTAGAACTATCCCTTCCGATGTTCTAATCACTTTGATTCCAAGAATGACATCATCCAATCCCATATCTTTCATGTCAAATTTTGAATTTAACATACCTTTAGTGGATTTAACCATTTTATCATCACTTCCAATGATAAGTATGTCATCTACATAAAGACATAAAATGACGTAACCATTTTTTGTGTCTTTAATATAAATACATTTATCACATTCATTGATCTTAAATCCACTTGAGATCATAGCATGATCAAATTTCTCATGCCATTGTTTTGGAGCTTGTTTTAAGCCATACAATGACTTAACCAATTTACAAACTTTATTTTCTTTCCCTTGAGAAGAAAACCCTTGAGGTTGATCTATGTAAATTTCTTCTTCCAAGTCTCCATTTAAGAAAGCTGTTTTTACGTTCATTTGATGAACTTCTAGATTACGCAAAGAAGCAATCGCAAAAATCAATCGAATAGAAGTTATTATCGTAACTAGAGAATATGTATCAAAATAATCAAGACCTTCTCGTTGGCGATATCCTTTTACCACCAGTCTTGCCTTATATTTATCAATTGATCCATCAACTTTCATTTTCCTTTTGAAAATACATCGGCAACCTAGTGGTTTATTTTCCGGAGGCAGATCCACTAGTTCCCATGTATGGTTTTGTAAGATAGATTCTATCTCACTATTAATTGCCTCTTTCAATTGAGGCCCTTCAGACGAGTTAATTGCCTCATTATACGTTTGAGGTTCACTTTCCATCATGAAAGTAATAAAATCTGGACTAAATGATTTTTCGATTCTAGCTCGTTTACTTCGTCTAAGTTCAACCTCAACTTCATTCTCCTTTTCTTGTTCATCTAGTTCAAGAAATCTTTTTGGAGAATGTTGTTCTTCATTAGACTTATATGGAAGTACATGTTCAAAGAATGATGCATTTCTCGATTCCATTATCGTATTCTTATGAATATCCGGAATGTCCGATTTAAACACAAGAAAGCGATAAGAACTACTATTATGTGCATATCCAATAAATATACAATCAACAGTTTTTGGTCAAACTTTCACCTTTTTAGGTAATGGTACGACTACCTTAGCTAGAGATCCCCACATTCGTAAGTATTCATATGATGGTTTTCTTTCATGCCATAATTCATATGGACTCTTATCTAGCTTCTTTCGTGGAACCTTATTTAAAAGGTAATTAGCTGTCAAAATAGCTTCTCCCCACATGTTCTGTGGTAGACCAGAACTTAATAGAAGTGAATTCATCATTTCTTTTAATGTTCAATTTTTCCTCTCAGCCGCACCGTTTTGCTGAGGAGAATAAGGTGCTGTCGTCTCATGGATTATACCATTATGAGCACATAGCTCGGAAAAAGGTGATTCGTATTCACCTCCTCTATCACTTCTTAACACCTTGATCTTTTTACCAAGCTGGTTTTCAACCTCATTTTTATAGATAGTGAATTTCTCTATGGCTTCATCTTTACTTTTAAGAATATACACATAACAATATTTTGTGTTATCATCAATAAAAGTAATGAAGTATTTTCCTTCACCACGTGTTGGTGTTCCTTTTAAATCGCACACATATGTATGAATTAAATCAAGCGGTCTATTACTTCTTTCAACGTTTTGAAAGGATGATCTCGTCAATTTCGCTTCAACACAAATTTCACACTTGTGTTTCTTATTAATTTCGAATGTAGGTATACTATTCAGTTTTATTAATCGATGCATCGAATCATAATTAATATGACCTAGTCTACCATGCCATAAAATGGAAGACTCCAACAAATAAATAGAAGACTTATTCTTTTCATTCATACTTGGCTTAACTGCCATTACATTTAGCTTAAAAAGCCCATCAGTAGGATAACCTCTACCTACAAACATTCCACCTTTGGATAAAATAATTTTATCCGACTCAATCACAATTCTAAAACCATGCTTACTTAGAAGAGATCCGGATATCAAATTTTTCCGAATCTCCGGAACATACAACACATTATTCAATGTTAAATCTTTCCCTGAAGACAACCTTAACACCACTTTTCCTTCACCTTGTATGTCAAGTGGCAGAATTCCTCATGAACAACTTTTCACCATTCTTCACTTCTTCGAGGCTTGAAAATACTTCTTTGTTGGAGCAAACATGTCTTGTAGCTCCTGTGTCAACCCACCACTCTCGTGGATTAGACCCCACCAAGTTAACCTCAGATATCATCGCACATAGATCCATGTCCGATAATCCTTGAGTCAAGTTAGCCTCTCGAACTCTTCTCGGATTCTTGCAATCGGAAGATCTATGGCCAATGCCATTGCAATTGAAACACTTGCCCGTGAACTTCTTAGAGATTCTTCCTTTAGGATTAAGGCTCCGGTTTTTGACAAAAGAATTGTGTTTCTTCTTGTCTTTACCATGCTCAACCACATTTGCTTTAGCCACATGTTGACTAAAGTATTTCTTTGAGGCGCTTTTATTTTTCTCTTCAATGCGTAGACGAATCACCAATTCTTCTACGTTAATCTCCTTTCGCTTGTGCTTGAGGTAGTTCTTGAAATCGTTCCAAGACGGTGACAACTTCTCAATAATAGCAGCCACTTGGAAAGTTTCTCCCAAATTCATGCCCTCAGCATGAATTTCGTGCAAAATAACTTGGATCTCTTGAACTTGTTTAATAACCGGTCTTGAATCTACCATTTTGTAGTCCAAAAATCAACCGATCATAAACTTTTTTGCACCCGCATCTTCTGTTTTGTACTTACGTTCAAGAGATTGCCATAGTTCTTTGGCAGTATTCTTTTCACTGTACACATTGTACAATGAATCTGACAAACCATTCAACACGTAATTTCTACATAAGAAATCTGAATGGGGCCAAGCATCAATGGCCAAAGCCGCTTGCACATCAATTTTCGGATGCACGTTTGCATCCGACGGTGAAGCCACGTTTGGCTCATCGATTTTGGGAGTGGGAGGATCCTCCGTGAGGAATCGCGCAAGACTCAGGGTCGTGAGGTAGAAGAACATCTTCTGCTGCCATCTCTTAAAGTTTGAGCCATCAAACTTTTCTGGCTTATCCAGATGGTTAGCTGAAACCGACATCCTCATGTTAGAAGTAGGTGTTTCGGTAGTCATTTCTGAAACAAAACCAGAAACGTGTAAGAATCTGAGATAAGTAATACTTGAGACTGTTTTAAGATTGTTGGTAATCTTATCTCGTAAAAATTACACGTAAATAATATATGAAAATAATACAATGATAATAAAACAGATACAACAGATTATGTAATAAGATGAAGAAAAGTCTTCTCGTTTGCTCCGAGGCCTGTGAAATCACAGTTCCCTTAAAACAGTTTCACCGTCTCCTATTTGTGCTGGAGAGTTTCGTCGGTGGCTGCTTCCCAGGGTACAACGGAACCTTCAATGATTTAGCACAGAAAAACCACTACAAAAACGAACTAAACAAAAGTACCTTAATCACAATCACTGGGTTTCGCACAGAAATGATCGAGTCAAGAAACTAGAAGAACACTCACAAGAACACTCACAAGAATACTCACAAGAACAAGGAAAGACTTTAGAATTCTAGAGAGAGAAGTGATAAGATAATGTGTGGAGAGGAATACAATGTGAAGGGATATTTATAGTTGAAAATTAAACTCATAATCAATTTTTTAATATAACGGTCACTAATCCATCATCCATTCATCCAACATTTATCGCTGCTTGCTTTTTCATCATCTTTGCAAGTTACATCCTACAATAAATATTTTGTAGTTACAATGGCAATTAACACCATTTGTTAATTGCCTCATTCAAGACATTTATGTTAATTGTAACAATTAACAAATTTAATTCACAATGAATTTGATGTGAATTTCATTTGGATGAAATTTCACCTTAATTTACATTTGAATTTCATGTGAATTTCATTTATATTAATTTCACTTTAATTCACATTTGAATTTCATGTGAATTTTATTTGGATTAATTTCACTTTAATTCATATTTGAATTTCATGTGAATTTCATTTGGATTAATTTAACTTTAATTCACATTTGAATTTCATGTGAATTTCATTTGGATTAATTTCACACTTAATTCACATTTGAATTTGGTGTGAATTTCATTAGCCCAAATATCATTTCCATTTAATTAATGGAATTAGTTTAATTCCAACAAATTCCCTAATACAAACTATAGGGGAGAATCGTGTTGGAATGACGATCGTCGGCACAACTGGCAAGTTCGGCACGATCAACACGGTCGGCACATTTGACACATTCAAAGAGGACGCGTGATATTCGGTTTTTTGTTTGGTCGTAGGTTACGGGAAACATGGTCAGAGTCAAAATCGTTGGCATGTTTGATACAATCGACACGTCTAGTACGTTCGTCTGGAAATTGTTCGCTTGTGTCGCGAATATTGGGTTGGAAAATTGAAAATACGATCTCTAGGGTTGTTTGAGAATAGGTCGCTTGGGCCGTGATTGTTCTCGGTCATCGATTGATTTAAATCGTTAAGTCATTGGGTTGTGAAACAGAGTTACTAGTTCACTAGTCTACAGTCATTCTTGGTCATAGGTTATTCTTGGTTGTAAGTAATCGGGTTTGATTGAGTTGTCTGCATTCTTGATTTCCTGCATTATCTAGTTTTTCTGCTAAAATGGGGAGAAAGATTAAGAATAAAGCTAAAAAAGTGCATGACTTTTTGGAAATCGATTCAAACAAGAAAACGATAGATGAAACATAAAATAAATAGAGCTATGAGAAAGTGGAAATACAGAAATAGAGCTCTCAAAAGATTGAGGAAAAAATGCAGAATGAAACTGAAAGTTTGAAGTCTGAAATAAAAAATGATGGAATATGGAAGGTTAAATACAACGAAAGGGCAATCTTCACAGACTCAGAAATCAAATTACGAAATTGTTTTTTCAAAGTAAATAAAGGAGATATTGTGCACAGTAAATAAAACACAACAAACTATTGTTCAACTCAATATTCACTATCTTCAGGATTGAAACTTACTAAAACAAGAGAAATAAAAGAAGATAATTACCTGGTGTATGGAAACAATGAGGGAACTTATGAAGCTCCACAAAACCAAGAAATACACTATTAAAAGTAATTCTAGATGGAAAGTTAATGAAGTCTGGAAGAAAAATGGAGGACAGAAAGCTGAAGATCAGGAGAAATATAAATGCAAAACATACCCGGGAGATTTTAAACCAAAAATTGAGACTCTTAAATCCCCTTTTAAGTTTAAATTACCCACTAAAGTGGAGGGAAAATGCATTAAAAAAATGAAAAAATATAGTTGTTGAGAACTACATAGGTATGAATCATGTATCTTTCGCAGTCACTAAGGATGCTTTACTAAAACAACAGGAGCATATGAGACTGGAAAATGTATCAACAAATATCCATGATCTCTATTTTTGAAATTCAAGTAGGGAACAAATCTGGAAAATATTCTAAGTTGAGACACACATATGTTGGGTCAAACTGTATGAAGCTAGAAAATGGTACGAAGGTATGAACCTACTCACCAAATCAAAGGAAAAAACAACCCAAATTTTGTTAAAATTAAAAAACATTCCAGCTCATATGTATAATATAGAAGCAATTAGTCATTTTGCTAATCTATTGGGGAAACCATTGTATATGGACTCAATAATAGAGGAAAGCGAATATATCACATATGCTAAGATAAACATTAAGGTGCATCCTAGAAGCAATTTACCAACAAAGATGACAGTAGTTGACAAAAGAGGCAAACCCACAAACATGGATATTACGTATAAATGGAGACCAGACAAATGTACATTCTGCAATACTTTTGAACATCCTAGTAATAAATGTGTAAAAACAATTAAAGAACAATAGGAAAAACTAAAAATTCAAGAGCAGAATGAGAAAGTTGAAACTGAAAAATTGGGAAATTAGAATGAGCAAGCTAAAGATGGAGATGTAGAGGATGTGAATGATGAAGAATCGAAGGAAAGGAAAAATAAAGAATTAGAGAAAGAAGAAGAACCAGAGATGAAAAAGAAGAAGAATTAGAGGAAGAAAAATGAGAAAAATCAGTGAATGAAAGTATAAGAAAATCAGAGGAAGGAAATGATAAGAATATAATGGAGAAAAGTGAAGAGGAAATTTTGAAAGTATACCGAAGCAAATCAGACAAAAATGAAGAAAATGAATGTGCATGTAAATGTGAAATTCCTAAAATAGTGAAACACAATTCATTTATCAGATTAGTGCTGACTCCTTTAAAGCGAAACTAATCCAAGGGAAGGAGGTCAATGCTCACAAACAATCATCATTATGAAACCGTTTAATCACCAATAATGAAGCATAGAGCCAAACATGTGATTAGACAAAATATGTGGGTTGAGAGAGTAGTAGATTGAGATCCGAAAGTACAAGAAATGATATTGACTAAATTGAACAATAATGTTAAGTTGTAGGATTTGTATGCTTTAGTTGTTTGTAATCTCTGTTTTTTGTTTGTTTCTAATCAGATACTCTAGGGTCGTTTGATTCTTTTAATCGAAGCTAGGGTTTTATTTTTTCTAGTTTTGATAATTGACAATTTCTCCCACTTTTGGGTTCTTAATGAAATAACGTTAAGTTATTTTCTAAAAAAAATTAAAATTCCAAAAACAATTTAAGCACTTCACTCTAAACAATCACCTAAAAATCTAAAAATTGGTAGACTTAGAATAGCCTTACATTGGAATATCTAAATTCTTAGTCTTATGTGAGATTTTATTTTGTAGACTTTAGATTGCCTTTCTTTGTTGTACATTTTTGCTTGTTTCATTTTATTGTACACAAAACACAATATCCACATCTAAAGTGGACAAAATCACCCTTAGACTTAGGTTAAATAAAAATGAAAAAAATAAAAAGTAAAGTGTATACTATGTTTTAAAAGACAAAACAGGCCAAAATTGAATTAGTAGAGACCCAATAGGAGTTGTGACACATATTTGTCTTTGGTCATTTCCCACACGTAACCAAACACCGAACTCATAAAGAATCTCTAATTATGGCGTGCATACGCCTAAATTATTTTCCTAATTTTATAAAAATTAAGTGGCGACTCTGTAATCGTGAAGTTATAATTGAAAAATCTAAATAGATCTATGGTAATCTCCCATTAAAATACCAATCTCACCCAAATTTAACGATATGATAAGTTATGAGGTTACCTATAAAGTCTCACTTTTAAAAGCTTAATTTTTAATGACACGTAAAATTGACTCCCCTCACAAAATTTTAAAAAAACATATATAAATGGTCCTAACTTCTAGAACTCTAAATTTGACCATTTTTATGTTCATCTTTTGGTGTGATAGGCTGTTTTCAAATAGGTTCATTGACTTCATTTGAAAACACCATTAGATTTCCCATTTATATATCCTAATGTAAATTCAAATCAAAATTGAGTTTAGTACCAATAACATGCTATATTAGACTATATATAAGAAAGTTTTTATGCATATGAGAGAAAGAGGATAAAAATTAAGAATACAAATTAAATAAGGTTTCCCATTGTAAATTCTCTTAATCTCCATACACACGCACACAAATAGTTGAAGATGACGCTGGGGGTTGGTAGATCCTCATCTATGTAACAATCTCTACCAATGTTACAGCCGCAAAGACTAGAAAAAGTGTTCCTCCAACATAGGCAATAACCTATTTATATACAAAATTACATATCAAATATGGGGAAAACATGTTCTAATTAATGAATAGAACAAAGAGAAATCAAATCCATGTTTTTTTGCTGATAATAATTAGTCTAGTCAAGCCAAGCCTATAGGATTTTACCTTCTCAGATAAGAATGTTCCTAGCAAAGAGCCACCTAAAACAGCCAACTGTATATTATAACAAAAGGAGGAGGATCAACACACACCATTAGAAGAAAGAGGCGGTGATGGTCAAATGAATATAAAGTACTACAATCAAGTCAAATCTATATTAGGAATGCAATCAATCAAAAAATATAATCCTTAATTTGTTTGAGCACAGGTGACTCTTGTCAGTATTTTATCAAAACAATATGTATATATCAAAACTATATTTTCTTTAGATTCATCTTTCTAATTCACAATGTAGATAGTTAAATGCTACACCCAATAGCCCATAATTTCTTGACTATGGTTTAATTGAAATTCTCTTATTTTTTTCAAAACAAAATAAAACTAGAAAATTCTTGTTAAAATATAGTTTTATATAAATTTTTAACCATAAAATAACCTACAACCCTGACCTAGCCCAACACAAATAAAAGTCCTACTAAAATAGTCCCCACTTATCTAAGGTGAAAATAATAGATGGAGATATCCTCCATAAGGGATAAAGATAGTCAAAGCCTTACCTAAGAAAGTTGCTGTAAAATCCGCTTTTATGGAAATGGGTTTATTATTGATTTTACACATAAATCAACTAAAAAAACCTTAATCACAGAACTGACTCACCTAAACATCGGCAAGAAAATCACCTAATATGTACTATACTACATAACCACATTAAACAAATGTAAAAAATTATTTAGCTGCTTCTTTTTGGCTTAAAGAAATTGGTATATGTATTAATTAGTGTTGTTCTGCTCTTTTAATAACTTTTTTTGGTCACAAAAATTCTTTTTAAGAAGAAATATTAGTGAACTTTCACTATTGGAACTTACCAAAGTTGCAACTCCATGTCCAGCTAGTGCTCCTCCAATGACTCCAAGAGGTGAAGAGGCGGCAGCAAGTGCTGAAAAAGAAAAGGAAGATTACCCGTGTCAGCAACAAACATGAAATACAACCATATACATTTTCATAGTCGTGGAAGAATTATTCCTTTCTTTTTTCTTCTGGGTTTCTTCATCATAGATTATTTTCAAATGTTATTTTCAGTCATTATTGTGGATAAAAAAGTTGAGCAAAGGTTTTAAGCCATTTTCCAACCTATTGTGGAGAAAAAGGATTTGTCACCCCATTCAGCAACAAAAACAAGCAGGAAGGTGCTAAAGACTGTGCTAGCAGCAGCAAGAATGCCTGAACCATTTCCCGAAAACTCGGAAACTGCTAGCTCTGCCTGATAATAAACCAATACATAGTTACACACTTTACATCAGGAAAAAAATATTAGTCTGAATTGTTTTTCATATACTATTCAACAAATCATCAAACGAGTGAGTGAATGATATTTGATCTAATAATCATATACATATGATTGAAAATATTTCAAGCTAGTAATCTGGTTCCTTTTGATGAAACGGCAGTAGAACGCTATAAAGATTGTAAATTTGAAGAATAAATTGAAAAATAAAACATCCTGTACAAAAATGAGTAATAACACCCATTAGAGGCCAGTACAGTTTAAATTCCATATTTTTGTTGGTTTGGGTTAGATGCCATAGCTCTAAAGTTGGGTTTAGGTTTATGTTGGATGAACTGCATTGCTTACATTGATCCTAAAGAGAGAAAAGGATTAAGGGTGAATTTCAAACAGGTACAGTAACAGCATATACTATGAGATTCACTTCAATTACCAATTGAACATTAGAAGCCAAAACATTTATTTACATGGAAATAAACCAAGACAATGGTTACACATTTACCTTAGAAAAATAAAATATTTGTCTGAAAAATTTTTACAGAATTATTCAGCAACATCAAGCAAGTAGTGATATGAATCCTATAAGGTTGAAAAATTTTCAAGCTGTGAAAAAACAACCTTCTCTGTTTTGATGCAACCACAATAGAACATTATCATTCTATCTATACTATAAGGGATGTAAATTTGAAGAATAAACTGAAACATAAAACAGCGAAAGTACAAAAATGAGTAATGACACCCAGCAAAGGAGAGGCGGATACAGATTAAATCAACATTTTGTTGGTTTGGGATTTGAAGTGGGTTGAAATGTCATAGCTCTAAAACTGGGATTAGGTTTATCGAACTGCATTTCTCATATTCATCCTAGAAAGAGAGAGGATTACAAGTGAATTTAAATCAGTTATAGTAACAACATAATATGATATTCACTTCTCACTTACCAATTGAGTCTTCTATAAGATATTTGCATTAGCAGCCAAAATGATATTTTTTTGCATAGAGGTGCTGAAATGTAAATTCAATTTTTCAACAATCTAAACAAGTTTTGATATATGCTCTTTCTTTACTGAATTCAAGCACACGTTGATTCACACCAATACCATGTACTCGTTAGCCATGAATCGAAGTTGCTGAAGTGGAAATAAACAAAAACATATCTTTATTCCCAAGTGTGTTTAACAAGTTTCACCTCCTTTTGTTCCTCTTCTCCCTTTAGGCCATCACTTGAAGAAGCATCCAGCAGAGTTGTAACTCCAAAGTAAATCTGTAGATTTTACTAGGATACTTCAATAAAGAAATAGAGAATCATTAAGAACCATAGTTCCTATGCAAAGGATTTTATTTTGAAACCATCAATTACCAGAAGGCATACGGCAGCAATATCGTCAATAGGCAAATCATTGCCACCAAAACTGCCACTCAAAGGGTTAATTTATTACGAAATGTAATGGAAAGGGTAAACAATTTGATTGTGCAAACAACAGACTAATTTTATCTTAAACATATTTGTGTATTGAAAAAGGTTATTTCAATCATTTTAGTAATGCACTAAACATTTTCTGTATAAAAAGGATAGAAAATGGACTTCAATCGGTATTTGCATGAGGATGATCCGTATCGAGTAGCATTATTCTTAGAATATTAAATATAGATAACATTAGATATCTAGAGACAAATTCTCAAATTTGTGGCCAATTGTGATATATGTGACACGTAAAGTAATCTGATGATCATATAAATATCATAAACCAAGTACAAAGAAGCTAAACTTTCATAGGAACCGTGTCCTTTTCTTGTCCTTTTGCAGACAAGAAATCAAGTACATTGGTAAGGAAGAGACAATAAAATTATGGAATGATTTGCTTCTATTTTTAGGATTTCCTGACAAGTGCAAATCACTGAACATCTTTGGTACTAATATATTATGACAAAACTAAGTACCTGAAAGGAAGGATCTCGTCAATGTAGTGGAAAGTTCGTCCAAGGACAACCGAAATGATGGTCATTGCCCTGCAAATGATATTAGAAAATGTACATATTAAATTTTCTGAATGAAAACACTACTAAATTTGGAAAAACTCAAACATAGTTTCATATTGGTGAATTATGAAGAGAAGACTTCAAATGCCAGTACAAAAATTTCAAAGGAAAAGGGAATGAACATACCCAAGTGCAGTGAAAGTTCCTGCAAAAACAACAGCAGCAGAGTTTCTGGCTGCTAAAAGTGCCTGGACAAGACATTACATGGAATAAATAGAAAATACCCTATAGGAAAAATAAAAGGGGAAATGATGCAGGGAGGATAAAAGGAGATGCTCCCAGTTTTGTTTTAGTTCAAGTTGTACATAACCATCAGGAAGACAAGTTCTCTTTTGAGATACTAATCATGGGATAAACAATTGAATTCAAGAGATCTATTATTATATTGAGAATATTGATCTAATTGATACAGAAAATAATATTCACAAAATAATATTCTTAAAACAATACAGGTACTTTAAAATTGCCCAGGATTAACCTTACCGCAATGAAAAAGGTTTTATCCCCAAGTTCAGAGAAGAATATGAGCAAGAAAGCCTGCAACATATATATTTAATTGATCTCATTAGTTGGAATCCTGGAGTAAATGGAATTATAGCCTAACAATAAAAAAAACTCAAGTGAATATGTATCATGTGCCTTCCAGTCTGAATGCTCTTTCATGGATGAATATGGTGATTCTTCAGACCAGATGTAATTGTGGAGAACCATATATGTTTACATAGTTTAAGTGATTGATGTTCTTATCTAATCAAATAAGAAAATAGTTAAGTCTGATAGAAAATATTCATCTTAAACAACCTCCTTATATATAGGAAATCATACTGTATTACATTATGTGTGAAGCTTTAGATAATGATCAAATACAAACCTATGATATCCAACATATTGCTTCTGTTAGCAAGTCTGGATTTTCATGTATTTAGAGAATATAGGAGATTGTTCCTGTGGTTTAGATCTAGAAACCTGGTTTATAAATGAATACGGGTCTTAAAAAGTACAAATAAAATCAGCAACAAAGAACACTACTTTTATCTATTAATGTTATCCTTTTAGATTTCTATCAGGCTTCAAATTTTAAGAAAGGTCCCATTATATTCCAAGCTGTGCAATGATATTAGGCTGCATAAGATTGCAGATAATTTTAAACAAATACTGCAGTAATAAACGTATTCTAGAAAGATGATTAAGTTAGAGCCAGTATCATGTTCATGGAAGCATAAAAGTATGGAGGTCAATGGCACAATTTACTTACCATTTACCAATAAATGCAGATAGAAATTGTGAAATCTATCTGAAATCAGATTGACCATTTAAATTACAGGGAGATTTTCGTAACTGAAGCAAAACCTGTGCTAAGATCATCAAGGTCACCCAGATACGAAGCTAAATTCAACCCAGTAGAAAAATCTGAACTGGCAAGTGCTTGCTGAGTTCCATCAAAAGTGAGTAACCCAAAGAGCACAAGAAACTTCAGGTATTGGTGACCTGACACATAAGGAGCAAGACCGTCATCAAGTGAAGATAAAAACCTTTGTTTATTTTTTGGACATTCTTTCTCAAGATCTTCAAACTGGATCCCATTGTTCATCCACTTCATGGTTTTCATACTACTTCCATTTAGGAACTTGAATGCCTGTTAATTTAACATTTGACCTCTCATAAGCTTTCATCAGACAAAACTAGCTTTCGAAACTATTAGCTGCATTTATCATTTTTGCATGTCTCTGAGAGAGACTACTTTTTGCATAAAATTGAAAACTTTCTGCTGGAATTCCAAGGGAAAAAAAAAAGATGAAAAATGATCCCATAATATTAGCCAAAAAGAGATGCATTATTGCTGCATTAAAGTGCACTACATGATTTTTCTGGACAATCCAGAAACAAACCAAAACAAGCAGAATGAAATCCATACAGAAAATTTTGATAAACGTGTAGAATTCTCATGCATTTCGTGTATCACAGAGTTAAACAATAGCGTACAAACAAAATTTACAATGTTAACTTCGGCTAAAAAAGTTGGATAAAACCCACCTTGCAAATGCTTCTAGAATCCTGTGTGTAATGCCTGAAAATGACAAATAATTTAGTGACATGAGATATCTAGACCCAGATGACGAAATTACAAAACGTCTCAGGTAACAATGTATAGGATTGAGAAACATGAAGCAGCTGCTAAAAAAATGGTCAACTAAGAATTGAACAACTTGAGAGAACTCAATATCTACTGAACCTTTACTAAGAAAGTTAGAAAAAGAAAGAAACACCTCAACTGAAGACGATACCTGAAGTTCACATTTGAACTTCGCGATAGGAACTTGGAACGGTTATGGTATGAGCAGAACGATTGCCAATTGAGGGGCTTAGGGCATGGAGAGTAAGGCAAAGAATGAGTTTTAAGCGATAGCGTTATGCTCCGCATTTTCTCACTCTCTGGTTTCGGTTTGTGGGGATTCTGGGTGTTTTAGTGGTATATGATATGATTGGCCGTTACTCTCCCACCATTTTATCCTTATTTTCAACCCAAAATATAAATGAACCTCGTACTTTCTTCACAACAATGAGACTTAACTTCTTTTCCAATGTTGGTTTAATTGGTAAGTATATTCATTGGTACTCTTTATTGTAAGTTAATTAAAATTTCAAACTTTTTTTTTTTTTTTTTTTTTAAGTTATACAAAACTTAGGTTTTACTTTAACGATTTCAAACAACGTTAACTTATTATATACTTATTATATACGTAATATTTATAAATAAGTAAAAGATCTATGCCACTAATTTAACTATAAATTGAGGAATTTGACAATTAATTTCAAAGAAAGTATGGTGGGTGCAGTTTGAGAGAATGATGGTTTGAATTAAAATGACAACCGCCTTCTCTCTTAGTGAGACATTGCCACTTTATGTGGTTGCAAATTTAAGGATTGATATAGTTATATGTACATGTGGGTATCAAGACCTAAGTCCTAACTCAATAATTAGTATATGTGGTTCCAAACTTGAGGAATGAATGAGTTATGTCCTTAGACCTTGAGTTGTAGGATTTAGGTTGGACACTTAGATCGATTTAGGACTGGACAAACGTAATAAAATAAGTGTAAAATATTTTTAAAACATGATCAAAATATTTAGAGTAGAGACAATTTCTAACGTGTAACCAAACACCAAATTCCTAAGGATCTTTTTTCCGATGGCGTTATTATTCTACACGCTAAAATATTTTTTTCTTAAATTTGTGGGAAATATTAGGTGGTGACTCTTAAGTCACAAATTGATTTTAACCAGTTTCCCGATTTGATTTGATTTAATTTATTTTAAAATTTCAAAAAGATATTTATATCAAATATTGATATTTTTAAAATCTGAAATATCGTGCACATTTTTGGGATAGAAGTTTTAAACGTGTACAATTTTCTAGCGACTATATTGGGAACATTTGTGCTTAATTTAAAATGATATTTTGATCATCCATTTTATAAAAATATATTTTACGTTTAAAGGGTACAAAAGACCCAAATCTTTGTCTTTTTCGAGGTGCATAAGCTCTAGGAGCTCGTTTAGGTAGTATATAGTGTGTGTTGTGCAACGCCACCTATACACCTATTGATTTACGAGTTGAGATTCATCAATGATGAATGACGATATGTATCTTTTATGAGCAATGTTATGTGAGATTTTGAACATTGGAAAAAAACTCGGGGTAACTCTTTCTTCCACTTCGTGAGCTCCCTTAGTAATAGAGGAGGGGATCATGCGAGGTGGCGAGGGGGGCATTATAATTGAGAGCACCTCCCTACATCGATGGTCTTCAGATCACCCTTATCATTTGGACAACTCTTTCTTACCTTAAAAACCATAGACAAAACATCTTTGAAAACTTTTTTTCACCAGACTCGTTGACTCGTCGTGCTTGAGTAACATAACCACGCTGAAAAGCCTATTACGTGTCTAATATATATATAAATACATGTATGCATATAGACAGATAAGCGTCCAAAAGTACAGTCTATAATCCATTTGAAAAACAAAAGAAAAAAGTATAACACAACGAGTTTATTGTCTTTATGTCTTTGTTATACAGATCACTTTAGATACTAGATTGTTAACCATATGGACTATGGAGTACAAAAGAGTCAGCTATATCTACTAGGTAAACAAGCTCACTCAAGAGAGACTAATGATCTGACGAACATCACGAAGGAAGCAATACAGAAGTTGGTAAAAGCAAAAGATAAAGGATCGTTAGAGGACTTAGATTTGTTTGTCGTTTCTTATGTAACATTCCTTTTTCGTACGAGTGAATTATATGATTTTTTATTGTGATTTTTTACCCAATACCTAAATAAAACACTCGTTTTTTGAATAAAAGGATAAATCGGAAATTGGACGCCTATTACACTTATGACACATACATGTATACGGGTGACACCGCTTGTCTCTATTACTTATTTTTTAACTCACTCTTCTCGATGGTTCCACAAACTTAATATTTTCACCACTAGCCATACATGATATTTTATCACCGGTCGATTCATTTGCAAAATTTTTGAAGGAGAGCCAACATCGTAGTCCACATCACCCAATGTTCTGTCGAGACTAAGGGTTGAGGAGCAAACTACCTCTGGTGCTATCTCGGGGATTTAAGAGGAGAGTCTCAATGAGAATATGTCTTTACTACTGAATTGTATGAAGTAGTTTATTAATTCGTCCATTGGCCAAACTAACCCAAAGATGATGCTACATGACTAACCAACCCTCTTAAACCCACCACATTATTCGTTCGTACACCACATGAAGAAGGGCTAGTAGAATCATGATACACCTCGGATGACGACAAAGATCGGGAAGACGTCATGGAAATACTAAGGCTACAATAGGTCTGAGAGGGGAAGAAAGTTGTGATTGAAGTACCGAGAAAAAAAGAACTCAAAATACTTGGCATGACTCAAGATTGGAAAACGGGTGCCAAAACAGAACAAACTGAGAAGGTGGAAACCTTTTAACCTATCGAAATGTAGTCCTGACTACCACTACTTGTCCTAACACCCCCATACAACCAACTGACTAGAATGATGAATTGGCACAATTGAGGGCTTCTCAACTTGAGATGAAGACACAAATCTATGCCCTAACTAGAGAGAAGTCGACACATAGAGCAGACAACTGGAAGTACGGACTTGAGGCAACGAAGAGGGTCATGGTCTCTCACAGATTGAAATTACCATATATGACCAAGTACCCTGGGAATAAGGATTCTAGTGTACGATTGTTTTTTTTTGTTCTCCGTCTAAAGTTTTTGATCTTAAAGCATTTTTATTCCGTCTTTAAGGAAAATTTGTGTGATCCAAAATTGGTCGGCCTCATGCCTTACATTCCACTCAAATTCTAAGTGGGATCAGGAACCAAAATAGTAGGCTCGACCCGTAAACTTTTTAGAAAATGTTTTTAGTCAATTTTGCTAAGTCCCATGACTTACCTTCCTCCACTACTAATTCATACTAGGAAGGTTGGTCTGTAGAATAACTTTACACTAGCGATTTCCTCTAGTTTCATCTGATTCAACGTTCCTCACGTCTGATGCATCATTTTCCTTGAATCCTGCCACACTAGATTATCAACAATTAAACCCAAAGCCTTGTTTGTTTTCTTGCATTCTTTTAATCCCTTTTAGCTACAATTTTTTTTTTTATTTTTCTATAAAAAATCAATTAAAATATTAAATAATATATATTTTATTTATTTATACCCTTTGTTAATCTAATTTCCTATTATTATCATTTGTTTATTTAGTAACACCTTATTTTATTATATTTTGGTCATGTTACCTTATTTATTTTATTTATTTATCACATTTATTTAATTTTAAAGGATGTCAAAATTAGTGTCTACATAATGTTATTCTTGGACAAAATTTAGATAAAACATTTAGTTTGGTAATATCCATGTCCAAATTTGACAAATAGACACTAATTAACATAGTTTTGAAATCTGGCCCGATCCGTCGGTTGGCCCAAAACATCCGGTGAACCGGTCGACAAACTAGGCCTGGGAGGCCAAGATTCCAACTAACTGATCGAAGGTTTTACCCGAGGTACATTTTAGCTTCAGGAAATGGCCTCTTATTTCACGTTCGTTATAGGGCATGTGTCCGTACGCAGTCACCCAAGCATGGATTGAGCCCCTTTCTCCTACTAAAAAAGTGGGGTGGTTGGGCTCACATTGAAGAATGCGGATCGCTTAGCATCGAGGTGATTTACTTGATGAAGAAATCAGAAATGCAATCAACCCAATTAAACCCGGCCAACTCATCGGTTTGGTCGGAAATCTGGCAGCCCAGGTTAACCTAGCGGGTTTATCATATTTAAAAAAAAAATCACTTATTTTCTTTCTCACTTATCACTCACATAGTTCTTTTCTCCCAATTTTTTTGGTTCTCATTGGGTTTACCTTTTTCTAGTTCCATGTGGGTAGATTACTGATTTTTAATTTTAAACACAAAGAATGACAAACTCTTTCATTCAACTCAAGCTCCACCTCTTACCTGAATTAACTTATTATGATTTACCAGACTAAAAAAACGATTTAAGGTGGCATTGTAAATCATAACTTAAACCTAGTTTTTCTCTAAATAAAAGTATAGTTATTCAAAAATCGGAGGTTGTAGCTTGATTTTTAGCCCAGCCCTCGCATAATCTAGTTAAGTCTGTTGTAACGGAACGCGATAGATGACGTAAGTAATAAGAACGACACAGATTTTAACGTGGTTCACCAAGATAAAACTTGACTACGTCCACCAAAAAGAGAGAATCTTATTAGGAGATCAGAATAAAGATTACAACAAGATAGACTAGGGTTATGACACAAGTTTATATAACACTCAGTCCCCCAAAACCCTAACAATTGCAGAAGTGGGACTGGAAACGATGCTCTCAAGGTAAAGACTTTGACTTTCTGAAGTGCCCGACTGCACCTTTAAATAGTCTTCAACTAAGTCAACACAATATTTTGGTAAATAATCTCCAAAATATTATCACAATACTTTACTAGTTATATTACCATAACAAAAGATTATATTTCCTTTTATGTTAATCTTATTTCCTTAAATCAAGATTACACACCAAAAATATATACTTTCCTTTTGTTCAATATTCTCTTTCCTTGCATCATCAATTCAAGACATCTTAACAAATCTCCACCTTGACTTGAATTCCCTCAAATGCCCCAAATGCATTAATCAGTGCTCAAATATTCTATCTCCTCTCTCTGATCTAGAGTTGTCATAAGACAATTAACAGATGCATTCATCAATGCTAGATGACCCAAATGCACTCGCCGGTGCCAGATGGCCCTGATGCACACGCCGGTGCTGGATGGTTCAGATGCACTCACCGGTGTCAGATGGCCTAAAAGCACTCACCGATGTCGGATGACCCAAAAGCACTCATAGGTGCCGGATGGCCCAGATGCACTCACTGGTGTCGGATGGCCTAAAAGCACTCGCCAGTGCCGGATGGCCCAGATGCACTCGTCGGTGTCGGATGGCCTAGAAGCACTCGCCGGTGCTGGATGACCCAGATGTACTCGCCGATGTCGGATGACCCAAATGCACTTACTGGTGCCGGATGGTGTAAATGCACTTGCTGGTGCCGAATGACCCAGATGCACTCGCCGGTGCCGGATGGCTCAGATGCACTCGCCGGTGCCAGATGGCCCAAAAGCACTCGCCGGTGCTGGATGACCCAAATGCAATCGCCGGTGTCGGATGACCCAAATGCACTCGCCGGTGCTGGATGGCCCAGAAGCACTCGCCGGTGCTAGATGGCCCAGATGCACTCGTCGGTGCCGGATGACCCAGATGCACTTGTCTCTCTCTTCTACATCCAGAGTTGTCTCCAAGATATCTTAACATCTTCTTAGGTAACCCAAATATTCAAGTATACTCAGCAAATCTCCACCTTGACTTGAATACTCTCCTTGTTGCAAACCATAATAGCACAAACACATTAATCAATGCTAGATATGACCCAGATGTATTTGTAATTACCAGAGATGACCTATATATATTTATCAATACCAGAGATGACCCAAATACATTAGTCAATGTCAGATGTGGCCCAAATGCATTAGTCAATGTCAGAGTTGGCCCAAATACATTAGACAATCTCAGATGTGGCCTAGATACATTAGATCATCTCCAACCCACTTATAAACCCATCTCCATAATAGGTTTTAGCCTTCCAACCCACCTGCAAACTCAACTGCATTTTGAGTTTTTCTGCAAATTATCTCTCCTCCATACCCAAATTTGCAGGGACACTGTTCACATACTCAAAAGTTTTCAAAACTTTCATTTTAGTCATTTTACTTTGTTTTTAATTAATTTACATAACTTATTTATATTTTAATTTTTTAACCTATTTTATTTATTTATATTTTAATTTATTTATATTTTACTTTATTTATATTTTACTTTATTTATATGTTTAATTCATGATAATTTTAATTTGTGTTAGGATCGGGGACGCCCTTGGAGGACCGGGGTGTTTTCGGTTTCAGGAAGGGTGGCCGCTTACACAACACACAACACTTTGGTGATAGTCCGGTTAGAGACTATAACCGTTCTCAGCACTTCACAAACTGTCACAGACTCTTGAACCGGGTTCAAGGGCGGAAATGTCTGTTTCAGTCTGAAGCAACGTATGCGACTTAGATGATGTTTAGAAGGAGTCGGTTTTAAAGATATGAGTGGATCGGTTTTTGATATACGGAGTAAGATTGTTTTGGTTAGATTAAGTGAGTAAGCAGTAAATGAAGGAAATAACACGAGATAAGGTTTTTTATGGATGTTCGGAGCAAACTCTCCTACGTCACCCCTTCTTCTCAGGTTATGAGAAGGATCTCCACTAACTTTCAACGTTACAGCAATTACAATTCCGGTCGAGCCCAACTCGCTACTCGCCGGTTACACCAACTCACTCTTGATGTAATACACAAATACAACACAAACACACACACACAAATCTTCCGGTTTATGACACACCGGTTTTGGATCGTTCGTAAGATTTCTTTATCTCTCTAAGATTTTCGTAACTTGTGTCGCTTGCTCGTTTGTTGTGTTCGCCATTAATGAGGTCGCTTCGTATTCCTTTTATAGTGAGGACGATCCCAACTGTCACATTCTTCTCTCACCGTGGGATTGGTTGATCCAGCATCACGCTGGTGTAGGGAGGTTGCTTGCACGTTTCACCTTCCTCAACACTTGGCAAGCATGCAGACACTCCTTAGGTAAAGATGACGTTGCCGGTTTGCAGATTCGGACACGTGTCAAGCATGCACCTTCCGGTTGTCAACGTCAGATCAGTAAATCATCATTGCTTTCCTCGCATGCTTCTGATCGGATCTTATCTTCTTTTATCCCTTCGAGACACGTCTATTTCGTCATAATATGTCATCTCTGCAATTTGTAGTTACCGGTTTGTTTCTTACACAGTATAGTCCGGTTAGAATGTAAAACTTGTCTTTGCTAGCCGGTCTCTTGGAAGAATTAAAACCGGTTCCTCTAATCTTGACTTGATCACTTGGAACTGGATTTCTTTGAAGTGTTCAACAGCCGGTTTATGAGGCTCCAGCCGGTTTATACAATTCGATCTGTTCCTGTACATAAAAGTTAATAGTTGTTTAGTTTTTCTGGCCGGTTCCAAAAATTAACTTTACTTAATTTTTCTTATCAATTTCTCCCTTTTTGATTATTTAGAATAAATATTCAAAACTTGTAATGTATGGCCGGTTTGAAAATTAACTTACTTAATTTTTCTTATCAATTTCTCCCTTTTTGATTATTTAGAATAAATATTCAAAACTTGTAATGTATGGCCGGTTTGAAAAATCTGTTTAACAATTTCTCCCTATTTGATGTTTTTCTGTTTAAGAAAAATTTCAAAACATGTATGATTTTCTGTTTCAAAACATTTCAAATCGAATATTTTTGTTTCCAAGAGTGATTTGATTTGGTTTGATACGGCGCATTAAATGTTGGTCATTTACTTTATGATTTTTGATTTTTTACTAAAATGGAAAGAAATGATCTTCATTAATTCAAGGTACCAAACCGGTAGTACAACAAAATTACCGGTTTGGGAAAGGATAAAAGGATGAAAGATGATTTAAACATTGGATGACCCAGCCGCTTGATTCCTCTTTGCCTTAGCTGCTTCCCATCGGTCGATCAGCTCTTGGACTCTCTCCTTAGTGAGCACGTGCTTTGGATGGAGAGTGACGAAGGGTCCGGAGTGGATATCCAAGTTAGCACAAAAACCGCTTAGCTGAGGAGCGTAGCCGGTTTTGTTTGAAAGAAGCATTTTCTTCAGGTTGCTGAAGATGATCCATGACCAATTTACCGGTGTCCTAACCGTAACAGCGATCATCATTTCGAAAAGCCTTTGGGTGTAGTAATAGCCTTTCTTTCTGCCCAGAATGGACTTTCCCAGAATCTCACAAAGAAGCTGGTACTTGTGAGAGAGTTGACTTTTAGCACCCTAGGGTCTAACCGGGATGTCAGAGTTGGAGAACCGATGACACATTTCTTCCATGGTCACCGGAGAGTAGGTTAAGTCGGTTACCCCTTCAGTGGGCAAACCGCAGTATTCAGCGAAATCCGTTTCGCTGAATAGAAAAGATTGACCGTAAACTTGTGCAACGATTATGTCTCGATGCACCTCCTTTGCGGTCTGAAAGAATTCTTCGACTACTAGATAGTCGAGAATGAATCTGTTTTCAAGAAATCCTCTTAGCCCGCTTCTTTCAACGGCTAAGAACATTTCTTTGACATCATGATCTTCGTATTGGTAGATCGAGTTGAAATCAGCCAATAAAATTTTCTTTGCTAGTGAGTTGGAGTTCATGTTCTTGAGATAGAGTGTAAGCTCAAGACAGTTTTTGTGAATAGTGAAATTTGTGAAGATTTGTGAGGATTTAAGGGTGGTTTATATAGCCAGGGGTTCGGCTAGATCAATAGGTTAAGCATACTTAGTGATGTCATCAATTAGTTAATAGGATTTAACTTGTTGAAGTGTATAATGTTTATTTCCAATGCAAAACTAATTATTACCAAGATATTCATGATGACAAAAATCTATTGACAAGATGTGAGTCTCCCTCTCTTGATGATGGACACATGTCGTCATCTCGATTACGGTAGACTGTATTTATTTATTACAGGCTTCATTTCTCAAGGTATGCATGAAAACGCGGTTAGCTGTTTCAAGTTAACCGGAAAAGTTCATTCCATCAAAACCAGAGTGCATTTGTACTTAGCGGTTTTCCATGACCGGTTTTAGTTGGATATTTTGTTCCGATTGTGAAGAAATGTTGAGTCACATCAACATTTGTTCAACTTTGGATTAAGTATATCCACTTCTACCAGGTCATTTCAACCGTATAGTAAGTATACACGTGATTTGACATCATGAAGTGATCAGGTATAACTGGAGACTTCCTCCCGGTTAGCATTCTTGAATTTTCAATGGCCTATTTGAATATGGTTTGAGAAGCGAGAGCTTCTCCCTCAACACATATCCCGGTTTTTCAGTGTTACGTATGTAAGCAATATGCATGCATGATCATGATATAAGTTGCTTAACATCAGCAATTCCTAGAATATTTCTGAAATGAGAAAACTTAGCTTTCTGTAGTGGTTTTGTGAAGATGTCTGCTACTTGTTGCTCGGTCGAGACGTATTCCAACCGGATGTGTTTCTCCTGAACATGCTCCCGGATGAAGTGATGTCTTATATCAATGTGCTTTGTTCTTGAGTGCAACACTGGATTATATGTGATCGCTATCACGCTGGTGTTGTCACAGAATATTGGAGATTCCTTGGCTTCTACACCAAAGTCCCTTAGTTGTTGTTGGATCTAGAGGAGTTGTGCACAGCAGCTTCCGGCTGCTATATACTCTGCCTCTGCGGTTGATGTTGCAACTGAGGTTTGTTTCTTGCTGATCCAGGTGACTAACCGATCACCTAGGAACTGGCAGGTTCCACTTGTACTCTTTCTATCGATCTTGCATCCTGCATAATCAGCGTCTAAGTAGCTTATGAGGTTGAAACTTGAGTCTTTTGGATACCAAAGTCCCACTTCTTGAGTTCCCTTCAGATATTTTAATATTCTTTTGGCCGTAGTATAATTTGATTGCTTTGGATTGGCTTGGAATCTTCCGCATACTCCAACCGCAAACAAAATATCAGGTCGGCTGGCTGTTAGATAAAGCAATGATCCAATCATTCCTCGATATGCTGTGATGTCAACGGCTTGACCATCCTCATCTTTGTCTAACTTTACAGAAGGACTCATTGGTGTAGCCGCCTCCGCGCATGTATCCATTCCAAACTTCTTCAATAACTCGGCTGTGTACTTCGGTTGGCTTATAAAGGTTCCGGCTTCAATCTGCTTAACCTGAAGTCCTAGGAAGAAACTCAGTTCTCCCATCATACTCATTTGAAATTTGTCAGTCATCATTTTTGAAAATTTATCACACAATTTTGGATCGGTTGATCCGAAAATAATATCATTGACATAAATTTGAACAAGTAATATGTGTTCCTTTCTCTCAAATTTGAAAAGTGTTTTGTCAACTGAACTTATTGTAAACTTGTGATAAAATAAGAATTGTGTTAATGTATCATACCAGGCTCTTGGAGCCTGTTTCAAACCGTAAAAGGCTTTGTTTAGCCGGTAAACATGGTTTTCGTGTTCTGGATTTTTGAAACCTGGAGGTTGATTAACATATACTTCTTCATTTACTTTACCGTTTAGAAAAACGCTTTTAACATCCATTTGAAAAACTTTGAAATTTTTGAAAGCTGCATATGCTAAAAATATTCTGATGGCCTCAAGTCTAGCTACATGGGAAAATGATTCTTCAAAATCAACACCTTCTTCATGTTTATAGCCTTGAGCCACTAACCGGGCTTTGTTCCTCGTAACTAAACCGTCTTCATTGAGTTTATTTCTGAATACCCATCGTGTTCCTATAACCGGTTTATTTTTCGGTCTAGGGACTAGGTACTAGAATTTATTTCTCTCAAACTCGTTTAATTCCTCTTGCATTGCTAGGATCCAATCGGGATCTGACAATGCTTCATCCACCTTTTTCGGCTCAATTTGTGATATGAAAGCTGAGTTTTCATAGTGTTCCAAATTTTGTTGCCTAGTTCGGACGGGTGAGGATATGTTACCTATTACTAGTTCAAGAGGATGATTTTTGTTCCTTCTGAGGTTTATCCGAGACGTGTCTATCAAGCTTTCGGTTGGCTGATCAAGGTTAGACTGATTGGTAGGTTGAACAGAGTCAGACCGACCGATTTCTTCAGTCGAAACTGAAGAGTCAACTTTCTGCGGTAAGGCATCTTGAACAGGCTGAGGTTCAGCATCAACCGCTTGGTCATTGACAAATCGTCTAAAAACCGGAACCTCGTCTTCATCATCAGAATAGATATTGAAATTTTCCATTCTGTTGTGAAGGTCGAAGGGTAATGCAGTGTTTCGTTCGACCGATTCATCAAAAACAACGTGGGCTGTTTTTTCAAATGTTAAAGTCCTAGTGTTGTATATCCTGTAGGCTTTACTTACAGCTGAATATCCCAACATTATTCCCTCATCGGATTTAGCATCAAAAGCGGTCAAGTAATTCTTGCCGTTGTTGTGAACAAAACATTTTCTATCAAAAATTCGAAAATGCCGTATGTTTGGAATTCGATATAGTATATTTCAAAAGTGGTTTTGGAAAAACGTTTAGTTACTAAAGATCAGTTTTGTGTGTAGCATGCGGTATTGATAGCCTCAGCCCAAAACTTTTGAGCAATACCCGAATCAGCTATCATTGACCTTGCGGCTTCCTTGAGAGTTCGGTTTTTTCTCTCAGCCAGGTCGTTTTGCTGAGGAGTTCTGGCACTAGACAACTCGTGTCTAATACCGGAATCATCAAGAAAAGTGGTTAAACTGCTATTTATAAACTCAGTTCCTCTATCACTTCTGATTTTGTTTACTCGAATAAATTTCTTATTTTATATTCTCAAAATTAATTTAATTAGGTTTGGAGTTGCCTGATTTTTAGAAGCTAGAAATGTCAACCAGGTAAATTGAGAATAGTCATCAATAACTACCATAGTATAATGCATGCCTCCTAAACTGGTTACTTTAACCGGACCAAACAAATCCATATGCAAAAGTTCTAAACACCGTTCAGATTGATAGTTTCTTTTACTTTTGAAAGATGACTTTATTTGTTTGCCCATTTGACATGCAGCACATACTTTGTCTTTTGAAAACTTAACATTTGGAAAACCATGAACTAGTTCTTTGGAACATATAAAGCTTTTTGTTTTGAAATTCAAGTGGTTTAGCCGTTTATGCCAAAGCCAGTTTGGATCATTTCCGGCTATCATGCACACAGGTTTTTCAAAATCAGTTTTCCAATTAACTTTGTAAATATTTCCCATTCGGTTACCGGTTAAAAGGATATAATTTTCCTGATTCTTGACTAAGCATGCATTTTTATGAAATTCAACTTTATAACCCACATCACACATTTGACTTATACTTAATAGATTAAAACGCAGTTCTTCTATCAGTAATACATTATTTATGGATAGATTACCATGGACAATCTTACCCTTGCCCACTGTTTTTTTTTTCGAGTTGTCACCGAATGTTATGACTGCTCCGGTTTCATACTTGATGTCGGTTAGTAGTTCATCGTTGCCGGTCATGTGTCTTGAACATCCGCTGTCCAAATACCATTCTGAATTCTTTAGTCGGTTGCTTCTCCTAGCCTGTAAAAGAAGATTATTTACACCTTTTTGGTACCCACATTCAGTTGGGTCCATGGTTGAATAGTCCCTTTGGGATCCAGACTTGAATAAGTCGGATCACTTTCCCGATATATGTTCTTATAATGTTTGGCTTAACTTCTTGACCATTGCTCAAGAATGACTTATGTTGTGGTGATGAGTTTCTTTGAGACCGAGATCTGTTTGTTTTATTTTTTCAGTTGGTTTTCCTTCTCTTAGGATGAAGCCAGTTTTCCGAGTTAGTTGGACTTACACACTTAAGTTTTTTTTTTCCGGTTTTAGATCATGTTCTTCCTTATTTTCGGTTGTAGAACTCTTGACAAATCTTATAAATGGAAGATTGTCTTTTGTGAGTTTTATCCCGTTAGGTTGTTTTGATTCGTTTTGTTTGTTTGGTTCGTAACCGATACCAAATCTACATTTAGGATGTCTTTTATAATTACACATCTGTTTTACGGCTTGACGAGATCTCTTCCACGCAGCCGTAACATACAGTGCTCGTTCATCAGTTTCAGTTACCGGTTGAACTGTCTCCTCATTGTCTAAGAATAGTTCATCCGGTTCATACATTGCGGTTTCACATGTTTTAACCGCGATACTATTTGACACTACAATTTTATGTTCTACCGGAGTCGGTATGTATGCAGATATATTTCTGAACTCAGCGACCATTTCGTTGAGTGCAGAAATCAAATCTTCCTTAGAGAACTCATTAGAAGAGAAATCAAATACCTCTTCGTCGTTTGCCATGAAACAGGTTACTCTTTCTTCGTTATCTTCATTGTCGGAGTACGCCCACTCGCTTCCACCGTCGGATGCGATGAGTGCTTTCTGAATTTCCTTCCCTTCATCAGCATGCTGGTCATCATTTCTCTAGTACTCGTTCCGTTGGTTGTCATTTCTCCGGTAGTTGTTCCCTTGGTAGTTGTTACCTTGGTACCGGTTGCCTTGATAGTTGTTGCCTTGATAGTTACCTTGATAATTTCCTTCCGGTTTTCTGTCGTCTCTCCTCGATTTTCTGCATTCTAACCTGAAATGTCCAAAACCGTCACAGTTATAACATCTTTTATTTGATTTATCTACATAATTATAATTAAAGTCATTGTTAGATGGAGGCTGATTCTTCTTCATGAATCTCCCAAATTTCTGAGCTAGCATCGCCATCACATCTTCACTAATCTGATCAGCATTTTTGACTGAAGCCGGAACGGTTGATACTTGGACCGCTGGTTCCACCGATGTAACCAAAGCTCTGGTTGCAGTTTATGTGGATACTTCATCTTCGATCCGAGACTTAATCTCGAACTCGTAGGCTTTTAGATCCTCAAACACATCATGCAACTTCATCTGCCCGAGGGTGCTTGATTCCCTCATCACCATGGTCTTGATATCCCATGTGCTCGGTAGTGATCTTAAGGCTTTGATGATTACTTCTCGGTTGTTTTACTTCTTCCCGAGTGTTTGAAGCTCGTTGACCACACTGGTGAACCGGTTACTGAATTCCTTCATATTTTCCCCTGGTTTCATCCTGATGTTTTCATATTACTGTGTAGCCACCAAGATTTTGTTCTCCTTTGTTCTTTCGTTTCCTTCATGGATCTGAATGATCGTTTCCTAGGCTTCCTTTGCGTTATCGCAGTCTGAGATCTTGTTCAAGGTGTTATCATCTATAGCCTTATAGATGTGCCTCATGCAATGGTTGTCCAGGTTACTCCGTCTTCGATCTTCATTTGTCCATTCGTCTAACTCCTTGTTTATCTTGATTGGCCCCTCTTTCAGGACTCGGCTCATCTCATCATCCAACGTGATCAGATGTAGATACATCTGTTTCTTCCAACTGCTAAACGCTTCACTGTTTAGCATTGGTGGCTTGTCGCTGTGGGTCATGCTTCCCATCTTCTTCGATTGCTTGAGTGCTAAGAACCTCGCTCTGATACCACTTGTTAGGATCGGGGACGCCCTTGGAGGACCGGGGTGTTTCCGGTTTCAAGAAGGGTGGCCACTTACACAACACACAACACTTTGGTGATAGTCCGGTTAGAGACTATAACCGTTCTCAGCACTTCGCAAACTGTCACAGACTCTTGAACCGGGTTCAAGGGCGGAAATGTCTGTTTCAGTCTGAAGCAACGTATGCGACTTAGATGATGTTTAGAAGGAGTCGGTTTTAAAGATATGAGTGGATCGGTTTTTGATATACGAAGTAAGATTGTTTTGGTTAGATTAAGTGAGTAAGCAGTAAATGAAGGAAATAACACGAGACAAGGTTTTTTATGGATGTTCGGAGCAAACTCTCCTACGTCACCCCTTCTTCTCAGGTTATGAGAAGGATCTCCACTAACTTTCAACGTTACAGCAATTACAATTCCGGTCGAGCCCAACTCTCTACTCGCCAGTTACACCAACTCACTCTTGATGTAATACACAAATACAACACAAACACACACACAAATCTTCCGGTTTATGACACACCGGTTTTGAATCGTTCGTAAGATTTCTTTATCTCTCTAAGATTTTCGTAACTTGTGTCGCTTGCTCGTTTGTTGTGTTCGCCATTAATGAGGTCGCTTTGTATTCATTTTATAGTGAGGACGATCCCAACGGTCACATTCTTCTCTCACCGTGGGATTGGTTGATCCAGCATCACGCCGGTGCAGGGAGGTTGCTTGCACGTTTCACCTTCCTCAACACTTGGCAAGCATGTAGACACTCCTCAGGTAAAGATGACGTTGCCGGTTTGCAGATTCGGACACGTGTCAGGCATGCACCTTCCGGTTGTCAACGTCGGATCAGTAAATCATCATTGCTTTCCTCGCATGCTTCTGATCGGATCTTATCTTCTTTTATCCCTTTGAGACACATCTATTTCGTCATAATACGTCATCTCTGCAATTTGTAGTTACCGGTTTGTTTCTTACACAGTATAGTCCGATTAGAATGTAAAACTTGTCTTTGCTAGCCGGTCTCTTGGAAGAATTAAAACCGGTTCCTCTGATCTTGACTTGATCACTTGGAACTGGATTTCTTTGAAGTGTTCAACAGCCGGTTTATGAGGCTCCAGCCGGTTTATACAATTCGATCTGTTCCTGCACATAAAAGTTAATAGTTGTTTAGTTTTTCTGGCCGGTTCCAAAAATTAACTTTACTTAATTTTTCTTATCAATTTCTCCCTTTTTGATTATTTAGAATAAATATTCAAAACTTGTAATGTATGGCCGGTTTGAAAATTAACTTACTTAATTTTTCTTATCAATTTCTCCCTTTTTGATTATTTAGAATAAATATTCAAAACTTGTAATGTATGGCCGGTTTGAAAAATCTGTTTAACAATTTGTTTATATGATTAATTTATATTTAAATTTGTTTATATTTTTTATTTTATATTTTTTAAGTATTATAAATTTATAATAATAAGCAAAATTAATAAAAAAAAATAATAAATAATAAAAACAATTTTAATAAAATAAAACACGTAGAAAAACCGAAAAAGTACAATAATAATAATCCATTACATAACTAAGAAATTCAAAAATACATTCCGATTACATAACTAAGAAATTGAAAAAGATATTCTGATGACATATCTAAGAAATTGAAAAAGACATTCCGATTACATATAAAATACAATATGGATAATAAAAATATAATTAATAATATTGTAAATTTGCACCACTTCCTCCAACATCATTGAAATATTCTGAAAATGTGCCCGTTGTGGATGGATCTGGTTGGCCTTGATCTTCAGTTCTTTTTTGTAAAATATGTGCTTGTTCAGTTTTAATAAATGCTCGAACATTTGGATCTTTTATGGAACTCGAATCTTGCAATAAAATTTTGTTTTCTTCCTTAATCTCTTTTAGTGCATAGTTCTTTTTCAATTGGTATTGAATTTGTTCATTTGACTTTTTAATTTCTTCAAGAAAATCTTTGTTTGTTTTTTGCGGATTGTTTATGATCGATGATGTATTATCATCATTTTTTCTTTTGAGTTTTGCTTTTTTCACCCCGATTGGTCTTTCTGAATTCTCTAAGTTTAGAGGAAATGAGGAAATACCAGGAGATGCTTACCCGACGCTTTCAGGAGTTGGATTGTCAGACTCGGAAGAGGGATAACAAGATTTATTTCTTCTGCTATTTGTTGAACAATCTTTAATATTTTTGAAATTTTTAACGATGTCCCACACGTGATCGAACTTCCAACATGCTTTGAACTTTGAATCTTTCATGAACAATATTTTTTTTAGCTTTGAGCATCTGTCGAGATCAAATAATAAATCACAACTTATTAGAAGAATACTATTGAAAATTAAATCAAATAATGCCTTAATACTCACAATATCTTCATTTGAAGCACCGCTTTGACGCATATTTTCAAATGCTTTTATGCATACATGAAGTCTCTTTGCTGCTTTTTGGATAGTTTCAAATCGGGACTGCATAGATCTCTTAGTACGAATTTCTCAATGCTCTAATTTTTCTTTGTTGAAAGCTTCTTCTACTCGAGACCATAATCGGTCACTTGACTGGTATACTCCAATAATTGGATCTTCAGACATTTTTATATAAGCCCGACATAAGAGTATATCTTCATCGTGGTTATAGGAAGTTGATCGGATAAACATTTTTAACAAAAGTTGTAGGTAAATGTGTATTCGATAGAATTAAAATGGTGGGGTGTAGTGAATTATATTGGACCACCACATGTCTATTTATACATGAAAATGACTCTACACTATAAAGAATCAATGCTTATCAACACATCATACATGGAAATGACTACACACAATAAAGTTAATCACGTTTTTTAACACACCTTACATGAAAATGACTACACACTACAAAGAATCAATTCTTATCAACAAATCTTACATGGAAATGACTACACACTACAAAGAATCAATTCACACACTATAAAGAATCAACTCTTATCAACAAATCTTACATGGAAATGACTACACACTATAAAGTTAATCACGTTTTTAACACACCTTACATAGAAATGATTACACACTACAAAGAATTAATTCTTATCAACAAATCTTACATAGAAATGACTGCACACTATAAAGTTAATCACGTTTTTTTAACACACCTTACATAGAAATGATTACACACTACAAAGAATCAATTCTTATCAAGAAATCTTACATGGAAATGACTACACACTATAAAGTTAATCACGTTTTTTAACACACCTTACATGAATGACTACACACCATAAAGTTAATCACATTTTTCAACACACCTTACATGAATGACTACACACTATTGCAATTACACTACTATAAATACATAACATATTATCATGATATTATTAAGTCACTCATAACTTATAACATATATTTTCTTATCCAAAACTTCAATTATCTCAAATGAATTTCAACGTTGGCGATTCTTCTTCTTCAGATGATGAGGATACTATGATGATCATAAACGATCATCGTAAAAAGCAAGAAATGTTATATCGTGCTATGAATAATAACAACATGATCATCCAACAACTTCTTGAGCAACAAAACCACTAGATATTATATGGTGGTTCAGTTCCTGGACATATTGTTATCAATCGTGATCGGAAGGCTGCTGATCGTAGATTGTACAATGATTATTTTTCAGATAATCCATTGTACAATAATACCATGTTTCGTCGGAGATATCGAATGTCTCGCTCGTTGTTCCTTCGGATTGTTGATACAGTCAAAGATCATGATCGCTACTTTCAACAATGATCGGACAACATAGGCAGACTTGGATTATCTCCAATACAAAAAATAACATCAGTTTTTCGTATGTTGGCATATGGTGTTCCAGCAGATGCCACGGATGAGTATATTAAAATTGGAGAGTCTACTGCAATTGAAAGCATGAAAAGATTTTGTCGAGTTGTGGTTGAGATATTTGGCGAGCGTTATCTTAGAAGGCCAACAACAAATGATATTTCCAGACTTCTCTATATTGGCAAGACACGTGGATTTCCTAGAATGTTAGGAAGTTTAGATTGCATGCATTAGAAATGGAAAATTTGTCTTACCGCGTGGGCTGGACAATATGCAGACCGTAGTGGAAAGCCTACGATCATTCTTGAAGCAGTAGCCGATTATGATCTTTGGATATGGCATGCATACTTTGGTTTGCCAGGCACCAACAACGATATAAACGTGTTAGAGTCATCTCATCTATTCTCGAATCTAACTCAAGGTATTTCTCCTCTAGCTCATTATGTAATCCAAGGAAACGAATATAATATGGATTATTATTTAGCTGATAGCATATATCCAAAATGGTCTACCATTGTGCAAACAATTCATGAGCCACGTGGTCCGAAGAAAAAACATTTTGCAATGAAACATGAAGCATGTAGAAAAGATGTTGAACGTGCATTCGAAGTTCTTCAATCATGTTTTGCCATTGTAGTAGGACCGGTACGATATTGGAGAAAAGAAGTGTTGTATGATATAATGACTACATGTATAATTTTGCATAACATGATTATTGAGGATGAACGTGACCTCAATGCACCTATTGAAATTGAAATGGAAACGCTTTCGTCGGAGGTCGAAATGGTGATAAATGAAACACTTGATTTCAAGATTTTATATCTTGGTATGAAAATATAAGAAATAAAGAAGCCCACATTGAACTTCGTAATGCATTAATTGAACATTTGTGGGAGGAATACACCAATTCCGAGAATTGATAAATCGTCTATTTTATGTGTGGAAAGTATGTTTTAATAAGGTTTGTTTTGTTGTATTTTTTTTGTTTGTGAAATGTAATTTGTGTTTATTTAATAATATTTAATTTGTTTTATGCAATTGTATAAATAATTGATTTATAATTAGAATTTAAAAGTAATTAATAAGTTGTTGTAAAGTTATGGGTTCAATTTGTAATTTTAGATAAATATATAGATAATATTGAAAAAATTAAAAATTATTATGAAAAGGAATATTCTGAGAATATTCTTTTGAGTTTGAGTTTGGGTTTTTGGGTTGGAGATGAATTACTGTTTGATGGGATGTTTACTGTATTTTGGGTTTGAGAATAAGTATTTGGGTTGGAGATGGCCTTAGTCATTGCCAAAGATGGCCCAGATACATTAGTCAATGTTAGAGTTGACCCAAATACATTAGTCAATGTCAATTGTGGCCCAGATGCATTAGTCAATGCCAGAGATGGCCTAGATACATTAGTCAATGCCATAGATGGTCCAGATGCATTAGTCAATGCCAGAGATGGCCCAGATGCATTAGTCAATGCCAAAGATGACCCAGATGCATTAGTCAATACCAAAGATGGCCCAGACGCATTAGTAAATGCTAGAGATGGCCCAGACGCATTAGTCAATGCCAGAGATGGCCCAGACGCATTAGTCAATGCTAGAGATGGCCCAGACGCATATATAATGCTAGAGATGGCCCAGACGCATTCGTCAATGCCAGAGATGGCCCAGACGCATTAGTCAATGCCAGAGATGGCCCAGACGCATTAGTCAATGCCAGAGATGGCCCAGACGCATTAGTCAATGCCAAAGATGACCCAAATGCATTAGTCAATGCCAGAGATGGCCCAGATGCATTAGTCAATGCCCGAGATGAACCAGATGATCTACTGTATCTCTCTTCTAGATTTAGAGTTGTCTCCAAGACAACTTAACAGCTCCTTTGTTGACCAAAATATTCAAGTCGACTCGGTAAATCTCCACCTTGACTTGAATACTCCAATTGATGTAAACCATTGTGCAACTTTAGAACCGAATACAGTTTCTTCGTAGGTGAATGGTTTTGACGTATTCACCTCCTCTAGAATGACAATCTCAACAATTTGTTCTGTTCCTACCGATATCTTTAACAACCTCATAAGCCCTGTTGTTATAATAGAGCTCGCATCTTGATCTGCCACATTATCTTCTCCTCAAGAATGACAATCTCAACGGATGTTCTAATCCTACCGATAACTTCAACAACCCCATAAGCTCCTATCGTTTTAGTAGACCCCGAATCTTGATCTGCCACATTATCTTCTCCTCCAGAATAACAATCTCAACGGTTGTTCTACTCCTACCGATAACTTCAGCAAGCCCATAAGTCTTGTCATTGTAGTAGAGCTCGCATCTTGATCTGTCACGTTATCTTCTCCTCTAGAATGACAATCTCAACGGTTGATCTGCTCCTACTGATAACTTCAGCAACCTCAATGCCTTCTTCACTTGAACTTGTCATCTTGATTCTTACTACTACCATCTCAATTGAAAGAACAAACAATCGAATAACCTGAAGCTCTGATACTAGTTTGTTGTAACGGAACGCGATAGATGACGTAAACAATAAAGAACGACACAGATTTTAACGTGGTTCACCAAGATAAAACTTGACTACGTCCACCAAAAAGAGAGAATCTTATTAGGAGATCAGAACAAAGATTACAGCAAGATAGACTAGGGTTATGACACGAGTTTATATAACACTCGGTCCCCTAAAACCCTAACAATTGTAGAAGTGGGACTGGAAACGATGATCTCAAGGCAAGGACTTCGACTTTCTGAAGTGCCCGACTGCACCTTTAAATAGTCTTCAACTAGGTCAACACAATATTTTGGCAAATAATCTCCAAAATATTATCACAGTACTTTCCTAGTTATATTACCATAACAAAAGATCGTATTTCCTTTTGTATTAATCTTATTTCCTTAAATCAAGAATACACACCAAAAAGATATACTTTCCTTTTGTTCAATATTCTCTTTCCTTGCATCATCAATTCAAGACATCTTAATAAATCTCCACCTTGACTTGAATTCCCTCAAATGCCCCAAATGCACTAATCAATGCTTAAATAATCTATCTCCTCTCTCTGATCCAGAGTTGTCATAAGACAACTTAACAGATGCATTCATCAATGCTAGATGACCCAGATGCACTCACCGATGTCAGATGGCCTAAAAGCACTCACCGATGTCGGATGGCCCAAAAGCAGTCACTGGTGCCGGATGGCCCAGATGCACTCGTCGATGTTGGATTGCCTAGAAGCACTCGCCGGTGTCGGATGGCCCAGATGCACTCGCCGGTGTTGAATGGCCTAGAAGTACTCGCCGGTGCCGGATGACCCTGATTTACTCGTCGGTATCGGATGACCCAGATGCACTTACTGGTGCCGGATGGCCCAAATGCACTCGCCGGTGCCAGATGGCCCATATGCACTCACCGGTGTCGGATGGCCCAGATGCACTCGTCGGTGCTAGATGACCCAGAAGCACTCGCCGATGCCGGATAGCCTAAATGCAATCGCCGGTGTCGGATGGCTCAAATGCACTCACCGGTGACGGATGGCCCAGAAGCACTAGCCGGTGCCAGATGGCCCAGACGCACTCGTCGGTGTCGAATGACCCAGATGCACTTGTCTCTCTCTTCTAGATCCAGAGTTGTCTCCAAGATAGCTTAACATCTTCTTAGGTAACCCAAATATTCAAGTCTACTCAGCAAAGTCTATTTTATCTTAACTTTTTTAAAGTTATTGTCATCTTTTGGTCAAAATTTGGCTTATTTTGAGTTTCATACATCATATAGTTGATGATAGTAATTTGATATTATTTTAAGATTCAGAGTTAATATAGTGATTATTAGGTCTATGAATTATCATTTTATGTGTAGTTTGATCATGGATTCTGTTGGAGAAACACCAACAGATGCTACACTAAATTCTTAGGTGTATAATTTCAAACTTCTGTAAGAGGAAAAAGTGATCATACATGGGATTATTGTAGAGAAAACTTGGTAATTAACAAGAATAAAAATTATTCATTTGTCTCTATTGCGGAAAATAGATAAAAAATTGAGGTATTCATCGGTTTAAACAATATATCGTGGGTGTCAAAGAGGAGATTGCAGTTTGTACTAAATTTAGTGCACAAGTGAGATATAAAATGCAAAAGTTTTTAGAAGTTAAAAAGAAAAAAAACATGCACGAAACAAGTGAGCACCAAAGACAAAATTACGATCCAATTACGATCCAATTGGATTTCAGAAAATGAGCCTCCAATTTTAACCATAGATGAATTGGAGACATTCAGAAAATAGCTAGCAGAATGTAACATTGAAGTCTCTCAACATAATGGTGACTAATGTTTTTTTTTATTGTATTACATATTAGTTTATCAATAATATAAGTTATTAAAATTTCATTATGTAAATTTTTGTTGTAGATGAAAATTTTATGGTTGTAAACTTGAATGAACTAGATACCAGAAAAGAAGATGAAGGGAACAATATTGATGTCCCTATTCAAGCCAATGAAGCGAATGATGATGTTTGTGATGATTTTGGTGGGACTGATTTTAGTTAATGGTGCGAACATTTTACGAATAATTAGTAGTTGATATTTATTTTAATTGTGATAATCCATGACTTATGAGTTTGTATTTATTTTAATCGTGTTGTCCCTAATAGAGGCAATGAACATATTGTAATTGCGAAACAATATTTTGAATTTAGATCTCTACTTTCACTATTATTGTATAAATAATTTGATGAATTTTTTCTATTTTGTATTATTTTATTATTATATGAAACTCACTAGTTATACCAATTGACCCATCGATTGAACTAGTAACCTAGTGACCTAGTCCCTTCACCGGGTTGATGATCAGATCGAGTTTCAAAACTATGCTAATTAGTGACACAGAGATTTGTGGTCTCTTTTATGTTTATTCTGAGTTAAAAACATAAAGAATAGAAAGGTACAACATGAGTATAATTGTCTCTAATAACGACTATTCCTTGTGATACTTAAAGCATATGGTAGAAAAAGTTAAATATTGATAAGAAAATTTTCATTTTCTTTCTTCTCCAATAACGTATTAGGGATCAAAAATCTTTTTAAATGTCTAACGCATCTCTTTAATTATGATAATTTTTTTCTTAGATAGAAGAACACATGATGTTATGAAGATTGGTTTTAATCGACAATCGTTGTTCACATCCACGTGTTAGGGATACCCGATTGTCACATTAATGAATTTTGGTCAACAATTATACATTATTGGAGTATCTCATACCCAAATGTGAGAGTAGTTGATTTTTGTCAACAAATACACATTATCGATGTATCTTCTGATAGTAGATGCTCAACATACCAGGTTAGCAATTAATTATGTAATGACTAATTTTAGTTTAACATTCATTATCTAATTATTGCGTCATAGGTACCAAATTGTCATAGTGGTCTACTTTGATCAATGACCACTCTCTATCAACATACTTAATACCCAATTGTCACAATAGTTAATTTTGGTCAACAACTACACATTATCGGTGTATCCAATGATAAGTGTTGCTCAACATATCGTGTTGACTATTGATCTCGCAATGACTGATTTGGTCAACAATTATTATATAATCGTTAAGTACCCAATTGTCATAGTAGTTGATTTTGGTTGACAACTACACATTATCGGCCTACCTGATATCTGATTGTCATAGTAGTTGGTTTTGGTCAACAACTACACATTACTCGTATACCTGATAGTCGTTGTTAGACATATCAAATTGGAAATTGCTCTTGTAATAAATGGTTTGATCAATAATCATTATCTAGTCGTTACGCACCCGATTGTCACAATGATTAATTTTGGTCAAGAACCACTATATATCGGTCTACCTAATACTCAATTGTCACAGTAGTTAATTTTGGTCAACAACTATACATTATTGGTGTACTTGATATTCGTTGTTCGACATATCAAATTGGCGATTGCTCCCGTAGTGACTGATTTTGGTCAACAATCATTATCTAATCGCTGCATTATAGGTACCCGATTGTCTTAGTGGTCGATTTTAGTTAACAACCACTCTCTATCAGCATACCTTATTGGAATTTTTAAATTAATTCTATAAATTCCATTAATGAATGGAAATTAGAATGTGGGTAATAAAATTAAATCAAATTCACATGAAATTCAAACGTGAATTAAAGGCTGAAATTTGATCCAAATGTTTGAATTAATTAATTTAAATTAATTAATCAAAATGCCTTGATGACCAATTAACAAAATGTTGTTAATTTATAGCTTGACTTACATGCTTTTTTTATTATTATTAATTATTATGATAATTTAATATTATTATTAACAGATTAAAAAACCATGTAACATGAGTATTGCAAAATAAATGTCTTCATTAATTTTGGCAAACAATTATCCTTCTTTAAGAAGAAACATTAAGGCAAATGAAGAGGCAAGCAATGTCAACCGTTGAATCAATTGATGATTTAATTAACCGTTTATTATTTCAACAATCTAAATAGCCATTCTATCTCACACCATCCAATGGATAAAAAATAACCACATCACTTCGTCATTTCATTCTTTCTCACTCTAGAATTCCAAAAATCTTTTTCTTGTTTTGTGAATGTTCTTCGAGTTCTTTGTTCGATATTTCCGTTGAAACTCGGTGATAGTTCAGGTACGCTGATCAAGTTCGACGAATAATGATTTCAGTGCAGAATCACTACTGGATTCGTTGTACCCTGAGAGACAACCATCTACGATAAGCTCCAGCACAAATGGGAGACGATGTAACTGTTTTAAGGAAAATGTGTCTAACACATGTCTTGAATCAACATTTTATCTGGTGATTTCATTCTTTGTAATATTGTATTTATTTAATTTGTTTGTAACATCATTTATATATATATATATATATATATATATTTCTGTAATTTATTCAAGACAAGATATCTAACAATCTTAAAACAGTTTCATGTGCTAAGTTATTTAGTAGCTTTTGCCGTCGAAAATCTTTGTCTTTGATGTTTCAGAAATACGAGTCGCGGTGTTGCAAAAGAGATGATGGCTCATTTCGACAAGTTGAAATTATTAATCTTAATAAGAAGAAGAATCGACTAATAAAGATAAGTCTTTATTATACACGTATACATGTTAATTATTAATATTTTTTCTTGTATTATCAAAAGCTTAATTTTATAAGCTGATATATGTTTGACATATAAATTTTCTCAAGTAAAAATTGTATATTCAATATACAAATGTTATCTTAAACATAATTTAGAAAACAATATTTTGTTTTCTTTTTCATTAAAAGTTTGAAAGTTATTAGAATTATTATTAATAATAAATAAAAAGGTAACTAAAAGGTTAACTTATAATTTTCAAAATAAAATAAAATTTATGGTTATATTTAATTGTAATTAAAACTAATTATAATTGAAACATATGATTTCAGTTTTAAAATAATTAATTATAATATATGCATTCTTAAATTAATTAAGAGTTGATAATTAATAAGAATGTGGTATGTTGATTACTAAAGAAGGAGAGATGATCTATTTATTTATACATTATTTTACATACAATATTTTATTATGGTATTAAGATATCTTTTTAAAATGTGTGTATATATTTGTTTGTTCACAGAGTTGAGTCAAATAAAATAAATATATTCTTCTAATTAAAAGATACAAAAGGTCATAAAAGCGGTAGAATGATTAAAGTGTTCATTGACACAGTGGTTCAAAGTTTAGACACAATGGTGCGTGACGGAAGGGAGGTCCCTTGTTCGCAGACTACATAAAGTCATTGATGTTGAAACCATTCCAATTTCTTGTGTAGAAATTATGAGATGAATGGGTAGTCAATGATTTTTGGTAGAAATCAGACTTGTTAAAGTCATTGATGTTGAAACCATTCTAATTTCTTGTGTAGAAATTATGAGATGAATGGGTAGTCAATAATTTCTTGGTAGAAATCAGACCTGAGTCTTGATGTGAAAATTATTATAATTTTCCTGTGTAAAAACTATAAGATTAATGGGTTCATAATAATTTTTATAATATATATATATATATAATATGATTTGTCTAAATGACATTAATCATGAATGTTGAAATCATTATAAATTCTTATGTAGAAATTATGAAATGAATTGGGTATCCTAATGATTTCTTAGGTAGAAATTTAATTTGTCAAAATAATGTTATCATTAATATTTTGAGATATTTTAATTTTTTTTAGATTAAATAAGTTATTTGTGTTAGAACTTATTCTAATCAGGAATTTAAAGAGACACGAATATGAAAATTATTCTCGGTGAGAATAATCTACTCATATTTATTTTGAGAGTGCATACTCGCTTCACGTCGATTATTGTTCAAAACATGGCAATGTAAGTGTTTCGATTAAGACATGAAATATATTTGTAGTTATATTTAATTTGATTATGTTGCTAAATAATTATTAATATAAATCATGCATATTAGCTAATAATATGATGATTCATGTTCATTCATAATAAATATGATTATCTAGTAATTAATATACATATATAAATAAAGATTTATTTACTATCTATTTTATTTTAATAGATAATTTTGAAATTTGTCACAAATTAAGTGTTCTTTGATTGACAAAGATTTGTCATAAAATGTTAAAGGTCATCTAATTAATTAAGAAACGAATAATTGATGACATTAATACTTATTTATATAGTTAGTTAGTTTTTCATTTAATTAAAGATTAATGGTCAACATTCTAATTAAGTGTAATAATTATTATTCTAATTAATTATCATGTTTTTGTAAACGTATTTTTAATGATAAATAAAATTGTATATATATTTGTTTAATAATATATGACATATTATTTATTTGATTATGTCTCTATGTTATTGACTATATATATTATAGTTGTTTTGTTGTGGTGACTAAAATTAAAGAAGCAATAATATACAATATCATATATATGGATATATTAACTTTGGTTTAATATAATATATTTGATATACATTGTTCAATGCATCATTAAGACTTACTTAATTTGATAATTTTTAAATCAAATAATTACAAGGTAAGTCTTGTTTGATTTGAGAATAATGTGGCAAATGTGCCGATATTATGGGATGCAAACGTGCAACTGAAAATAAATATTTAAACGACTTCGATGAAAGATGCTTGAAACATTATGATTTCTTTTGTAGAAAATCATGTGATATGGTGAATATTTATTTGATTAAATATTCTAATTTCTTTTATAGAAATGAAGTGTTAAAATAAATATTTTAATTGATTAAATATTTTAATTTCTTATGTAGAGATTATGTGAAGAATGATTTATAAATGAATAAACATTCTAATCTCTCGTATAAAAATTATGTTTTATTCAATTAAATATTTATAATTTAGTTATCTTATTCAATGTATGATAAGTATAACAAAAGAAATTTGTAAAAGAATTGTGTGACAATTTCTTGATTAGAAAATCATCGATTTAAATCATACAAATGTGTGATCTAAAAAGGATACCAACACGAATGTGGGGGCAATATTTGTATTGATTATAACACAAAAATAATTGTGTATATTATGATAAATATAAAAATAATTTGTTGTTAGAGAAATATGTTCTCTATAAAAGATAAAGTTGCGCAACTTTATAAAAAGAAATAAAATAACAAGAAAATGTCTTGTTTATATTTGTTGAGTTGGTGTTCAAATCGATATTTTAGATTTGAGGATTTTGAAATCACTAAACGTGTCATATTTTGACATTATTTTCATAAAACTTTGAAGAACCAATGTCTTCAAAAGGATTTTATGAAATAAATGAAAAAGAAAGTTTATAAAGTCTTGATTAGACTTATAACAAATTTTATAATAATGATATGAAAATTTGATCATACTTTTATTAAAAAGTGGATGTGACAATTATATATATCATGAAGACAATGAAAATAATTTCATTACATGTCTTTTGTACGATATTTTTAACGTTGAAAATTACGATAAAAATGATTAAATCCATAAAGGATATGAATTGCACTAAACGAAATATCATGTTGTTATCAAATGATATATTGATATTATTAAATGAAAGACTTACGTCTTAAAGTGAATATGTTTACACTTAGAAGTGCAATCTACGTATGAAAATCTTCTAAGAAACTTATGATGGATAGATTAAACGTTATAATCTATATTTTTGACTTATGTCGAAAAATAAAATATTTTTATGTAAAATATATAATCGTTTATACGAAGGCAGAATAGTTCAAAGATATTTTGTTTATTATTTAGCCAAGTAAATAATATTTTCGTAAAAAATTAAATGATAAGCATGTACGAATGACTATGCTTCTTATTAGAAGATGTTCCAATGTTAACTAAGAATGTACCAACAGAAATTTCTAATTATTGTCATAGTAATTTGAAATTGGAAAAGCTTAAAGTCAATGAAAAGTCTAGACATACACGTCTTAGACATAATGTCATTAGACTATACTCTCTAATGGAGTTATCAAATTTGACTATGTAAGTCAAAGATAACATTGTTGATCCACTAATCAGATTATTGAATAGAGATATAGTTTGAAGTCTTTTGAGACATTAGCCTAATAAGTTGGTACGAAGGAAAACCCAACCTATGCAGACTAGAGATCCTAAGAACTAGGTTCAATGGGACAACCTAATTATACTGACTTGGAAAGTTATTATTGAGAATTAATCCTATAAAGAAACAATATATATTTTTGACGAGGATAAGCATATCTCTTTTAATGATTCTTTCTGAGCAAAGAGATCACCTATGTGAGGGAGAAGTGGGGCCGTTTCGAAAGAATTGCATGGCTCAATTCTAGACCCTCTCACAGAACCAGGCGCGTGTTCCATGGCCAAAAGGGACACAACCATGAGAGCTTGACATGTATCAGGGAGAATTCTATGTGAAATTGTGTAATCGTTTACACAAATGCCAGAATAGTTCAAGGACATCGAGTCTACTAATCAACTAGTAAAGTTATATAATTTCATAAGGGAATGTTCAAAGGGTTACCCATACCTATCCTATGTAAAATTCAACTGTTGAACCTTTCACCGGGTTAATTTTTCAATTTCCATTAATGTGGAGATTGTTGGAATTTTTAAACTAATTCTATAGATTCCATTAATGAATGGAAATTAGAATGTGGGTAATAAAATTAAATCAAATTCACATGAAATTCAAACGTGAATTAAAGGGTGAAATTTGATCCAAATGTTTGAATTAATTAATTTAAATTAATTAATCAAAATGCCTTGATGACCAATTAACAAAATGTTGTTAATTTATAGCGTGACTTACATGAGTTTGTTATTATTATTAAGGGAAATGATAGAGAGCGGTAAAATATTGACAGGAATATGTAGGAAAATGATGTGTCATTTCCCCATTGGATTGAAAATGTAATATGAGAGAGAATTTTAACATTTTCAATCCAATGGGAAAATGACACATCATTTCCCTACATATTCCTGTCAATATTTTACCGCTCTCTATCATTTCCCTATTGTTAATTGTTATGATAATTTAATATTATTATTAATAGATTAAAAAACCATGTAACGTGAGTATTGCAAAATAAATGTCTTCATTAATTTTGGCAAACAATTATCCTTCATTAAGAAGAAATATTAAGGCAAATGAAGAGGCAAGCAATGTCAACCGTTGGATCAATTGATGATTTAATTAACTGTTTATTATTTCAACAATCTAAATAAACATTCTATCTCACACCATCCAATGGACAAAAAAAAAACACATCACTTCATCATTTCATTCTTTCTCACTCTAGAATTCCAAAAATATTTTTCTTATTTTGTGAGTGTTCTTCGAGTTCTTTGCTCGATATTTCCATTGAAACCCGGTGATAGTTCAGGTATGCTGATCAAGTGCGACGAGTAATAATTTCAGTACAGAATCATTACTGGATTCATTGTACCATGGGAGACAGCCATCTACGATAAGCTCCAACACAAACGGGAGACGATGTAATTGTTTTAAGGGAAATGTGTCTAACACATGCCTTAAATCAACATTTTATCTGGTGATTTCGTTCTTTGTAATATTGTATTTATTTAATTTGTTTGTAACATCATTTATATATATATATTTCTGTTATTTTTCAAGATAAGATTTCTAACCTACCTAATATTAGATTCTCACCTTAGTTGATTTTGGTCAACAACCACACATTACTAGTGTTGTTGATAGTCTTTATTCGACATATCAAATTGATAATTATTCTCGCAATGAATGATTTTGATCGACAATCGTTGCGTATTAATGTACTTAATGAACACACGATTACGATTCTGAAAACTCGAATCTTGATAAATATTATCTACTTGATGGTTATCCCCGACGATGTTTTCTAGTCATAGTGCGAGTTTGAATTATGAGCTATTCTTTTTTCATAACATTTGACTCCTACTAGGGTTATTTCCAAACAATGCGTTCACAGACGTCTTAAAACACATTATTGAAGGAAGATGGATTTGTAGATATTTTACAACGCATCCTTGGTAAGATGATGCATCACATAGACGTCTAACGACGTATCCTCTTATTACCAAGCTAAAAATGTTTTGAAAGATTGACTTTTGACACATCTATGTGTTAACTTTGACCACAAGCTAAAAAGGCTTTAAAGGTTTGGCTTTTGACCCAGTTATGGGTTAGCTTTGACCATAAGTTAAAAGTGCTTTGAAAGTTTGACTTTTGATCCAACTACGGATTAGTCTTGACCACAAGCTAAAAAAAGCTTTTAAAGGGTTGGCTTTTTACCTAGTTACGAGTTATCTTTGAGCACAAACTAACAAGACTTTGAAGGTTTGACTTTTGACTTTTGACCCAACTACATGTTAGATTTGACTAAAAGATAAAAAGGCTTTAAAGATTTGACTTTTAACCTAGTTACGAGTTAGCTTTGACCAAAAGCTAAAAAGGCTTTGAACGTTCGACTTTTGACCCAGCTACGAGTTAGCTTTGACCACAAGCTAAAAAGGTTTTGAAAGTTTTGCTTTTAACCCAACTACGAGTTAACTTTGACCACAAGCTAAAAAAGGCTTTGAAAGTTCGGCTTTTGACCTAACTACGGGTTAGCTTTGACGACAAGCTAAAACATGCTTTAAAGGTTTAATTTTGACTTAGCTATGGGTTAGCTTAAACTACAAGTTAAAAAGGCTTTGAAAATTTGAGTTTTGACCCAACTACGGGTTAACTTTGACCCCAAGCTAAAAAGACTTTTATGGTTTGGTTTTTGACCCAGCTACGGGTTAACTTTGACCCCAAGCTAAAAAGACTTTTATGGTTTGGTTTTTGACCCAGCTACGGGTTAGCTTTGACCACAAGTTAAGAAGTAGACAAAAACAAATTAATTCAAGACCCCTCACTTAATGAATATCCCTAAACTGGACTTTTTTCAAGGTAAACAACTAAATCACTTTTTTATCACTCTTGTTATTTACTTTTTTTCAAAAATGGAAAGGTAAACAAATTTATCACCCGAACAATAGTTTCAATTACACTTTGATTACCTAACTTGATTATCACTATAAACTACTTAAAAATTCCATATTCTAATTAAATGAAAAGGTAAAAAAGTATATAGATCTTAGTCAACACAAAATCAAATTCAACAATCAAATTCAATAAAGTTTATAGTGACTTGGGTCTTTTTGATTACATATTTTGACATAATTGTTATAACATACCACCAAATAAGTATTTTTTTCTACAAGTAACTGAAAACATCTATATAAAACAACTAACCTTAAGGTACTCATGCGTAGTTGAATCAACATGTACAACTTTATTTTTGTTTCCAGTTTCAACAATCATGTTATACAAGGTCATCATCTCTTCCATCTTTGCAGAAACAAGACAAACAAAAAAAATACTAGGTTACCAATGAACGAAATCTATATACTCCGATCTCGTGAAAATTGTTTGACCAATTTATAGTTAGACTCTTAATTGTAGATCTAACGAATTCCATCCCTTCAAATGTTGCTCCTGCCATAGATATTTCACCAATAATCTGCACAAACAAAAACAAAAAAAATTTACGAGTTATTCATTAGAACTTCATTGGAAAAGTTAGGTAATCAAAAGATAGGACAACATTAACTTATAATATCAAATCATTTGCTATCAAATAATTCAGCATTTCATCGTCCAATACAAATCTGAGTGTTGGAGGCACCTAAAATTAAGAGGTAGACGATCAATTAGCAGTTATCAATTATTACGCATAAAAAATGAGAAAAACATTATCAAACCTTTGGTAGAACCTTTTTGGTGTACAACACAAAACCTGCATCAGTATTACGTATTCTAGTAGAAAACTGGCCAAATGCTCCGGCAGTACATGTGTGAGTACATGTGTGAGAATCTGTGCCTCATAATACCTAGATACAAGCAAATCAATTTCCAATTTATAAGCTCCAAGAAAATCCACCGTCTTAAGTATGTAGTATAAAAGAAAGGGCTGAAAAAACCAATCAGCTCTCCAGTTCTACAATGGCCTTCTTGTGCAAGGGAAACATGACATACTCCTTTATAATCAAGATTGGCCTGTAGAGATAACAAACAACTAGAAATGGGTAAAAAAGACCTGCAAAATATATGGATTTTTATCTTTTTAACTATCCAATTACCTTAAAATTCCCAAGATCTTTGATGTCATAAAATTTTGATGTCATAAAAGTACTTAATATTTTGTTTGGTGCAATAATCACTCAAGATGTCATAATGATGATTTACACGTTCATCGTTTGTGAAGATGTAGTGATCACGTATAACCAAAAATTTTTCACAATCCCAGACCTACAAAATTAAAAACCCTTAAGAATTTAGAACAAATACTTTAAGTTAACTGAGTTCCAAACAATATGAGTTGTTATGAAGCAATATAAGTAAGTACCTTAGCATTAAAGCCAGACTCTTTCTTAAAATTTCCAAAAGAACCAGGAATGCAAACATGAGTCATCAGGACATCAACATTAACCCACAAATTCTCAAATTATATTTACACCAATATAAGTAATTAAAATGTTTTCAACAAATTACCAAATTTACATAAAAGTTTTTATTTTAAAATTAGAGTTTATTTATTGTCTTGAGTAAGTATCATTCACAGTCATTCATAACCTCCACTAAGATCATCTCCAACAACGGGACACAAACTCTAAATGTGTATATCACCATTTTCTACTTCTAAAATATGCATAATTGTAATTCTTTAGTAAGATTTACATGAAGGTTCAAATTATTTAAGAAACCAGACGGACGTGCACCTGTCATTAGGATGACAGACTCTCAAGATAGTACAGTATCTAATTCTAAGAAGTTGTAGGATCAAAGATACTACAACAAGGTAGGGTGAGCAATCAACATTCAACGATTGATGTAGTTCTTCAACAATGACTATCAAAACCAGGCACTGTGAAAATCAATGCTTAGAAATACTAAATAGAGAAAATAACTTAGCCAGAATCGCACTTGGCGATTCAAGCAAACAGACCAAATTTCGTTCTATAAAAAACCTAACGTACGATTTGTAACATAGATTCAACAGCAAGTAGCTACACGTTTTAAGAGATCCAAGGTTGCAATAACATCATCTCAAATACCACTAAGAACCTTCAATGTCACCCTTAGAAAAAGCCATTTTCGCGAGAAGATTTAGCGTAGAAGATTCGTGCTAGGGTTTGAAAAATCGATGAGAGAAAGTGAATAGTGGGAGTGCAACAAAAAAATTTCAATTCATTTAAATTATTACTTCAGTAAAGTTAGATTCACTTCTCTTCACTCCTATTAGCGCAGGAATTAAAAGTGAAGCAAGCGTAAATGAAATGAAGCGTAAATGAATGAAGCTCACTTCACTTCTTTTTACATTGCAAATAGAAGTGAAGGAAGCGCACATTCACTTCTATTTACAATATAAATAAAACAAAAGCAAAGTGAAGCTAGTTTCATTTCTATTTACAATATTAATAGAAGTAAAGAAAACGCAAATGAATGAAGCTAGCTTCACTTTTATTTATTATGTTAAGTTTATTAATATATGTTTTAATTATATTGTGATAATATTACTTATATTAATATTTATATATAATTGTATAAGTTAAAATTATATTATTAATATGTGTTTTATTTATATTGTGATAATATTACTTATATTAATATATATATATTAATATATATATATATTATATATATATATATATATATATATATATATATATATATATATATATATATATATATATATATATATATAACTGTAGGGTTTACATAAAGGTTTAAATGCTTTTATATGAAGGTATAAATGCATATATGAATGTGTTAAGGGTTTTACATGAAAATTACATACATATATATAATCCTGCAATATATTCATCAATACTTAAGTTTTACATTGTAAAAGGAAGTGAAATGGAACAATTTTCACTCATATGCGATTGCTTCACTTCAATTTTACATTATAAAATAAAGTGAAGTGAAGCAATCTTCACTCTTTTGCGCTTGATTTACTTTATTTTACATTGTAAAAGGAATTAAAGTGAAATAATGTTCACTCTTATGCGTTTTGAAGGAAGTGAATCAATATTCACTCTTATGTGTTTGCTTCACTTCCTTTTTTTATTGAAAAATGAAGGAAGTTGTGTTATATTCGGATTTTGGATATATCTTTTTTTAACCCGTAGATAATTTATTAATATAATATTCAAGCTGTATTATAATTGGTCCAAAACACGGGAACACCAAAATCGATAGCAGAAGATCCAGACTGCCTAAGGAGATATCGAATTTTGTTAATTTTAAAATTATTTAAACAAAACCTTAAAACATGAAATCAGATGTTAGATTCTTTAATATAAATCTTTATTCTTTAGTTCTATAATCTTTAATACTCTATGTTGATAAATAGAGATAAACATAAGTTGTGGAAACGTACCAAAATCTGGATTGAAGAACGGTTCATTAAGCCGCTCTTCTTTATTCTCTTCTTCTTGATCTTCTATTGATCTTGGATCTTCTCTTAATCTTGGATCTTTTCTTGATCTTGGATCTTCTTGTTCTGGATCTGAACCTAGATCGAAATGTGGATCTTCTTGTTCTGGATCTGGACCTAGATCGGAATGTCTTCTTATGTGGGTGAGGTTTAAGTCTTCCAATCCTTTATTGATATCCTTCTTGAGTGTTCTTGAAAGATGAACATAAACCTTTTGTCTGATGAGAGAAACAAATTAGGTAGGCTATCTATATGGGTTGGGGACCTAGCCCTAATATACCCATTTATTATTCGGCCCATCAACGTAATAATAAATGATATTTCTACTTCTACACAAATAATCCCCATATTTATTATAGATGTCTAAATAAGCCCCATAATCTTTATACTTTAATAGATCACTTTATTTGGGCTTTAATCTTTATTATTATAACAACTAATATACAATTATAAATAATATATGTACCAAAATATTGGAAATAATTCCAACAATCTCCCACTTGGGTCATATAATATTTCCTTCAATTGTATATTATAAGCTTAAAAGCTCAAAATATTGTTATCATTTCCAAATACATCTATATCAATCTCGTCCATCAATTATATCAACATAGGATTAAAGCGATTTTTGTTACATTAATTCGTAACTAAACCCTCAATAGTCACATATGTCAATACAATCAAATGACATAGATTAAACATGGGTGTGTAGTGTGGATTAACATGTAGTGTGATCTTTAACATGTCTAATACCAACTGGTCCTCCTTTATTCCTTATAGAGATCAATCTGAATAACTTTATAATCTTGATATCTTTAAAAACTAAATCTTTAATTTCTTTAGAAATTGATTCTTTAATGTGCACATAAACTCCAATTGATATCTATACAAGCATCACAATACAAACTCCCACTAAGACTGTATATCATCTAAATATGTAATATCCATATGAACAATATGTTCATGAAAGACCTCGGATAACAAATATTTAGAGAACTGATCCGTAATTTTAGAGTTTGTCCAAATATTCTCAATATATAAGTAAACATTCTGAATTCTTTATTTTCTAAATAGTTCGACTTAGTTGAACTCATATTACTCTTAAAGTAAAAGAACTTCAAATTATTTTCACGTAATATATTTAGTGGTCTTTCTATATATTCATAATTTGCAACCCCGTGACAAAAATTTGTAGTCAGATTCTTTAATTGAATGCCACAAAACACATAATAAATTTTGCCATCAACTTGAAATAATTCGAGTGCCTGTTTAACACTCTTACAAGAATTAATTCTTTAAACTAATAATTAAACTAAAATTATGTGGCACGAATTTCCGACTGTTTTGGTATCCAACAAAATTCGAATCAATATACCAAATGATCTCTATCCGATTCGATTTCACTATATGAGTATGTAATGTTTTGTTCTTAAAATATCACATTACTTGTTTGGTTGCTTTCTTAATGATTCAAACCAGGACCTTTCAAGTATTTGTCCAACATCATATATACTTAATTTCTTGATTCATATAATCTTGAGCATACATTAGACTCTTGTTTAAGGAGTCTTTCTATTTCATTTTCAAAGCTAATATTGAAATACTTATGAGACTAAAATTTGTCTCTAGACTTTTTTTTTTTTTTTAATATATCCAACATCAGATTATAGTTGATTTTACATGTTATTTAAGACGATGTATATTTATTATTGTCATTTAATGTGTTCAATTATTTCATTATTTGAGCTTCTCAAATCTATATATATCTAATGACGCTTAATTTAAAATGTTGGAGGTGTGCATCACGCTCTCTCCAAAATGATTCACATCATTATCATAGTATTTTCTCTTTCTTATATATATATATATTTCTCTCTCTTCATTTATCTTTATTTATTAATTGTTTTTCTTTCCCTTACCATATATATTACACTAATAATATATAAAATATATATTTTTTCATCAATTCTATTAACCAAGTTTCATAATTAATTATTTATGTCGGTTACTTTTATATATATATATATATACATTAATATTTTTTTATTAATTATTTTAAAAATAAACCTAATGATTTCTCTTCTAAAATATTATATATATTAATCATGCTCTCTCCAAAATGATTCACATCATCATCATAGGTATTTTCTCTTTATTAGATATATTTATTTCTCTCTCTTCTTTGTTCTTAGCAGGAAATCAGAAATCGTCTTCCCTTAGGTCTTTATTTGTTATAGAGAGTTGTTGATTATACATATTCTGAAAGATATTTATTTGTTATTGATACAATGAATATTTTTTTCTTGAGTTTTTGTTGACGTAATGTTGTCATTTTCATAGGGAGAACGAGATTTTCAGTTATTTCAAAGAAGATCTATATTTGTGTAATGTGGTATGAACTCTTGAGCTCAAGTCTAAACTTCTTATCATATATTTTTATTAGTTCTTGAAATATAACTTTTCTTCTTTATTATGTTTCGTCTCTCCTTAAGTCTTACTTTATATATAATAATTCTCGATTTGTTTGGTTGGTTTCAAGTACTTTTAGTCATCACTTTAATAGGTTGATTTTTAATATTTCAATTGATGTTTTGATGGAGATGATGGATTCATTGGATTCAAGGCGATAATGGTGTTATCATGATTATGCAAAGTTATTTTGGTGATAATCGTGTTATCATGCCTGGAGGTGTGAGCATTGGTAAGTTAGAAATTTAGATCATTTTATCATAAAATTCGTTTGTAAAAAGATTTTTTAATTTTTCTATTATATTAATTCCTGATTTTGTTTGGTTTATTTTAGGTACTTTCAGCCATTGTAGATCATTATACTTCTGGATGCAAGCTATTGTACTTCTAAATGTTTGTTTACTTAAAATACTTTAATTTTGAAATAATTGTGTTTAGCTCTAGATTTGTATCTTCAGTTCTTCACATGTATACACTAACTTGGAATAATTGAAGATCAAGTATTTTGTTTAATACTCTTAATTTTAATGAATTTAATTTTATAGTGCAACTTCTATTTTTATGGTATATTTTAATTTTTGATACTCCTATTTTTATAAAAATAAACTCAATAAATATAACCTACCATCTATATATATTAATATTTTTTATTAAATATTTCATCTAAATAATTTGATTATTTATAAATAAATTCAAATAAAATAAACCATTCTCATCTAAAAAGTCATATATAATTATTGAGATTTACATTAAATATTAATATTAATTATGAAAACTATTTAGGAGATTTAAATTGTAAAAAAAAATGTACTTACATTGAAAACCTCCCATCCATAAAATAAATCATTCTAATTTATAACTAATTAATAGAAATAAAATTAACGGATAATAAATATTATTACAACCTTCAATTCATATATATTAATAATTTATCCAAATAATTAACATCAAATAAAACAAACCCTTTAAGTTCTATTTTGAGATTTGCATTAAATATTAATATTAATTATGAAAACTATTTAAAAGATTTAAATTGTAAAAAAATATACTTACATTGAAAACCTCCCATCCATAAAATAAATCATTCAGTTTCATTCTAATTTATGACTAATTAATAGAAATAAAATTAACGGATAATAAATATTATTACAACCTTTAATTCATATATATTAATAATTTGTCCAAATAATTAACATCAAATAAAACAAACCCTTTAAGTTCTATTTTGAGATTTGCATTAAATATTAATATTAATTATAAAAACTATTTAGGAGATTTAAATTGTAAAAAAATATACTCACATTGAATATATATGTTCACTAACGATAATAAATATTATTATAATCTCCCATGCATAAAATAAATCATTCAGTTTCATTATAATTTATAACTAATTAATGGAAATAAAATTAACAGATATTAAATATTATTACAACCTTAAATTCAAATATATTAATAATTTATCCAAATAATTAACATCAAATAAAACAAATTAATACAACAAAAAAATGAGTTTCATCTTACAAAATTTCAGACAAAATATTGTTAGGTGGTATAAGTAAATTCATAAATAATGAACTTTATTTTTTTTATTATTATTATTAACTTTATTATTATTATTTTTTGACATATTTTAACTTTAATGTTATATTGCTGGTGGTTCATTATCTACATTATTTTGGTATTTATATATGTATTTGTCTTTACATTTGATAATAAACTTATTTATTTTTCTTGTCATTATTCTATATTTTGGTGATTTGAAATTGAAATAATAAGATGTTTATTGAGAATGTTACCAAACTCTTAGCCTTTTGATATTATACCTTTTATTCTCTATTACTTTTTCATCTATTCCATTTAAAATGAAATTATCTGCAAGAACATAAAAAGAGAAATTTCGAACAACAATTTTATTGTTTGAATGTGTAGATCCACTAAATCCTTATCGGATGATGATTTCAATTGTATTTATTGATCTCTGTAATTTAATTTGGATAAGTTTTGATTGAATCGACACTATGAATAAGAGTTTTGTTTGATATTTATAGTCACGAATTTGTAGGACTTTTAAATGATATTTATAGTCATAAATTTTAAGAAATTAGAACTTATGATTCCTTGTGTTGTGGTCAATTGCGATCCTTATAACCTTAAAAAAATGTAGTAAAAAATATTGTCCAATTATCGATATTCATTCTACTTATTATTTCATCGTATATTTTTTTTATGTTTACAACTTAGACTAACTATTATAATATCTATTTATATTAAAATCTCAAAAAATAACACAAAGGAATCCATTTGAATGGTGGATTTAAGTAGCAACTACAAGCATTTAGTGCTTGTTCGCCGAACGAAGATTTATTAAGACGAAAAAAACATAAAATTTAATTTTTCTTTTATGATTTTTTTCATGTTTTTTTAGTTAATACATGTGTTAACTTACATTCGTGCAAGCGCACGGACTTTTTGCTAGTAATAGATAATACTCTACTTTTCACTTTTTCCCTACGGGTCATTTTCGTGGGTGTGTATTATAGCGAAGTTTTAAAGTGCAAAAAATCTAAGTTACCAGATCATATGATGATTATGTGTAAGTTTTAAAACCTAATACTTATGGTTATATCTCTAAGTAACCAACTAATTAAAGGATGTCTAAATGGATCGAGATGATACACAACTAGGACGACCATTTGAATGGTCAAGATCAATTAAAATATTTCCCTTGAATTTGAAATTTCTTATTTGGAGTTGAATATTAGCGGAATTTATCTTTTAACTCAATTTGTAATCAATTTGTAACCACACGTGTCACCTGTGTCTCTTTATTTAAAATCGAATCTCTCGGATCCTCCCAACCCAAATCAACCCACATTTTTTGTAGTACGACTAAACATTGAACCATTGAAAACCTCTCTAACCCATTTTCTTTCTCATTTTTATGGAGAAATTCTAGCAGCAATTCTCACAAGCAAACATTTTTCTTTTAAGTTCCTCTTCATTTTCTTTTTGTTAGACCTCATATTTTTCTCATTCTTATCTATCATTTCGAATATGGAACGCTTGATTCAAAAATCTACAGCTTGAGCGAGAGGACTCGACTCTTCCCATCATCATTCATCAATAAGAATTAAGGCGTCTAGAAATGCAATTGCAAATCATGTGTTGTGATATCCAAATATTTTCGAACACCTTAATTCTCAACGTTGTCTTTAGAATCAAAACAACCGCCACAAATGATTTAATAGTTAGACAACCCAAAGTGGTGTCTACATAGTCTCTTATTATTTTAAAATTCAATTGACATCCAACTATCCCATTTTTTATTTATTTTGGCAACATTTTTTATAGCATTTATTTTTATTTGGTTGTATAATTTGTATATATTATCTTGTTTTGTCGACATCATTTTACCAAAATTAAAAAACCAAAATTTTATTCCTGGGAAAAGCCCACATTTAAACCCACTTATTTAAATCTTATTCTACTTTGGGAATATAAAACGATTTTCCAACTAGGAACGAATAACCATGCAGTTTGTGACTGTGTCTGTGTCATCATATTTTAAGTCTTTTCTCCTTCCCACTTTTACTCTCCATTTAACGTTTATCCATTTGCAAACATGTACTTCTCTTTCTACTACTTCAGAAAACAAATTACTCATGACGATTGGTTCCTCGATGTCCAATGGTCTGTTTAATTTTCTACTCCATCACAGCAGGTTTCACTCTCTATAACTTTGATCAGCTGTTAACGAAAATGCGATAAACAATTGCAACTAAAGCTCGACTTGAATTCTTTGTCTTTCCCTTTATCAGAATCATAAGTTGTTTAGGTCAATGAACATCTCTCTCTAGATGACTTCATTTCCTGAACATGCAGGCAATAACTAAAATCAGTATATATTGCTGAAATGGGGCAGATTCTTTCGTATATATGGGGTGAAGCCAAGAAACCTGAATCTCACACATATCCAAGCGGAGGCTACAGTTTCAATGACCTGAGAAGGAAAAAGGAGATTGTTTGGTGTAAGCATTACAACAATGAACAAAGGATACTGTTAGTTGGGGAAGGAGATTTCTCATTCTCTGCTTGCTTAGCTGTGGTTTTTGGTTCCTCTTCTTCTAACATAACCGCTACTTCTTTGAATTCTATTGAGTTCTTGCACCGTAACTATAGAAATGCCATAGCAAATATCCAGAAGTTGACAAGCAGAGGTGCAACCGTCATGCATCGTGTGGACGCTACAACCATGTCCAGTCATTCATTTCTGAGGCTCATCAAATATGATCGCATAATCTATAACTTCCCTTTTTACGGGTTTAGGCGCAGAAATGAAACACGTGAATCCAATTTACAGTAACATATCTAATCACTTTTCTCTTTCTTTCTCTTTATATATTCAATTTGTGATTATGGGTTTATTGTTTCAGGAAACATAGAGAACTGGTTAGAGGGTTCTTGTGGAATGCGAAAAAGATGTTACAGGAGGATGGAGAAATACACATTTCACACAAGACTAATGGTTTTCATTTGGAGTGGAATGTTAAGGAATTGGCATCGTTAGAAGGTCTTTGTCTGCTTCGCCAAGTAAAATTTAATTTAAATGATTATCCTGGTTATGAGACCAAGTATGGCTTTGGGGGTGATAAGAACTTTGATTGTAATCCCAGTATGACTTACATTTGGAGAATTGCTTCAACTGGGCCTCATTAATTAGCTGCATTTATTTGGTTTCATTTTCTTTTAATGTATAATCTACTTATGTTCAGATTATCATTTGGACTATTGTTTGTCTAATTACTAAATGTTCTACCTAGTTCTATGGTTGACATATATGCATGGTCTTTACTATTTTATGAAAACTTTGTAAGAATCATTTCATGAATTTCACGTGATAATGTGATGTTTATTCTTTGAAGAATTCAGCGAAGAGTCGTGAATTCTGAACTAAGTTAAACTCGTTCATTTGTCGATGAAAGAATGGGAAGAATTTTAAGAAGAATTTGATGGGAAAATTTATTTATCAAAACAGAACATTTTCTCAATTAATTATATATGTATAAAAATGAGCAAAACAAAATAAAATTAAAACAACAATACAAGACAAATTTTAGCATGAAAAATCATTCCAAATTAAGAGTTTAAATCAGGAAACCATATAAATCACTTAGCAATCCACTATCATCAACAAAGTTACAAGTAATTGTGCACTCATGTTATAACCAATCTAGAGTCACAAATCAAGTGCATCAAGATCATATAACACCAAAAATATATGTTCTGCAATTCTGATTTTTTTTAGGACTAACGTAGAAGCCTAAAAAAAATAATTTTTTACCGTTCCGAAAATAACCATAGAAATTAACAAATTGTCAAAATTTGAAGTCGATCAAACGGTGCAAACTCCGACAAACAAAAATCTTTTTTGGCTGCTACCCAAACCTGGATTTGTTATATGTTCTTTGTTCTCTCTTTTCTCGTTGTCCATAAAACCTAATAATAATGGATAAAAATAATGTGTCTTCACATTATATTATGTGGACCTAAATAAAGGCACACCATGTTGGGTCTTTCAAACTAGGAGGAAAAACCCAACAAACTCTCCCAACCAACTAGTTGCAGGGAAATGTCAACCCAACAACCGAGCGACATAACTCAAACTTATTTTGTGACAATACCTTTGCCATCATATCTGATTCATTATCATTTGTATGAATCTTTTCGAGTTCTAACATTTCATCATCCAAACATCATGAATTCAATTATAACGAACTTTAACGTGTTTCAATTTTGAGTGAAATGAAGAATTCTTAGCTAGACGAATTCACTTTGATTATTACAAAATAAGAGGTACATTTCTTGTTTCGACTCAAGTTCCATTATGAATTTTTTCAAACCATTAATTCTTGTGGAGCCTCCACAACATCTATAAGTGCAACTTTAGTAATAAAAAAATCAACAAACTTTTGTAATTTAGATTGCCAAGCCACGACTCCCTTCATAAAAATTTAATTTCAGACCATGCCAAGAAAACGAGAAAAGCACGAGTTTGTCACTTTGCCTTATAACTTATCTCCTCTCGAATTTTGAATGTGGGATGAAGAACCACAAATGGTAGGATTAATCTCAAGCCCGTTTTCTAATAATATTAAATAAATTGAGTTGGCCGAGGGATTAACAGTTGCATCCCTAAGATTCTTGATCTGGACTAGCTTTGTGTTTTATAGAGTCTCCACAAATCTAACTATATCCTAAGTTTACTACATATATCCTAACAGTTGCATCCCTAATTTTACTACCTATATCCTAATCTAAGTCTATCGTATTACTCTAGATATGTTCCAAAGCATACGTCTACAACATAGTCGTGTTGTATTACATAAATCTAATTATAGGATAAATCGCATACATTTATTGTAGTGGGCTTGGTCCTTATTGAACTGTCCAGGTGGACAAAGAGGAAAACTAGAAGGAAAAGCTTAAATTAGGCCGGTCACTTGATGGTCCATCTTGAACAGAAAGCAAAACCTGTAAAAATATCAAGAGCCTTAAAATTGAAAAACCACTTTTGATTGGGTTCTTCAGGATAGTAGTAAGATAATACCACATCACCGGTTCAAGTCCCTAACATTCCTAACCATCAACCTACTAACTAATAACTTAAGCAACAACTCTACCACATAATTATCCAAAATCAAAACCAACTATACGTTGCTTATGTCTAACCATGCCTCCACATATAAATTTTTCTCTCTTTACGGAGCTATCAGAGTTAGGGATGACGACGACCGATGTTGGTTATGATTATCGGATCTTTTAAAGAACAATTATGAAGAAAGAAAAAGTTGGAAAAATTGGGAAGGACAATAATATTTGTTGAAGAGGAAAAGTTTTAAGAATTTTTAAGTGTTGTATATCAACATTTACAAACAACCATTTTACAGGAGTAGATTAACCTAGAAATATTAAATTACTTATACATACAAGCTCAAACCCATTAATAATTAAATAAACCATAATTGCATAAAAGACAATAAAAATTGTTACAACTTTCAATTTGTTGACAATCAATACTTAAACTCACAATCTCTCCCGTAAGTTTGATTTGGTTTGAGATTCTTCACACTGAGTAGCTCTCGCAACTCCGCAAATTTAACTCTTGCTAGTGCCTTGGTGAGAATGTCCACACATTGTTCTTTCGTGCTTATGATGATCTGTCGGTTCTTGACACATACATGAGTGAAGTGGAACCAAGTGTCGATGTGTTTGATGCATACATGAAATATCAAGTTCTTCATTAATGCTATTGCAGACTTGTTGTCGACATAGAGGCTACTAACCTCAGCTCGTATTTGAGCACCTCGCTCAACAAGTTTCTCAGTCAAAGTTCTTGACACCACGTTGTAGTAGCTGCCATAAACTCTACCTCACAAGAAGACAAAGCAATAGTTCGTTGCTTTTAAGATTGCTAGGTGATCACATTTCCGTTGAGATAAAACATCATCCCTCCGATGCTTTTTCTATCGTCTGTGTCACTAGTTAGGTCGCTGTTAGTAAAACCAACGAGTTCTTCAACTTCTTGTCCTCTTCTTAATTGAATCTCATAGCTCGTTGTTCTATTCACGTAACGAAGAATGTGTTTTACTTCATGTTCGTGTAGAGTGGTAGGTTGCTTCATGTATTGACTCATTATGCCAAATACATAATAAATATCAGGTCGAGTGTGCGTCAAGTACCTGAGACACCCGATGATACACCTATGCTCCTTCGGATCCACTAAGTTTCCTTCCACATCCTTTTCGAACTACAACTTTGTTTCCATCAGATACTTGCTCGGGTTCCAATCCTCCATTGTGAACTATTTCAACACCTTCTTTGCATAAGCTGCCTGCTTCAACTCATTGTTATCTTTCTTCTAGTCCACGTTGATACCAAGGTAGTACGAGAGTAGCCCGAGATCACTCATCTTTAACTCCTTCATCATATGCTTTTTGAACTCCTCAACGCCCTTGATACTTGATCTTTTCTTGACCAAGTCATCGACATATACGCCAATGATGTGTACTTCTTCTCTATGGTTTCTCGTGTACATAACTTTATCTTGAGAACATTTCACAAAGTTGAGACTCAGCATTCTCTTGGTGAGGCAAGTGTTCCACACCCTTGGTACTTGATGTAGTCCGTAGAGAGCCTTATATAACTTGTACACCTTGTGCTCTTTATTTTTTATGATGAAGCCTTCAAGTTGAGCGACGTAGACTTCTTCTTCGATGTCAACATTGAGAAATGATGATTTCTCAATGTATCGACTCATTATGCCAAATACATAACAAATATCAGGTCGAGTGTGCGTTAAGTACCTGAGACACCCGATGATACACCTATGCTCCTTCGGATCCACTAAGTTTCCTTCCACATCCTTTTCGACGTACAACTTTGTTTCCATCGGATACTTGCTCGGGTTCCAATCCTCCATTATGAACTATTTCAACACCTTCTTTGCATAAGCTGCCTGCTTCAACTCATTGTTATCTTTCTTCTAGTCCATGTTGATACCAAGGTAGTACGAGAGTAGCTCGAGATCACTCATCTTTAACTCCTTCATCATATGCTTTTTGAACTCCTCAATGCCCTTGATACTTGATCCTATCTTGACCAAGTCATCGACATATACGCCAATGATGAGTACTTCTTCTCTATGGTTTCTCGTGTACATAGCTTTATCTTGAGAACATTTCACAAAGTTGAGACTCAACATTCTCTTGGTGAGGCAAGTTTTCCACACCCTTGGTACTTGATGTAGTCCGTAGAGAGCCTTATATAACTTGTACACCTTGTGCTCTTTATTTTTTATGATGAAGCCTTAAGTTGAGCGACGTAGACTTCTTCTTCGATGTCAACATTGAGAAATGATGATTTGACATTCAAACGATGGATCTCCCATTCACGGTGAGCCGTGACAAACAAGAATTAGCCTAATTGTGTCATCTTTCGCCACATATACAAATGTCTCCTTAAAGTGAATGCCTTACTTCTACACGTAGTCTTTTTCTACCAATCTCGCTTTGTGTTTGAGGATGTTGCCTTTACTGTCTCTTTTCAACTTGAATACCCACTTTAACCCGATGGTCGTGTGACTAGGTGGTTAGTTAATGAGTTCTTATGGTCTTGTTCTTTTTGATGGACTCAAGCTCTTTCTTCATGGTCTCATACAATGCTCTTCAGCTGCCGTCTCGTGATATGTTGTTGGCTCATTAGTGTTCAGAAACAACAATTCATCACCGTCCATCTCTACTATTAGTACCTCCGCATAGACATCTCGTAGGATTCCGAAATCTATAGAATTTTGTACGAGCTAGTTGTTGTCATTTCACCACTTCCACTTCTTCTCCTCGTTAAACACGGCATCTCTGCTCACACAAATTTTCCCGCAAGTTGGATCAACAAACTTGTGTGCATTGCTTCCGTCTTTAAACTTCACATTTCTTGTGATCTTTTAGTCGATCTCATTGAACATCTCTCAATGACCCGTCATATGGCTGCTTGCTCCATAGTCAAGGTACCACACGTCGTTGTGATTATACTTATCACCACTCGCGAGAAGGTTCGTCATGACTTTCTCTTCATTGTTCAACACCACCTCTGGTTCCTCATTGGAAGATTCTTGCATGAACTCTTCGAGGTTCGTCTTCTCATCCTCAGGCAAAGCATTCGTCATTGCCTCAACAAATATTAATGTTGGCTCCTCGTCATATAAGCTAATGAGGTTTGTTTCGTCGTCTTCGGGAAACGCATCAGTCACTCCCTTAGAAACCTTTAATGATGGCTCCTCATCATAGAAGCTAGTGAGGTTTGCCTCATCGTCGGGCCTTTTATTAAGGAACTCAAACTTGTAGTGTCTATACTTTTAATAAGCGTAACACTTCATTGTGCTCTTATCTTTACGGGGCTTGATCTCTTCTTTTCGAGGTGAGCTTTCTCCACGACCTCGCCCTCGACATTGCCCTTAACCACGACTTTGGTTATCTCCACCATTGCCATTGTGACTCGATGATCCAGAAGAAAAATTGGGACATCCATTCATCACGCGTGAGTAATAGGTGCTCCACCTCTTGGTCTCCGTAGCTGCGAAGTCTCTCCTCGTGGACTTTGAGACGACCAATAATCTCATCGACGAACATATTCTTGAGATCACCAAATTTCTCGATCGCGGTATGGCACTAAAGAACTTCTTGACTATAGAGATCTCCTCCATCTTCTCTCTCAACGAGCGAATAATAGTCACGATGTATGTCAATTTTATGGCGAAATCATCCACTTACTCCCCATTCTTCATACGAATCGCCTCAAAGTGCGTCTTCAAGATTTGCACTTTTGCCTCATTTACTCTCTCCACTCTAACATGTATGATATCGTCTCTAGCGTCTCCCATGTTTGCTTGGCGGAATCCTTTTCGACCACCATGAGAAGGACGTCCTCGGGGAGAGATTGATAGATGGTGGAGAGAGTCATTCTATCCATCCGTTCGTCGACATCTTCGAGTATCACGGCTTCCCACACTCCTTGTGCTTGTAAGTTTACCCGCATCTTCAATGCCCACACCGAGTAGTTACTCTTCGTGAGTAACGGATAGGAGAGCATCACGTTCCCTTCTCTTCCAATCTTCATTGTCGCTGCATCTCTGGTTGATCTTGTCGACGACATGTTCTTTTTAAAGGAAAAATATCATGTGACAGCTTGGGTTCTCATTATCAAGGCTATAAGCTACCAAACCGAGAGTATAAACTATCAAAATCATCACACCAAACTCGGCTTCAATTCTATTAAAATCAAAATCGACGCATCTCGTGAGTCAACCCATAAACACAAAATAAGTCGAAAATAGGGCATCGATAGAAAAAGAAGGACACTTAGACTTCCCATGAGGAATGACGAAGCTACAAGCCACCATTTGTCTCGTGCGACCTATCAAACTAACGAAGACAAACTAGGCTACAACTTGTAGAAGATCTCGTGTCACGATCTTCCATCTATGAGCCTAAGTGTTCACCCAAAACTTGTTTATCTCCCTTTGCTGCCAACTGAAAGTATCTTTTCTTCAAACGACGAGTGGAGAGGCTTTAGAGAACCACACTGTGAGTTTAAGCATTGATTGTTAAAAAATTGAAAGTTGTAGACCTTTATTGTTGTTAGCGATATAATATAATAATATATTATATTGATATATTATTATATTATTATATTATACAATATAATATATTATATTATTATATTGTCTTTTATACCATTAGGGTATATTTAATTATTGATGGGTTTGGGTCTGTATGTATAAGCAATTAAGGGTTCTTGGCTAATTACTCCTATATAAGGATTGTTTGTAAAGGTTGAATATACAACACTTAAGATTCTCAAGACTTTTTTCTCTTTAGAAAATATCTATTTTCCAGAGTTTCATATCTTCATAGCTGTTCTTAGAAAGATCCAATAGTCAAAGCCAACATTTGGTATCAGAGCTAGATTGAAGAACATGTCGTCGACAAGATCAACCAGAGATGTGGCGGCAATGAAGATTGGAAGAGAAGGACGCTCTCATATCCGTTACTCACGAAGAGTAACTACTCGGTGTGGGCATTGAAGATGCGGGTAAACTTACAAGCACAAGGAGTGTGGGAAGCCGTGATGCTCGAAGATGTCGACGAACAGATGGATAGAATGGCTCTCGCCGCCATCTATCAAGCACTCCCTAAGGATGTTCTTCTCATGGTGGTTGAGAAGGATTCCGCCAAGCTAGCATGGGAGATGCTAAAGACAATGCATGTTGGAGTGGAGAGAGTCAAGGAGGCAAAAGTGCAAACCTTGAAGACACAATTTGAGGCGATTCGTATGAAGAATGGGGAATCGGTGGATGATTTCGCCATGAAATTGACATCCATTGTGACTGGTATCCGCTCGTTGGGAGAGAAGGTGGAGGAGATCTCCATCGTCAAGAAGTTCCTTGCAGCCTTACCACAAACATACATGGAGATCGTTACAGCGATCGAGCAATTTGGTGACCTCAAGAATATGACTGTCGAGGAGATCGTCGGTCGTCTCAAAGTCCACGAGGAGAGACTTCGCGGATACGGAGACCAAGAGGAGGAGCATCTATTATTCACGCATGATGAATGAATGTCACGAATGAAGAAAAATGGAGAAGCCGATTTTTCTTCTAGATCATCGAGTCGTAGCGGCAACGGTGGAGATAACCGAGGTCGTGGAAAAGGGCAAGGGCAAGGTCAAGGGCGAGGTTGTGCAGAGAGCTCACCTCGACAAGAAGATACCAAACCCCGCAAAGACAAGAACACAGTGAAGTGTTACGCTTGTCAAAATTATGGGCACTACGCGTCTAAGTGCCCTAACAATAGGTCTGACGGTGAGGCAAACCTCACTAGCTTCTATGATGAGGAGCCAGCATTAATGTTTGCTGAAGTAGTGACGAAAGCTTTGCCTGAAGACGATGTTGCAAACCTCACTAGCTTCTATGATGAGGATCCAGTATTAATGTTTGTTGAGGGAGACGAGAAGACAAACCTTGAAGAGTTCATGCAAGAACCATCCAACGAGGAACCAGATGTAGTGTTGTTCAATAAAGAGAAAGTCATGGAGAAACTCCTCGCAAGTGGCGATGAGTGTAATCACACCGATGTGTGGTACATTGACAATGGAGCAAGTAACCATATGACGGGCCATCGAGAGAAGCTCAATGAGCTCGACGAGAAAATTACCGGAAATGTGAAGTTCGAAGACGGAAGCAAGGTGAACAAGTTTCCTAATCTAGCTTGCGGTAAAATCTATGTGAGAAGAGATGCCATATTCGAGGAAGAGAAGAAGTGGGAGTGGTGCAACAACAATAACAAGCTCGTACAAAATTCCGTGGAGTTCGGAATCCTACAAGATGTTTATGAGGAGGCACCACTAGTAGAGATGAATCTTGATGAATTGTTGTTACTCACCACCGACGAGCCAACAACATATCACGAGGCGATAGTGTAAGAGTCGTGGAATGAGGCCATAAACAAAGAGCTCAAGTCTATCAGGAAGAATAAGACATGGGAGCTCACTAACTTACCACCCGATCACAAGACCATCGAGTTAAAGTGGGTTTTCAAGTTTAAAAGAGACAGTGAAGGAAACATTCTCAAGCACAAAGAGAGATTGGTAGAAAAAGGCTATGTGCAGAAGCAAGGTAATGATTTTGAGGAGAACTTTGCACTGGTGACGAAACATTACACAATCAGGTTAATTCTTGGTATCGAGGTAGACTAGAAGAAAGATAGTATTGAGGTGAAGCAGGAAGCTTATGTGAAGAAGGTGTTGAAACAGTTTGCAATGGAGGATTGTAACTCTAGCAAGTATCATATGGAAGCAAAGTTGCAGCTCGGAAAGGATGTGGAAGGAAGCTTAGTGGATCCGAAGGAGTATAGGCGTATCATCGAGTGTCTCAGGTACTTGACGCACACTCGACCTGATATCTCTTATGTAGTTGACATAGCGAGTCAATACATGGAGAAGCCTACCACTCTACACCAGCAGGCAATAAAACACATTCTTCGTTACGTGAAGGGAACGACGAATTATGGGATTAAGTTAAGAAGAGGATGAGAAGTTGAAGAACTCGTTGGTTTTACTAACAACGACCTAGTCGGTGACATAGATGACATAAAAAGTACTAGAGGGATGGTGTTTATCTCAACGGGAATCTGATCACGTGGAAATCTCAGAAGCAACGAACTGTTGTTTTATCTTCATGTGAGGCGGAGTTTATGGAAGCTACTACAGCGTCGTGCCAAGGACTTTGGCTAAGAAACTTATTGAGCGAGGTGCTCGGATGCGAGCCAAGGCCGGTAACCCTCTATGCTGACAACAAGTCCGCAATAGCATTAATGAAGAACCCGATGTTTCATGGACGTAGCAAACACATCGACACTCGGTTCTATTTTATCTGTGAATGCGTCGAGAATCGACAGATCGTTGTAGAGTTCGCAAGCACTAGAGAGCAGCGTGCATACATTCTCACTAAGGCACTAACAAGAGTCAAATTTGCAGAGATGCGAGAGCTGCTCGGTGTGAAGAATCTCGAACCAAATCAAGCTTATGGGGGAGATTGTGAGTTTAAGCATTGATTGTCAGAAAATTGAAAGTTGTAGACCTTTATTGTTGTTAGTGTATATAATATAATAATATATTATATTGATATATTATTATATTATACAATATAATATATTATATTATTATATTGTCTTTTATACCATTAGGATATATTTAATTATTGATGGGTTTGGGCCTGTATGTATAAGCAATTTAGGGTTCTAGGCTAATTACTCCTATATAAGGATTGTTTGTAAATGTTGAATATACAACACTTAAGATTCTCAAGACTTTTTCCTCTTTAACAAATATCTATTTTCCAGAGTTTCATATCTTCATATCTGTTCTTAGAAAGATCCAATAGTCAAAGCCAACACACAATCGTCATGAGGTTCCAAAATGACGTCAATAGAGGTGTCTACAACAATGAAGGCAACTTTGAACGGTGATACATGTCCTGTCAGAAGTTATCCTAAAGCTAACCTGCTCTACTAAAGATGTTCGATCTTTATCGATCAATATTTAATGCTATAGTGCACTAAAAAAGGAAAATCACTGAACCAATAACGGATATCTGAAAAACAAAAGGGGAAGCTAAAAACCTAAAAGCTAAAAAGTTTAAACTCAAATATTTTTCTAATTTCTCAATAATTAAAAATAGATGGCAATTCGTAAACGAAGCCAGATAGAAAATGTCAAAGTTTGTAAGGGACGTATTTTAGGTCGTACAAGTTGATATGCAAACGAAAATTGTGACAAACGAGAAACTGAAGTTCTGCACAACTTTAGTTTGTCTTCTTAATTAAGACACCGGATAAAGAGTCAATACCGATTGAGAGATGATGAAGTTAGTCTCCATATAAGAGATTGTTGAGTTGTGATGTAATTATAAACTATAATTAAGTTAATTAGAATTTATTGAGTTTGTGTTTAGGCATAAACGTTGTTTAGATTTTATTATCTTAAAGTTACCCGATAAATATGTTGTTATAAATAATTTTATTGTGGTAAATATAATATCAAAGAGATAAACAGTGTGAAATAAAACTTTGTATTCTTTTTGTTCATGATGAAATTATGTGGCGGCTGAAAGACTGAAGTGGACGTAACTATTTTGATTGAACAATTATAAATCTGTATATTTTCGTATTCTTGTTTTTTTTTTAAATCTTTTTAAATATATTATATTTGGGACATTTAATTCCTAACATTAAGTTAGTTTATATTTTAGTTTATATCGGAAAAAAAATCTTCTTTCATCTATTCTTGAAATTTCGAAAGTAAAATAATATCTTACTCCAAATCTAAAATGCTATATAAGAAATGAACCACTTGAAGAGTTGAACAACTTAAAGAGTCAAAACTAAGAAGATATAATTTTTCTTAAATAATAATAAATACTCAAATTAAATAAAAGAATTGATGTAGAAACTATATGATATCCTCCCAATGCTAACGCATCACATTTATCACCTCCATTAATAGTTTTTGATAAATACTCACCAACTTAAATATTTTTCTCATAATCTTCTTGCATAAAAATTACATTCTATTTTAGAAGTACTAAATTAGTTTTAAATATTAAAAAGTTTATTACTTGTACATGAATATTTTAAAAAAGTCTAAGAACTATTAAGTTGTTTCAATTATTTACAAAACAAAAATTAGAATTATTTAAAATGAATATTCATATCCATATGGACCATCTCCAATAAGATTAGATAATCGGTTGGTGTCAATCAGTTATGACGGTGAGATTTCAAGATCGACTTCATATAAATATTGTTTTAAATATTTTAAATCATATTTACGATAAACTTATTATAAAAATTTTAAAAAATAATTATATTATTAACTCAAGATATTTATTTCCTTTAAATTTGTCTTTAAAATAAATCATTTTTTTCTCTAACATATCTTAGGTAGTATATAAAAGTTTCATGTCAGGCCTAATGAGTATTTTTCTTTTCTTTCAATTTGATAAAGAAAATTATTCAAATTAAATCAAAACATTATTTAACAAATAAAATCTATAGTTAAATCATGATCTCATTTGAAATATATATATATTACATAAGTTTATAAGTTTAATTATTTTTACATAAGGAATGTAAAAAATACAAAATATCGTGTCATGTCGGTACACAATATGGGGATCAATATAAATAAAAGAAAAGACCATTAAAAAAGGTTTTAATTTTGTTAAAGTAGTGGGGTCTGTACTTTCCAAATTTAAAATAAATGAAAGAAAATTACAAATAATATGATACTATCTACTTCTATCTTATTTTTGTCTTAAAAAAATTATGATACTTTTGAGTTCCATGATTATTAACTTTACACCATTCATATATTTTAAGTATGTAAAAAAAATATATTGAACCAAATAAATTCGATTAAAATTTAAAATTTAGAAGATTTACACAATAATGGGATAAGTGTTAATAATTAAACTTCTCTTAATAGTTAAGTTCAACCATTAAACTATAATAAACTATTATATAAATCTTTTTAATCTTGATATTTTTAATCTTATTTTTTAAATTTAAAAGATTTTTTTTTTAACGGATGGTCTTGCAAATTAACAACTCAATATATTTACTCTAATAAAATGAATTGTGCGTTATAATGTAAATACTAAATTATTTGAAAAAAAATTAGGTTTATATAATTAAATATTAGGAATACATAAGTGTGAAGGTTAAGTCAAATGATCTTGTGGACTCTATTATTGAGTTATAAGTTTGATAGATATGAGTGTAAACAAAATCAATCACCGTCCAAATCTATCCGATCTAAATAATCTAAAATTCAACCAAATCAAATCCTTAACAATTGATAAAATTATCAAACTTAATCCAAAGATTTGGTTACTTGATTTAGTAGTGGTCAAATCGACTGAACAAACAATAATAGTTAAAAAATTTTTAAAAAAATCTAAGTTAATTTAGTTACCATTTATAATTAATATCTAAATATTTTTGTAATAATTAAGTTATTAAACTTTGTTATTTTTTTCAAAACAATTTTTATTTTTATGTATAATTAATTATATTATTTAAAACTATTTATTTGATAAACAAATAAAAACGATCAAATTAATTAACTCCACCTAACATCTTCTAATCGATCAAAACAAAATGACCAACAAACCGAAATCGGTTGTACATCTAGTGTACAACTTGACCGAATTGCTTACATTCCTAAATCTTATGTTAAACTTATTTAGATACATTTTTTTTTCAAACAATTTATTTTAATGTATAATTATATTATTTAACAATATTTTTTGAGAAACAAATAAAAACGATCAAACTAATTAACCCGACCTAACCAATTTTTTTTAAGAGCATCTCCATCTAATTCAACCCCTAAACTTAATTTAGGCATATCTTATACATCAAACTTATTTATATAATTTATTATTTTAATTTATTTATATAATTTTATATAACTTCATTCATTTATGAAATATTTTTTATATAACATAAATTTATAATAATGTTCAAAATTGACAATAATGTTAAAAAAAAATTATAATAATGTTAAAAAAATATTATTTTAGTTTTTTAATTATAATTTTTGAATCATTAATAATTTTTTTTAATTAATTTATAAACAAATTTAAAATAATAGGGTAATATTAAAATATTGTGATATAATTTATAACATTGTAAAATATATGAGGTAATATTAAAAAGTTACAAAAGTTGATGTAAATAAGAATATTATAATAATATTATTTTAGGTTTGAGAATGAGTTTTTCGGTTAGAGAAGAATTATTGTTGGATGAGACATTTATATCGAAATGAGTTTAAAAATTAATTTTTCAGTTGGAGATGGTCTAACGATCAAACCAAATTGACAAACAAACGTAAACCGATTTTAACAGTTTGTTTGTGCATTTAGTGTACAACTTGACCGAATTTATTACGCCCCTAAATCTTATGTTAAACTTATTTAGATACATTTTATTTATTGTTATTATTAAAAAATATTAAGTATATTTATATTATATAATAATGCTTTTGACAAACAAATAAAATCAGTTAAACCAATTCAATCAATTAAATTGATCCGAATAATAAGAGAACAAAAGTCAACAATTTAATTATTTAATTATGAATCTTGTATATACAAACAAATATATTTTTAAATTGTATTTATAGGACTTAACAAACCATATTTGTTTTTAAAAAGAAAAGAAAACCAACCTTTCTTAAAAGAGGAAAGAATTTATGAGAGAAATAAAAAAATAAAATTTACTTTAATGATTAAATAAGTATAAAATAACAAAGGAATTGTGGGACCGCTTACTCCAATCAATGTTCTATAGTTCTTTGTCTTCGACATTTATTTATAGTGTTTAATATCCATGTTAACTTAAGAATTAATTAGCATCATTATTAAGTTACTAATTCAATTTTAAAAGACAGTTATTCTCTCTTTGTCCTCAAAAGAAGCTAGTAATTCAATTTTAAAACCGATTTAATTTTTTTACTCAAAATCTGTAACCCATAAAATCCACCTGAGAGAGAGAGAGAATGAGTGATGCTCATTGTCGGCTGGTTGGGACTGAGCTAAGACCCATTCGGATTTACAGCTTATCAATGGCTAGATTCTTAAAGACATCACCACATTAGAGAGAGAGATAAGATTATAGTGACAGAGTACAATCGATTAAGGGGAAAATGAAAGCAAATGGGCATTCTGGGTGTTGGTTTCTTCACAAACACACAGACATTCTTGCTAAGATTGTCATCTCCATCCTCTTAATCGGTGTGGGTTTCAGGGTTTTCTCTCCAAGATTAAACCCTTCACCATCTATTGCAGAAAAAGAAACGCCTTTTCTTCAAGAAGAAGAAGAAGAATCAATAGCGGTTACTTTTGATCCACCTGCAAACCCAGATCAGATCTCTATTATTGAAGGTGAAACATCTTTTTTTAACTCACATGTTTCACTAGAACTAGTCTGAATCTGATGATGCTTAATGTTTGTGAATCAGAAACAAAGAAGTGTGATCTGTTTAATGGTGATTGGATCCCGAACATTGCTGGTCCTGCTTATACAAATGAAAGTTGTAGCTTAATTGAAAACCATCAGAATTGTATGATGAATGGGAGACCTGATACTGGTTATCTTTATTGGAAATGGAAGCCTCGAGATTGCAATTTGCTTGCTTTTAATGGAAAGAGATTTTTGAAGATGATGAGGAATAAATCTTGGGCGTTAATTGGTGATTCTATTACTCGGAATCATGTTCAGTCATTACTCTGCATTCTCTCCAAAGTAAGCATTTTCTCTTGTAATTCTTAATTTCTTATGCTAGCAAAGCTTCTAAGAGTCATTCTCATGTGAAAGTACCTAAATTATAGTGGGGTCATGGTCCCTGTATCATCTAAACTGTATTGATCACTCATGGTCATGAAAAGAAAAATGATTTAACTTTTTAGATGTTAAAATTTGTATTAATAAAGTTGTTGGAATTGGACATGTTAGTTAGAACCCATAATCTCTTTAAAGCATGTCTTTAAAGAACCAACTCAAACAAGAATCATCACTCTCTTTTGTAGATTTAGATGAGATGAGATGAGATCACGTTTGAAAACATAATTTAGTCTTGGAATTTTATTGACTGTTTCTTATTTGGATCCAAATTCAGATCTAGATCTATAAACAAAAAGTGTTTAGGCTTTCCACAACTATTTCATATTCAACATCAAAAATTTGTTCACTTTCAAGGCAGTCAAAGTGCTGTTGGTATTGCCCAGTTTAGAGATTCTACCAATAAATGTAGGTTTAATATCCATGATGACCAGGATACTTAGAGTTAGAAAGGTTTGAACATTATGTAATGAAAAAATTTTAGGGGCTTCGCATCTAGCCTCGAATTCCTATTTCAAAAGAAGAACATAGTGTAAGAAATTTTAAAAAAAAATACCCTTTAGAAAAAATCGAACCCAGGACAAAATAAACAATGTTTATCTTAAAAATCACTTCACTACTAGTCTATTCTAAGTTTTAAATGATTTGGATATATAAAGGTTTACATTGATCGCAGCCTTTGATTATGGTTGTTTTCTCATAGTTATTCTTATAAAGAATACAGATATGATAATATTCGATATAAATTAAATATGCTAGTAATAATTAAGAAAACACGTAAATAACACAATATATTTGTGAAAACTTAAGAGCGGAGAAAACTAAGGGTCGAGAATACAACTTTTCATTATGTTGTTAATAGTAGACTACAATTTGAGAAGATTGACGACTTATTTATCTTACATTATAATTTTTTTTAACTAAGACTATATATTTAAATGTCATATGATTGGGACTAAGTGGATTAGTTTGAAATATTTAAATTTTCTTTCATCAAATCACGAGCCTAATCTTAGACTTCTCCGTGTCACCATAACTTATGTTTTCAGTTTTAAAATACTTTCAAAGTGTTGTTTTTTAAACCAAGTGCCCCATGATCTCATTTTAAGGAATCATTACACATTTCTCATTTTAAAGCATCATTACACATTTTTCATCTTGTAACATCAAGTACCTTATGATGAGCATAAATTGTCACCAATATGTTGGAAGTAACTAAGTTGTCTTTAAACTTATATATATATATATATAATTAGAAGAATCAAGAACTTTCAAGTATTGAATCGACACGTTTGTTTAAGTTAAGGGACCGGAGTGTATCCCTTTCATTTATCAATGGCTTGTATATTTCCGTGGCTTTAAGAACACTATCCATTTGGCAAAATACTTTAATCTTTATGAACATTTAATTCTCCAACTAGAACTGAAATATTTCCCCTGACTTTAGGTTGAGCAAGCCATTGAAGTGTACCACGATTCTGAGTATAAATCGAAAAGGTGGTATTTCCCCTCCCACAACTTCACTGTCTCGGTTATTTGGTCGCCTTTTCTAGTAAAAGCGGCCATTTTCGAGAACAACGACGGTATCTCTACATCTGAAATCAAGCTGCAGCTTGACAAACTAGACCAAACATGGACCAAACAATTTCAACAATGGGACTACATGATCTTCTCAAGCGGTAAATGGTTCATAAAAACCGCAATCTACTATGAAAACAATACCGTTTCAGGCTGCCATTATTGTGCCAACAAGAAAATAAAATCCATGGGCTACAATTCCGCTTATCGACAGGTCCTTAAGAGCGTATTTAACTTCATCTTGGAATCAAATTACAAAGGCATGATTTTTTACCGAACAACAACTCCAGATCATTTCGAGGACGGGCAGTGGTTTTCAGGTGGGAGCTGCCGAAGAACGGAGCCTGCTAAGGAAGGCGAGTATAAGCTAAACGAGCTGATTCAAATCCTGCGTGATGTCGAACTTGAAGAATTTGCAGAGGCTGAAGCTCGAGCATTGGAGAAGGGTATAAATCTTAAACTCCTTGATCTAATCGAGCTCACTTTGACGAGACCAGATGGACACCCGGGGCCTTACAGGCATTTCCAACCCTTTGCAAAGGATGAAAACGCGAAGGTCGGTAGCGATTGTCTACATTGGTGCTTGCCTGGTCCGATTGATTCGTGGAACGATGTGATTATGGAGATGGTACTAAATAGGTAGAAGAATGTAATCTCAGGCTGTTTGATGTTGATGGCATCTGTGTAACAAAAGTAGTATTATCATATCAATGGTTTGAGTTATCTTGCATTCAAGTGAACTAATTTGTGCCCTATTAGGTATTTTACCACTATGCACTTGTAAAATTGTTGTAAGCTATTCAATAGTGCCTTATCTATATATATAGTTGGGGAAATTTGATAATATAACCCTAAAAAGAAGGAAAATTTGATATTTAACCTCCATAATAAAGTTTTTGTTTTTTAACCTTTTTTTTAAATTTTTTCCAATTTTACCCTTAATAACCTTTTTACTTTTTTTTTATTTTTTTTTATTTTTCTTTCTTTTCTTTTCCTTTCCTCTTCCCCGCTTTCCCTTTCCCCCGACCGAGTTACACTTCCCCTTCTTCTTCTCCCAAGCCGGGATCCGCTGCGCACGACAACACTCGACTCCCACGATCGCCGACTCCCCCTCGAGCCCAAGCCCCAGCCGGACGATAGCCAACCCCGGCGACGCTGAGCTTCCTCAGGTTTTCACATTCTATTCTTCCTTTCTCGTTCTATTCCTAAATGCCGAACAAACCTGAATGTTTAGTTAGGGTTCACCTGAACAAACCTGAATGCTTAAAAACCTGATTACTTTTAGAGTTTTAGTTTAGGGTTTAGTGTGGCGTGGGCGTGGGGCGTGGGGCGTGGGGCGTGGGGCGTGGGGCGTGGGGCGTGGGGCGTGGGCGTGGGGGGTGGGCGTGGGGGGTGGGCGTGGGGCGTGGGCGTGGGGGGTGGGCGTTGGGCGTGGAGGGTGGGCGTTGGGCGTGGGGGGTGGGCGTTGGGCGTGGGGGTGGGCGTTGGGCGTGGGGTAGGCGTGGGAGTTGAGCGTGGGGAGTGGTTTTGAGTGTACAAGCATTTTGAGAAGTCTTTGGCTATCTGTCCTTTATGCATTGTGAGAATTTGTTGATTATCATTGCTTTCTTATTTAAGAGTGATAATAATTTCAATTTTTTCCCTCTCCCTAAAACTATGTTTGCCTTATGATTATTTTATAGGATCCATCTGAGGATGCGGTTGTAACAGTATGCGGGCATATATTTTGCTATCAGTGTGTTTCAGAATATTTAACTGGAGATGACAACACATGTCCTGCCCCTAGATGCAAAAAGCAACTTAGTACCGACAGAGTATTCTCCAAAGCTACCTTAATTAATTGTATTTCAGAAAAAACTGAGAGAGATTCTGTGGACAAATCCCATTTTCGAGAGACATCTAATGTCATGAAGAACGATTTCACTTCAGCTAAAATAAAGGTTGTTCTCGACATTCTTCAATCACGTCATAAGACAGAGCCTTCTGAAATGATTGATGATCCGAAGATCCAATACCTGGGTAGTTCTTCTTCTGATGCTGGAAGACCAATAAAGACAATAATTTTGTCTCAGTGGACAAGCATGTTGGATTTGGTTGGCCATGCACTGGACCAGTCTGATATAGAATTCAGGAGGCTTTATGGGAGGTTTCAAGAGATAGGGCTGAGGTTTCTGAAAAATTTTCAATAATTTTCTTACCAATCAATATTTTGATGTCTGTGAAATAGATATTCAATCGTATGCATTCAATTGTTACATTGTAGATAACGGTAATGGTGATGTCACTAAAGGCTGGAAACCTTGGGTTGAATATGGTGTCTGCTTGTCAAGTTATCCTTTTGGATTTGTGGTGGAATCCAGCTACAGAAGACCAGGCAATTGAAAGAGCTCATAGAATTGGACAGACGCTGCCAGTTACATTATTTCGCCTAACTATTAAAGACACGGTTGAAGATCGGATTTTGACTCTCCAGGTAACTTCTTATATGTGCTTTCTTAACCCATCATATTTGAGATTTTTGCCTATTTGGGATTGTTTTGGTTTGGAAGTTCAAATAATTTGCTTCTTAACCTATTATTTCACAGGACGAGAAGAGGAAAATGGTTGCATCTGCCTTTGGTGAAGATCAAGTTGGTGCATCTGCAACCGGGCTAACAGTGGAAGATCTCAATTACATTTTCCTTGGCAGAACGTAATATTATTCAACTGTCTTCACTTATCATATTTTGAATGTGTTATTTTGGCAGAAAAAAAGAAGTCGAAAGTACATTAGTCATGTTGTCTTGAAAGTTAATTATAATGGCTACACTTGATGCTTAGAATTGTTTTTTAGTCCCCATCAAATGCACCTTAAAAGATGTATATAGCAAGGTAGTCATGTTTAAGTTATTATTTTTTTCTTGTTGCTCAATATACATAGTTCAAACTTATATTATTTTACTCGTATGCCAATTTCCTTATTGAATGGGAAAAGCTGTGATATTATCTGTAGGTTTTAAATAAATGCTGTCAATTTTGTTAAAATGTTAACCATTAATATTAATAGAGTAAAAAAGTTATCATTTTCATAAAATCAATGAACTCACATACATGCTTTCTTCTTCAATAAATAAGAATACAAATTGCTTACATAAAAATAAGTATCAAGTCTTCAAAGTTTTACAGCCAATGATGAATGATAGTGTACCTGTTTTATCCTACAAACATTTTTCAAATTCTAGAGAAGACCAAAGTTCTGTCGGTGTCGTGTGAAGACTAGCGAAACTCGTCATGATTCTCAAAGTCGTCTTCCTCTTCCTCGCTGAATATAGCACTATAAAACACATAGGGGTTATCTATCATTTCTGTCAAGCTTAACTTTCCATCCTTATCCGAATCAGCCTGCAATCATTTCTGTTGTTTTGCATAATAACGCTCTGATGGATGAAGTTTTCCAATGACCGGTACCAATTCAATGTCCGACAAGTATCTACACCAAAAATAGTAAGTTTATTATGTAAGATTCTTACGGTTTTAATAACAGCACAATGATGAAAGAAATGAACAAGAAAGATCAGACAACCTGTTTGCGTCCTTATCAAGCTGTGCAAACAACTTTCTGGCAGGGGCCTCTCTTGCATCTTCAGATTCTTGTTACTCAAAATTTACAAGTTTCCTAAAACTGGAGGATACAAAGTTTGAGAGATTTGGCTCTAAATAAATTCAAACTACTGTATGAATAGTGAAAAAATTTATATAATCGAGTCTAGAAGTATCCAGAGTCGAAACTTGCCCCCATCAAACGACCCCTGAGGAAAGACGTAATACAAGCTGTCTTCCAATAACACTGCAAATTAAAGAATGTCACAGACAAATAATGAATCAAGCAAGACTTAACCAATTTGGAAGAAAATAAGGAGTATTCTGGCGGAGATCAAACCTTTTGGCATAGTAATATCATAAGTTCGGCTAATATGAATGTTTGGACAATCTCTGAAATAAGAACCATAGAAGGCCATAATCCATAACCAAAAGCTGTCAATAGCCGACCTCGAGTATCCAAAACCTGTTAAACAAAATATTATCCTTCTAATTGCAACACAAAGACTTCAAATCAACCATTTTACTTCAATTCATGTCAGGCATATTCCATTTTTTTTACAGAAATTGTTAAATTTATAACGACAGGTTAATGCTTCCTGCCTAAAAGTCTCAAATTGACATATTTTAAGGTAGGTCAACTAACAAATTATCAGAGGACACAAAAGATAGAGATGACAACATAATACAATATTACTATCCATTGCACGATAATCACACATTTGGATTTTGATTAACTCAGCATATACAAAAAAAGAGTTCAAGGCAAACCTAGAGAACCCAATGAGCACAACTCAAGAACCTTGCAACTCCCAGGGCAAACACATAGTGAGCAGTAAAAGGCTCAACAATATTTGGAGTCAAACACGCAAACAAGAATTAACCTACTCTCTGCAGAACTCAACGATAACAGTAAAAAATTATTGTAAGATCATTCTTGCCTTATATTTTGCATCACCCAGAGCTGAAGAAGAACAGAAACAGCTTCTAAGTATACACAAAATGCATAAAGGACAAACAGCTTCTAAGAACATAGTTTTAGGGAGAGGGAAAAAATTGAAATTATTATCACTCTTAAATAAGAAAGCAATGATAATCAACAAATTCTCACAATGCATAAAGGACAGATAGCCAAAGACTTCTCAAAATGCTTGTACACTCAAAACCACTCCCCACGCTCAACTCCCACGCCTACCCTACGCCCTACGCCCAACGCCCACCCCCCACGCCCACCCCCCACGCCCAACGCCCAACGCCCAACGCCCAACGCCCACCCTCCACGCCCAACGCCCACCCTCCACGCCCAACGCCCACCCCCCACGCCCACGCCCCACGCCACACTAAACCCTAAACTAAAACTCTAAAAGTAATCAGGTTTTTAAGCATTCAGGTTTGTTCAGGTGAACCCTAACTAAACATTCAGGTTTGTTCGGCATTTAGGAATAGAACGAGAAAGGAAGAATAGAATGTGAAAAACCTGAGGAAGCTCAGCGTCGCCGGGGTTGGCGAGCGTCCGGCTGGGGCTTGGGCTCGAGGGGGAGTCGGCGATCTTGGGAGTCGAGTGTTGTCGTGCGCAGCGGATCCCGGCTTGGGAGAAGAAGAAGAAGGGGAAGTGTAACTCGGTCGGGGGAAAGGGAAAGCGGGGAAGAGGAAAGGAAAAGAAAAGAAAAGAAAAGAAAGAAAAATAAAAAAAAATAATAAAAAAAAAAAAAAAAAAAAGTAAAAAGGTTATTAAGGGTAAAATTGGAAAAAATTTAAAAAAAAGGTTAAAAAACAAAAACTTTATTATGGAGGTTAAATATCAAATTTTCCTTCTTTTTAGGGTTATATTATCAAATTTCCCATATAGTTGCCATAGGCACTAGAAAAGAACAATAGTGTAACTACAACAAGAATCATCAAACTCACACGCACAACAAGTTGATTACCTTCCATCGGGTCCCCACCCTTATGTCACAATCACGCATTTTTCTTTGTGGGTTATTTAGATGTTATTGTCACCAGGCTCAGGGGATTTTAGGACAAATTCTTTAACCATTTTCTCTTGTAAGTTGGTAATCTTATTTGCTAAAAATTACACTTAAATAATATAAGAATACAATACAATCATAATAGAATAGATACAATATATTATTTAATGATATGAAAAAAATCTTCTCGTTTGCTCCTAGACTTGTGAAATTACAGTTATCTTAAACATTTTTACCGTGTTCCGTTTGTGCTAGAGAGTTTCGTCGGTGACTGCTTCCTAAGGTACAACGAAACCTACAATGATTTAGCACAGAAAATCACTACAACAACGAACTAGACAAAAATACCTATATCACAATCACCGGGTTTTGCACAAAAATGGTCGAGTCAAGAAACTCGAAGAACACTCACAAGAACACTCACAAGAATACTCACAAGAACAAGGAAATACTTTTAGAATTCTAGAGTGAGAAGTGATAAGATAATGTGTAGAGAGAAATACAAGATGAATGGATATTTATAGTTGAAAATTAAATTCATAATCAATTTTTAATCCAACGGCTACTAATCCATCATCCATTCATCCAACGGTTATCCTTGCTTTTCTTTTCATCATCCTTGCATGTTACATTCAACAATAAGTATTTTGTAGTTATAATAACAATTAACACCATTTGTTAATTCCCTCATTCAAAACATTAATGTTAATTGTAACAATTAATAAATTTAATTCACAATGAATTTGATGTGAATTTCATTTGAATTAAATTTCACCTTAATTCACATCTAATTTTGATGTGAATTTTATTTGGATTAATTTCACTTTAATTCACATTTGAAATTCATGTGAACTTCATTTGGATTAATTTCAAAATTAATTCACATTTGAATTTGATGTGAATTTTATTTGGATTTCACCACTAATTCACATTTGAATTTGGTGTAAATTTTATTTACTCAAATAACATTTCCATTTAATTAATGGAATTAGTTTAATTCTAAAAATCCCCCACATTAATAGAAATTGAAATATTAACCCGGTGAAATGTTCAATAGTTGAATTTTACATAGGATAGGTAGGTGTAACTCTTTGAACTTTCCCTTATTAAAGTATATAACTTCACAAGCCGATTAGTAGACTCAATGTCTTTGAACTATTCTGTCTTTTGTGTAAACGATTACACACTTTCACATAGAATTTTTCTTGATACATGTTAGTTCTCATGATTGTGTTCGTTTTGGCCATGAACGCTCGCTTGATTTAGTGAGAGGGTCTAGAATTGAGTCGGACAATTCTTTCGAAGTGGCCACACTTCTCTCTCACATAAGTGATCTCTTTGTTCACAAAGAATCATTAAAATTCATGTGCTTATCCTTTCCCAAAATACTATTTTATCGTAGGATTTTTCACCCATAGTAATATACCAAGTTCAGTACAATTAGCTTGTCCCATTGAACCTAGTTATTGCGATCTTCAGTCATCATATATTGGGTTTACCTTCATACTAACTTATTGTAGGCTTAAATTCCATTCCATGTGAGGACTTTAACACCAACTCTCTATTTAACCCTTTGGTTAGCGGATCCGCAATATTATCTTTTAATTTTACGTAATCAATTGAGATGATTTCAATAGAGAGTAATTGTCTAATGGTAATATGTCTACGACGTATATGTCTAGACTTACCATTATGCATATGACTATTAGCTCATCCGATCGCAGATTGACTATCACAATGAATATAAATTGCTGGTACGGGCTTAGACCACATTGAAATATTTTTTAAGAATAGACGTAGCCATTCAACTTCTTCACCAAACTTGTCAAGAGCTTTAAATTCAGATTCCATCGTGGATCTAGCAATAACAGTTTGTTTATAAGATTTCAAGATATAGTTGCACCTCCAAGTGTAAATACATATCCAATTGTTGACTTAGAGTCTTTCATATCTGAAATCCAATTAGCATCAAAGTACCCTTTGATAATAGCAGGATGTCTCGTGTAGTGCAGACCATAATCATGAGTATTTCTCAAATACCTAAGTAATCGTACAATGACTTTCCAATGTTTATTACTCAGATTACTCGTGTATCTACTTAGTTTGCTTACTACATAGGCTATATTTGGTCTTGTACAACTCATTTAGTACATTAGACTCCCAATAATTCGAGAATATTCTAATTGAGAAACACTCTTTCCACGATTTTTAGATAGATGTTGACTCGTATCTATCAGAGTTTTAGCCAATGCAGAATCATCCTTGTTAAAATTTTCAAGGATCTTATCCACATAATGTGATTGACTTAGAACTATCCCTTCGGATGTTCTAATCACTTTGATTCCAAGAATCACATCAGCCAATCCCACATCTTTCATGTCAAACTTTGAATTTAATATATATTTAGTGGATTTAACCATTTTATCATTACTTTCAATGATAAGTATGTCATCTACATAAAGACATAAAATGACGTAACTATTTTTTGTGTCTTTAATATAAATACATTTATCACATTCATTGATCTTAAAATCCACTTAATATAATAACATTGTTAGATAAAATTAGATCGGTTCACATAAACCTAACTTAAATAAACCTTCCATGCAGGAACAAGGAACCGGACCGGTCAAACAAAAGAACCGGCTAAAGAAAACTAGCCGGTCAAGTCACTAAACCGACCAGGAACACTTGGAACATGACCGCACAAAGAAAGGATCGGCAAAAGCTTAAAACCGGAAACATCAGACAGCCGATCAGCCACAAGGCAGAGGAATAACCGGAAGAAGTCCGGTTATATCACTCACACCGGAAGCCATCCGGTTAAGTCGAATGACCGACCAGTACAAGAAGACAATTCGGGTATCTGTTGAGAATGATACCAAAGGAACAGACTGAACACTTCCATATCCATACAAGTCTGAGGAAAGTCTGCAGGCTGTAGAAGAAAGTCCTACAGGATTTTTCCACTTCGGGATAAGTCAGAAAGGAAATCTTCCAAGTACAGACAACTGTCTAACAGACATTGTCCACATTGAGTAAAAGACAAACCTAGCAGGTTTGTCTTACACACCGGAAGAACAGACCACCAGGTCTGAGATTGACCGTCAGGTCTGAAAAGATGACCGCAGGGTCTGAATCACTGAACCTCTGCACCACTGCTCAGCCAATCAGATTCAAGGAAGTGAAATATGACCGTTGGCATATTTCACCTATAAAAGGGGCAGTTGAAGAAGAGTAAATGCGGGACAAGTGAGACAACTAAGAGTATTTAATTTACAAGTGAATACAGTGTGTTCTATCTCTAGAGAAAGCCTGAGTGCTAAAAGTTGAAGTGTGTGTATTTTACAATTCCGGTGTAAATTGTAAGAGTGTTATCGAGCAGGAAATAAGTCTCGATCGGATTGTATTTTTGTATTCCTTAGTGAATATCCTTCTCGCGGTTTCGAGAGGAAGGGGTGACGTAGGAGTTTTATCTCCGAACATCCATAAAATCGGTTTTGTCATTTACTTTCTGCCGGTTCCATTATCTAACCGACCCGTACCGCTATAACCGACTTAACTCTATCCAAGCCGAATCACCAGGTTACCGAAACCGACCCATCAATTTTCAAACCTTCATCATCCGAAACCGGTTCTGCCTATCATACAAGTGTGCTGCTTCAACCTGAAAGCAAACCTCTTCCGCGCTTGAACCTAGTTCAAGGGTTTGTGACAGGTTGTGTAGTATTGAAACCCCGGTGTTAATCTCTAACCGGATTAACCACCACCCTTCGAGTGAGAACCGTTAACCGGTCCAACCCCGGTCCTCCAGCGGCTATCTAGATCCTAACAATTGGTATCAGAGCCAGGTAGTTTCAATACTCAAGCAAGCATGTTTCAGGATAGGCCTCCAATGCTAGAAGGTGATGACTTTGCCAACTGGAAGGCACGCATGCACCTGCACTTAATTACCTTGGATGATGAAATGGAGTCCATTCTGACCGAAGGACCGATATTCATTGATAAGGACAGAAAGGAATGGACGGCTGAAGATAGGAGAAGAAACAACCTGGATAATCATGCTAGAAACCGGATCTCCAACAGTGTGGACAGAAACACATACTGCAAGATCAGAGACTGCAAAACCGCGAAGGAGACATGGAACACGGTTATCCAGATCTTTGAGGGAAATGAAAGAACAAAGGAAAACAAGATAATGGTGGCTATACAGAAGTTTGAAAGCATCAAAATGAAACCGGGAGAAACAATGAAGGAGTACAGTGACCGGTTCACTAGCGTGTTAGATGAGCTAGCAACTCTGGGCAAGAGGTATGACAACAAAGAGGTCATCATGAAAGCTTTAAGATCTCTTCCAAGTGCATGGGACATAAAGACAATGGTAATGAGGGAATCAAAAATCCTACGTAAGATGAAACGACACGATGTATTCGAAGATCTTAAGGCATATGAGTTCGAAATGAGATCTAGGACTAAAGAAGAAGTATCGGCATCAACATCAACCAGAGCACTAATCACATCTACAGAACCGGTTGCACTCGCACCTGCACCTGCACCGGCACCTGCACCTGTACCGATCAGAACCGCCGAACAATTCACCGAGGATGCCATGGCTATGCTTGCACAGAAGTTTGGAAGGTTCATGAAAAGGAGCCAACCAACAAACTACAACTATGGTGACAAATCCAATGTAAGGTGTTATAACTGTAACTGTTTGGGACATTTTAAGTGGGAATGCAGGAAACCAAGGAGGGATGACCGGAAACCGGATTACCAAAATAACCGAAACAATTATCAACAAACCGGTGAAGGAAGTGAGGTACCGAAAGCGCTGATAGCCGATGATGGAGGAAGCTTATGGGCTCACAGTGACAGTGATGATGAACTCACATGTCTCATGGCAAATGAGGAACAGGTATTTGACTCTCCCTGTGAAGAATTTACTAAAGATGAGTTATATAATACATTGAATGACATGGTAGAAGAGTATAAGAACCTACTAGCCATGCTACCTAAGCACCTCAACATTAGAACCGATCCTATAGTACCCATTCCGACAGAACCAGAAGTACCCATTATAACCGAACCGGAGATCATAAAACCTAATGAAACCTCCACCTTAGAAACCAAGTTAGAACCTGAACCACCACTTAGTACCGAACAGCCTAGTGAACCGGCTAGAGAACTAACCGAAGAAGAAAATGCCCGACTCCAATATAAGATGGCTGCATATAAGAGATCTAGTGATATAGTAAAGAAAATGTGTAGTCATTACAGACATCCCCGTTGCAAGTTTGGCCTAGGATACACAGAAGATAGCTCTAAAGACCAAAAACCCGTAGAGAAAGTAAGGTTTACAAGAAGTAACCTCCCTCTTATAAGATTCCTTAAAAGCTCCTAGACCGCTGAAGAAGAGTTGACCGCATACTATAGGGAAGAAAAGCTAAAATACGACTATGTTGGTCCAACCGACTCTGAGAAGTGGCTTGATCCTGTAAAAAGAAAAGCCGAAATTCTCAAATATATGAAAGCCAATCCTGAACCGCATAGGTCAAACCGAAGATCACCAAACCGAAAATCACCATCATTTAAGACCTTTGTAGAAAAACCGAGATACACAAGACCAAGTGCCAAAAGGACGGTTAAAACCCTAGCAAAGAAGACTGTCCGGTTTGTCAAGGTTTGGATACCCAAGGGACTAATCGCATGTGGACCCAAGTAAATGTGAGTACCAAATAGTTGTAAATATGTACATTTTGCAGGACCTAAAGAAACGGCTAGGAAACTCTGAATGGTTCTTGGATAGAGGCTGCTCCAGGCATATGACCGGGAACAACAACTTGCTAACCGACATCAGAATAGAAACCGGTGCTCTAATCACTTTCGGTGACAACTCAAAAGGTAGAACCGTGGGCAAGGGTAAGATTGTCCATGGTAACTTAACTATTGATAACGTATTTTTAGTTGAAAACCTACACTTTAACCTGCTTAGCATTAGTCAAATGTGTGATGCTGGATATACTGTAGAATTTCTTAAACATGCATGCTTAGTTAAGAACTCTCAAGGTATTGTACTGTTAACCGGAAATAGGTTAGGTAATATCTACAAGGTAGACTGGAAAACTAAAGTAGAATACCCTATATGCATGATAGCTAAGACTGATCAAACCTGGTTGTGGCATAAGAGACTAAACCATCTGAATATGAAAACCTTAAACTACATTCGCGGTAAAAAGCTAGTTGAAGGTATTCCTGATATAGTATTTAATCAGGATAAGGTTTGCTCAGCATGTCAAATGGGTAAACAAACTAGGTCAACCTTTAAGAGTAAAGGAAATATACAATCTAGCCGATGTTTAGATCTTCTTCACATGGATTTATTTGGACCGATTCAGGTTGTTAGCCTAGGAGGTATGCTTTACACCATGGTAGTTATTGATGATTATTCTAGATTTACATGGGTAATATTTTTACCATCTAAACGTGAAACTGCATCAAACCTGATTACACTTCTTAAACGCTTGCAAAATGAAAAATGAACTCGCATTAATAGCATTCGAAGTGATCGAGGTACCGGATTTACCAATAGTACATTAACCGCATATCTTGATGAATCCGGCATTAGACACGAGTTGTCTAGTGCTAGGACTCCTCAACAAAATGGCCTGGCCGAGAGAAGAAACCGGACTCTCAAGGAAGCCGCACGGTCCATGATAGCCGATTCGGGCATTGCTCAGAAATTTTGGGCTGAGGCTATCAACACTACATGTTATACACAAAATCGGTCTCTGATTAACAAGTTTCATAACAAAACACCTTATGAGGTTTATTTTAACAGGGTTCCCAAACTTAAGTACCTCAAAATTTTCGGTTGTAAATGCTATATACATATAAATGACAAAAATCAACTCTCTGTTTTTTATGCAAAAACTGATACCGGGATCATGCTAGGTTACTCAGCAGTAAGTAAAGCATATAGAGTGTATAATAATAGAACTTCAACCATGGAGGAAACACTTCACGTTGTTTTCGATGAATCGGTTGAAAGTAATACTGCATCATGCTTTGATCTACACAACAGATTGGAAAACAATAATATCCATTCTGATAGTGAAGATGAGACTCCGGTCTTCAGGCGGTTTGTCCATGACCAAATGGGGAATATTGAAACCCAGCCGGATCAAGCTGTACCACAACAGGAAGCTGACACTTCGGTTCAATCCGAGGAAGTCGGTCGGTCTGACAATCCTGTTCAGCCTACCGACATGTCTAGCCTTGATCAAGTAAACGGTAATTTGGTAGACATCCCTGAACTGAACCTCAGAAGAAACAGTAAACATCCTCCTGAGCAAATTATAGGTGACCCTTCAGAACCTGTTCGAACTAGGGGTCAACTTCTGGAAGGATACTTTAATTCCGCTTTTATATCCCAGATTGAACCGAAAAGAATAGATGAAGCATTGTCAGATCCGGATTGGATCTTGGGAATGCAAGAAGAGCTAAACCAGTTCGAGAGTAGTAAAGTCTGGTACTTAGTCCCTAGACCGAAAGATCAATCGGTCATAGGAACAAGATGGGTATTCATAAACAAACTCAATGAAGACGGTTTGGTCACGAGGAACAAAGCCAGATTAGTGGCACAAGGTTACAAACAGGAAGAAGACATTGATTTTGAAGAATCATTTGCCCCTGTAGCTAGGATTGAAGCCATTAGAATTTTTCTAGCCTTTGCTGCTTTCAAAAACTTTAAGGTTTTTCAAATGGATGTTAAGAGTGCATTTTTGAACGGTGACCTACGTGAAGAGGTGTATGTTGAACAACCACCCGGTTTCAAAAGCGCTGCATTTCCAAACCATGTATACCGGTTAAATAAAGTTTTATACGGTCTAAAGCAAGCACCTAGAGTCTGGTATGATACACTAACTGCATTTCTGTTACAACATGACTTCACCATCGGTTCGGTGGATAAAACGTTGTTTAAATTTGAAAAGAAGGAACATATCCTACTTGTTCAAATATATGTAGATGATATCATTTTCGGTTCCACCGATCCTAAGCTATGTGATAAATTTTCAAAAATGATGACTGACAAGTTTGAAATGAGTATGATGGAAGAATTAAGTTTCTTCCTAGGTCTTCAGGTTAAACAACTCAAAGAAGGAACATTCATAAGCCAACCTAAGTACACCAAGGAGCTTCTAAAGAAGATTGGAATGGACACATGCTCTTCAGCGGCTACTCCAATGAGCTCATCGATTAAATTGGACAAGGATGATGAGGGCCAATCGGTAGACCAGATCGCTTACCGGGGCATCATCGGTTCTCTCCTATACTTGACAGCGAGTAGACCGGACATTCTATTTGCAGTCGGTGTGTGTGGGAGATTCCAAGCAAATCCAAAACAATCCCATTACACAGCCGCAAAGAGGATACTGAAGTATCTAAAGGGCACACCCGATGTCGGTCTGTGGTATCCAAAGGACTCGTCCTTTAACCTAACGAGCTATTCGGATGCAAACTATGCAGGTTGTAAGATTGACAGAAAAAGCACCAGCGGAACATGTCAGTTCCTAGGTGACCGACTTGTGTCATGGCATAGCAAGAAACAGACATCGGTGGCCACATCCACTGCAGAAGCTGAATACCTGGCGGCCGGAAGCTGTTGCTCACAACTCCTTTGGATACAACAACAGCTGAAGGACTTCGGTGTCACAGCAGAAGAGTCCCCGATCTTCTGTGACAATACGAGTGCCATAGCAATCACTTACAATCCAGTTCTCCACTCCAGAACCAAGCATATTGACATAAGGCACCACTTCATCCGGGAACATGTCACGCTGAAGCATATCCGGCTGGAATACGTACCGACTGATCAACAAGTAGCCGATATCTTCACGAAGCCTCTACAGGAAGCTAAGTTCTCTCAATTCAGACTTACTCTCGGTTTAACCGACATTAATCAGATCCTTCCTAAGGACGCTTAAAGGGAAACCGATTCGGACAGATAAAACCGGCAGCTCCTCCTAAACTGTTGGACTTCAACTTTTCAAGGTACCTATGGAAGAACCGCCCGGCCTATCAGATAGAGTAAACCGACCGGCTACTTGGTGCATGCACCAAATAACCGCATCGGGATGAACAACTGATAGCTGACCGGTTCGGAAGCAGGCTATCTTAGATCATTTGAATTTCAAACAGAAGTGGAATAATTATCAGTGTTTAAAGATATCTGTTCTGAAACATTGCCCTTTCAAAGTAAACTGGTCGCACCTAAAAAGACGTGAAGATCTGATGATATCTTTCACAGTACAGGTCTATGACCAACACTCTAGACTGCAAACATGCCTATTTCTCTCTCTAAATTCTCAAACTCTCTCAAGCGGTTATCTGCACTTATTCTCTTCAAACTTTCTCAACTCTCTAAGATGGGGCGCAACTCGGCTCTGTTCAAACACTTGACTCAAGTGGATTTCGAGGAAATCCGACAGAAGGGAACGCCTGCGGCAGTAGAAGTTATTAACCTGCGGCAGTAGAAGTTATTAACCGGGTAGCCGAAGCCGGTCTGGAGCATTTTCTCGACGGTCCCCATATTTTATATAGAGATGCGGTTGAAGAATTTTTCAACACCGCAACTCTCTCTGACGACAAGATCACCGCAACTGTAGGCGGTACTGAATTGGAGCTAACCGAGGAATCGGTGGCGGAGAGCCTGCGCCTTCCAACAGCCGGCTAGGATGCAACGACGGACATAGAGCTCAAAACCTTCGAAGCAGCATGCCAAATACTCTCGGCGACTAAGGAGCCGATAAAAGTATCCGGTAACAAATCGACGTTGCGACCGGAGTATATACCGATTTGTGATATCTTCACAAAGGCGGTTCAAGCAAGAGGAGGAAACTACAGCAGCCTAACCAAGGACAAAATCAGGATGTTAGTCGGCCTGATAGAAGGCAGAAAGGTGAACTGGGCGAAGGAGGTGTTCAACAACTTGAAGGATATGGTAAAACCGGATTCCACCCGGTCATGGGGATATGCTGTTCCTCTCGGTAAAATCTTCCTTCACCATAACCTCAAAATCGGTCCCGGCATCACCATCCCATCAAGAAGCCTAATCAGAGCCAAACAATTCCTGGAAAGAAAGCAATCGACCCCCGGTTCCACAGGTGGCCGAAAGAAGACAGCCGGCAAGAAATCGGCCCCGGCGAAAGAAAAGGCTGAAAGCAAAGGGAAAGAGAAGATAGTATTCTCAGAACCGCAACAACAAACGGAGGAGGAAGAGTCGGCTTCCACATCTGAAAGAACCGAATTAGAGAAGACCGATGACGATAGACCGGACGATGAAGAGCATTCAGGCCAAAGTCCCGACAACACCAGTATGGGCGCAAATCATGAGACCGCCGAGGGCGGTGAAGAAAGCAGTGAAGAAGAGGAGGAGGACGAAACGACAAAGGCCGATAAGATAGCGCGCAAAACCCTAAAGGTCATTGAACAGCGAGCTGATAAGGTTGGCGAGATATACCGGGAATGGCACGAGCACCGGTTCGACAAACGGTATAGGCACATCCTATCGGGCTACACCGACGAGGAATGTTTCCAAAGGCTGAGGGAAGTAGAGGACGTAGTCATGGACCTCACAAACTCCGAAACCATTCACGAGGCCCTGGGCCGAACCTGCCTCTTAAGACCGCGAGCACAGCTACGGAAGCTAACCATACGGATCCGGAAGATTACGGCAAGGTTCGAAGAGGTAACATCGGAGGACATCTTAACACCGTTGGTGTTGGAAAGGCTTGAGAAAGCGAGAGGGGAACTCGTTAAAGAAATAGAGCGGCTGGAGGTGATGTACAAACAAAGAGAAATACCGCACTATATACCTCCACGGATCGAAAAGAGTCAAACTAATGAGGCAACCCCTCCAAGGGCGAATCCGGCAACAGATGACACCGATGAAAGGACGGACCCTCCTCTCACCGGGCAATCTCCACATAAACAACCGGAAGTCTCCGAACCGGGTGTTACTGAGGAAAGGGTCAAGTTCCTTATCCAAGAGTTTGCATACTCCGCGGCTAAACGCCTCAAAGAAAAGATGCGGAGAACCATTAGCTCGGCACTCAAGTTCGCCAACAAGACGAGGCAACTTTTGTTAAGAACAGATGACCGGTTCTCAGAAATCGAAGATGATCAACAGAAAGAAGCGGTTCTGCGCAGCAACCACCTTAGGTGAACCGTAATTTTGGAGGATACGACCTCCGAGATAAAAGAGAACTTTGACCGGCTTGAAAGAGAGACCGATGAAAGACTGACAGAGGTTACTAAGGATCTGGTCGGCACAACACTTGATAGGGTCTCCGATCTTGAAAAGAAGAATGCGGGTCTCGAGGCCGAACTCAAGGCGCTTTCCGCACAAGTTGCTGAATTACTCAAAGCAAAAATAAATGCGGATGCCGCTGTTGTGGAGGCCAATGCCCGAGCGGCTCAAGAAGTCCAGGATGCGCTGGACAACGAAGCAAGAAAAGCGAAGGATCCACCGCAACTTGCCGAAGAGGAAGAAGCCGAGCGAGTACGAAGGACAGAGGTTAAGTTCCCGGGATTTGCAAAGTCGGTAGCCGCTCAAGCTGCGAAGGATGCTGAGCGGTTAGAAAGGGAAAGACAGAGGCTAGAAGGCTTTGCAGTTGCTAACGAGAAGAAAAAGGCAGCCTCTTCCGCTTCGGTTCCAGCAAAGCGGAAAAGAAAATCATCTAAGAAGGACCTAGTAACCGGGCTGCTGAAGGAGGTCACCGAAACGGTTATTGAGGGTCTACCGGATTAGGCTGCTCACGTCTAAGAAGAGGATGAAGAGCACCTACAACCCCGGTCTACAAGACAACGAGTCTCTGAATCAGCCAGTCGACCGCAACCGGTGAAGAAAAAGCGGAACAAGAATCTGATGGCCAGCTATGACTTCTCGGACTCGGAATAGGGGCTCTCTTTCTCTTAACTATGCCTATCTTAATGTTTCTATATAATATTTTCTATTTTCGGTTATATATATATAAAGTTATTTTTGAAACCGGCCTACACTTGTAAACTTACATGGTTTTGATAATTTTAAATAAAATAATCAAAAGGGAGAAATTGATAAGATAAAAGATAAGACTTTTCCAAAATTTTTCGAAAAAATTTCTCCTAAGTTAGTTTCAAAAATCCGGTCAAAGAAAGAACCGGCCTACGTTTGCAAACTTACATGATTTTGATAATTTTAAATAAAATAATCAAAAAGGGAGAAATTGTTAGATAAAATTAGATCGGTTCACATAAACCTAACTTAAATAAACCTTCCATGCAGGAACAAGGAACCGGACCGGTCAAACAAAAGAACCGGCTAAAGAAAACTAGCCGGTCAAGTCACTAAACCGACCAGGAACACTTGGAACATGACCGCACAAAGAAAGGATCGGCCAAAGCTTAAAACCGGAAACATCAGACAGCCGATCAGCCACAAGGCAGAGGAATAACCGGAAGAAGTCCAGTTATATCACTCACACCGGAAGCCATCCGGTTAAGTCGAATGACCGACTAGTACAAGAAGACAATTCGGGTATCTGTTGAGAATGATACCAAAGGAACAGACTGAACACTTCCATATCCATACAAGTCTGAGGAAAGTCTGCAGACTGCAGAAGACAGTCCTACAGGATCTTTCCACTTCGGGATAAGTCAGAAAGGAAATCTTCCAACTACAGACAACGGTCTAACAGACAGTATCCACATTGAGTAAAAGACAAACCTAACAGGTTTGTCTTACACACTGGAAGAACAGACCACCAGGTCTGAGATTGACCGTCAGGTCTGAAAAGATGACCGCAGGGTCTGAATCACTGAATCACTAAACCTCTGCACCACTGCTCAGCCAATCAGATTCAAGGAAGTGAAATATGACCGTTGGCATATTTCACCTATAAAAGGGGCAGTTGAAGAAGAGTAAATGCGGGACAAGTGAGACAACTAAGAACATTTAATTTACAAGTGAAAACAGTGTGTTCTATCTCTAGAGAAAGCCTGAGTGCTAAAAGTTGAAGTGTGTCCTCCAGCGGCTATCTAGATCCTAACAAACATGATAAAATTTCTCATGCCATTATTTTGGAGCTTGTTTTAAGCTATACAAAGACTTAACCAATTTACAAACTTTGTTTTCTTTTCCTTGAGCCGAAAACCCTTGAGGTTGATCTATATAAATTTCTTCTTCCAATTCTCAATTTAAGAAAGCTGTTTTACGTCCATTTGATTAACTTCTAGATTGCGCAAAGAAGCAATCATAAGAATCAATCGAATATAAGTTATTTTCGTAACTGGAGAATATTATCAAAATAATCAAGACCTTCTCGTTGGTGATATCCTTTTACCACCAGTGTTGCCTTATATTTATCAATTGATCCATCAGCTTTCATTTTCCTTTTGAAAATCCATCGGCAACCTAGTGGTTTATTTCCTGGAGGTAGATCCACTAGTTTCCATGTATGGTTTTAAAAGATAGATTATATCTCACTATTAATTGCCTCTTTCCATTGAAGCCCTTTAGATGAGGTAATTGCCTCATTATACGTTTGAGGTTCACTTTCCATCAAAGGTAATAAAATATAGACCAAATAATTTGTCCGTTCTAGCTCATTTACTTCGTCTAAGTTCAACCTCAACTTCATTCTCCTTTTCTTGTTCATCTAGTTCAAGAAATCTTTTTAGAGAACATTGTTCTTCATTAGACTTATTTGGAAGTACATGTTCAAAGAACGATGCATTTCTTGATTCCATTATCGTATTTTTATGAATATCCAGAATGTCCGATTTAAACACATGAAAACGATAAGCACTAATGTTATGTGCATATCCAATAAATATACAATTATTCGTTTTTGGTCCAACTTTTACCTTTTTAGGTAATGGTACGGCTACCTTAGCTAGACACCCCCACATTCGTAAGTATTCATATGATGATTTTCTTTCATACCAAAACTCATATGGACTCTTATCTAGCTTCTTTCGTGGAATCTTATTTAAAAGGTAATTAGTCGTCAAAATAGTTTCTCCCCACATGTTCTTTGTGGTTGACAAGAACTTAATAGAATTGAATTCATCATTTCTTTTAATACTCTATTTTTTTCTCAGCTGTACCGTTTTGTTGAGGATAATAAGGTCTTGTCGTCTCATGAATTATACCATGTTGAGTACATAGCTCAAAAAAAGGTGATTCATATTCACATCCTCTATCACTTTTTAACACCTTGATATTTTTACCAAATTGGTTTTCAACCTCATTTTTATAGAGAATGGATTTCTCTATGCCTTCAACTTTACTTTTAAAAATATACACATAACAATATTTTGTGTTATTATCAATAAAAGTAACGAAGTATTTGCGTCCACCATGTGTTGGTGTTCTTTTTAAATAACACACATCTGTATGAATTAAATCAAGCGGTCTATTACTTCTTTCAACGTTTCGAAAGGATGAACTTCTCAATTTCGCTTCAACACAAATTTCACACTTGTGTTTCTTATTAATTTCGAAAGTAAGTATACTCTTTAGTTTTATTAATCGATGCATCAAATCATAATTAATATGACCTAGTCTACCATGACATAAAATGGAAGACTCCAACAAATAAATAGAAGAGTTATTATTTTCATTCATACTTGGCTTAACTGCCATTAAATTGAGCTTAAAAAGCCCATTAATAGCATAACCTCTACCTACAAACATTCCACCTTTGGATAAAATAATTTTATCCGACTAAATCACAATTCTAAAACCATGCTTACTTAAAAGAGATTCGGATATCAATTTTTTCCGAATCTCTAGAACATACAACACATTAGTCACAGTTAAATCTTTCCCTGAAGACAACCTTAACACCACTTTTCATTCACCTTGTATTTCAGAAGTGGCAGAATTCCCCATGAATAGCTTTTCACCATTATTCACTTATTTGAGGCTTGAAAATACTTCTTTGTTGGAGCAAACATGTCTTGTAGCTCCTGTGTCAACCCACCATTCTCGTGGATTAGACCCCCCCAAGTTAACCTTAGATATCATCGCACATAGATTCATGTCCGATAATCCTTGAGCTAAGTTAGCCTCTCGAACTCTTCTCAACTTCATGTAATCGGAAGATCTATGACCCGTGCCATTGCAATTGAAACTCATTCCCATGAACTTCTTATAAATTCCTCCTATTAAGGTTCCAGTTTTTTGACAAAAGAGTTTTGTTTCTTCTTTTTTGTACCATGCTCAACCACATTTTGCTTTAGCCACACGTTGGCTAAATTATTTCCTTGAGGCACTTTTATTTTCCTCTTCAATGCGTAAACTAATCACTAATTCTTCTACGTTCATCTCCTTTCGCTTGTGCTTAAGGTAGTTCTTGAAATCTATCCAAGATGGTGACAACATCTCAATAATAGCCGCCACTTGTAAAGTTTCTCCCAAATTTATGCCATCGGCATGAATTTCGTGCAAAATAATTTGGATCTCTTGAACTTGTTTAATGACCAGTCTTGAATCTGCCATTTTGTAGTCCAAAAATCGACCGACCATAAACCTTTTTGCACCTGCATCTTCGGTTTTGTACTTACGTTCAAGAGATTGTCATAGTTCTTTGGCCATAGTCTTTTCACTATACACATTGTAAAATGAATCTGACAAACCATTCAATACATAATTTCTACATAAGAAATCTTAATGGTGCCAAGCATCAATGGCCGAAGTTGCTTGCACATCAACTTTCGGATGCACGTTTGCATCCGACAAGGAAGCCACGTCTGGCTCATCAATTTTATGAATGGGAGGATCCTCTAGGAGGAATTGCGCGAGACTCAAGGTTGTGAGGTAGAAGAACATCTTCTGTTGCCATTTCTTAAAGTTTGAGCCATTAAACTTTTTTGGCTTATCCAAATGGTTAGTAGGAACCGGTATCCTGATGTTGGAAGTAGGTGTTTCGGTAGTCATTTCTGAAACAAAATCAAAAACGTATAAGAATTTGAGATAAGTAATATTTGAGACTATTTTAAGATGGTTGGTAATCTTATCTCTTAAAAATTACACGTAAATAATATATGAATACAATACAATGTTAATAGAACATATAAAATAGATTATTTAATAAGATGAAGAAAAGTCTTCTCGTTTGCTCTGAGGCCTGTGAATTCATAGTTCCCTTAAAACAGTTTCACTGTCTCCCGTTTGTGCTGAAGAATTTTGTTGATGACTGCTTCCCAGGGTACAACGAAACCTACAATAATTTAGCACAGAAAAACCACTACAACAACGAACTAGACAAAAGTACCTGAATCACAATCACCGGGTTTCGCACAGAAATGGTCGAGTCAAAAAATCGAAGAACACTCACAAGAATACTCACAAGAACAAAGAAATACTTGTAGAATTCTTGAGTGAGAAGTGATATGATAATGTGTGGAGAGAAATACAAGGTGAAAAGATATTTATAGTTGAAAATTAAACTCATAATTAGTTCTTTAATCCAACGGCCACTAATCCATCATCCATTCATCCAACAGTTATCCTTGCTTACCTTTTCATCATCCTTGCAAATTACATTCAACAATAAGTATTTTGTAGTTACAATAACAATGAACACCATTTGTTAATTGCTCATTTAAGGCATTAATGTTAATTGTAATAATTAACAAATTTATTCCACAATGAATTTGACGTGAATTTCATTTGGATTAAATTTTATCTTAAATCACATTTGAATTTGATTAGAATTTTATTTGGATTAATTTCACTTTAATTCACATTTGAATTTTATATGAATTTCATTTGAATTAATTTCACAATTAATTTACATTTGAATTTGTTGTGAATTTCAATTTGATTAAATTTCACAACTAATTCACATTTAAATTTGGTATAAATTTTATTTGTTTAAATATCATTTCCATTTAATTAATGGAATTAGTTTAATTCCAATAGATAGTAATAGACAAAATAATAGTTTTCTGTGAGAGATTTTTGAAAATTATTTTTCTAGTGGATGTTACTTTTACTTTCTCTACTTGTTTATTCACACCTTTTAATATACTGAGTCGGCTAACTCACAACATGTTACATAGAATGTGAAGATATGAAATTTTTGCGAGTCATCAATAGGGGATTCACCTTCACATGAGAATGTTGAAGTGCAACCTAACTCACAACGTGTTACATAGAATGTGAAGATATGAAATTTTCGTGCGTCACCAATAGAGAATTCACCTTCACATAAGAATGTTGAACTGCAACAATGTGTCCATGTTCATGTCATCCTAGGCAGGTCGGTCCGAAGAAATTGGCTGCTCTAGTCATTTTTTTATTATAATTTTTTATTTAAATAAACTGAAAGAAGGGTAGGGAAGGGAGGAAGAGAGAGTAATATATATTTTACATAGGATTCTAGGGCTGTCAAGAGGTGGGTTAGTCTGTCCTGGCATTGGCCTGTTGGGCTTGTCCAGGACTCGGTCTAATCAATAGGATCAAGGTTTGAGCAGATTACCCCGATGTTCACAAATTTATTTCTCAATTTCCCCCAGAAGAGACAAATAAAGACAAACATCCATTGATCAAGAGGGGTGGAGGTGCGAGCATTATGTTGTGGAAAGCCTAAGTGGATGCAAAAATTAGGAAAAGAGTTGATGCCAAAGTTAGGCACTGAGTTAGTTGAATTTGTGATCACAATGGGTGATAAAGATATAGGCAAATTAGTTATAATTACTACTATGATGGCTTACATTTAGCCATCAAATTAATCTTTAAAACAAATCAGTCCTTCAATTTTTTTAAATATACCAATGATCCTTACATTTATACCAACTTTTTAATTAAACATAACAAATTAAGTTTAAATACCAACTTTTTGATTAAACATAACGAATTAAGTTTAAGATATTATTTTATATATATTATCTTTAATCATTTTTATTTATATATATAATTATTAAATCTCTTTTATATATATATATATATATATATATATATATATATTTTTTTTTTTTTTTATATTTTTATATTTATTATATATCTTTTATACATAGATAATATATATATATATTATTTATTTATATATATATATAATTAATAAATAAACTTTAAAAATAATTTTCATAATATATATATATGAAAGATATTTAATAATTATATATATAAATATAATAATTAACAATTAAAGATATTATATAATATATATATATATTATTTAGTTAGAATAGTTAAAATAACAGAAAAATTGTTAGAAGAGCTGTAAGTGATCTTTTGTAAAAGTTTGAGTGATGATTTGTTTCAAAAAATAGTATAAGGGCTAAAAATATGCGATCGAAATAATTAGAAGGCCACCTAAATAATTTGCCCTAACGATAGAAGGAATTTGTAATCTTGATTGTGATCTTCGGATGTGGCAAGAATCTATAGGAACTAAAACACAATTGCCAAGATCACCTTTAGTCGTGACTTGTACGACGATGAAGACTACGAGCCGACCAGAACCAGCCCAAAACAATTGAGTATCTAAGTGACCCAAAATTATGGATTCTAAAAAGTAGGCTATCCGACCCAAATCCTATTTGTTACAAGGAACATTAATTTTATGGACCTGTTTGATTTAAAAAGTTATTTTTTATAATTTGAATTAAATTTTTAAAAGGATCTGTTTGTTTTATAATTTTATGAAATTAATATCGTAACTATTAACCAAATAAATATTACGTCCTATAACGCAAAAAAATTGACCCTTCCTGAGAAGTGGTTTTGTTTACTCAATTAGTTGCGTCCCATAACTTAACTCACTCTCGGGTCTCGAGTGAGAAGAAAAATTGAAATGGTAGGCGCAAAAATAGTGCATTTAAAAAAATCAATTTGACTAGTTTTAAGTTTATTAGAGTTGCCACCCAATTTATTTAAAATTAGGAAAAAAAGTTGCGTTAAAGAACATTTTTATTTAAATGAGATTTTGTTTTAGATTCGGTACGTGGTTGCACGTGTGAAAGAGCCCCAACGCTATGTCTCATGTGCCCGTCACATAACAGTCTCTACTTAATTTTTTTTTGCATTTCTAAAAATATATTTAAACTTAATTTATTTAGTAAATTCTAGAGCATATATCTAAAGGTAAATCTAAATCTAAACATGTGTCTAATTTTGTATCATTTTGTCCCTAAGACATTTGTCTATGTCAAGAGTCCTAGATCTAAAAATAAAAAATGAGGGAACAAGGGAAGTATTTGGTGCGAGAAAGAACGCTTAAAAGGGTAGGAATAAAGCTCAAAAGGTACCTAAAAATAAATTAAAATTTTAGTTTTGAAATAATAATAAAACCAAAATAAGTTTATCAATATATATATTTTGTATATTTTAAAAAAATATATAATTTTTTTGATTAATAACTTTTTTGGGATTTTGTTTTAAAGTTAATTAAAATAGTTAAATAAAATAAAAAGGAGAAAAATTAAGTAAAAATCAAAACGAAATGGCCCTTAGGCCAACTTGGCTAATGAGGTGACATATAGGTTCGAGTAATAGGTCAGGTGACATATAGGTCCGAGTAGCAGGTCAGTTTGAGGTATGGGGCTGGGGGTGTCAATTCAGGTGGGTCGAGTGAGTTCGAGTCGGGTTGAAGGAGGTGCATTATAACAAAATTTTTAATCCGAACCCGACCCGAACCTGAACCAACCTGAAAACAACAAACCCGAACCAGAACCCAGACCAACCCGATCAACCCAACCAACCCGACTAACCCGAAATAAGTTTTTTGCTGTCAAGCATATATACCCATTAGTAGCTATAGAAGTCCACAAATCAGATGTGAAACAAATCTTTCCAGGGCATGAATGCATTTCTTGAGCTAGCCTATTGCATTCATTTTTATGCATCTTGAGAATATCAGTCCTTGAAATATTTCTCGTGAAATGATTGACTTGAGGTTCCAAATAGGTAAATATTGATCTAACTGCCTCATATTCTACAAACTGAAATGGTAAATCATGCCTCACAAATGCTAAGATTAACAACTCTCTAAATCTTTCTTGACTAAACTTTTGAGACCTAATATTAAGACTTTTATCCCTTGTTCTAACAAAGCTCGAGCAATATCACGAGTTTTCTGTCTAGAACATTGATTAAGGATATGACGACGAAGATTACCTGTTCCCATGCTACTATCAACTTTGTATGTAATTCCACATGCTTTACATTTACATCGCAAATCTTCTCCCTCTATTTTAGGAAACATATCAAAATACTCCCACCACTTTGATTTTAATGGTCTCTTTCGTTTACCAATACCAGTTTTGGAGGCTTGGTCTTGGGAATCAATGCACGTTTCTTTATTTGCATCAAAATTTGCCATAGGTGAACCCTCCACACTATCCTCCTCAAGATCAAGATTAATTTGTGAACTCATTTTATTGTTGGATACTAGCGGAGTTCAAGAGATTAAAAAAGATGAAAATTAGAGAAGGAATGTATATTGAAGAGAAGTGAGAAAGATGGAAGAAAAAGAATAGTGAGAAAGACGGAAGGATTCTAGGTAAGGATTCGGGATTCAGGTTAGGCCGTGATTTTCTCGGTCAAAAACCAGGCCATGTTTCTCTTCTTTGATAAGTTTTCTGGTCAAACTTTAACTTACCAACAGTGCAACGGCTTCTGTCTTTCGGATCCCAGTTCCAATCTCGATTCATCTGTGTATCTAGTAATTAAGCTATAAAACTACTTAGACTCAACTATAAAATAAGATAACAAAAAAGAAATATCTAGGACAAAAAAAATGTAGAAGAAGTATACATTTTTTTAAGATTATTCAAACAAGGCTTACCCGACCATCCTGTCATGCCCATAACTTCGACGAATCATTTGAAACATGATAATACTGTGGGAGATAAGCCCTGCCAATCTATAACCAAAAATCTCAAAACAAAAACCAAAACTGCCCAAATTTGAATTTTGGTGTTTTTAATTTAGACCGTTTGGATTAGTTAATTTAGTCAATGTAAAAAAGTTTCTAATTAATGTTTAAAATTAAATAAACCGCAAACACGAGAGATAATAGAATACAACACAACATTACATTTATATCGAAATTAGAACGCAACAAGGCGAATGGAGATCCAACAGAAACTTACACAATTTCTAAATCGTCCTAGAAATATATCCCAAACTAAAATCCGAGGTATTAAAATATTTTAGCTCCAAAAGTCGAATTTTCAAAAAAAGCTTGGAAGTGTAAAATTTGTGAATATGAGATTTGAAACTTTTCTCTTTCTTGTACTTTTTTTTCTCTTAATCTTTCTTTTTTACCTAAAATCATATTTATAACCGCTTCCAAAAGCTTCTTATTAATCATTTCAATTCTAAATCTTAATCTTACCGTACTAAAACTTTTTTTTCTAAAATCATTCTTGTACATTTTAGACATTTTGGATCTTACCATACTAAATCTTAATGCTAAGGATATATCTTATTAATCATTTCAATTCGTTCAAAGCATTAATTACAAAACGAAGCATAAAAATTATATAAATATAGTACAGTTTATAAAATAATACTTAAATTAGAAGCCTAGACATCTATATATATATATATAATGATGCTTAATTTTTAAAGTGTCCGGATTGCCGGGTCGAGAGCTGTGGTTAATTTGGATATATATGTGAGAGTAAATGGATACATGGGTCGGATTGTGAGTTGACCAGCCCATAAACTTAAAACAGTTAAAAATAAAATTAAAAATGCTATAGGTATGGTTCGAACTTGCAACCTAACAAAATAAGTACAACCTTTTAACCAACTAGGCTAATAACACTTTATTTTTTAAATTCAACCCAAAATTTGATAAACGCGTGACATTTTAACAATATAAGTTCAACTTTTCAACTAACTAATCTCTCTCTCTCTATATATATAATGATGCTTAATTTTTAAAGTGTCCGGATTGCCGGGTCGAGAGCTATGGTTAATTTGGATATATATGTGAGAGTAAATTGATACATGGGTCGGATTGTGGGTTGACCCGCCCATAAACTTAAAACGGTTAAAAATAAAATTAAAAATGCTATAGGTATGGTTCGAAATTGCAACCTAACAAAATAAGTACAACCTTTTAACCAACTAGGCTAATAACACTTTATATTTTAAATTCAACCCAAATTTTGATAAACGCATGACATTTTAACAATATAAGTTCAACTTTTCAACTAACTAATCTATATATATATAATGATTCTTAATTTTTAAAGTGTCCGGATTGCCGGGTCGAGAGCTGTGGTTAAGTTGGATATATATGTGAGAATAAATGGATACATGGGTCGGATTGTGGGTTGACCCGCCAATAAACTTAAAACAGTTAAAAATAAAATTAGAACTGCTATAGGTATGGTTCGAACTTGCAACCTAACAAAACAAGTACAACATTTTAAGCAACTAGGCTTATAAAACTTTATATTTTAAATTCAACCCAAAATTTGATAAACGCGTGACATTTTAACAATATAAGTTCAACTTTTCAACTAACTAATCTATATATATATATATATATATAATGATGCTTAATTTTTAAAGTGTCCGGATTGCCGGGTCGAGAGCTCTGGTTAATTTGGATATATATGTGAGAGTAAATAGATACATGGGTCGGATTGTGGGTTGACGCGCCCATAATTTTTTTACCGTAATATTTTTTTCACGGTTTTTATATTATTACTCGTGCAAATGCACGGGATACATGCTAGTTTTTCTAATCATGTCAATCACTAATATATTAATAGACATGTATCCAATATCAATTTATAATCAAGTAAGTAATTTACATTGTATACATAAAATTAGTTTTAGGATTTTTAGAGCCCTAAAACAAAACAAAAGTAATAAAATATGAAAAATTAGATAATGATCAAACTTACCTTAATTCCAGAATAAATTTTAACTTTCCTAAATATTACTTCCTTAATTAAATGTTTTTTTATATTATTTAATTACTATTTAATTATTCATGATGAATATCATATAATAAAAAAATAATATAAAAAAATAATAATAATAAAAAATAATTAAAATAATAAACCTAAATATTTAGTAAATCATAAGATGGTTTGGGTTATTTTTTTTTTGTCTTTTGATTCTCTGAAAACAAAACTAGGTTATAATAAACATATTAACAGAAGTCAAGAATAAATTATAAACTAATTAGCAGGCAGTGTTTCAGTTTCAGATACTCATTTTCAAGCTCCTGTTCATCTTTAAATCTAATTTGTTTGTCTTTGAATCTAGCAGCTAAAATCCAACCAAAAATCAAACTAATCTAATAAATATTAGAATAATATCCACAAATCTATCTAGCAATGATTAATTTGCCCATCTCAAACAACATCATATATATTTACACATTTAGGTAATTTCACTCCAGATCTTTCAATGAAAATGATATGTATATATAAAAAACAATAAAGAAAATGCGCTTACAGTGATATCAATTGTTCTTCGACAATTACAGGATCAACAACTAACTACCGCTCAAAATATACTCACAATCACTCAGGAAAAGAAGAATGATTTTTTCTAAAAATTCTTTAAAATACCAGGAAGAATCGTGCTCCAAATCTTCTCTCCCCTTTTCCCTTTTTCCCCTCTTTTCCCTTTTTTTCTCAGGTGTTTCGTCTGCTCAATCTCCTTTTATATGCATTTGGTGTTAGTTTCGACATGATCTTTCTCGGCTGGGAGACTAGATCAGAGGACGATGCGGTCTTCTCGGTTGGGAGACTAGATCAGAGGACGATGCGGTCTTCTTGGCGGCATTGGGAGACCAGATCTAACGCAGACGTGGCTTGGGGAAGTCGCCGGATCTATCAGGATACCAGATCTACCGATCATTGTCTTGGTTAGCTTGAGAGGGAAATCGCCGCATCCGCCCTTTTCACTGTTACATCAACGTCTAGTTTCTTCGGCCAGCTGAGGTGGAGGGAGACGGAGTTAGAGAGAGGGTAGAAAATAATTTTTTTTTTAATTATCTTCAGCTAGGTTATTTCATCGTTGGACCTTTTCGGATTGGGTTGCTCTAACTGGATTTGCTTTGTTGAGGGCTTGTCTTTTTTTTTCTGCAAAAATAAGAGAAAATAATCATAATAATATCAATATATATGTATTTTTTGGTTTGGATTTCATTGTTCATAGGCCTCTCATATTTTGTTGGATTTGGTCTTTTTATTTATTCATTCCTTTATAAATCAATGAGCCTGCAAAATAAAAATAATAAAATTAATATCAATCATATATATTTATTACATCTTATTTATCTTATTTATGCATTTTCAAAATATCTCTAAATAAAATAAAAATAACATTAATAAGTATATTGATTATTAATCAACTTACCATTTATTATTTTGTATTTTATTTTATATTTTAACATCCAATATATTTACAAAATAATATAGATACTAATAGATTAATATTTTCAAACTTTAATTATTAATATATTTTGGTCGATTAATTTTTATCTTTCCCAAAATACCTAATAAATAATGATAATAATTCCTTTAATCTATTATTCACCTTAATTATTTTTGTGTAACACACAGATTTTTAAAATAATTTCACAATTAATTATTAGGATCCAATCGATATGGCATTGTTCCTTAAAAAAGTTTCTAATTCCAGTGCTATTAAGCTTTTTAGAATAATCAAATTTGGGGAACAAAAATGAGTGTCTACGTACAAGACTCTTTTAGGAAAATCATGGTATTTGTTGCACGGTTTGATATGGAGCTTCACCAAATGAATGTCAAGGCAACGTTTCTCAATGGAGACATTGAAGAAACAATCTATATGTTGCAACAAGAAAACTTTATTTTGGAAGACTTAAAACTTATGGTATGTACATTGAGAAAATTCATTTATAGGCTCAAACAAGTTTCTCGTCAATGGTATCGAAATTTTCATCAAATTATAATCTTATTTGGTTTTGAGGTAAATATTGTTGATAAATGTGTGTATCAAAAATTTGTTGGGAGTAAACATATATTTTTGATTTTATATGTTGATGACAAACTACTTACCACAAATGATTTAAGCATATTGTACGAAACCAAGAATTTTTATCAAAGAATTTTGAGATGAAAGATCTAGACGGAGCTTCTTTTATATTAGGAATTTAAAATTACCGAGATCGTTCTCGACGTAGGTTATCTCAAAAAACTATACTGATATAATGCTTAAAAGGTATGGAATGTTTGATAGTAAATGTTAGAATTGTTCTCAACTCTTTTAAACCGTCCAACAATTACGAGTTTCGAATATTTATTTTAAATAATCAAAAAGTGAGAAATTGTTAAAATATATTTGTTAGAACTTATGAAAAGTTTAATGAATAAATAAAATTAAGTTCAAACAAATATATATGTTAAACCGATAAAGTCATATCAAGTATATTAATTGGTTTAAATATAACAAGAATGTGTTGTAGTGTAGTAGTAAACACTCATGCCTGTCACACATGTGACCAAGGATCAAATCTCACTGACTTCCTCCGGTCATTAATGATTTCCGGTAGATTAAATGCTGTCAAGCTCCGGTTATTAAATGAACTGCAGAAAACAGGTAGTTGTCATGCATGTTTGTCTAAATCCAAAAGCAACCTCCAGAAAGCTCAAATGTGCTGAATTAAATAGCGAAAAAGAAGTGTGAAAAAGATCACTGAACGCGTGCGAGCCACAAAAACCCAGTTTTCACCTGATCAAGCCTGAAAAACATTCTGAGTTCATACAGTCCACTTGATCAAAGTGAAACAGTTGTAAACTTTAATAAATCTGTGTATTTTACCCTGTGTAAAAGTATTACATCATTTGTGAGTGGTGTAACCGACGAGTAGAAATAAGACTCGGTCAGAGTGTGTTTGTGGAATATCCTAGTTAGTGAATATCCTTCTCACTATTTGAGAAGAAGTGGTGACGTAGGAAATTCAATTCCGAACATCCATAAAAACTTGTTTTGTGTTCTTCATTTTACTTTCCGGCTTATTTACTCTAACCAAATGAATCTAAATATCAATTCAACCGAAATAACTTATACTCTCCTTAGCCGAATCGACCTTCCCCTCATTCAAACCGATTTCTCTTAATACATTCCAAACCGAATTGTGTGAGTTGCTTCAGATTGAAACAGACATTTCCGTCCTTGAACTCGGTTCAAGAGTCTGTGTCAATCTGTGTAGTGTTAAGAGCGGTTCTAATCTTTAACCGGATTAGTGTCAGTGTGTTGTTTTTAAGAGATCTACCTTTAGTCGGACCCCGATCCTCTATCGGCGATCCCGATCCTAACAGTAAACCTTTCGATATCCTTGTCTCTACATGAGACAAATTTAGTCTCAATCAATGCCCAAAAGGAAATCTTCAAGTTGAAGAAATAAAATCAATTCCTTATGCTTCAGTTATTGGGAGTTTAATGTATGCTCAAGTATGTACGCGTCCTGATATTGTGTATATTATTATAGTTTTAGACAGATATCTTAGTAACGCAGGATTAGATCACTGGAAAGCAACCAAAGGGTTATGAGATACTTAAAGAAAACAAAAGATTACATGCTCAAATATCAGAGGTCAAATAAATTTAGGATCATTGGATATTCTGATTCTAATTTTGCGGGATGCCAAGATAGTAAAAGATCGACTTCAGGCTATGTTTAAAAAAAAGGTCAATGCCGACGGTTGGAGTTGTCGGTATTGGGTTGTAAACTGTCGGTAATTGGTAATAACGACAGTGAAAAGAGCTGTCGTCAGTCGTCGCCATTGCCCTTGTCGTTATTGCTCAAAAACACAAATACCAACTACTTTAGTGCCGTCGCCATAGAATGTTCTATGCTGACAGCTCAAACAGTCGCTATAGAGAAGTAAATGGCGACCACCCTTACTGTCGCCATAGAGAAGTAAATGGCAACCACTATTACCGTCGCCATAGAGAAGTAAATGACGACCACCCTTACCGTCGCCATAGAGAAGTAAATGGCGACCACTCTTACCGTCGCCATAAAGAAGTAAATGGCGACCACAATTACCGTCATCATATTTATGTACCGACAAATTTTACCGTCGCTATAGACTAGAGAATCATTCCAATTTTCTTTAAAACATGATATACTAATAAATTTATAAAATATTAAAAAATAAATTATATTCATAAATATATCTACTAGTATAAAATATTTTATTTCAATATTCCCAAAGTTTAAATGTTTAAAATCTAAGAAGGCATCAAAATTTACATAATGAAAATTCCAAATTTGGGATTTGAAGATGGCGCAACTGTCTGTCTCATATGCTTGTCTTTTTAGCTCCAGAAACGGGTCCAGGACTTTGCAGCAGCATATTTGCTTGTTGATTGCAATTGATCTCCAACTTCTATATTTATTTGATGAGATACCTTCGCTCTCTTTACTTGGGCATCTGAATCTGAACATCGATTTGGCGTTTCATGTATATGACATTTCTTCATCATACATTGGTCAAGTTCCATTGAAGTCAATCTTGACTCTTTGAATTAGTCTCACACTCAAGGGTTGTTTCTTTATCTGAATGTAAATGTAAGATTAGACATGATTAATAGAAAAACATATAAATGAATAAAGAATTCTAAAAACAATACAAACCCTATACTTTGGATTCATCCACATCCATAGCCACATCTAAGTAAATAAAGAATTCTAAAAACAATAAAAGACAAATTACCTTTAGATCCATTCACATCGATAACCACATCTTTCTCTTCAGCAACAACAAAAATGTAATTATTTATAACAAATTCTCGAACAAGAAGTCCTCTAGAGCATCCTTAATTGAAAATCCAGAATGTTAAAGAAATTAAGCAAGGTCATATAGTATTAGTCTTTCACATTGTAAGATCAAGTTCTATTAATATTCAAGATAATCAGAAATTAAGCATTTGCAGCTTCACAAGGAATAACTCACCTTGAAGTCATGCTTAAAAGCTATCTAAAGTTGACCTTCACGTACTATGCGAAATTTCTCATAAACACTCTGTTGAAAAGCTCATCCATAAGTCAAAATCATTAATTCAGACGCAAGTCTAAACTCACGTGAAAAATTTTAGATAGAGAAGCTCGTCAATTAGCTTTAGCAACTCTCTTTTACGAACTCTTGCTCAAGAGCTGAATCCACATTCAACTGAATCACCTCTGAACTAAGTGCCTTCAATGTCCTAATACTTCCTGCCAAATGAGTAAATATATGACTACAACAACACACCAATTTTATATAAGTAAAAACAACTTTCATAACATTTTTAAAAAGCCAATTTAATTATCTATTACCTTGGTGTTGAGATGATGGAGAACTACTCCAACCTATCTACATCTGCAATTTTTGGCACCACGAAGAACCTAGGCACAATAAACAAGTTTCTAGTATTGACAATTATTTCCAATAACCTTTTTCATGTCTACTCCCACAACATAAGCTCGCCCACTTCCCATGACAATATAGGTCACTTGAACCCCGGAGAACACATAACACAGTCGGCTAACCTCACCAGATCAGCCCCAAGTCCAACCTTCCCAACCAACGGAAGGTTCTTATGTGTCAAAACAACCACCCTTCTTCAATTTTTTATGTCAATGTCTAAAGGAGCTTACTCACAGTTGAGTGACATTCCTTCGCGATGGCTAGTCTTAGGCTCGGGCATCTTGGAATTTGCATCAACCTTGATTATGCCACAAACCTGTTGTTTTTCAATAAAGTTCTTGACAACATCCTCTAGCAAGTCCCAAGATCTGCTCACAAACTCTATTGAGAAGCTAGTGAAGATGCCATTTGTGCCTGCTAGAAGAAATCTGTGAAAGAACCCGCTTTGTGGGATTTTGAGATTTCACCCAAGGAAAGAAGTACAACTTTGCGTCTTCCTTATTGTACCACCAGGTAACACATTCAAAAGGAATAACTGGGGCATTACCCTTCTTGATCATTACCAATTTCTCTTCTTTCTCCGGCATTACAATCCTAGCAACACCAGCGCCTATAAATGTTAACCATTGTCGAATGTTAGAATGTTAAAAATAGAAAAAATAATCTCAAGGAATAGGAACGGGACATGAAGGGTTGTTTCAAACAGAATCAACTAAGTTATTTTCTCATGATTTGATCACCTGAAAACTAAGAACTCAAGAACATCCATCACAGCTATAAAAGAATCTATTGCAACGGTTCATTATTTGCATCCAATTTATCTTACGCACACCTATGAGGGGAATTTGGGAGCCTAATCTATCATTTTCCCGTTGTTTTTAAATAGTCAACTGCACAACAACGAATATAATATAATAAGGATAACACCTAAAGATCTTATCATATAATACCATCTCTTAATGAGCATGAGATTCAAGACAACTATAAATTCAGATTTCATTTGTGATTAGGGTAAACATTGAAGGATTGTCTCTGCCAAAAGAAAGATTAATAAAAGATTGAAAAACAGGAAGAACAGTCATATCCAAAACTTAATCCGATCTACCGCTATAACAGCTAATCAAATTCAGTAAACGGATCAGTCGTTCTACGAATTGATAAGATTTAAAATCTTTGTAATATTCACTCTGTACCATGCTTAATTAGATCAACATCAAGAAACCAATAGATCAGCTAAATCAAACATTAGAAATCTTAACTACGAACACAAATACTACGGAAAAAGCAACTGATGCATAATCCTTCATTTATTGGAAGCAGAAATTCGATTAAGGATTACAGAACTTAGACAAGATCCAGAAAACATTAAGCTGAAAATTGAACCTAGAGCTTTAATCGATCAAGAGTGAGAGATGATATCAAATTGATAAGATCGTGCACACATACAATGCAAGAAGAAGATATATTTTGATTGTACCTTGGAGAACGGTGCATGAGTGATGAAATCATAACCTTATCCCTAGAAGAAAGATGGACATAAGCTATGATAAACACGGTAAAAATTAAATAAATAACTACAATGACGGCTCCAACCGGGAATTTTCAGCTCCTTAGGCGTCGTTGCCCTATTGTAAGTCGTGATTCCATGTGGCTAATCTATCACACCTTGTTGCCTATGCTGATCTATTATTGAGGCATTGTTCATTCAGAACTAGTAAAAGGAAACCCCTGAATGTATCAACTATACAACGGATAGATGCAGCAAGGCATAATAAGCAGTATAGAGACAGAGGGAGATAATCGGTTGAAAGGATTTTGTATAATGTTTCCCATCCTTGCACTGTTTAATAAATGCATCATTTATCAAATTCTTATTAAATAAATATTATTAATTTCATATTTATTTTTTTATAATTTATAATTTTTTAAAATTAGTTTATATAGTATATATTTAGATAACCCTTTTATATATAAAATTATTTGAAAAATACTAATTTTAAATTTAATTATATAAATACAAAATTAAATATATTTCATATTTTTATATATAATAACTAATTTAATGAATTAGAAAATAAATAATCTAAATTATTTATTTAAAATTTAATTATCAATACTAAAATAAAATTATTTGAAAGTGTTTATAATTTTTTTTTGTCTAACCACTCAATTTTATTAATGAATCAAATTGAAGATTTCATAATTGATTTTTTTATAATAAAAAATATATATTATAAATAAATAAAACTTAAGGATATACGACGAGGGCAACAAAAAATGGTCGGAATAAAGGGTCTAACACCGACTAATTTTTAAGTGGTCGTTATTGATACTTCTTATACCGATGGGAATGAGTCTGGTCGGCATATATATACCAAATGCCGACTGTTTTTGAGTCCGTCGGCATATGACGTCGGTATTGAGTCATTTTTTACTAGTGTTATCTGTTAGTTGGAGAAGCTATATCCTAAAAGAGTGATAAACAAATACTTGTAGCTTCTTCTACCACGATAGTTGAATTCATAGCATGTTATGTTATGAGGCATCAAATCATGATTTATGGCTAAGAAATTTTGTCATAGGGCTACGTATTATGGAAGGAATTGAAAGACCGCTAAAATTGTATTGTGACAACAAATCAGCCGTATTGTATGACAATAACAACAAGAGTACAAAAAAGTCAAAATTTATTGACATTAAATTCCTTGTTGTTAAAGAAATTATACAAAATAGACAATTAAGCATAGAACATATATGAACAAACATCATGTTAGCATATCCTCTTACAAAAGGCTTGGCACCGAAGGTCTTTCATGAACACACTGCTCACATGGGTATTTTAGTATTTGAGGATCTTTAGTTTAAGTGGGAGTTTATATTATATTGTTATTCTATGACTTTAAAGTATTTGTGTATACACTTATGTTTTTTCAATTATGATAATGTTTAAAGATATTTTGACAATAATGTTAAAATTTTGATCTCACTTAAGTAGGACTAATTGAACATTGACATGAAAAGATCACCGTGCATGGAATTTTCATTCCTCACATTCATCATATGATTTGTTAGTTAATTGTATTTATTTATGTGATCACTATTGGGTCTAGATTTGATTAAATACAACGACGTGCTCTTTGGTCCTATATTGATATAATAAATTGATAAGATTGTTTATACAACATTTGAATGAGATGACACAAAACTTCGCACACATTATGGTTGTTACATTTATTTTTTACACTCGGATCTTGTCACTTCTTAATTGCCCAAAATCTGATATGTTTCAACTTCTTTTCTTCTCGTAAGTCGTGATCCAATGCGAGATTGTTATAATTTATGGGTCACTATTATAATAAATAATTGTGTAAATGTCATCTATTAATTAAGCCAAAATAACGAGATTTAATGTGAAATCAAGTTTATAGGCTTATAGGTGTATTTGCCATGAATATAAAGAAAAGATACCGAAGTGGACTTTCTAATTTTATGAATGGACTAAATTAGAAATATTCAAACCAAAATAACTAACATTATGGTTATTTTGTAACTGTATGGTCCTCATTTGAGGTACGATCAAATTTTTTTTGGGTCCCCATCAATAGAGAGAAAAAACTAATTTGACGTACTCATCAATTGGAAGATCCATCCCATTTCTAAAGGAAGAGAAGATTAAAAAATCTTTCAATTCTAAATAGAGGAAGATGAGTACAAGCACATTTCCGCTAATCATAATTTTAATTTCTCACAAATATTATTAGGATTTAATTCAGATAAATCTAACCATATATATTTTTTATTTATGATTTTTAAAGATTTTTTGAACCGAATTGGATGGTGATAATAGTCTTATTGGGATAATTATTATGATTTTTCTTGAAAGTTTGTTAGTCATGATAATACTTTAGATGTTTATAAATTCATGTTGCTTTATATTATATGTTAGTTATTTAAGTTTAGTTTTAAGACTGGATAATTTATTTAGGCATTTTTACTAATTACTGAAATAATCTTATGTAGGTTTGAGTGCAGGTTTATAATGAGTGAGAAATTAAAGTTATTTGTTAAACTCTTATTAGTGAATTTGATTATATTAAAAAAAAAATTTAGCCCTTATTAGTAAATTTGATTATATTAAAAGTACTATTTAACCAAGTATATAAATCATATATATTTGTGATATTGTGAATTTTGTAAAGAAAATAATGTTATTTTAAGTTGTTTTATTTAAATAGTTATATTGCGTTAGGAAGAGTTATGTCATATGGTTTATTTTATAAATAATTATATTTTGTTTTCACAACATTTCCACACAAAGGTACACTTAACAGGATAAACTTTCTTCTTTTTTTGATTTTACTTGATGAAGAATTCAAATACTTAAAACATGATTGAAGAAATGATTTTTCTCCCTTTGAATGCTCTCATTTAGTTGAATTAAATTAATATATATACAAAAGTGTGTAATTTTATTATAAGATTTTGATGTTTTTTTGATTTTGTTTGATGAAGAGTTCAAATACTTAAAACATGATTGAAGAAATGATTTTTCTCCCTTTAAATGCTCTCATTTAGTTGAATTAAATTAATATATATACAAAAATGTATAATTTTATTATAAGATTTTGATGTGTATATATATTAAAAATAAATAGCACATAAATAAAAAAAAATAAAAATTAGTAAATAAAAATAATATAATTGAAATTAACTGTATTTTCTCATAATACTTTTAGCGACGGTAACTTTTTGTGGCTAAAATAATGGTGACGAAAGCAATAGCTATGGGCAAGGATGGCAATTTGAAACCGCCCCGTGAAAACCGAACCGAATTGCCCCGTTTGGGACGGTTTTTCCCCGAAACCAAACGAGGATGGGGCGGGGATGGTATTTCTGTCCCCCGCCCCGACCCGCCCCGATTTCACCCCGTTTTCACCCCGACTCTGCCCCGAATACCATAAACATAATTAAATATATTAAATCATCAATATATTTATTTATTTACTATATTTTATAAGAGTATTAAAATTATTTCTTTATAATAATATAAAATTTTAATATATTAAAATATATATTATATTAAAAAATTAGTTTATATAATTTTATTGTATAATATTTATTTATTTTTTTAAAATAAAAATTACTAACGGTACCCCGCGGAATTCCCCGAAACCGAAAAAACCGAACGGGGCGGGGATGGTATTAAAAAAATCCCCGAAATTAAAACGGGGCGGGAATGGTAATTACATTCCCCGCCCCGAACCGCCCATTGCCATCCCTAGCTACGGGGCGACGAGTTGATCTCTCTTCGCTATTGATATTTAGCGACGAGAAAGATTCTTAGCGACATTATTTTCTTTGGTTATTAGCCATTTTAGACTCCCTGTATAGAAAATTTAGACTTAAATAAATTTCAACCACAAAATGATCAAATATTTTTAGTTAATAATATGGACAATTTTAGCAATAATTTCAACCAACACTGGTGAAAAACGGGTCAAAACCGAGAGTTAAAACTCTCGGTTTTGACCCTATAACTTTCGGTGAAGACACCTTACCGAGGGTTTTAGTAACCCTCGCCATCCCTCGCTATTGACACTCTCGGGACTTCCATAAAGAGAAAAACCGAGAGTTATATGAAAACTTTCGTATTTTTCTCTTTTTAAAAAACCGAGGGTTTTATACAGACCTTTCGGTTTTCCTATTCGGGTAAAAACCGAGGGTTTTGCAAAGAACTTTCGGTTTTACCCGAAGAGGAAAACCGAGAGTTATATACAAAACCTTCGGTTTTCCTCTTCGGTTAAAACCGAAAGTTTTGTAAATAACTCTCGGTTTTCCTCTTCTTGTAAAACCGAGAGTTCTTTGCAAAACCCTCGGTTTTCTCCTTTTCAAGAAAACCGAAAGTTATATGAAAACTCTCGGTTTTTACCCGAATAGGAAAACCGAAAGTTTTGTAAATAACTCTCGGTTTTCCTCTTAAGGATAAAAACCGAGGGTTTGTCATATAACTCTCGGTTTTCTCATTGGCTTAAAACCGAGAGGTTTCTAATATCTCTCGTTTTTTTCAAAAAGAGAAAAACCGAGAGATTTCAATATTACTTTCGGTTTTTTCCCCTAAATTTTTCAAAATGTGCGGATTATTTTGCTCGCCACCAAAACATAACCAAAACCTGTTCAGCCAAACCAATATATTAATGATAAAAGAAATGCAGCATACATTAAACGATCACATTAATTGATCGTGAACATTACAAAATTCGAAACCAAACAAATATTCCGAACTATCTGTTATAAGTTCAACTACTATAATGAAAACATGTTCATAATCGAAACAACCTTAGCTTGTGGGGGGAGGAGGTGGTTGTTGCCTCATATATAATTCGATTCTCTCCATTCTCGCGTGAATCTCTGACTTCTCCCTCTCCATTTTTTCGGTTATCTCTAACTTCTCCCTCTCCATTCTTTCCACAATTTCTTTCTTTTCCAATTGCATTTCATCCATTGTCCGCCTTCTTTCTTCATCTCTCTTCTCCAGTTCCTCCAGCTTGAGCTTCATTATTTGATTCTCTTCTAACAATCGCTCATTGTTTCGCTGTGAACTGTTTCCACTACGACGATCCTCACGAAAGTGTGTGGGTCGGACGCCTGATCCCATTCCGAAGACGACCCCGTGTTTTTGTTGTCCGAACACCCTCTCCGTCAATTCAAAATCAGATATTCCCGGTTCGTTACTAACAACCTCCTCCATCTCAGCCTGCACAATTAAAATAAAATATCATTTCTATAATAAAAAAACTAGGCATATTCAATTCACTTACAATTTTCTCTTGCACGTGTTCGTCCGGGACGGGTGTTGGGTTTTCTTGTGTCGGTTTTGGTGTACGGGTCCTCTTGAATACTTCAATTACAGACGGTGGCCGTCCCATTTCAATCGCCTGTTGAAATAAATGATTTATATAATTAATAACAATCTTTATATTAAGTTATTACAAATAATGTACTTACCAACTCGTCTTCAATTTGTGCAAACGGTCTACTTCCCGTTCGATGTGGGAATTTCAGATTCTTCCGATTCTTCATATTTGTAGTACTGTGTCTCTGTATTTGAAATAACAAATGAAGTTAGATTAATTAATATCAACTCTAATTTGAATTATGAAACCTTACCTTAAACGTTTCTGTGAAGAAATGGTTGCGACACACGAATTCCCAATCGTCTCGATCGTAGTCCGGTGGAGGATTAGCCAGTACCGCCGCCTCGTCTCCGTTGTGGACGCGGATATAATTCGTGTTCAAATCCGACCGCCATCTATCCCATATCTGATTGGCGTGTCCCAACCCCCTCGTTCGAAAAGAGTCAATGTCACCATTAGTCGCTTCGAACGGATCCTGAAAAAAATAACATCCAAATGTGAAAAATAATTATTTAATAACGTAATGTTTAATCAAGTAATAATTATTAACCTTGATAGCAGTCCACAGTGAATCCAATTGGTCTGCACTTAAAGCCTTCCACTTGAGAAGACGGTGTGAGACGGCTGCGGGGCTCCGGATAATCGACCCCACATGTCTAGACCAACGTGTCCTTCCCACGTCTGTACCGCCTGGCCTCCCATCCTTGTCTCTAAACGTTAGAGGGATCCTCGTCCCCGCTTGCCTCTTAGACAGCGCAATATTCTTGTTCTTCCCCCGTCTCTTGCGGGCAGAAGATTCTTCAAAATTATCAAAATCTTAATTAAATATGTCAATCAATTGAAACACTAACTAATTTGTAAACGAAATACCTGTCGATGATGGGTCGGGAGTGGTCCCGTGCTCCTCCTCGTCATCCTGCTCCTCGATAGGCTCCTCAAGACCCTCGTCTTCAGCCTCAGCGCTAGGCAGGTTATCAGCAGCGAATGTGCTCTCTATATACTCTGCGATGTCATCAATATCGTCTTCACTCTCGTATGTTCGGGGAGGCGCAGTAGCTATCGGGACCACAGGAATCGGTGGTTGGTCTCTCGAAGACGATCCTCGTTGCTTTAACACCTCGGATTGGGCAAGTAGGTTTTGGTAACTCTTATCCAATTTCTTGGGTGTCTTCCTCATACTCTTCCAAACTGTTTTAGGACCTTCAGACATTCTTAATTCACACCATTAATAAAAATGAGTGAATACTTGAAATAAAGTAGTAAGAAAAATGAATATAAAGTTAAAAATATAATTAAATCTACCTAATTAATTAATATGAACTATATGTTTGTAAACCGCGGTTTTATTTTTGTCACAATCTTCCAACCGGGTCGGGCTGACATATCAGGGGCGTAGAATACTTGTTTTGCTTGACTCGCCAATATATACGGGTCTTGACTTTGCGTTTTCAATATTCGGTTTACATTTACACTTACGAAGCCATATTTATCCACTTTCACTCCTAGTTCCCCCGAGTGTGTATCAAACCACTTACACTTGAATAAAACAACTCGTTTGTGAGAATAGTATTGTAATTCGATTATATCCGTCAAAACTCCGTAGTATGACATAGTTTCAGATCCGTCAAAATGTCACATTAGATTATATTAGTTAGGAGTCTATATTGGAAAGAAAAAATACTCTAATTTAAAAAATTGAAAATGTAAAAACCGAAAGTTATATAATTAACCTTCGCAAATACACATAAAAAACGAAAGTTGTATATATAACTTTCGGGTTAGATGGATAATTCCGAAGGTTAAATATTTAACTGTTGGTTTTATCACTTTCAAATTTGTTAAATTCTTTTGTTTCTCACCTTCTAATGACCTTAAAGAACATCGATTTAACACATTTGTTATCCTTACAATATTGTACAATCCATATGATCAAACATTAAACAAATTCTTCACATAATCAAACATAAACATTCATACATATATAAATACACTTCTCTATAATAATCAAACACAATCATAAACATTTCAACATTAAACACAATATTCATTTTTAAAATATAACCCACACTTGATTATATTAGTTAGGAGTTAAGATTAGTGGCTTAAAAACAAAATTATTTAACAAATTAGGAATTGTCAAAACCGAAAGTTATAACATAAACTTTCGTTTTTATGTATATTTGCGAAGGATTTACATATAACTCTCGGTCCTGAACATAGTTAAAACCGAAGGTTTATTTTAAAACCTTCGGTTTTTACCCATTCCCATACTTAGAAAAAAATCTGATTTTTTTAATGCTAGGCAAAAACCGAAGGTTTATTTGAAAACCTTCGGTTTTTACCCATTCCCATACTTAGGAAAAAATCTGATTTTTTTAATGCTAGGCAAAAACCGAAGGTTTATTTGAAAACCTTCGGTTTTTACCCATTCCCATACTTAGGAAAAAATCTGATTTTTGTAATGCTAGGCAAAAACCGAAGGTTTATTTTAAAACCTTCGGTTTTTACCCATTCCCATACTTAGGAAAAAATCTGATTTTTTTAATGCTAGGCAAAAACCGAAGGTTTATTTTAAAACCTTCGGTTTTTACCCATTCCCATACTTAGGAAAAAATCTGATTTTTTTAATGCTAGGCAAAAACCGAAGGTTTATTTGAAAACCTTCGGTTTTTACCCATTCCCATACTTAGAAAAAATCTGATTTTTTTAATGCTAGGCAAAAACCGAAGGTTTATTTGAAAACCTTCGGTTTTTACCCATTCCCATACTTAGAAAAAAATCTGATTTTTTTAATGCTAGGCAAAAACCGAAGGTTTATTTGAAAACCTTCGGTTTTTACCCATTCCCATACTTAGGAAAAAATCTGATTTTTTTAATGCTAGGCAAAAACCGAAGGTTTATTTGAAAACCTTCGGTTTTTACCCATTCCCATACTTAGAAAAAATCTGATTTTTTTAATGCTAGGCAAAAACCGAAGGTTTATTTGAAAACCTTCGGTTTTTACCCATTCCCATACTTAGAAAAAAATCTGATTTTTTTAATGCTAGGCAAAAACCGAAGGTTTATTTTAAAACCTTCGGTTTTTACCCATTCCCATACTTAGAAAAAAATCTGATTTTTTTAATGCTAGGCAAAAACCGAAGGTTTATTTGAAAACCTTCGGTTTTTACCCATTCCCATACTTAGAAAAAATCTGATTTTTTTAATGCTAGGCAAAAACCGAAGGTTTATTTGAAAACCTTCGGTTTTTACCCCAATTTTAAAAAAAAAATTGGTCAAAACCGAAGGTTTTCAAATAAACCCTCGGTTTTGGCAATGCGGTTTTTTTTTAAAAATTTGTGAAAAGTAATCAAAACATAATTATTTAATAAAACATATTAAACCAAACAAAACAAACATAATAACAATAATTCAAAAAATATTAAAACATAACAGTCATAAAATCCATAATAAATCTACAAATTAATTATTAGAGGGGGTGGAAGGAGCGGGTGGTTGATTCAGTCGACTCCTCAACAAGACAAGTTCCTGTTCGAGATTCTCTAATCTCTGAGACATTTCGGCCCGGTCCGCTTTGATTTCACTAAGCAAACGACCTCTTTCGGCATCCCTTAGTCGGATTTCTTCCATTTCCAGCGTCATCTTTCTGACCTCTTTCTCACGTGCCGCAATTTCAGATTGTGTTATCAGATTCTGGTAACACGGATGCAGTTTCTCCGGTGTACGCCGAAGTCTCTTCCATGTCGAATCATCACCCATATCCTAAATGCATTTCAGATCATATATGTATATATATATATATTCATCAAACAAAATAACGTAAACTAACATAAATCTAAATCTTTCAATAAACAAAACAAAAAAACCAAATCAAACAAATTACCTGAAGAGAAGAACCCGCGGCTTGGCTTGGAAGAGGCAGGCGGCGGCGGAGGCGGAAGAGAGAGAAAGGAGAGAAGCGAAATGAAAAAGAGAAGGGTTAGGGTTTGTATTTATAGAGGTTGAGGCCGAAGGTTTTCAAAAAACTTTCGGTTTTCATGTTAGTCAAAACCGAGGGTTTATTAAAGACCCTTCGGAAAAAACCTTTTCAAAATTTAGAATTTTTTTTTATTGATTAAAACCGAAGGTTCTTTGTATAACCTTCGTAATTAAAAAACCAAGGGATTTCAAAACCGAAGGTTTTTACAAAAACCTTCGCAATTAACCCACATCCAACACTTAGAATTTTTTTGGGTTTTTTGGGAAGGTAAAAACCGAAAGTTCTATGTAGAACTTTCGGTAATAATGAATAAACCCGAAGGTTTTATACCCCTCTCGGAATCTATTTTTAATAGCGAAAGATTTGTTCCTCTCGGGAGTATTTAGGAGAGGTTTACAAAACCTTCGGGAAGAACCGTCGGTAAAGGTCCTTTTTTTACCAGTGCAAAATAAAAATAAATATACTTCAATCATTTTTAAGTGAAAATATTATTGCAATTATCCCAATGTATATTTTTGAATGGAAAGGTTATTGCTTCATGGAAAATTTAACAATTCCTCATTTTATATTGAAAAATTCAGTTGCAATTTAACCCTTTTTTTAGTGACTAAGAAACGTGGTTAACTTGGTTAGTAAATAACACTAAAAAATGTTATAAAGTATGATTTTTAAAAAAAAAAAAGATTAGTGCCATTTCATTAAAAACCTTAAAAAAGGGAATTGAATGTCAAGAAACAATGTTAGACAGACCTATACCTTTGTTGAAAGTATCAAATGAGTTTCAAACAACTGAATTATAGAACAAACAGAAGAACAACAATTGAATTACAAACAAGTCATCAAACAAGAATTATTTGAACATTCATTACCTTGTAATGATTTTATAGGAGATATTTCATCTTTGACTGAGCTTTCAACTGTCTTCATTGATTAGAACTTTCCTCCATGTATGTATGAGAGCGTTGCCATCATAAACAATATCATCACAAACTTTTTCTTCTGTTCTTTTTTTTGTGTTAAAAATTATTGTATTTATTTCTCTCCAAGTATTATAGACCAGGGCTCCAAAAAAATATTTGAAAACATTCGCGTAAAAGTTATCTCCCTTAGCTTTTTTTCTTTACAAGCTATATGATTTCGTTCCATGTACCTGTAAATTTAGTGATATTCATGTTCTGAGCAAAATTGATCCACAACTGGATACAAATGCGCACTCCCCAAACAAGTGGTCATTGTTTTCCTCTTTTACTGCACAGGTTGGGAAATTGACGTCTGGAATATTCATATACTTCTTAATGATGTTTCTTGTCGCCAATCTTTTCATGAATGTCAACCAAAGAATGAATTGATTTCGAGTTATAACCTTTGAAGATCAGACTATTTTATGTCAATCGACCACCACCTCCTTTGTTTTAATGATCTCTCATGCTTTTCCTGCCACAATCTTTTCATTCATAACGATATTCCAGCTCTTTGTATCAATGTTTCCATTGAACTGTATATTATTGATCAGATTCGGAATTTTGATTCCTTCTGAAATACTTCTAAGAATAGAGCTGCATTTTCGTTTTTACAAGAGACAATTTCTTCTGATTCTAACTCTGATAGATTGGAATTCCTCCCGAAGAATTATGGAATTATTCTCTAGCCATGGATCGTGCCAAAATAATATTCCCCTTCCATTACCGATTTTGAACTTTATCATCTGATATGTCTCTTTTCTGGTTCTAAGAATTTTGACCATGCCATTTCATTTTTGATTTATCATGTCCATATAAAGTAAGATGTCCATATAAAGTAAGAATGGGTCATTAATGTATGACCAAAACAGTGATAAATTAATATAAATCAAAAGATGCATGTAAGGATTAATGGAAAAACAACTCAAATTCAACTACTTTCATTTATTTTGCTGCTGAAAATAGACTAAGACGACTGAGAGACAAAATACCAACACAATCTGTGTTACTAGTAATTTCTTTCATAGAGAATAAGTTGAGAGAGATTGGAATGTAAAGAATTATGATGGCTCGAATATCTAGATTATTATGATGATATTCGCTCAAGTTGAATAATCATACTTATTCAATAATGTTTGAAACAACCAATTAAATTTTGATTGAATTACTAAAATTATATACATAACCGGAAGCTCATTTCATGCATAGCTATATAATGTATTCATAATAATTTGAAATGTTACCATAATTTATTCCATGTATGAAAATATTAGTTATTTCTACCCTTTTCCGAGGGCAAAAATAATCATGTTATATTTATATATATATATATATATATATATATATATATATATATATATATATATATATATATATATATATATATATATATATATATATATATATATATATATAACTATACACACATATTTATATATATTAAGCACCAAAAACATCTAACTTGATAATTATTTCCTGAATGGTAGGCCTAGTTTGATGGGATGAAATTGTGCATGACAATGCAACATCAAGAACCCTCAAAGCCTTTCTTCTTTCTTTCCCTTCCACAACAAACTCAAAGAAATCCCATTCCCCCTTCTCAATCTTTTCTTTCCTCTCCTCTATTATATTTTCCCTACACTCCATAGCCTTAGCCCCTCCCAATAAGTCCAATAACAATACCCCGAAATTGTATATATCACTCGTCTGGCTCAAGGTATCAAGATAAAAACTTTGTGGATGAACCGACGATGACGATGGAGACAATGAGGACTTGTGCTTCCCATTATCCACAACTTCCAATCGATCGGCCAACTGAGAAAAACCGTAGTCAGACAGACAAGCTGTGAAGTCAGTGTTAATCATCACATTAGATGATTTAATTTTTCCATGAACATTCATTTGGAACTTATTGTCATGGGAGGGAGATAATGAATGGATGAAAAGAATGGCCTTTGTAATGCTGCATATAATTGTCATCCTTTGATTCCAATCCAAGGAAGTGTGCCCAAGTTTCCTTGCCCCTAAAAACACAATATATAGTAAAATAATTATAATATCTTGACACTAAGAGGGCTATGGTCAACAACAATTTTAATTTCTACATTTTTATGTTTTGATTTAGAACTTTTATTGCTTGTTGAATTTTTGTTGTACATTTTCTTATAGTCTCATTGTGTTGAAGCGAATGGTAAATCATGTCATAACATGATTTGTATTAGTTAATTATGTTGGCTCACCATATATATAATCTTCAACTAATTAACTGTGTTTTAAAGAAAAAAATGTCTAGATCTTTTAAAAATAAATAAGAAATAGAAGTGAATGAAAATAGAAATTACCACTAAGCAAGTCATCTAGGCTTCCCATGGGGTAATAATCACAAGCAAGTAACTTCATCCTCTTGGTGTACAAATAAGCCCTAAGTGGCACCAAATACTTGCAACCCAAGCTAACTTGTGCTAGAAGCATGACCCTCTTCCCGAACTCTTTTTGCTTAACGATGACCTTTTTAAACCTCTTAACCGCATAAACACCATAACATTTTCCCTTTTTCATAACCACTTTCTCCGTCATTCCCACTCGGCTCTCCCCAATCACCCCTACCGATGCCCTTAGCACCTCTCTCAATGTCACGTTTACTTCATTACATATTCTATTGCAGAAGACGAATGGCACATCGATATCCATGAAGCTGAATATACAATCCTCGTAATCCAATATGGAGATTGACCGACAACTACCGTCTTCATCGCCATTTGGAACAGGGTTTTTCGGGCTGGCTTTCTTACTAGGTTTTGTGTAAGCTCTAGATAACATGATTGATTATTTGAAGATGCTATTTTCACTCTTTGTTTGATCATGGGATTCAAAAGTGGATCCTCATGGTCCTTTTGTCGAGACAAAACTCTTGGTGTGTTTGAATGTGATTGGAGAAAAATGGGGTTTCGTTGATATTATCGAAAAGGTGGAAAATTGCAATGAGGTTTAAATTTTAATATAGTTGGAGTTGTGGGTAAATTCCAAAAAGGGAATCCATAGGAATAGGCTTCAGACTGTTATTGGTCGGCCGTATGAATATTTAATTGATTTAAGTAATAAAATAATGATGGTAGGTTTCGTCCCGTGGCTTCTTCTTGTTGATGGTATGATAGCTAAATTACAGCATTGGAATCATAGGACTCAACCGCCTGCACTATAGTAAAATATTAATTGACTAGTCAATTTATGTATCTCTCCATTTATTTTTTACCTATTATATTGTCATATAAGATAGGTAATATCATCTGATTAAAATGAATATATTAATTATAAAATTAAAAATTTAATTATAATTGTAAATATTTATTTAAAAAATATTATTTATATATTATTATTACTATTATTATTTATATATATCATTAAGTATTTTTATATTTTGGTCATTTAAAAAAATATATAATTGATATAAAAATAATTTAAAACATGGTAAAGTAATTTAAATGACAATAGTGATTTATAAATATAAATCACGTGATTCATTCTCAAACTATAAAGTCTTAATTAATTTGATGTGAAAAATGACTTTGAGAAGTTATTGTAATTAAAAAGTATTAATAAGTAACTGACAATAAAGAAGAAGTTATATTTATAAAATTAATTAAGTTAATTCAGTTATTTGAATGAATGGTAACTTTTTATAATTTAAAAATATAAATTCTATACTTAAAAAAAAATGTAAAATTAAAATTATTTATAAAGTCATAAAATATTATTATAGTAAATTTTAAATTATAAGAGCTTCAAGAATAAAAGTTTACCTAAATTGATCTCGTTAACCTATTTTTTAATCATAACATTATAAAATTTTAAGAGGAAATTCGAAATTTTAACAGTCTTTTGGTCTATTTTTTTTTTTTAGATTGGTTATGTATAATAAGGAATCTAAACTTTATTTTAATTTGTTTCTAAATATATTTTTGTATTTAAACATATATATATATATATGTATAATATTATAACTTTAAATATTATACAAATTAGGAAAATTTTCGTGCGATGCACACGGATAAGAATAAAAACAAAATAAATTAAAAAATTATAATAATATGTATTCAATGTTTAAAATTCTTAATAAATCACGAATAATATATTAAAATAAAAAATAAAACGTTCTCATTCTACATTTTATTCATTTCGGTAAAACAACTTATTTTCTCACATGTTTCATCACATATTTTTTCCGAATGAATATCTCATCTCGTGAATTTACACTCCACTTTATCAAACAAATATTTGATTCATATTTTTTAATAATTAGCATCGTGACCTCACACTTTGGTCAATCAAATATTTGATTCATATTTGTTTAACCACTTTTAAATGATATCGGTCTATTATTCCTCGACAAAGAACATCTCAATCACACTTGGTTAAAGGTTGTACTTGTTTTGTTAGGTTGCAAGTTCAAAATATACAAATAACATTTTTAATTTTATTTTTAACAGTTTTAAGTTTTGGGTGGGTCAACCCACAATCCGATCAAACTTTCCATTTAATCTCACATATATATCCAAATTAACCACAGTTCTCGACCCGACAATCCGGACACTTTAAAAATTAAGCATCATTATATATATATATAGAGAGAGAGATTAGTTAGTTAAAAATTTGAACTTTTATTGTTAAAATGTTTCGCGTTCATCAAATTTGATATTGAATCTTAAATATAAATATAAAGTGTTGTTAGCCTAGTTGGTTAAAGGGTTGTATTTGTTTTGTTAGGTTGCAAGTTTGAAACATACAAATAACATTTTTATTTTTATTTTTAACCGTTTTAAGTTTATGGGCGGGTCAACCCATAAACCGACCCAAGTATCCATTTACTCTCACATATATATCCAAATTAACCACAGCTCTCGACCTGATAATCTGAACAATTTAAAAATTAAGCATCATTATATATATAGAGAGAGAGAGATTAGTTAGTTAAAAATTTGAACTTTTATTTTTAAAATGTCTCGCGTTCATCAAATTTGGTGTTGAATCTTAAATATAAACAGTTGTTAGTCTAATTGGTTAAAGAGTTGTATTTATTTTGTTAGATTGCAAGTTCGAAACATACGAATAGCATTTTGAATTTTATTTTTAACTGTTTTAAGTTTATGGGTGGGTCAACCCACAATCCGACCCAAGTATCCATTACTCTCAAATATATATCCAAATTTACCACATCTCTCAACCCGGCAATCCGGACAATTTAAAAATTAAGCATCATTATATATATAGATTAGTTAGTTAAAAATTTGAACTCTTACTGTTAAAATATCTCGCGTTCATCAAATTTGGTGTTGAATCTTAAATATAATGTGTTGTTAGCCTAGTTGGTTAAAGGGTTGTACTTGTTTTATTAGGTTGCAAGTTCAAAATATACAAATAGCATTTTTAATTTTATTTTTAAACGTTTTAAGTTTATGGACGAGTCAACCCACAATCCGATCCAAATATCTATTTCTCTCACATATATATCCAAATTAACCACAGCTCTCGACCCGACAATCCGGACACTTTAAAAATTAAGCATCATTATATATATATGTATTATATTGAACTTGTTAATCAAATAATTACATATAAGAATTTTTTAAAAATTAAAATTTTAAAAAAAAACTATTATTTATTATAAATGCAATATAATTAATGGATGTCATTGTGTAAGACTCTTGGTTTTCATATTCCACTATTATGTAGACTTTTGGTTTCTATGTATTTAGTCCTATAAATAGTATCCCTTTGATATACAATAATATATTATCTTGTTGTTATCTCTTTTGTTCATTATCTTATAGATTTATAACACGTTATCAGCACGATAATTTTCGATCCTGAAGCAAAGGTCGAAGGCTCCCTCCTCGTCTGTGGTAGCCAAATTTTCGCACCTCATTTATGAAAACCAAATCAATCAAGATTGACAACGGTATTCTCTTATACTTTAAATCTTAACTATTTCATCTAATAATTTCATGTCCAACCTTACGAAATTAGAGTTCAAGACTCTTGACATCACCGGAAAGAATTACCTTTTATGGATTCTAGATGCTAAAATTCATCTTGCCGCTAATTGTCTTAGAAATACCATCAAAGATGAAAACACTGCGTCCGACCAAGATAAGGCCAAAACAATGGTTTTCCTTCGTCTTCATATACACGAAGGTTTAAAAATTGAGTATCTCACTGTGAAAGATCCATTGGTCCTATGGAACAATTTGAATGAAAAGTACGATCATTAAAAAACTATCATTCTTCCAAAAGCTCAATTTGAATGGTTGCATTTGCGCCTACAAGACTTTAAATTAGGGAGTGAATATAATTCTGTTTTATTTTGGATTACTTCTCAACTCAAACTATGTGGAGAAACTATTACTGACGGAGACATGTTAAAGAAAACATTCTCCACACTTCATGCATTGGATGTTCTCCTGCAGCAGCAATATCGAGCAAAAGGTTTTGAGAAATATTCAGAATTAATATCATGTCTATTATTGGCCGAACAAAATAATGAGCTTTTGATTAAAAATCATGAGTCTCGTCCAACTATATCGAACTCATTCCCTGAAGTGAATGTGGAATCATATAATTATAGAGGACGACATCGTAGTCGTGGTCGTGGTCGTGGTCATTTTTCAGGTCGTGCCCGCAGAAATGGTCATGGACGTGGTGGTGGTGGTCAACACAATATCCGCAACGATGATAAAAAGGATCAAATTATTAAGACCTTGGAAAACAAATGCTATCGTTGCGGCATGAAAAGTTATCAAGCATAGCTCAAAGGAAAAGGGACTATCGAGTCCAACTTGACTTCGGCTCCCGGGGATGATAAAATAGCTTTTGGACTCAATGACTTCTCCGGGTTTGACGTAGCCGATTTTCTTGTCGAGCGTGAAGATAAGAATTAGGTCATTTGATATTTTGTGTTTTCTTTATAGTATTTAATAAAATTTCGAAAAATATAAATAAATAAATAAATAAATAAAAATAAAAGCAGTATTAATTAATGTCTTATATATATATATTTAGTTTGATGATGCTTTTTGTATTATTATTATTTGTTTGTTATTAATTATTAATAATATATTTTATTTAATAAAGGAAAATAAGATTTCTAGAAGCGAACACGTGATGAATGAAAAATGTAGTTCTCTCATAGATAGTGCCTCAACACATACCATTTTGAATAGCAATAAATTTTTTATTTCTTTGGTGATGAAAGAGACATATGTGAATACAATATCGAGTAGTTCAAAAATTGTTGAAGGCTCCAGAAGAGAAAATATTATATTACCTAAAAGAACAAACATTTGTATTGATAATGCATTGTATTCGCCCAAATCTCGAAGAAACTTGTTGAGTTTTAAAGATATCCGCGGAAATAGATATCACATCGAGACTTCAAATGAAAGCAATAAAGAATATTTATCTATCATAAGTATCATCTCGGGTAAAAAATGTTATTTAGAAAAATTACCTACAGTTTCCTCTAGATTATATCTCACAAACATAAGTGTTGGCGAAGTACATGTAGTTACAAACCAGAAGTTTGTCGGCAAAATAAATTTATTACATGTCATGATAGATTGGGACACCCTGGAGCTATTATGATACGAAGAATAATTAATCATTCATGTGGGCATTCACTGAAAACTAAAAAAAATTCTACCCAATGAATTTTCTTGTGCTGCTTGTTCACAATGGAAGTTAATAATAAGGTCATCACCATTTAAAATCAGGACTGAACCCTTGCAATTTCTTGAAATAATACAAGGTGACATATGTGGGTCTATTCATCCACCATGTCGACCATTTAGATATTTTATAGTATTAATTGACGCATCAACAAGATGGTCACATGTGTGTTTATTATCAACTCATAATCAAGCATTTGCAAGATTGTTTGCTCAAATTATCAAATTACGAGCTCACTTCTCGGACTATTTAATTAAATCTATTCGTTTTGATATTGCTAGAGAATTTGTCTCACATTGATAAAAAGTCTTCAACTAATTGCAAGATCATTGCTTATGAAAACGAAACTTTCGATACAAGATTGGGGACATGCTATTTTACATGCAGCGGCATTAATTCGTATCAGACCTACACATTATAATGAGGTCTTCCCTTTAGAAATGGTTTATGGTCAGGAAACAAAAATTTTCCATTTAAGAATTTTCAGATGTGCAGTATATGTGCTAGTTTCTCCACCACAACGCACAAAGATTGGACCTCAAAGGAGATTGAGGATATATGTTGGATATGAATCACCGTCTATAATTAAATATCTTGAGCCATTGACGCGTGACTCATTCACGGCACGGTTTGCCGACTGTCATTTTAATGAAATGATATTTCCAACATTGAAAGTGGTAAATAAGTAGTTGGAAAAGGAAATAATCTAGCGTGAGTTATTATTAGCTCACTACGATCCTTGTACAAAGCAATCTGAACTTGAAGTTCAGAAGATCATTCACTTGCAAAATTTAGCAAATTAATTTCCATATGCTTTTACTGATCCGAAAAAGGTTACGAAATCTTATATTCCAGTTGCAAATACTCCAATTAGGATTCATGTCCCTGAAGGACAACCCACTACTACTAACGAGCCTAAAATGCAAGTGAAGCGTGGTAGACCAGTCGGTTCTAAAGATAAAAATCCTTGAAAAATAAAAGAAGTAATGGCTCAAATTGAGGAAACAATTACTCTAGAAGATCTAGAGTATCCAGTCCTTGAAAAAATGATTCCAGAGGAATCACAGGTACCTGAAAATGAAGAGATCTCTATAAACTATGTTTTGACTAGAAAAAGATGGAATCGAGATGAAATCGACGTCGATGAAAATTTTGCATATGTTATATCATGTGATATTGTTAAAGAAGATGAGGATCATGAACCAAAATATGTAGAAGAATACAGACGGAGAAATGATTGGCCAAACTAGAAAGATGCGATTGAAGCTGAATTAAAATCACTCGCAAATCATAATGTTTTTGGACCTATCGTCCGTACCCCTGAAGGTATAAAACTGATCGGTTATAAATGGGTGTTTATAAGAAAAAGAAATGAGAAAAATGAAATTGTCAGATATAAGGCATGACTTGTTGCCTAGGGATTCTCACAGAGACCTGGTATTAATTATGAGGAAACATATTCTCTTGTGGTGGATGCAACAATATTTAGATATCTAATAAGTTTATCAATACACGAGAAATTGCAGATGAGATTAATGGATGTTATTACGGCATATTTATATGGCTCCCTTGATAACAACATATACATGAAACTCCTTGAAGGATTTAAAATGTCAGAAGCATTTAATTCAGATCGTCAAGACCTTTACTCGGTTAAATTATGCAGATCTTTATATGGATTTAAACAATCTGGACGTATGTGGTATAAACTTCTTAGTGAATATTTATTAAAGAATAGATTTCAAAATGATCCAATATGTTCATGTGTGTTTATTAAGAGATTTGATCCCAATTTGTAATAATTGCAATTTATGTTGACGATTTGAATATTATTGGAACTACTGATGAACTATCTGAAACAGTTAGTTATCTTAAAAAAGAATTTGAGATGAACGATCTGGGAAAAAGAAAGTTTTGTCTTGGCTTACAAGTTGAGTATTTAGATAATGGAATTCTTGTCCATGAATCTTCTTATACATCAAGAGTACTAAAAATATTTTTTATCGATAAAGCACATTCCATGAGTAGTCCAATGATCGTGAGATCGCTTGATGTAAATAAAGATCCATTTCGACCTCGTATGTGTGATGAAAAACTAATTGGTCTTAAAGTACCATATCTTAGTGCTATTGAGCACTAATGTATCTAACTACTCATACTAGACCTGATATATCATTTTTAGGAAATTTATTAGCGAGATATAGTTCTTCACCGACAAGGAGACATTGGAATGGAGTTAAGCATTGTAGGAGCTCCTCCATTATCATTCTCCATCCATCCTCTCCTCCAAATCTTCAACATTTACAGATACTCGACTTTATCAAATTTCTGTCCTTGAGACTCCATTATTTCAACGTCACCTCTAAGGAGGTTTAGTACGCACTAAATGCTTGCTTCGTCAATTTTTAACATCTCCCCATTACTTGGTATTAGATTAGTCCTTCTAGCATCGAACTTGCTCAAGAGGTGACATCATAGTTCGAATGGGCATTTTTAGATACCCAATGACAAGAGGGAGACAAAACCAATGGCTTTGACAGCCTCTTACTAAATGTCTGAGAGTTGTCGGATGAGCTTATAAAGGCCATTTGGAGAAGTTTGGATGTTTAAATTAGGTTGTTTCCTTGCACGAATGGAAGAAGTAGGGACGGGGGTGAAGAAAGATTCATCTTCGATAACTCGACTCTATAAAAGAAGGAAAATGACAATAAAGTTTTGACAATCAAGTTTTGAGAAGATGACAATTGTTACCTTGAACAAATGGATGATGAAGGGGGTGAAGAATCGGGTATGGAATAAGTAGGGGTGAAGATGCGGGAATGAAATAAGCGGTGAGTGAAGAAGCGGGAATGAAAAAATGATGGTGGCGGGTGATGAACGCTTCCTCTTAGATACCTAGACTCTGTAAAAAAGAAAATGAAAATCCAGTTTTCAGAACATTAAAATCAACTTTTAAGAAGATGAAAATTGTTACTTTGTAGGAATGGATGAAGAGGGGCGGGGAGTGAAGAAATCTTCTTCTTAGATACCCTACATCTGTAATAGAGAGAAAATGACAATTCAGTTTTGAGAATATTACAATCAACATTTAAAAAGAGGACAATTGTCACCTTGTAGAAATGGAAGAAACGGGAATGGATGAAGTGGGAATGGAAGAAACGGGAATAGAAGAAGCGGGGGTGGGGGTTCGGAAAGTTTCCTATTAGAGGAAGCTTTTCTTCCTCTTATATACCTTCAAACTGAAAACAAATATTTGATTTAAAAAGATTAAATGTAATGTCTGATAAACTAAAATGTAATGTCATTTAATATTAGTTGTAATGTCATTTAAGCTGAACTGTATTGTTATTTAAACTAAACTATAATATCTTATAACCTAAATTGTAATGTCTTATAACATAAATTATAATGTCTTACAACCTGAACCGTAATATCATTTAACTTAAATTGTAATGTCTTATAACATAAACTGTAATGCCTTATAACCTGAACTGTAATGTCATTTAACCTAAACTATAATGTCATTTAACATAAACTGTAATGTCTTATAACCTACATTGTAATGCCTTATAACCTTAATTGTAATGTCATTTAACGTAAACTATAATGTCATTTAACATAAACTGTAATGTCTTATAACTTACATTGTAATGCCTTATAACCTTAATTGTAATGTCATTTAACCTAAATTGTAATATCATTTAACCTAAACTGTAATATATTTTAATCTAAACGATAATGTCTTATAACCTAAATTGTAATGTCATTTAACATAAACTATAATATCTTATAACCTAAAGTATAATGTATTATAACGTAAACTGAAATGTATTTCTAACATTTGAAGTCTAACATTTCTAACAATAAATGTCTAATATTTCTAACATTTTATTTCACTGTCTAAAACGTTATAATCGATTGTTACCTTTCATTTTCAGCGTTCTTAGAGAACTTCCTCTTCTTAGATTTGTTCGCTTTGTTCGGACTCTTCCTTGATTTGTTTGGACTCTTCCTTGATTTGTTTGGACTCTTCCTTACTTGTTCTTAGTCTTCTTCAAGGCATCATAGACCACCGTTTGTTTTTCTGAATTTTAAACATTACAAAAGCTTGTAATTTAAACAAACAATTGTACTTAAGTAGTTTAGAAGAATGAACATTTCTTACTATTTCGAGATTGAAGAACGGAACTTGATGTAGAATAGAAATGCAACTAAAAGAGTTTTAACTAAACTTGATATAGAACGGAAATGCGAATGAAAGAATGCTACATGAACTTGATGTAGAATGGAAATGCGACTGGAAGAATGCTAATGTTAACAAAGTTTCCTGGGAACGATGGACTATATCATTGATACAGTTTCTTTCTACAGTACATGATTTAAACCCTATAATTGGATTGTTGAAGCTAAATGGGAAACTAATTACTTTGGAGCTAACAGAGAAGCCATTGGAGGTTCCCATTAATAAATTATGCTTAGGTGAGACTTGAGACAAATAAATACAATTTCTTTTAAAAAAATGATTTAAATGATAAGTATGAAGTTTAGAATACAGTTAACAAGTAGTGTTTTTACATAAGTCCTCTAGAAACATACAAAACAAAAAAGGAAACCAGGCCCTTCGAAAAAAGCAGCCCTAAAATGGATTAAGGTTTGAATCATTTGTATCTTCACACGACAGTATGTTTGAACTTTGTATCGTACTCATACAATTGTAGTACATTAAAGCCATAAAAAGTATACATAATCGGACACTATTTTGGCCATGATTAAATTACCAATAAAAATGGAATGAAAAATAGGGTTATCAAATATACTACTTAGTAAGATGCAAACCACCTCTTATGCATAACCAGCATTATTCCTGCACATTAAGTAAAATTGGCTCATCGAATTAGTTTTAAAGTAAGCTCAATTCAATAATATTTCTCAATATTCTTTTTTTATATCAAATGCATCAATAAACATACTTGTTTGCATTTTTTGTGAAAAGGAAAAATCATGTATAAAAAATGGTTTACTTAAACAAGATGGAAACACTAGTTGTACACAATCATTGGTAATAGTAATATCAATTTTCTATAAATTATCACCACGTTCATAACTCACCAGACCACCTCCATCATCATCATCATCAAAATCAGATGCTATAGCTCTTGAGTCTTACCCCAACATGATCAATAACTAATGAAACCTGGATTAAAGTTAGCTTAGAAAAGAACATAATATATATTTACATAATTCATTTCCTATTAGAAGACGCTTACCTTGATAACCCTACCAGCAATCTCTAATAGCCCATTCAAAGTTATAGCCGTCTTGGCATCTTTAAATTTCGAAAACTATAAGGGTGTTTGGTAACCTTGAATTGGTATTGGAATTAGAATTGGAGGGTCTAATTCCAATTTTTATGTTTGTTAGACACTTTAATATTAAGAATTGGAATTGGAATTAGAATTTCAATGGAATTCAATATAGTGTAATTTGATAATTCTCAAATCCAAGATCGGAATTGTAATTCTAAATTAACATATTATTCACGTTTTTGACATGTTTAACACGTTTTTCACACATTAAATATGTTTAACACACATTAAACACGTTTAACACGTTTTTTACACGTTTAACATATCTTCATGTTTTTGGCACGTTTAACACGTTTTTGGCACGTTTAACACGTTTTTAATATATTTAACATGTTTTTCACATCCTTGACACGTTTAACACGTTTTTGACACATTTAAAATTATTTTCACGTTTTAACACGTTTTGACATGTTTAACACGTTTTTCACATTTTGACACATTTTGCACGTTTTCGAACGTTTAACAAGTTTTTCACATATTTGGCACGTTTAACACATTTTGACACGTTTTTGGTTTAACACGTTTTCACATTTTTGACACATTTAACACATTTTTAACATATTAAACACGTTTGTCGTGTTTTTAGCACGTTTATCGTGTTTTTAGCACGTTTATCGTGTTTTTAGCACGTTAACACGTTTTTAACACGTTTTTGACATGTTTACCACATTTTTGACATGTTTTGGCACGTTTAACAAGTTTTTCATATATTTGGCACGTTTAACACGTTTTTGACACGTTCTAATGTTTTTAACACGTTTAAAACATTTTTAACATATTAAACACGTTTAACACGTTTTTGACACGTTTCACATATTTTTTTACATTTTCGACACATTTGACACATTTTTAACACATTTAACACGTTTCGACACATTTAACACGTTTCTCACGTTTTGGCACATTTAATAAGTTTTTCACTTATTTGGCACGTTTAACACATTTTTGATACATTTAATACGTTTTTACGTTTTTGACACGTTTAACATGTTTTTAACACATTAAACACGTTTATCATGTTTTGGTACGTTAAACATGTTTTTGACACATTTAACACGTTTTTTACGTTTTTGGCACATTTAACATGTTTTGGTATGTTTAACACATTTTTGACATGTTTAGCACATTATATAAATTTTGGCACATTTACCACATTTTGACATGTTTAATATATTTTAGCCCATTTAACACACTTGTGACATGTTTAAAATGTGTAAAATATGTCAAAATGAGTTAAACATGTCAAAAACGTGTTAAACGTGCCAAAATTGTGTTAAACGTGCCAAAAATGTGTTAAACTTATCAAAATGTGTTAAACGTGCCAAAAATGTGTAAAATATGCCAAAACGTGTCAAACGTGTGAAAACATGTTAAACGTGTTAAACATGTCAAAACGTGTTAAACATGCCAAAAACATGAAAAATGTGTTAATCTTATCAAAACGTGTGAAAAAACATGTTAAACGTATTAAAAATGTCAAAACGTGTTAAATGCACCAAAAATGTGAAAAACTTGTTAAACGTGTGAAAATGTGTTTTAAGTGTGAAAACATGTTAAACATGTCAAAAACTTATTTAAACGTGCCGAAAACGTGTTAAACGTGTAAAAAACGTGTTAAAATGTCAAAAACGTGTTAAACGTGTTAAAATATCAAAAACGTGTTAAATGTGTTAAACATGTCAAAAACATATTAAACGTGCCAAAAAAATGAAAACATATTTAAAAAGTTAACATTTTGAACCGATATTTTATTTTACAAACATAGGAATTGAAATTGAATTACAATTCTATCATTTTTTCAAACATAGGAATTAGAATTGAATTACAATTCTATAATTTTTTCAAACATAGGAATTGAATTGTAATTCAATGTCAATATCAATTCTCATAAAATTGGAATTAAAATTTCAATGTCAATTTCAATTCAAATTCCCTCTCATCAAACACACCCTAAAAGAAAAGAATAAATATGGACCTCTTAGCTGAATAATATATATATGTTACTTGGCTATCTAACAAAATTACTAATTAAAAAGAGTTGGTACTTGAATAAATCCAAATCCTTTGCATTGCCCCGTCTCTAGGTTAGTAGGTAATTGCGCAAGCTCCACATGTCCAAAAGCCTCGAATATCTGACGTCATTGGAAATATTAGATTAACGAGACAGATAATAACAAAATGGGACCCTAACAAAAATATATTAGTTAGAAAAGGTAAAAAAATCAATTTTCTTACTAGGCAAAGAACCGATTAGACAAGCATGTGAAAGCATGAGTGCATATGAAAGCATGAGTGTTTTTTACACATAAAAATCACACACCTGTCTAAGATGAAGTTTAGTCATGTTGAAGTGCAGGTTACTAACATAAAGTTTTCTATAAACTACACCATAAGGTCCAGTAGCTGAATATGTCGATGATCCAGTACTTTGGACAAGGTTCTTCTATGCTTCTAATGGATTAACAATTACAGGTTGTCCAGGAGTAATTGTCCGGTGAGTGCAATTACATTGGCACTGACATTGCTTCATAAAATTCAACATACTTGAAGTATCAATATGAACTCATAGTAAGTGTAAAGAGTGCAAGATGTGAATGCTCAATTGCAGAAACGGTTTTAGTAGACTATGTTTCTCTACCAAATATGAGCACGCAAAAAAAAACGCGAAGAGGTAGTATGTGTCATGTGTATTGTACTCGCATCACGGGAAGAGAGAATGCGAAAGAGATTAAGGAAGAATGCAAAAGAGAGATTTAGGGAGCAATGTAGTGACTAAGGGAGAAAACTGTTACTGACGTTGAACGGGAAGTGGGAGAGTCATGGAGAGGAACGGAAACTACTACTGCTGATGTTTAGGGTTTAGGGAGAAAGAAAAATGAAAAGAATGAATGGAGAGGGTTTGACACCCCAAAAGCTCAAATGCTTATTGAGGACAATATTTACATTTCATAGGCTCAAAATGTAATTTTTTCAAACATTATTAAATTGGGGTTATTTTTCAAATTACACCTATTAATAGGGTCATTTCGTCAAATTTTTCGTCTGCACATGTTGTTAAGATTTTTCTACTCGCTTTTTAGGAATAGAAAAAATTGTGTGGTAGAAGAAATGTTGTAGCGAAGTTGGATTGCAAAGATTATATAATTATGGAAAACATATTATATTATGAATAGTTATCTATAAAGAGAGATATAATGATGCTTAATTTTCAAACTTTCTGAATTGCTGAGTCGAGAGTTATGGTTAATTTAGATATATATGCGAGAGTAATTAAATGAATACTTGGACAGGATTGTGGGTTGACCCGTCCATAAACTTGAAACAGTTGTGTATGTTTTGAACTTGCAACCTAACAAAACAAGTACAACTCTTTAACCAAGTGTGATTGGGATGTGGTTTGTCGAGGGATAATAGGCCGGTAACAATTGAAAGTGCTTAAAAAATATAAATCAAATATTTGATTGACCAAAGTGTGAGGTCACGATGTTAAATATTAAAAAATATTAATCAAATATTTGATAGACCAAAATGAAAGTGTAAGGTCACGAGATAAGAAGTTCATTAGAAAAAAAAATATATGTGATAGGATATATGAGAAGCTATATTGTTTTACCGAATTGAATAAAATGTGAAATGAGAATGTTTTATTTTTTATTTTAATATATTATTTGTGATTTATTAAGAATTTTAAACATTTAATACATATTATTATAATTTATTTTGTTTATATTTTTATCCGTATGTATCGCACGAGAATTTTCCTAATTAAATTAATACATGAAATAGTGTTGTTGTCTAGTGATTTTGAGTGTTTAACTCTTGTTTATGTTTAAATGGGATGACATAGGTAAAAATAACATAGATTACAAAAACAAAATATCTACGTGTATAGCTAACATGGCAAAAATTTAACAATTTGTCGGTTTAGATTAATATTTTACAAATTTATAAGATTATGGATACATCCAACAATTTTTAGGTGATACAAAAATTTAAGAAATTGTTCTAACATTATGCATTAATATAGTATTTTTTCATTTTATATTATAAAATAAAATAGTTAATGAGTGTAGAGAGAAATATATGATTAATGGATTAATTAATGGATTTAGAAAGTAAAGAATGAAAGATAGGTATTTTGAAAAAATGAATGATAATTTGAATATATTGAAAAAAAAAATTATATGAAATGTGGATAGACATATAAAATTCTAACTAAATAATAAATGTATCTATTTTTCTCTCTCATATATTATTTTATAATTATATTAAAAATTCTTTTATAATTGAAATAATAACATAAATTTTAGTTTATTTATTAAAAAAATTATTTTAATTATTTAAATAATATTAAGTAATTACATAAAATAAAATATAATTAATAATAATTTTAATAAAATAGTATTTTAATAATAATTACAATAATTAATAATTATATAGTCATTTTTATATAATTGATTTTAAATATTATATATTAATAATAAAATTATGAATTAATTAAAACATAAAATATAAAAACTAAAAAATAAAATAAGAAAAAATAATAATTTAATATTAAAAAATTATTTATAGCGTTAAATATAAAATATTTTATTAAAAATTGAAAATGGGCCTACACGGGCCAGCCCGCTCGGGTCGCGGGTAAGATTTGGGTTGGCCCTTGGGTTAAAAAAAATTCTAATATGATTTGTAGCCTTACAGGATTATGTCGCATAACCCTACCCTAGTTTTTTTTTTCTATTTTATGAATCTTTTAAATTTTAGTTACTTCTGTCGAATTATTTGATTAATTAATGTGTAACAATAGACAAGACTTTTGTTTAGTGTGTATCATGACTATTTTACGGGCGCGTGACTAGCAGGCTCCTCCGGCGCAGCGCCCTATTTGATCATGTTGTTGAACTCTTATTTTCTAGAACTAATAATAATTTTTATTTATTTTTATTTGTAGTGAGACAACCCGCGGGCTGGTCCGTCTAACCCGCAACCCATCTTGGATTGGATTGGAGATATTCAGCCGACCGGGATGGCGGGTCAGCCCACCGTCGACCCATCAAACGATGGGTTTTAATGGTAGACCCGCCCCGCCATGGGTTCGCCCGTCTCACCGCTCTATATATAACAATTAAAAAAAATAGAGCAGATAAAATTATTGATTATCAAATTATTCTGAGAAGATGATTTGTTGGTTTGTTTGGGTTTTTTCTAAAAAAAATATTTTTTGGTTTTATTTTTCTAAATTTTTATTTAATAATTAATTTATATTAAAAAAAATAAGAGATAATTTTGATATTTTAAGTGAAAATATATTAATTAGATGAATGATATGATGGTTGGGTTTTAGAATAGAAACTAAATTTTATCCCAATATCTTATTCATCAAACAAGCCCCAAATGAAACCAATCTTATGTAAACTGTAAATAAGATACCTTATCAAAACAACTTAACAATTTGAATAGTGATATCTTCTTTACCATTCAACTACACATCATGTGCTTGCACACTAACCAATAAAGAAATTGTCAAGTTGACATAATAAAAAAGTCTCTTTGATCTATCTATTATCTCAGGCTTACTAATTGTTCCATATTGTATATCAAATTTAGTGAAGATATAACTGCATTCTAACATGGTAGGACCTTTTTCTTTTTTGTGGATCCTACCATTAAAAAGAGATCGGAAAATCCAAATGGTTCTTGATGGCTGCTTCTCCATGACTGATTTTGTTGATCATGATCATCTATCTACTAATAAAATATCTTACTGATTTTCTCTCCATAAATCTTAAAATTGACTAAAGTATAATAGGTGAAAGAGATCATAAAAGATATGAATGATGACACTAACATAAATAATATATCATTGATGGAGAGATCAGAGATAATAATTCGTCGCTGTTGCCGGGATCAAACCAGGGTCACCGACAGACGGGAATACTCATCACTATATTACAACGACTTGTTGTAAATATTAAAATTGTATATGTTATAATTATATTCCTTATTGTTTGTTTTTGTAGTGCAGTTACCATTTGGAAAATAAAAGTCCCTAAATGTTTTATAATTGAGGATACCAATATATTCTGATGCCTTTAATTGCATGGATAATATATGTATATAAAAAAGGTTCTGAGAATTTTTTTATGGACAAAATTTATAGTCTAATTGTTTTTTATTTTACAAATTCTTTTGAGCATATTTGATTTTGGTCTCATTTCATATTTCAAATCAGTTTGTCATAATTAATATGGTTTTTCAGTACAATGATTAAGTAAAATAAAATAAATCAGTTTGTCAAAATAAATTTGATTTTTGGTATGCAATTGAAATTCCAGAATCTCTTGTCCACCTACAAAGAAGAAGAAGAAGGCATCCAAATACCAAATGGAATATATATTAGTAAAATTGGGATTTTCAGTTCTTTCTTGATTTTCAATTCTCAACCTTTGTAATAAGCTAATTCCAACTTTCATTAACAAATTTTATGGCCACCTGATATTTTCCCTCTGCCCCACCAACTATCAATCCAATATTCTCATAATATGACAACCATCTATAAGTTTATTCAATACAATATTCTCATAATGTGACAACCACCAACTTCCTTCCTACCATAACTTGCCTTGTTCAAGCTCCGAATTCTGTGGCACAGAATTGGATGAGAAAATCCTTCAAATTCAAGAGCCATAAGTCATCATGAACTTCTCTTTCAGATAGTCACCACTCCTTATGGGAGGAAATCTGCCAATCAAATAAGTCAGCCAATGTTAATGTGAATCCAATGGAGGAAACTATGGATGTCCTAAAATATTTCCATTTATTCTTAAAAGAAAACTATAGAGGAAAGAGAAGAATATCGGATTCAAACCTTGGAGGATTTGACTCGCTACAACAACTTTCCAAGCATTCAACAATACAATCATCAGCAGGATCAAGGAAGAATGCCACCTGGACATGTTTCATTCGAGTTATCAATATCATGACATTTAATTGTTTTAAAAATAAATAAATAAAATAATACCGAAAAGCGTTCTTGTCCTGTTGGCATGACTCTGTGCAATGTTGACCTACAAAAGATGACCATAATGAATGACAATTGAGGTTAATGATTTTGTTTAGAAGAATTTCAGTAGTGTTATGTTATACAGGAGGTAGTTCAAAGATATAAATTACCTAAATAAACAATTGGTCCATCTCTCCATCATATCACCAATGTTAACAATAACTGCCCTGAAAGTAGTTTATCCATTAGATTTTTAAGTTATGAGAAAAGTATCATTAACACCGTTAATAACATAGGGATGATATAGCCATTTAGTATATGACTGTTGAGCCTTGGAGCAATAACATACTTTTAACTTTTCTCTTTTTCAAGAAAACAAAAAAAATTCCAAACAGACAATGTCATATCCTTATGATCAATCGAATCAACATGATGTGTGCATGCATTGCAATATTATTCCTAGAAGAAGGCTGCCTTACCAACAGTCTGCAGCCGGACATAGTTCTGGTTTAATATGGTCCCATTCGGAAACCTTCGATTACATTCTTGTTCTCAAAAATCAAACTCATTGTCACGTATATCAATATTAGTCTAGAGATCTAGGATTTGTAGAAGAAATATAGAAAATAAGAGAACGGCCTTAGCCTTTAAGAAAGATAAAAGAAGATTTGATGCTATTTCCTTACTCCAAATAATACATATTCTAATATTTATAAGCTAATAATCCACTAATCTTCTAATTACCTGATTACCCTTGTACTACTACAAATCATCATACCACAATTATACTACTAAATTTATCCTACTCTCAAAGGCTCTGATCCTATGTAAAGTAACAGTCAAGATATCTAGGATTTGTACAGGAGATATAGATGAGGATGCTTAAGCCTTTAGATGAGATAAACCAGATTCAATTTTATTTCATTCATTACTCCATTAAAACTCTACTATTCATAAGGTACTAAGACCTTTTCCAACCCACACCAAAACTCACCCCAAAATGATTTATAATTGTTACTGGTTTACTGTTAAATTTTTAAAATGAATACCAACTTTGGGTGGAAGTTTTTTATTCAGATGTTATATTGGACATCCTGGAATAAGGTCAATTCTTATACTTAACATCATTTGTTACTGTCCCCGACAACATTATTCATTTGGACATTACCTGATCTTTTAGCTTTTAATCATAGCCCATGACGGGTATAAAAATCATGAACTCACCCATGAATATGATGCACATCTTCCCAGATTTGTGGTTCCTTATTTTTCTCTCTGCAAACCTACATCAGTAGAAAGCATAATTAAAAGATGGCAGATAATGAAGCTGAAAGTAAATTTAAAAAAAAAAAAAACATGCCTGCAGTCCACCAATACCATCTGTTGCAAGGAGTGTGATCATTCCATAGTCTGAATGAGCAGAGGCACCAAAAGTTTCTCCATCCAAATGTCCTATCTCATGAAGAACCAAAAGTAAGACCCATGATTTCAGGAAAATACCCCCTCTTTCCTTCATTCAATACAACCGCTTGATTTACATTAACGAAAACTACGTATTGTAAAAAATCAAGATTGTAGCATAAATTAAGGATTGTATATTATTTTAATGTTCTTCCCTTCTCTCAATAATGCATTATTTATATGTACAAGATATAATGAAATAAGTGAAATGTTTATTGTGTTTCTATTACATTTAAAATTGAAATTAAAATAGTTGTCTATGGAGAGTGATTATCATTAAAAAAAAGAAGGTTTAGCTAGAACAGAGAAGCAGATAGTCCAAGATATCTTCTTACTGCATGCAAAAAATTATGTTATCTAAGAATCTCCTCTTTATACCCACATTTTTTTTGGATTTGATTTCTCAAACAATGGTAACAAGTTTGAAATAGACCTGGATAATGCAAGAGGCGGAGGAATCCCGAGGGCAAAGTTGAGGCACCTATTTTCTCAAAGTAATTCTCATCTATGTTCAAAGCAAGAGCCATCAGAGGTAACAACCGTTTTCCAGCAGTCCTGATTCGCCATCAAGCAAAACCGAAAAATCTATGTCAATAAATATAAAGGGTGTTGGAGAGTATATTTGACACTTACAAGACCTTGGCATAGTAGGACTCCATAGTTGATCTCCAAGTTGGTAGGAGTTCTGAAGTTCCATAGCCAGAAACCAAACAGAAGGATGAGGGTTTTATTTAATATCATAATGAATAGTCTATCATTTAAAGCAGACATTTGGCCCATTTGGAGACACTTTCTAGATCTGGGTCTGGATCCATATCTAGACAAGAAACTGTCAAAACATTTCTTAATTTGTCAAAATATTCTAGCTCTGGTTCTAAACATGATCTCATCTTGATCCACGTCCATATGAAAAGTGTTTCTAAGAACATTTATCGGTTTCTCATCTATATCTGGATCCTAAAGGTGTTTCCAAATGGACCCAGTTGTCATAAACTAAACAAAAAGGCAATAGAATAGGAGAGCAGATACCAGTCCTGTCTTGTTCGTATACTTTTTGCTTCAATCAAACAAATTACTTTTATCAGATCTAAGTGCTTATTTGTTAAAGCTTTACTATTTTAACTCTCCTTGGAACATAGTTCTGAAACTAAAATGTGATTCTAGTCAGACAAATTCGGTCACTGATTCAACTGTGTGCATTCAACTGACTAACAGAAGAGAGTTGTCACGAACCTCGTGATGGCCATTGATTTAGATGGCTAACAGTTGACTTATCATCTATAGGACCAATATGAAAAGTCTCCTTTGAATCACCTGTACAATCAATCGACATCATGTCCAAACTCATACTTCCGAAACACTGACTATATCCTAAAGGAGATTATTAACAAAAAAAAAAAAGACCTTTCGTAGAAGGATCCAACTTCTCCGCATAGAGAGGACCGTAACCTCGATCTTCCTTGCGAGGAAGTTTCATTTTCTCTTCAAGAGGGAGCGAGAAGAACTTTCTGCTCTCATCGAACACACTCTTCAGCAAATCTTCCTGGATTCCGTGATTTATGAGGTAAAAGAAACCAAAATGAACACAAGCCTGCGACAAAATAGTATAATTTAAGAATAGTAATCATCAAATTTAGAAGTCTCACAACAGAAGAAGAAAACCTGGTGGATGGAGTCAATGGTGGAGGGAAGATCGGAAGAGGATAGGTCGATTATTGGGAGCTGAAGAGTGTTCGCCATGTTTGTTTACCAGATGAGCAAATGATAGAGAATCTATATATATAAACATTAGTTTCAATATGTATTGGAGGTTTAGCTTTACTTCTTCTTAACACACATCTAATTTTCATTATCTTAAAAGTTAGATTTTATTTCATTTAAAAGGTTTTATTTAGGTATAAAATTTCCAGCTACGTCATCAAATGCCGCTTCCAATTGCTCGAAAATGGATCGTGTACGCTTTCAATTGCTCGGAAATGAATAACGTACATTCTCGTCACTGTTGATAAGGAGATTTTTTTATCGGAAACGCTTAATTCCTAGCATTAAAATTTGATGCTTGTCTTCCTCTTCTATCTCCAAGTCGACCATAAAATAATAGATAAGGCCGCCAATAGTAGCCCATTGCCATGTTAAAAGCAGACAAATGATAGGAAGTATTTTAACTCAAAAAGTACGTGGGACGAGTTTCTGTCTCATACAGCTCAGGCCGAAGACCGAGGGAAGTTTCATACAGCTCAGGCCGAAGACCGAGGGAAGTTTCAGAGAAATAATGAGACCTGTGATTGGCTCAACCGGTAAAGATCAAACCTCCCACATTTTGGTCTCTTAAAAATCACTATTTCACTATTGTCGTCTACATTATTTTAATAGATAAATAAATAATGAATTCATATCATTCATACAAATGTAAAAAAACAACAATAATATATAACATTTAGAAAACAATCAACTAATAAAATAAATGATAAAAACCATAGTTTTAAAATACGTGGTCAGATTGTCGGTTCAATCGGTCCGACCGCGAAACGTCTAAAAATATCCGGTTCAAAAGGTCATTATTCTAAATACTAAAGCTGGACATCTTCTCCTCTATCTCTCGACTCGACTGGATCTACGTCTTCTCCTCTCTCTCGACTGGATCTACTTTATTGACCTAGTGAAGTATCTTTATCGGCCCTTCAAGAAGAAGACATCAGCCGGAGATGTAGAACCCACCAATAAAGTAGCAGGTCATCGAAGACATCTCCTACATTTGATAAAATTTAAGAAATCTTGAAGGAGCCGTTGCACCTTTGGAATTCTGGTGGACCCACCGACAAGGATAGCATCGTTGATGGTTCTCTTGTCCATCTTAACATCTCTCAAACACTTCTCAACTAGCTCCATAAACTTTATGAACAAATCCATGTTCAAATCCTCAAATCTTGCATAGGTGATGGTTGAATAGAAATCAATACCCTCAAACAATTAATCAATCTCAATTGTTGTCGAGCGGTCTAAGAGAAAGTCATTTTCGCCCTCTTACAAGCTGTCCTGAGTCTCCTGAGAAACCTGGGGTTTCCGCTGATGTCCTTCTTGTAGAGACACCTGTTGATAATCTTATCTCGTAACAATTACACATAAATAATATATGAATACAATAAAATGATAATAGAACAGATACAATAGATTATGTAATGAGATTAATAAATGTCTTCTCGTTTGCTCTGAGGCCTATGAAATCATAGTTCCCTTAAAACAATTTCACCGTCTCTCGTTTGTGCTGGAGAGTTTCGTCGGCGGTTGCTTTCCATGGTGCAACGGAACCTGCAATGATTTAGCATAGAAAAAACACTACAACAACGAACTACACAAAAGTACCTGAATCACAATCACCGGGTTTCGCACTGAAATGGTCGAGTCAAAAAACTCGAAAAACACTCACAAGAACAAGGAAGGACTTTTAGAATTCTAGAGTGAGAAGTGATAAGATCATGTGTGGAGATGAATCAAGGTAAGGGGATATTTATAGTTGAAAATTAAACTCATAATCAATTCTTTAATCCAACGGTCACTAATCCATCATCCATTCATCCAACGGTTATCCTGGCTTGCCTTTTCATTATCTTTGCAAGTTACATCCAACAATAAGTATTTTGTAGTTACAATAACAATTAACACCAACCCGGCTTAACTTTAGAACCGATCCCATAGCACCAACCCGCCCCAACCTTGAAACCGATAATGCTAAATCCGATGAGATCATCGAAATCGAGGCAATACCTGAACTATCCTATGATAATGAACAACTCGAGGAGTCAGCTCAAGAGTAGACCGAAGAAGAAGATGAGCGAACTAAGTACTTAATGGTAGCATGGAAAAGATCCAGTGAAGCAGTTAGTAAACTGACAAGCTATAGAAGACCCTATAAGTGTAAGTTTGGTCTCGGTTATTATATCAACACACCCATCCAACACAAATCTTCCCAAGGATTGAATCTCACTAAAGACAAGCTTCCATTCATAAACTTTGTTAAGAGCTCTTCAACCTATACCGAGTCATCTCATGATTCAAAACTGGCTAAAGAGTTAACCTATATAGGTCCAACCGACACAACCAAATGGTCTCTTTCTAAAAGGAAAACTACTCAACCCTATGATAGGAGCCCATATTACACCGATCAAATCTCACCTCAACACCACAGTGTAACAATAAGCAGACAGAAACACATCAAACCGAGTGCATATAGAACCATCAAAACCATATCCGGGAAAATTATGCGAATAATCAAAGTATGGATACCCAAGGGACTAATCAATCACGGACCCAAGTAAATGTGGGTACCAAATAGTTGTAAATATGTATATTTTACAGGTTATGAAGAAGCGGATATGAAACTCTGAGTGGTATCTGGACAGCGGTTGCACCAGACATATGACTGAAAATATCAACCTTCTGATCGATATCAAAATAGAAGTCGATTCAATAATAGTTTTCGGTGACAATTCAAGAGGTAGAACTGTGGGCAAGGGTAAGATTGTCCATGGTAATTTAACAATTAACAATGTACTTCTTGTTGAAAACCTACACTTTAATCTGTTAAGTATCAGTCAAATGTGTGACGCCGGATATACTGTAGAATTTCATAAACATGCATGCCTAGTTAAAAACTCTTAGAGTAATACCCTACTAACCGGAAATAGGCTAGGAAATATCTACAAGGTAGACTGGAAAAATGAAATTGAATATCCCATGTGTATGGTAGCTAGAAATGATCAAAACTGGCTGTGGCATAAAAGATTAAACCATCTAAATTTCAAAACTATAAATTACTTCTGCACTAAAAAGTTAGTTGAAGGAATTCCTGACATAAAATTCAATAAAGAGAAAGTATGTTCAGCCTGTCAAATCGGTAAACAGACTAAGTCATCCTTTAAGAGCAAGGCAAATATTCAATCTAACCGCATACGAAGTATATTTTGATAGAGTCCCTAACATTTGGTATTTTAGAATTTTCGGTTGTAAATGCTATATTCATATGAATGGGAAAACCTATTTAAATACGTTTGATGTCAAAACAGATGTTGGGATAATGCTAGGATATTCTGCGGTCAGTAAGACATATAGAGTTTATAATACCAGAACATTAACTATAGAAGAATCTCTTCATGTTGTATTTGATGAATCGGTTGAAAGTAACACCGCATTATCCTTTGATCTACACAACAGATTGGAAAACCAAAATATCCATTCTGACAGTGAAGATGAAATTCCAGTTTTTAGACGGTTTGTCCAGGACCAAACGGGTATTGTTGAAACCCAGCCGGATCAAGCTGTCAAACAGCAGAAAGCTGACACCTCAGTGTCAACTGAGGAAATCGGTCGGTCTGACATTATTGCTCAGTCTACTGATACGTCTAGTCTTGATCAAGTAACCGGTCATTTGGTAGACATCCCTAAACAACGAAATTTCAAAAGGAACAAAAATCCTCCTCTTGAGCTTGTTATAGGTAGCCCTTCATTACCCATCCGAACTAGGCAACAAATACTGGAACAATATGAAAACTCCGCTTTCATATCCCAGATTGAGCCGAAAAAGGTGGATGAAGCATTGGTGGATCCGGATTGGATTTTAGCAATGCAAGAAGAATTAAACCAGTTTGAGAGTAATAATGTCTGGTATCTAGTTCCTAGACCGAAAGATCGACCGGTTATTGGAATAAGATGGGTATTTAGAAATAAACTCAATGAAGACGGTTTGGTTACGAGGAACAAAGCTAGACTAGTGGCACAAGGATACAAACAGGAAGAAGGCATTGATTTTGAAGAATGATTTGCTCCTGTAGCTAGAATTGAAGAATGATTTGCTCCTGTAGCTAGAATCGGGCATAACTTCACTATAGGCTCAGTAGATAAAACCCTATTCAAATTCGAGAAAAAGGAACATATTTTACTTGTTCAAATATATGTGGATGACATAATCTTCGGTTCCACTGATTCTAAGTTATGTGAAAAATTCTCAACACTAATGACTAACAAGTTTGAAATGAGTATGATGGGAGAATTAAGCTTCTTCCTTGGTCTTTAGGTTCGACAACTCGAAGGAGGAACATTCATTAACCGAACTAAATATATAAAGGAGCTACTTAAGAAATTTAGGATGGAAACATGTTCTTCTACCTCCACTTCAATGAGTTCATCAATCAAGCTGGATAAAGATGATGATGGTCAGGAAATAGACCTGACAGCCTATCGTGGAATTATCGGTTCATTTCTCTACATAACAGCGAGTCGACCGGACATATTATTTGTGGTCGGAGTGTGTGGAAGATTCCAGGCCAATCCAAAACAATCGCATTACACATCCGCCAAACGAATCCTAAAATACCTAAAGGGAACACCTGAAGTCGGATTGTGGTATCCAAAGGACTCAAGTTTTAATCTAACCAGCTACTCTGATGCAGACTATGCAGGATGTAAGGTTGATAGAAAAAGTACCAGTGGAACATGCCAATTCTTAAGAGATCGGCTCGTTTCATGGTATAGCAAGAAGAAAACATCGGTCGCTACATCAACCGCAGAAGCTGAATACCTAGCAGCCGGAAGTTGTTGTGCTCAACTTCTATGGATTCAACAACAGCTAAGAGATTTCGGTTTCACCGCCGAAGAATCTCCAATATTCTGTGACAATACAAGTGCCATAGCCATCACATACAATCCGGTTCTACACTCAAGAACTAAGCATATTGACATAAGGCACCTTTTCATCCGGGAACATGTTCAATAGAAGCACACATCCGGTTGGAATATGTATCAACCGATCAACAAGTAGCTGACATATTCACAAAGCCTTTACAGGAAGCTAAGTTTTCCTTCTTCAGAAATATCATTGGTCTTGCCGATATAAATCAGCTCATTTCTTAAACCGAAACTTTACTTCTCTAAAAAGAAATATCGGCTCGGATAGACAAAACCATCGGTTCTTCTTAAAATGTCGGAAAATTAAATTACCACTGTACTTATTGAAAAACCGCATTGCTTATCAGTTGCGGTAAACTGACCAGTTATTTAGTAACTTACCAAATAACTGCATCGGAACTAATAACTGAAAATCAACCGGTTTGGATATACTCTATTTTGGAATATTTGGATTTCCAACAAAATTTTGAATAACTGATTATGTTTGGACGTATCTATTCTGAAAAGATTCCTTTTCAAAACAAAACAGTAATGCCTCAAAAGACGTGAAGATATGGTATCTCTCACCGTCTAGGTCTATGACTTACATTCATAGGGTAGAAACCACCTCATATCTTGGAAATATATTTTATCCAACTGTTAAAAGGATACAACGTGCATTATCCACTAGTTAACACCATCAACTACCTATTATATAAGTTAGATGCATAATCACACGTCTAACATACCCAACACCTCTCTGAAATCTCTCATTCTACTTGAGCAAAATGGCTCATATTTCCTTCCAAAACGTCCTTCAGATTGAGTTTGATTCCGCCCCAGGAACAAACCATTTTGAGATCTACAGAATGATCAAATCAATTGAGAACTCCGGTCTACGAAATTTTCTAGATGACCGACATATCATATTTCCCGATACCATTATGGAATTCTTCAGTAACGCAAGAGTTTTCCGTGGTACTCCCTTTTTCGACACTCTCATTCAGTCCAAGGTGAGAGACACCGTTTTCGAGTTCACCGAGAAAGATTTCGCTCGGTGTTATGACCTTCCAAGAGAAGGTCTCACCGATCTAACTCCATCGGCTGAACAGAAGGCTGCCATGTTCCAGCATTTTTCTCGATCTCCTCTTTCTATTGATGATCACGGGGCAAGATCCTCGTTGAGGGCTGAATATCAGCTGCTCAACGATATCGTCGGTAAATCCATCCTTGGAAAGGATGTCACAAATTTTTTCTGTACAAAGTCTTTTGACATCATGACCGCCATTATCAATGAAGTCTCGGTCAACTGGTCAAGGTTGTTTTTTGACAACCTAATCTGGATGATTTCTACTCGTCACACTTGCTTCATTCCCCAAATCAGCACCCTTCTCTTTGATCTCGGTGTTTCTCTCTGTTCGGGGGTAGGTTTAAGCCCACTTCAAATCATGACTGGAGACTCGGCCGACTCATTCTTCGACCATTTTGAGAAAGCTTGGAAGAAGAAGCAGAGAGGCGGCTCCTCCTCCAGCCGCTAAGTAACTATCTTCTCAGACAACCGGTCTTTTTGTTGCATGCACCGGTTGTATATTTTAAATATGTTTATCTTTTGTGTCTCTCTTGACCTCTTGTGGTATTACTTCGCATCGGTTTAATATATTTTCTACTTTTATTCTATCCATTTTTGGAATATTAAATTCTGATCGTATGGAAACCACAAGACATTAAATTCAGTTAGTTTCCAACTAGATTCTTTACCTCGGACAAAACAAAATCACCACTTTCTAAGAAAATTGTCTTGAACACATAAAGATTCCTCATACCTTAAAAGCATTAATAAGACATATCATAAATGACGAAATCCTACATTTAATGTCATTGCGTTATCCTTTCTTTACATCTTATTTAAGAGGTTTCTCACTCCTTTTCAAACGCCACGACACATTTGCCATCTTGCAAAAACTACAACCTCCATCTCTCTAAAAACTTTCTTGAAAAATGTCTCATCCTACACTCCGAAACTACCTATGCGTCAAATTTTGATTCAGTACTCTCCTCTGATGACATTGAAACAAAGGAAATCTTCTTCGATTCACTAGTTGACACCGACCTCCGTGGATTCCTGGAAGAATCTGAACCCATTCTACTTCCTGAAGTGTTGGAGTTTTTTGCCAATGCTTCCATGCTCGACGATCTTATCGTTTCCATCATAAACGATAATATTATCGTTCAGATCTCAGAAGAAACAATCGCTGAGATGTTCAACCTGTCGACTGAGGGATTTTCGGACTTTCCTCCTCGGGTGAACGAGACTCTTGATGACTATGCTGAACTGTTCTCCATGGATCGTAACCCGGTTCAGAACAACGGCCTCAAAGCCTATCTTGCACCCCACATCCAAATTCTCCATGACATTGTCACCCGATCCATTGTGTGTCAAGTCCCAAATCAAAACTACTCCAAAAAGACTTTTGATATTATGACTTATATCGTAAGCAACACTCATATTAATTGGGCCTCGGTCATCTTTGAAAACCTGAAAACAATGGTTGAAACTAAGAAGAAGCTCGGCTACGCTCCTTAGTTGAGCGGATCATTCGATCAACCGCCCCTGAACTTGGACCGGGATCACCGGTGAATCCAACAAATGTTCTCACCAAGGAATCGGTGGAATAGAAAATGACTAGGATGGTTCTTAGGTTCTTTCCTTAGGTTCTTTCCTAAACGGTTCATTTATAAAACCGCTCATGTTGTTCCAACCGATCTGTCATCGGTCTTCACTTTATTATATCATCGGTTTTAATATTATTATAAAAATTCTTTTTCTTCTTTGAGTTTTTGCCGATCAAACTTTAAACCTATCCTTTAAATCTTACCGCTTAAAATTACCGCCAATAATTTTGGAGGAAAACTTTGGCGCCCTTTTATCGATGTGACAGCTCATACTTTTCAATGATTCGGTTCGCATTCTAAGACGCGCCCCCAAGCGGCTTATAAATACATGATCACACCTCGAAAATTCATTTCACGCTTTCTGCTTTCTCTCTCTTGCAATCACTCTAAAAAATTATTCAAGTTTTCGATCAAACTTCCAAATTTTAAAATGGGTCATGACTCTGCTCTTTTCGTCCACATTATCCAAGTTGATTTCGAAGAAATTTGACACAACGGATCGGAGGAAGCTCGATACGTCTTAGGGCTAATCTCCGCTTCGGGTCTGGAACAGTTCCTGAACGGACCGTTCGTTCTCTACCAAGATGCGGTGACGGACTTCTTCGCAAATGCTACTTTAAATGATGAAACTATCTCTACAGCAGTCGGGGGACAAGCATTTGAAGTTACAAAGGACTTACTTGATGATGTTTTTTAGTTACCAAAAGAGGGAAATGATTTCACTGAAGGTGGAGATGCAGATGAAGTTCTGGCGGTTTGTCATGACATATCTTGCACCGATGAACCGATAGTGGTTTCCGGCAAGAAAGGGGACCTAAAACCGGAGTATAGGCTGCTGTGCGAAATCATTTCAAAGTCTATTCAGGGAAGGGGAGGCAACTTCGATAGCCTCACCAATCTCAAGATTGAAACAATGGCCACGATTGTCAAAAGAGAAAAGATCAACTGGGCCGAGGTGATCTTTTCCAACCTATGCGAGATGGTGGATCCCAACTCCACCCGATCTCGGGGATATGCCATTCCCTTAGGCAAACTACTCCTCCATCTCAACATTCAAACCTGCCCAGGGATCCTCCTCCAAGGCAGCAAGATAATCAAATCCGTCCACTTCACAAAATTCAGCAAGACAAAGGTCTCGGCAGTTATGAAGCCGAAGGCTCCAGCAAAGAAGACTCAACCCAAGAAGAAGAAAGCTCCAGTAGCAGAAGAAACCGGAAGCGAAAGAATAAGGTCGACTCCTCGGGGATCTGGCTCCATGAATGTTCAAGCCAATGTCTCAAACCCGACTATCTCCACGGCTAGCACCTCTAGCCGTTCCAAGGATAACTCTGGCCATCCAGTCAATACATTTACATCCCCTGATCTCGAAACCGAGGAAGATCGGTCAAACAATGCTAACATGTCAAGCAGCAAAGGGAAGAAGAAATTAGTTGAATATGAGGATGATGAGGAAGAATTTCTAGAAGTGAATGCTGAAGCCGAAACCGGTCCGACCGAACAATCGGAAACAGCAGAAGACGCGCTGAAGGATATGGGGGATGCTTTTATCCCCAAAGTCATAAATAACCTCACAATGAAGGCGCTCGAACGAAGCAACATTTTCTATGAATGGGCATCTATGAGAGCGGAAATCGGATTTGCCGATATGATCCCAACCTGTCTTGCGCATCTGAAGTGGGAAACGCTGGTGAAACTTGACAATGTGGTTTTTGAGTTGGCAAAGACAAGGAAAGTCGCGGCTTCTCTTAAGAGAGCACCGCTCGTGGAGACTCACGCCCGGATAATTGAGTTCACCCAGTCCATTATCCGCATACAACAACAACCACAAGAGAGGACTCTCATTAATCAGATGGTGCTAGAGGCACTACAGAAATCGGTTCAGGAAATGGAAGAAACAATGACCCGGCTAGAATTAGAGACCGGTCAGGAAGATGAAGTTCCCCACTCCTCTCGGTTAGATCTTAATAATGAGGATAGAACGCAAAGGTCAGAGCCTGACGCCGGTCAACCCTTAAGAAAGGAAGCAAGTACCTCTCCTCCACCAACATCCCCGGCCAGGACTTCTTTAAGTAAGTCCCCTGAACACCAACACATTGATATTGAGACGGAAAATCTGGTGTCCGATCAGAATGATCCTCCCCGCAACAACCCTCCGGTAGAGTCTTTCGTAACTAAAATGAACAAGGCATGATTCGAAAAATTCTTCCAAGAAACCATTGCACCGTGGAAGGCTAAGATGGAAGAACAGACATAATCATCGCACCGGATGATTGAAACCCTTGAAGAAGGAAATGCTCAAACTGACTCCTCTTTAAAAGCGGTTTCGGCAGAACTTGAAGAACTCATCGCAGCTAAGATGGCAGCCGACGAAGCAAGAATCAAGGAAAATGAAATAGCATCCCTGAAGATTCAGAAGAAGAGAATGAAAGACTAAGAATTTTGAAGGAAAGGGAACAATCGAATGCGGTAATGGCCCGACAGGTCAATGAAGAGGAACATGTCAATCCGGACGTAACGGAACAAACGCCAACTCCGGTTACCCATACAACACGCGGTGAAACGAGAAAGAGAAAGGCAGCAACGAAAAAGGCGGCTCAACAATTATTAGATGACTGTGCGGATCCAATTGGTGTATCACTGGTAAACTTGGAGACTTCGAATTCAGATAAAGATGTGGACAATGTTCCACCGCTGCAGAAACGAACGCGAGTTGTTCCGATCGCTGCAATGCCTATTCGCACAGTTCCTCCAAGCTCCCTACCTCAAAGATCTACGGCCCATTGAGCTCCTCCTTCAACACGGCATGCACCGGCAACCGGTGGGTCAGGAAATTGAGCATCCTCTTCCAGACCAGGCTACGATCCGTGTACTCCAGGAAAAGGCCTAATGTCGGACTATATCTGGGACATCGTAAATAGGGACAATAGGAATAGGGATTAAAATTCTATCTACCCGCTTTATGTCTACTTGTACTTATTTTGCGTTTAACTTATGATATTTTCTATATATAAAGTATTTTTGCAAAACCGGTGTATTTACTTAAACGCATTCTTTTGGAAATTCGGCCTACCTCTTACTTCTTGTATGGTTTTGAATATTTTAAATAAAATAATCAAAAAGGGAGAAAATGGTAGATAAAATTTTTCGAAAATTTTTCGCAAGACAAAACCTGTTTTCAAATTTTTTTCTCAAAGTCTATTCTAAAAACATTTTCCAAAATAACAAATCATTTAAACAATCATCGGACGCATGGTTTTGAATATTTTAAATAAAATAATCAAAAATGGAGAAATTATTAGATAAAATTGATCGGTTAAATAAAAAGCTTAACTTAATAAACTTATTGTGCAGGAATGGTCAAGAATCTCGAACGGTCAAAAGCCTGTAACGATCAAGAATCTCGAACGGTTAAGAATCTCAACTGGTCAAGAATTTCAACCGGTCAAGAATCAAGCCAAATAGAAGAAGCAAAATCTAAACCGGAAGCTATCCGGTTGAACTGAACAACCGGTCAACATGATAAGTTGGAATGAAATACTCAATCCAAATCCAAAGAACAAATCCAACGAGAAGACTACTTAGAGAAAGAAGTCAAGGATATTAAAAATAAAGATTAGTTTACAAATTGGTGCGAACAAACACTTTGGGTATATGCAGAAGATGACATCAAAGGATCAGACTATGATATTGCCATTTTGGTACAAGTCTGATGATATGTTGCAGGCTACAGAAGAATACCTGAAGAAACAGTTACCATTTGGGTACAAGTCAAAGGAGCAATCTCCCAGGTGTAGGCAACTGTCCAACCGATAGTTTTCATAATCAAGCAAAGACAAATCAAAGCCGGTCTGCTCCATGCCTTGGAAGCCTAAACCGCATTTAATGTTATGCTGAACCTCTGAAGTTATCCATTAAAGAAATGTGACCGTTGGCACATTCTCACCTATAAAAGGAGAAGCTGAGGAAGCTGAAAAACAACAAGTCTTTGAACAACAAGTGAACAAGCGCTAAGAAAGAGCAAGAACAAGTGTTTATCTCTCTAAGATTCAAAGCTTGAGTGTGTTTGTGTTACAATTTCTATGATAATTGTAAGAGTGATTATCGAGCAATCAATAAGACTCAATCGTGTATTGTGTTTGTGTATTCCTTAGTGAATATCCTTCTCGTGGTTTAAGAAGGGGTGACGTAGGAGTTTTATCTCCGAACATCCATAAAAACCTGACTCGTGCTTTGCCTTCTTCTGGTTTTATATTCTAACCGACTCTCCATATTCTAACCGGTTCCATATTCTAACCGACCTATACTATTCCAACCGCCTTACTAATCCTCAACCGACGTTCTCCAAACCGCATCTCTATTCATTTTGTGTGTGTATTGCTTCAACCTAAAACAAACCACTTCAGTACTTGAACTCAGTTCAAGGGTTTGTGACAGTTTGTGTAGTATTGAAATCGATGCTAATTCTTAACCGGATTAGCCCCAACCGTTGAGTGTTGTCAGAAAGTACTATCCGGCTGGACCCTAGTCCGCCATCGGCGATCTAGATCCTAACAATTTACACCATAGATTTTATAATAATGTTCTAATTGTATCACTATTATCACTAAACCTTCCTGTGAAGTGTTCAATAATATTTATTGCTAGTGTATAAACTGCATGTTAAGTCAAACTATTGTTTTCTTGTTTTAGAGTGTTAAGAATTGAATCTCTATCATCTTGGGAAAAATAATTATCCCACCAACCATTTAATTGACCAATAAACCCATCAATAATCATTATTTCTATTGTTTTATCAGTATTTTTATTGTTTTTACAAACGGTTGAGTACATTAACATTCTATGTACTGTATTATAAATTTTTTTGTTTGAATTTCCATCAATACTCCATTCATATATCTTGTTACCTGAATAACTGATATCTATTGTATCTGTGTATTCTTCATGTAAAACATCCATTGGTGTTGGTCTGTTATAGTAAAATTTACTTTGTATAGGTTTATCAACTCATTTATTAAATTTATTAATCTGGTCTTTGTTATCATCCCATTGTAATTCTTTGTCTGGGGTTTTGATGCTTAGTTTGCTAAATTTTTCTTCAAGAATTGTTTCAAATTCTTGCATTGGTCTTAGTTTGAAATCAGATATTATTGGGAGAGGTTCGAAGCTTGGTGAAGCTTCTTTTTCTTTTGGAGTTATTTTTAACACTCCTGGTTTAATTTCATTTATTGATTTTATTAATTTTTCAATCTTGTTTTCGATAGATTGTAATTGTTCTTATAGAGTATTTAGGAACAGATTTGTGTAATTTTGTTGTTCAAACATATGAATAATATGTTTACAAGTTATTGGGACTGTATCATTTTCAATTAATGTTTTGTATAGTGTGAAATTCATTATTTTTCATCCTTTTTCAATAAGAAAAGATTGTTGAGGCGGATATGTACTTAAATAGGTTTTCCCTGTTTCTAACTTAAATTTTTTTTCAATAACAGCTATATAATTTTTGACATAAATGCTTATGAACCATGAGGTAAAAAGAATTAAAGCATTTTTTGTTTGCAGAATTAATAAAATTCTTTCTCAAATTCGAAAACTTTCAAAAAAACCATTTTTTGAATTTGGTATAACCTGGATTTTTGAATTCATTAGAAATTATTTTTCTGGCGGGAGAATCAGTACTGAAATCTATTATGGGTGTATTATTCATTTAAATAGAAAAATCCATTTCCAACATTGTCAGTTCTATTCCGTTTAAGTTTGTCTGTTATTTTCCCGAACAATATTTGGCCTATTAATATATAATTTTTCTGTAATTGGAGTTGAATCTTCTAAAAACGTTGTTTCCTTTATTTGAGAGGTGGATGCCCTTAAAGGGTATTCAACTTTGTAGTCTAATGGTGAGATATATGATCTAACAGAGTTATGTCTTTGTGATAATTTTAGGCTTGTGTCAAATCTTACTTCGACACTTCCTTCATCATTTTGACAAATATTTAATATATTATTATAATTCTGGACCTGTGGTTGCACAGGTACAACTTGTTCTATCTTCCAGTTGTTTGGAAATGATATTTCTTCCCATTTAATAGGTCTCCTTCTTGTAATTTTTGATTTATCAAAAAAATTCTATATTAAGATTGTTTCATTGTTGGGTTTATCAACTCTCCTACATAGTGGATTTAAAGTAAATAAGGGTTTATAGTATATTCTATAACACACACATTACTTCCGATCCGAGAGCATAATTATATATGTGTGTTTTAACATTTAATGTTAGAGAGTCAGTTATATTAGTATTAGATAAAGATAGTTGTAAGTTTGGGCAAACGTTAAAATAAATTGGTCCCTGTGCTAAACTAGATTGTATTATTCCCATTAGAGATTGTTTCCAATTTAGGTTTTTACTATCTCTTAAAGCTTCCATAAAGCTTTTTGGTAATCCTTATAATGTTAAGGGTTTAAATGTGACCTGTACTAGTCCTATATTTAGGAATTTATATGTTTGTTTATAATATGCTATATCCATATCTGACAGTAATTTAATTATCATGTCACTATTGTCTAGTGAAACTCATTCATTAGTAGTTTTTACTACTTGTTTAAACCCATTTTTTCAAATGTTCCTAGTTGATATATTAATTTAGGTTCGACTTTTAGGATTGTCCACTTATTTAGTAGATCTAAGTCTTTTGGAATATCATATGCCTCTTTTTTAATATTCTTTATGTTATTTTTTTTTTGAGATCATGTTCATGATATTCATGATTAGTATGATTATAATATATATATATATATATATATATATATATATATATATATATATATATATATATATATATATATAGGGGCGAAGCCATAATTTAAAATCTACTGGGGCTACACAAATTAAAAAAAAATAATATAACACAATAATAGAAACATCTATACGATTTAAAATCTACTCGGGTTCAACTAAACATTTAGAGTTAAATAAAAGCGAATTTAAAATACGTTTTTAAACAGTTGTCGATGAAATATTTAGAGTTAAAACTAAATTAATTTGTCAAACAAATGACATTGTTCTAATTAGAAAAATATAAAATCAATTAACATAAAATTGAATTATACGAGTGATAGATTGAATTTAAATATAAATAGAAAAATATAGTCATTTTGCCCTAAAATTATAGAGACCTAGTGGTTAAGGAGATAAAATTTAAAATTTTTAAACTAGGGTTTAAAAATATATTTTTAATGAGAAATGATAGAGAGAGGGAAAATATTGATAGAAAAATGTAAGTAAATGACGTGTCATCCCTTGAGTGGATTGAAAATTTAATAAGAGAGAATTTTCAGATATTCAATCCACTCAAGGGATGACACATAATTTCACTATATTTTTCCGCTCTCTATCATTTTCCATTTTTAAATTATGCTAAATAAATTATATATAGCTTAATAGGGAGGCGAATCTACTATGTCCTAGAGCATATCCCAATGATTGTTCCTTTCTTAAAAATACTTTAAAATTCTCCTCTCTCTTGATGAAAAATTATTCTCTCTATATATAATTTTAAAGTGTTTTTAAGAAAGTGACACTCATTAGAACATTCCCTAGGATTAGGGCTACAAATGAGTCAGGCCGCTCGTGAACTGCTCGGTCAAAGCTCGATTTGAGCTTGACTTTGATCGAGTTCGAGCCGAGTTCGAGCCAGCTCGTTTAATATTCGAGCCAAACTCGAACTTATATAATGCTTGCTCGATGGTTTGTCGAGCTTGATAATATATAATATATATATATAATTATTTATTTAATATAAAAAAACTTAAAATTTAAAATAATTTAGTTTATTTTCTCTCTCTCTTTACAAAGCCCATATAGAAGACCCACAATCCACATTATTATATTCTATTGTCATAAAATAAAACACTAATTTCTAATGTATCAAATCGTAAGTGACTCTTAATCTCCTTTTCCTCTTCTTTCTTTCGTGTTCTTCCACTTCTTTCTTCCGTCTTCACCATTTCTTCTTCTTTTTCCTCCGTCTTCACAATTTCTTATTTTTTTCCTCCGTCTTCACCATTTCTTCTTCTTCCTTCTTCACCATTTCTTCTTCTTCTTCCTTCTTCACCATTTATTCTTCTTCTTCCTTCTTCACCCATTTCTTTTTCTTCTTCTTCTGTCTTCATCATTACTTTCACTCATTCATAATAGGTTAATACATTTTTTATGTTATCTCTCATCTACAGTACTATTTCTCTCACTCATTCATAATAGGTTAATACATTTTTTATTTTATCTCTCATGTACAGTACTATTTCTCTCATTCATTCACAAGAAGCTTACAGGTAAATTAAAATCTATTTCATTTCTACTATAGTTATTGCTCCTACTATTAGATAACCTTGATTTTTATTATATGAACGCGGAATATTTTAACAATATAAGTACAACTTTTTAACTAACTAATCTATATAATGATGATTAAATTTTAAAGTGTTCGGATTGTCGGGTCAATAGTTGTGGTTAATTTAGATATATATGTGATAGTAAATGGAAATTTGAGTCGGATTGTGGGTTGACCCGTCCATAAACTTAAAAGGGTTAAAAGTAAAATTAAAAATGATATATGTATATTTCGAACTTACAACCTAACAAAACAAATACAACCTTTTAACTAACTAGGCTAATAAGACTTTATATTTTAAAATCAACACCAAATTTGATGAACGCGGGATATTTTAACAATATATGTTCAACATTTTAACTAACTAACTAATCTCTATATATATATATATATATATATATATTATATATATATATATATAATGATGCTTAATTTTTAAAGTGTCCAGATTTCTGGGTCAAGGGCTTTGGTTAATTTGGATATATATGTGAGAATAAAAAGATACTTGGGTCGGATTGTGGGTTAACCCGCCCATAAACTTAAAAAGGTTATATATATATATAATGATGCTTAATTTTTAAAGTGTCTGGATTATTGGGTCGAGAGCTGTGGTTAATTTGGATATATATATGAGAGTAAATTGATACTTGGGTCAGATTGTGAGTTGACCCGCCTATAAACTTAAAACGGTTAAAAATAAAATTAAAAATGCTATATGTATGTTTCGAACTTGAAATATAACAAAAAAAGTATAACATTTTAATCAAGTGTGATTGGAATGTGCTTTGCCAATGGATAATAGGTTGGTATTAATTGGAATTGGTTAAAAACATATGAATCAAATATTTGATTGACTAATGTGTGATGTAACGATGTTAAATATTAAAAAATATGAATCAAATATTTGATTGACCAAAGTGAAAGTGTAAGGTCACAAGATGAAAAGTTCATTCGGAAAAAATATGTGAGAAGATAAGTTGTTTTACCGATATGAATAAAATGTGTAATGAGAGCGTTTTATTTTTTATTTTAATATATTATTAATGATTTATTAAGAAGTTTAAACATTAAATACATATTATTATTATTTTTTATTAAATTTATTTTATTTGTATTTTTATCCGTGTGTATCGCACGAAATTTTCTAGTTTAATAAATCATATTAAATATATATATTATATAGTATTATTTTGTATATTATAAATATATATATATATATAATATTAAATATATAAATTATTAATAAATTTATATAAATTAATGAAGAAAATAATATAAATGGGAATGTCAATTTTATTTAAAAAAAATGGATGAAGGTGTCAAATTTATTCTTCTTAACAGAATTATTTAACGCCGTTAAATTTTATTGACATGATATATTCACTTATTTTTTATATATATTTTTTATAACCTAAATTTATCAATTCAAACATACTCAAAAAATAAAACTAAATAAAAAATTTAACCATCTTCAACCTCTTTGTTCTTTCACCGTGCACGTCAATTCTGAAACCAAATGGACGTTCTGTGCAAACTTTACCTTTTGACTAGGTTACAACTTTTATTCTCCATTCTCTCAGATCCTCTCAATCTTACAGTCAACATATGTATATTGTGCACCGCCTCCGGACAATCCTTCCATAATGACAGTCGCCGAAATCAATCTCAACTATGGACATTGTCGGTTATCTACCGGATAAGCTTGGATTACTTACATATATTAAATTCTTTAATATTAACTCCAATCGTTTATGCGACACTATTCCACACACGGTTCAAGAACATGAAGCTTTTGTTTGAACTGGATCTGATTAATAACCATTTCGCTGGCAAATTTCCCGAGTAGTTCTCTGGTTACCAGCTCTAAAGTTTGTGGATCTCCGGTTCATTGGATTCGAAGGTAGTGCTCAAAGGGAGTTATTTAACAAGGATTTGGACGCTATTTCATCAATCACAATATGTTTCAGTTCAAATTGCTTAATAATTTCAGTAACTCGTCGATTTCGTTATCGTTTTGGTTGATAATAAATTCAGTGATGTCTTCCGGCTATTATAGGCAACATGTCTAATTTGAATGAGATTATTTTCATGAACAATGCTAAGGTCTTGTATTCCATGGGAGATTGGGTTTTTGAAGAATTTGATTGGGTTTCATGTGAGCTTTAAATGAGCTAATGGGTCCATTTCCGGAGACATTCATGGTAAGCTTGGAGCAAATTAATTAAGATAGGTCGAGCTTAATTTGATATGAATAATGAAGTTAATTAAAGTTTAATTAGTTGTTGTTAGCTAAGTTTTAACTTAATTTGTTCAATTTTGATGATAACTAGTAGTACTGTAGGAGAATTTCGTAAAATTTGGAAGAGAGATGGAGATTTAGGAGAGGGATATGTTTGAAATGATAAATTTTGGTTCTAAAAATAGCTACATAAAAAAATAAGAGAACATGATATGGAAATGACACGCCAATAAAAATTTAACGGCGTTAAATAATTCTGTTAGGAAGAATAAATTTGACACTTTTTGTCAAGTTTATATACATAGATAAAAATTTTAAAACTTTAATCATAAATTTGACACCTTCGTCCAACTTTATAAATAAAATCGACATTCTTCCCTAATATAAATATGAAAGATAAAATAATAAAAATATTAATTAGGAAAAAGAAATTAGTATTATAAAAGGAGAGATAAATTAATAATTATATTTATATATAAAAATAAATAAATATTTAATATTAAATATAAAAATTATTAATAAGTTTATATAAAATTTAATTAAAAAAAGAAAGTAAGAGAGAGGAGAGAGAAAATACCTTGATGGTATGGATTATACCTAATAATGATGTGAATATTGTGGTGCTAGTTGACTTTAAGTATCATTATATTATATATATATATTGGACTACGAATTAAGCATGTAGCCCGCAAACACACTTAAACATTTAATGATTAGTTAAATATCTCATGAAGATATATTATTTATTATGAGTTCTATTAATGGTTAGTTAGATATCACTTCAAGAGGTCATATTTTGTATCCATTGTTTATATAATTATAATTTTTTTTGATGATGTTGTAATTTTTATTCTAAATGACATGGTTCTCATTAAATATAAATGAAATTTACCTTAGTAACTACCTTTGTTTAAAAAATTACAATATTCAAATATTTTTTTGGGGGAACAACAAAGTGTTATTTTATTAAAAAAATCTAAAAGACGGAAAAATATAAAAGTTTAAGATCAGATCTAGACAATTTCTAGATTTTTTTTGGGGGGTGGAAACGACATAGCGTCATTTCATTAAAAATTCCCCAAAATGGAAAAAAAACACGAGTTTAAGAGATCATTATAGACAGGCCTAGATTGATTTTGAAGTCATAACATTCTGAATAAAAGCTAAAAAGCTAAAACGTAAATAAATTATCAGATTACAATGTTTCCAATTTTAGTGAGTTTAAAAAACGGTAAATTCTAGTTCCTACAGATATTTCAGTTCTGCTCCGTGCTTAGAATTCTTGTCCACGTTCCTGCGAGGGCGCTGCAATCTAATACAATATATTTCCATAACTCTTCAATGCTCCTACGGGATCTGTCATATACCCTTGCATTCCGTTCTTGCCAAATGTAATACACCACTACTCCAAAGCCGTACTTGAACACGCTTGTTGCAAATCTATTTCTCTTGGCTTTGAGAAGTGTTGCATCTTTGATTTCATTCCATTCGCTCGGGAAACTAATCAGCTCCAGGCTTTTATAGAATCTGTCCCAAAGCTCTGAAGCAATACAGCAGCTCCCGAATAGGTGATCTATGATTTCTTCATTTCCTCTACATAGAAGACAGTTCGTGTCCGGGATGCTCATATACTTGCTGATACGATCACAAGTGCTGAGTTTTTCCCAGAAGGCGAGCCATAAGATGAACTAATGTCTAAGGATAATCTTTGTTGACCATACAAGAGGAGTCCATTCTACTTTCTATGCTTTTTCCCGTGTTACCTCCCATATTTTCTTCAATACCAATTTCTCATTGTCCTCATCTTTCCATTTATGAATATCTAGTCTGTCGTGTAGTTGTATGTTACTTATATGATCAAGTATCATCTGTGGATTTTTTCTTAGGAGTGAGTCCCAATTCCCGTCTTTAATGTCTCTGATTTTCGCTTCTATGCAGTCCCTTCTGATGCGGGTATTTTGAAACTCCTCCTTGTGGATGATAGGCTGATTTTCGAACTAGGGGTCGTGCCAGAATAGAGTGTCTTTCCCGTCCCCTAACCGGATGTCATAAAGATCTGTAATATCGCTTCCTAGTTTAAGAATCTTTTTTAGAGACCAGCTCATACCTTTATGAATTTTGCAGATTCAGATACTGGTTTCGTATTTCATAAACCTTGTATGTACCCATTTTATCTATAGTGACTCCTGATTGCGCTCTAAAGTCTACAAATGCTTGAAGGTGAGAGCCTTGTTCCACTCGATACATTTCTTCAAGCCGATGCCTCCCTCGTCCTTCGGTTTGCAGAGAGCGGTCCATTTAACTTTTTTTCCTCCTCTTCCGCTACTGCCTCAGATAAAGTTTCTCATCAGTGTATCGAGCTCCTTCATTACCTTCTTCGGAATAACCATTTGCTGCGCCCAGTAGCCAAATATGTCCATGACCACGGTTTTGATAAGTTCGATCCTCCATGCATAAGAAATTTTTTTCGCTGCCCAGCCAGATATCGTATTTTTTACCTTTTCAATCAGCAGATTGTAGTGTGAGATCTCGATCTGCTTCGCGGTTAACGGAATTCATATGAACCTTACGGTAAAACTGCCTTCCTTGATGCCCATGATGTTGAAGATGTCCTGCTTCGTTTCTTCATTCATGCCTCCATAAAATGCCACACTTTTGATTTCATTAATAGTTAAACCTGTAACCTTAGAAAAGAATATTAGTGCATCCCTAATAGTTTTAATGGAATCAATGTCTGTGTGCGCTAGAATGAACAAATCGTCATGAAAGCATAAATGGGCTACCTCCTCTACCTCATAGAATGGGTGAAAGATGTACGGACGATTCTTTCGGAACATCGCGAAGATGCTCTTAAATATCACCATGATAGCTACAAAAAGGTAAGAAGAGAGGGGGTCCCCTTGCCTTACCTCGTTTTCACCCTTGAAATAGCCTACATGGACTCCATTGACGCTAACAACAAAGCAGGATGATGAAACTCACTACATAATCCAATCAATAAAAATCATAGGAAAAACAGATACAACTAGAAAGTCTCGAATGGCTTCCCATCTAACAGACTCGAAAGCTTTCTTAATATCTATTTTGAAAGCCACTCTCGGGGATATTTTCTTATTTACGTAGCCTTTTAAAAGGCTCTACATGAGAAGAATATTATGAGAGATTGTCCTACCGAGGATGAATGCAGATTGGTTAAGATTTATAATTTTTCCTATGACATTTTAAAATCGTTTAGAAATGATTTTTGAAATTATTTTATAAATCACATTGCAAGAGGAAATTGATCTGAAATATTGTACTTTCTCATGTACCGCAGTTTTGGGGATCAAGGTTAGGACCGTTGTATTCCATTGCTTTAACATCTTCCAGTTCTTGAAAAACTCCAGAACTCCATCAGTAATGTCTTTACCCACAACCGACCAATTGTCTTTGAAGAACTGTCATTAAACTCATCAGGACCCGGACTTTTATTCCCATCAATATTAAACAAAGCTTCTTTAACCTCAACCCTCGTGACCACCCTTATAAACTCGTAACTATCTTCTGATGAAATTTTCCTATCAATAATCTGATATAAAGTATTCAGGTAACTTTGATGCTGCTTTCTTGTACCCATAAGTTGCTTATAGAAATCGATAGCCAAATCTTGTACACCCTTTTGACCCTGAACATATTCACCATCATCATTCTTCAGTATGTATACATTGTTTCTCATAATCTAGCCTTGCATTTTCTATAGAAGAAAGCTGTGTTTTTGTCACCCAATGAGAGCCAGCTCTGTCTTGATTTATGTCTAATAAAATTCTCTTCAAGAAGACTCAACTTCCTGAAATTTTCAAGCGCATTCCTTTCTGTTTCATTGAGTTGTTCATCATTATCATCCCTTAATAATTTTTTCTAAACTTCTTCCAGTTCTTTTCTAGCAGCCAGAACTCTATTGGGGATATTGTTGAACTTCTTCTTGTCAAAGTTTTGGAGATGATTCTTCAGGAGTTTAAGCTTCTTAGAAACCATGTACATGTTGGATCCCCTGACATTTGTAGACCATACGCTTTCGAGAATACCCTTGAATTTGTCGTTTTTCATCCAGAAATTGAAAATTTTAAAGGGCCTTTTGAATCTTTCTTCTTTTTCCCAGAACAATTTAATCGGGTAGTGATCAGATATACCCAGATTCAGAACATGAAGTTGACTTCTCGGAAATTGGTTAATCCAGTTCTCATTACCAGACATCTGTCAATTCTACTTCTTCTAATTTGCTCATTCCATCTCGTAGAAGACCAAGTGAAGAAATTCCCAGAATTGGTAGGCTCGATACAACTCATATCTCTAATACAGTCATTAAAATCAAACATATCCCGAGTTATTTCAGATTCTGGGCTACGATCAGATTCGTTTTTAGTTACGTTGTAATCACCATGGACAGCCCAAGATTTATCACTACTGATCTTGTTTTTAAGACAATTCCAGAGGAGTCTTCTGTCAGTGCTTGAGTTGCTAGCATAGAAAATAGCAAGATTAAACAGGATTCTTGTGATTCTATATTTAACCTCCACCAGGATTGCTTGATCATTTAAAAAGAGAGCCCTAACCTCAACAACTTTGTTATCCCAGATAACCTAGATTCTTCTTGTTTTGTCATTTGAGTTGTGAATGATTTCTCAGCTGCTATCAATACACAACTTGCTAACCTTCTCCATGTTCTGGCTTTTGACTTTTGTCTCAAGAATACCATAATAGTGATCTTCTGGTTCTCAATCATCCTCCTGATTTCTTTGCATTTCAGAGGGTCATTGAGTCCCCTTATGTTCCATGTCACTATATTCATGAATGGATATAAGTGTTGGGTTCTTGACTTTCTAGACTGTCCTGGGACTCTTCATTAGAGAAATCGTAAACATCACTTGTCTCGATATCCTCAATGGCTATAGCTTGATTACATGGAATACTATTCACATTGAGTGGGGGTTGTCTCACATAGATCTCATCTTCTCCCGTTATAGAGTCGGTGGCTTCTGGATCCAGGATCTTTCTACTCTGTCTTCGCTTTTCAGCTTGTTTTTCTTTAGTAGGTCTTTTCTAACTTTGAACCTCTTTACTACTGGATTCATGTCTGTTATCGATTTTAATTCGCCCTACTTCAGAACCAAGGCTCACTGCCTTATTCAAGACCAAATTGTCTTCTTCTACACTTGATCTTTTAATTTCATAAAACCCAAGATTTTCCAGTTCATTCTCAAGAGCTTCTTTATTGCTTGTTGGTTTTTCAATATTTTTTTGTCCAGGATTTTCCTGTTAATTATCTCGAAAGGTGGCTTTGAGCCCATGGATCGGGTCATTTCGAAATCTGATGACATTGTTTTTTTGGTTCTTGCTTGCATTCCTAGAATTGTGAAGGGTGGACTCACGACCTATTGGAGTGCCATCAGACCCAATTTTTCTTGTTTCATATGGGCCAAGTATTCTCCGTCCCATAGATCTTTGAATTCCAGAAACTTTAAAACCAGAACATTTTTCATCAAGACCGGTAGTAGCAAGTCTGGTAGCTTGAGTAGTATCCGGATCAGCAAGTCCAGGACCAGGCTTAACATAGTCAATATGGCTAGGTAGGGTAGCATTATGAGAAGCTCTAAGACTGATGTGGCTATGTCCAACTTTATCAGGACCGATATCCTGACTAGGATCGATGTTTTGAATAGGACCTATTCTTGAGAAAACAGAATCCCTAGGACCGATTCCATGAACATGACCGATAGGATCAGCGTTAGTAGGGTCAGCTTGAACCCTTACCCACTTCATTTTTTTTCCTATCTTCTTCCTTACCCTTATCTATTCTTGCTTTTGGTTGCCCATCCTATCATTATCAGTGTGTTCATTGATGTTAAGTTCAGACCTGTTCACATTTCTCTCAACCTGAGCCTGGTTAGAGTCATTGATACCGCCTTCCTGAGCATTGTTATTGGCTTCGATTTTAGATTATTATTGATTGGACATTTATTCGTAGCGTATGTGAAAGTGCTACATCATATACATCGATTTGGTTTCCATTCGTATTGTACTGCAATGTCAAATAAATTTCTCAGTCTATCTTTAAGTTCAAGCTTAATTGGAAGAGAGCTACTTGGATGGATTTCGACACTAACTCTGGCCACAGATGCACGCTCGTAGCCTTCCATTTCTGGGTCAAACATAAGTGATTTTACTATAATGCTAGAAATATAGGCCAAACCCATTGGGTTTCACATGTGTGGTGGAACATTCTTGAGATTCACCCAGATTTGTTCAAGTTCAGGTGGTCATGATTAATATTAACTTCCTCGCTCCACTTGTACAACATGAATCTTTTTCCTTTGATAAAGGTATATTCGCTCTCTATGATCGGCTTTATTTCGCTTCCATTCCTGAAGGATATAAAGTAGAATCCGTGATCATTGATTGTGATCCTCTCCAGACCAGAGGATTCTCACTGACCCATCAACGTTCTTTTAACCTCAACAAACGATGCCTTCATGTTACTCATAAAGTGACCAATTATGACAAACTCCCATGCCTTTACGCATTTTTCTTCAATTTCTGGTGGGAGCTCAAACCGGTGCGGATGATCAAGTGTAATTACCTTTGGGTATAAGGTGTTTATCTGGAATTTTCCCTTTTCTGGATCGTTCATGGCATTTCCATTCCACACCTTTACTTCTTGCTAGGTTTTGTTTGGGTTGCTCATGATTGTATACACTTTTGTTTTGTTACATTTAGAAATTTTCTTCATGGCGTCAACCGTCCACTTGATCACTTCATCATATTGGTCTTTGTTGAAGAGATTCCAATTCTTTAGATAGTGACTGTTGAATTGAGCATTCAATTGATCATTTCTGTCATGGGGCATCGTAATCTCTTGTTTATTAACTTCGAAAAATATCTTCTTCGTCTGGTTTCTCAATCCTGCCTAATTTGCTATTTCGTTTTTCCTCATTGACCACGTTGGACCAGTAGTAGGATCCTTGTTATCAGACTGAGTATTTTCTTTGTAAGGAATTACAGTAGTAGGAGGAGTTGAGGAGATGACTGTTTCAGGGTTACTATCTTTCCTAACTTGTTTGTTCTTTTCGGCCCATCTAACCCTTGTATTTCCCACAAAACTGTTGCCTTCAATTGTTCCAATCTTCTTTAGAATATCCCCTTCAGTACTCTTCTTTTGTGTGCCAGTTTTCCTCTTTTGAATGCTATCAATTGGAATTTTAGGATCCAGATTAACGAGTGGAGAAAACGCACCAATGTTCAATATCTTAGTGTTAGCCTCGGGTGTCATAGTTTCCTTGGGATTTACTTCATCATTTTTCTTGGAACTTAAGTTATTTACCTTCATGTTTTTCATTTCTTTGATTTTCGATCCATTCTTACCCTTCTTAGCTGTTTTAGAATTATTCGATCTTGTTACTTGACCGATCCTTTCAATTTCAGCACTTGTTTTGGAAGAACTATGCCCCTTTGCTTTTGGTTTGATCTTTGCTGCTGACATCTTCTTCATGGACTTATGATATTCAAGATCAAATATTATTGTCTCATCATAGTCGGTGATATCGCCTGATTCCAAATCAACATCCATGCTTTGGTTCTTTTGATTCGACTGGTAGCTCATAGCTTTGATTGTAGAGTTATCATACTATCGATTAGGACCGAAAGAGGCAGCAATTGTATGACCAGAAATGTAAGTAGCACCAGGGCTTATGTGAGCAACCAAATTATCTTTTGTCAAACCCAACCAAGCGAAAACAGTTGGTTAACCCCTTATCAGACTCAGCCAAACGAAAATCGTTGGCTAACCCCTTATCAGACTCAGCCAAGCGAAAACCGTTGGCTAATTCTTCCAGTTTCATACATTCTTCACCTCTTATACCTTGACTTATATTCTGACCCAACTTATTTGTAGCATCCATGAGATCCATACCCAGATCCAGATTTTCAAATAGATTGTCATTCATGGTGCCATCAACAAACGAATCAATATAATTTCCAGCCAAGTTTTCACCATTTACTATACCAATCAAGTTTAGTTCATCATCCTTTAGATCTATTTTATTAAGCTTTTCTGATTTAGCTGAATTTATTTCCATGACCAGCTCTAACTCAGATCCAATTTCTTTAGTGTTTTCAGATTCTGTTAGACTATGTCCTTCAACAGTTTCAGCTAGATGTGTAGGTTGTTTAGAAGATCCTGCAATATTAGCCTCAATTTCAGAATCCTGGACGCATTTAGTATCTTCTGTCTAACCTTTTCTAGCATAGTCCATAGTCTGGTTGTCTAACTTTTCATCTAATCTTTAGTAGGGAAGGTAGACTTAGCATTCTGATCATCAATGGAACCCAAGACTTTTAGTTTTGTAAGATTTCCCATTACAGAACAAGATTATGAAATTATATCATTCTTTGGACCCAATGGACTCAGAGCAGCTGATATCTCCAACTATGTAGAAGCAATTTCAATATGACTCATTTTTCCCAGTTCAGCATCCTCTCTAGTTGGACCGGTAGACTCTGTTTTCTGATCTTTCTCTGCAACTGAATATCCCAAACTGTCATGTTTTTCTGTTTCTGAAACTAATCTCAACCTTGTAATATTCTTTGAACCTACTAATTCTCGACCTGCAGTCTTATTCAGCCCTGTCATATTTACCTCAATAGGAACCTCGATATCAACTTCATTAGAATTATTCAAAACAGACACATATCTCAGCTTAATGTTTTCACCCGATGCAGAAATAGATCCCAAATTGAGCTTTTAATAGGATCCCATAAACCTGTACAATTTATGTCATTTTCCTGCATTACCTTAGAGCCCTTTTGATAGATTATTTCCAACTTTGGGACCGAATTTTCAGCACAAACAACCTGATTGTCATCAGTTTCATCTAGGCAAGATTTCAAATCCAATTTCCCAACAGAATGACCGATCAGATCTAGGGTACCAATTACAGACCCTAACGGTTCATTCTGTGTAGTAATTCCAATAACAATAGATATTTCTGGAATTAAAGTCCTATCATTTCTATATGCAGTACTATCTTTTCCTATCAATTCAGTCCTATCATTTCTATTATGAACATGCATATCATTACAGTATGAATCCCCAATAGAACTATTCTCATATAATTCATCAGCATGTGGAAAAGAACTCATGCCCGATGATGTATTTGGCATAGAATCAATAGGCGCATCTTTTCCATTTTTTAGAACTTCATCCATGATTTTTGGCTTCTGCTTCCTGGGATTGTTAAGAGACCTGCGAGTTCGTCTATCACAATTTTTAGATTTGACAATGAAACAATAATTGAATTACAGACAACAACAACAACAATCAATTAACATCTATAGCGTTTTTACTTTGATTTTACTTGTGACTTTCTCAAATGAAATATCCCATATCTGGCATAGCTTTCTATTCTCTTCATTCTTTTCGATTCCTCTCCATGATTGAATGAGTGCATCTCCATCTGAAGTTATATCTCCCCAAATATCTTCAGCATTTCTACTTCTTCCCCTATGAGTTCTTGAATTTCTTTCTTTCCAGATATTATAGATTACTTCTCCAAAGTAGCATTTCAACATACTTAAATAGAAGGAGCTTCCTTTTACTTTATTCTTCATCCACTCTTGGATTTCTTCCCATATTCTTGGAAAGTTGATGATGTTAATATTTGCAGCATACCTTCTCCATATTTGTATTACAAAAGAGCATTCACCAAATAAATAGTTTATGCTTTCCTCAACTCCCGAACATAGGACACAGTTAATATCAAAAATATTTATGTATTTTTGAATTCTATCTTTTGTTGTCAACATTTTCCTGTATACCAGCCAGAGAATAAATTGGTGATGAGGAATAATCTTTGGATACCATACCACATTATGTCAATATACCTCTTGTCATCTTGTTCTAACCATTTCTCATGTCTTTCTTGTAATGAACTTCTCGTTGATTTCTGTTTTCTAGCATATTTTATCATTTTTTTATTTGAGTTGCTTCTGCCTCATTAAGTTTATGATTCTATCACTTTATGGAATACGCCTTAAAAGTGAATCACATTTACTTTCATAGACGTCTTTAAATGTGTATTTAATGTATTATCTTCTAACTCTACTTCTTTGCATTTTTTCTTTGAATATAATGAGAATATTATCCAGCCAAGGATCATATCCAAACTTTATGCCTTATTGGGTATATTTTTAATCAAACCATAATTAAAATTATTTTAATAATTTTTTAATTAATCACATCACTCAATTTATTAACAAAAATATTAAAAAAAAAATAATATAGTTTATTATTATATAATGATGGTTAGAGCGACGTTGAGACAGCGACTTCCCAACGATCCCCACCTGACAGCCACGTAAAAGAATACGATGTTAAAAAAAATTATTATGTAAAAAGTTAGAGAGAGAAAGTTATAAATGTAAAAAGTTAGAGAAATAAAATTATAAATGTAAAAACTTAGAGAGAGAAAGTTAAGTTTGGAATCATTCTGTCCCGAACATGATTTTCTCTATCTAATTTTTTATATGATAAATTTTATTTTATTTTTCTTACCGTGACTTATTTTTTCACGTGACTACTAGGTGGGAAGTCACTGTGGAGTAGCTGCCTAACACTTATCTCTCTATCATTACACACCTACTCAAAATAACCGCTAACTAAATTTTCTAAATAATTCAATAATTATTTGAAAAACCTATTTGAGCAAGCTCTTAGAAGTTAAAAGTAACGCACACACGAGATCGGTCATATCATCTAGAAATGATTTAGATTCACCAAAATATATATATATATATTCATATATATATATATATTCATATATATATATATATATATATTCATATATATATATATATTCATATATATATATATATTCATATTGAAACATATATATAGGCCCATCACAAAACACCTTAAAATTTCTTGAAAAATGTATCAAGATCAGGGTCGACCATGGGTAAGCCCAGCAAGCCCACGGGTTAGGGTAGCCCATCCCATTTAATAAAAATATTAGGTTATTTAGTTAAATGTATTAATTGTTTTAAGATAAGAGTGTATAGTATAATGGTTTAGGATGGAAAATATATATTATTATTTGGTTATAGGTTCAAATCTCAATAAAAAATAAATTTTTGAATAATTTTTCTAAATAAAATTAGGGCAGCCAAAAGGGCTGGGGCAGCCCAATTCTCAGAGCCGACACTAATTAAGATGAGATCTAAAATCCCTTCACAATAATAAAGATTCAAATCTCTTAACAACGATAAGAACTAGAAAAAAAATTCTTGATCCAAAATGTATCAAGATGAGATCCAAAATCCCTTCACAATAAAAAAGATTCAAATCGCCTAAGAACCTGACAAATAACCAATATATCTAAGTTATCTTCCATAAGCCTATATTATATATTTTAACATGTTTAAATTTCATTGTGATATCGTAACTTTTGGTTAACTCCTTATTTAACTATATTAGTTTAACTAGAAAAATTCAAGGTGTGAAGCACATAAATAAAAATATAAAATAAATAAATTTTAAATAATAATAATATGTGTTTAATGTTTAAAATTCTTAATAAATCATGAATAATATATTAAAATAAAAAATAGAACACTCTTATTTCATATTTTATTTATTTCGGTAAAACAACTCAACTTTTCACATATCTCATCACATATTTTTTCCAATGAACCTCTCATCTTGTGACCATGCATTTTCATTTGGTTATCAAATATGTTAAGGTGATATTAAGTTAAAATGTGTTCTCATATATTTTATGCAATGTTTAAGCTTAATATTCCATACATAGGGCCGTGCAAAAATACAAGAATACCGATAATCGAATCAAACTGATAGATTATCGTTTTTATTTTGCTAGTTTATCGGTTAAACGGTTCTAGTAGTTCTGATTAATCGGTTTTTACTAGTTAAACGGTTCGATTTTGATTAAACTATTTTTCTACCAGTTTAACCGGTAAATCGATAATAATTTAATTATATATTTTATAAATTATATTAGTTATTTTTTAAATATTAAATATATTATAATATTTAATAACCTATACATAATAACACAATATGAATAAAATAGGCCAAAGTAAGAGTTTTGAAAAACATATAGAGTTTGTCACTTAATTTATTTAATTTAACTTAAATGTTCATTTAATTTGTTTCATTATTTTAACATATATATATATATGATAAATAATTGGGGGAAGGAATTTGCGAGAGGAAATGATGTGTTACAATTTGATTCGTCGAAAAAATAATAAATTTTCTCTCTATTCTCTCTCTCCTCACACTTTATCCCTTTTCCAGAAACAATGATGTAGTATGACAGGTTATTCCCTCTCCTTATCACTCATATATATATATATATATATATATATATATATATATATATATATATATATATATATAGACTTATTCAATTAATGAAATTTATTTAATAAATTTATTACTTAATTAAAATAATCAAATTATCGGTTCTTAGTTAAATCCAGTTAATCTACTGAAACCGATAGAATCAAAACCGGTAAAATTGATACCAATACTAATCGGTTAACCGATTTGTTAAATAAAAGGAAAAATCGGGCTTAATCGAAACCGTTTAACGATTTGTTCCCAATCAAATTTTAAGAAAGAAGAAAAACCAACGAGGTTAAAGCCAGCATATTCAAACCAAAATGGATAACTCGTGAAGGTCCATCATTGTGAAATGTGTGTCCAAGAAGGTCATACGAGACGTAACTAACGATGTCCTGAGCAAATTCGTCAATAATTTAGGTAAGTGATGATTGCAATCATTTTTATGAAAATTAATTGTTATATTGTTATGGTTAAGGTATTTTAAATTTGTTAGTATTTATCAATTATTTATGAGAATACTAAAGTGATTATTTATTATATTATATAAATAATAATTTAAATGTATATATATATATTAAAATATAAAAAAAATTAATTTATAAAAAATAATAATTAAATATATATATATCAAAATATAAATAATCAAATTTGTAAAAATAATAATTTAAAATATATATAAAAACATAAATAATTTAATTTACACAAATAATAATTTAAATATATCACATTAATAAAAATAATAATTAAAAATATGTATATAATAATAAGTTTAAATGTAATAAATAAAAAATTTTAAAAAACTGAGTTTGAACCGTTAGTTTAAAAATGAATAAATAAAGTAGGTTAGTTTGAGAGGTTAAACTTGAAAATTAGTTTATGTTCTATATGTGGTGGTGATGAACACATTTCTAAAATGTTGTTTAAGAGAGTTTAGTGCGAAAAAACAATCCTCAAACTCAACTTTTCCGATTACGACATGAATCACATGATGGATTGTTGAGAAATTTTGGTATAACTATCAAACTATGTACAAGTTGATATGGGGTTTGGATTAGGATAGATTTAGTTGTATTTGGTATTACATGTTTTTGAAGGATTGGGCAGGGAATGTTTTTGGATCGGTAAAAGAAAAAATGTGACCTAAAGTTTTGGTTTGTTGTTAACATAGTAATGCTCAACATTCTTGATCTTGGCTTAGTTTTCGACCAAGAAATCAGGTTTCTCATCCGACTGTGAGAAGAGGTTAGACAACCGACTGAGAAATCAAATTGTTCGGCCAAATAAATTTGTCATCCAAACGAGAGGAGCAACAACCGACCGAGGAAGCAACGTCTCCCTTCTGTCCATGGATAATTTCCCAGGGCCTCCTTTTATTTACACACTTTGTGCCTAGGTCTTCTGTGCCCGCCTACCCGCGCCGTGCATCCGTTGACTGCCTTTTCCAGTCAGTTGACCAACCCGCTGGTCCCTCAACCCGAGCCTAGATTTGAGTGGGAGGCTCGGTCCGCCGACAACCTTAAGGTTTTGTTTGTCTTTTAGATTTCTACACTTTCTTTCTTTTCTACTTTTAATTGCTTTAATTAATTTTAAAAAAATTAAAAAATATATAAAACGCATAAAAATAACATTTCCAAAAAAAAACAAAAAAAATACAATTTGATAAGGCCCGTGTGGGATTTAATTTATATTTAAACTAGCCTCTTAATTCTTTTTTTAGTTACACTTTACATGAGTATAGCTGTATCAACCTAGTCACATGTATGTTCGAATTCATCTTTAAACACATGTATTAAGATGTAATTAATAAATAAATAAAGTATAAAATCACATTCTTTTAAATGACCCAAAGTTTATAATAGAGACCATCCCTTGTCGAGCATGTGAGACATAACGTCAATTTTTTTTCTCACATTTAATCAAGCACACATGACTAAGAACAAAATATCTAAATTGTGCTTGGAACACGCAAAAATAAATTTTCTTTCCTAATTTCTCATTGTCGAGCATGTGAGACATAACGTCAATTTTTTTTCTCACATGTAATCAAGCACACATGACTAAGAACAAAATATCTAAATTGTGCTTGGAACACGCAAAAATAAATTTTCTTTCCTAATTTCTCAAATGTTAAATTAAGTGACGAATTAAAAAAATCAAACTAGTCCAAAATGAACTCTTTATCCCAATTTTAATTGCGCCTACCATTTCAGTTCATCATCTAAGTAGAGAGTAAATGTGAATTATGGGGAGATGATTATCGAACCAATACACAATCTTTCCGAGAGACGATATTTGAGTGTTATAACTAACTAATAGTAATATATTACAAACTTAGTCTTTTAGTATATTCTTTTTAAAACAACTTCACCTTGCACATTAATCCTCTTGTTTTCAACATAATTGGAGTTTTATTAATGGTTAGTTAGATATCACATGAATAGGTCTTATTTATTATGAATTCTATTAATGGTTAGTTAGATGTCACATCAAGAGGTCTTGATTATTTTTTACATTGTTTCTATTAATGTTATAATTTTTTATTTTAAATGACATCGTTCACATAATATTTTTTTTATATATATATATATATACGAAATTTATCTTAGTAATTACCTTTCTTTAAAAAATTTTAAAAAAATTACTTGTTAGGTTGATTTTTAATCAAATCATAATTAAAAATTATTTAATTCATTTTTTTAATCAATCACATCATTCAATTTATTAACAAAATACTAAAATACCCTTTTTAAAAATATAGTTTATTATTATATATTAATAACTTTTAAATCTTTTAAAAAAAAATGAATAAGGATAGAGAGAACGACGTTGAGGCTGCAATTCCCAACAATCCCTACCTGGAAGCCACATAGAAAAAATAAGCCAGGGTGTGAAAAAATAAATTTATCATATAAAATGTTAGAGAGAAAAATTATAAATGTAAAAAGTTATAAAGATAAAGTCACATTCATGAACATTTTTCCAATTTCTCTCTTGAACTTTTTACATGATAAATTTTATTTTTTTTACACCGTGACTTATTTTTTCCACGTGGCTGCTAGATGGGAGATCATTGTGGAGTAGCTTCCCCAACATCGCTCTCTCTATCATTACACCTACTCAAAATCATCACTAACTAACATTTTCTAAAAAATTTAATAATTATTTAAAAAACATATTTGAACAAGCTCTTAAAAGTTAAAAGTAACGCACACACAAGATCGGTCATATCATCCCGAAATAATTTAGATTCGCCAATATATTTATATATTCGCATTGAAACATAGATAATGGCCCATCTCGAAACACCTTACAATTTCTTGATCCAAAATGTATAAGATCATGGTCGGCCTTAAGGTAAGCCTGACAAACCCACGGATTAGGGTAGCCCATCCCATTTAATATTAATATTAGGTTAGTTAGTTAATGTATTAATTATTTTAACATAAAAGTGTATATCATAATGGTTTAGGATAAAAAAATGTTTTTTATTTGGTTATAATTTCAAATTTCACCAAAAGAACGTATTTTTGAACAATATTTTTATAAACAAAATTATGGCAGTCAAATTCTTTTCACGTTTTATACTCTAGGGCTGGGGCAGCCCAATCTTTAGGGTCGACACTAATCAAGATAAGATCCAAAATCCCTTCACAATAAGTAAGATTCAAATCGCCTAACAACGATAAGAACCAGACAAAAAAAATTCTTGATCCAAATTGTATCAAGATGAGATCCAAAATCCCTTCACAATAAGAAATATTCAAATTTCCTAAGAATGATAAGAACCAGACAAACAACCAATATATCTTATCTAAGTTATCTTTCATATGCCTATATTACATATTTTAACATGCTTAAATTTCATTGTGATATTGCAACTTTTGGTTAACTTCTTATTTAACCATATTAGACTTATCTGGTGTCAAACTAGTTTCTACTTTTGATAGTAGAAATACATATTCATTTTTTTATATTTATTTGAGCAAAAATTTTCTAATTTTCACATATTTAGTTTTATTTCTTAAATTTCTTTAATGAGTATTGAAATTTGATTGTTCACATTTCTCTATACCCAACTTTTCTATTTTATTATTTATTTAACTGACAAGGTCAATAAATTAATTAATCGATTATTTATTTTATCTTTATGTGTATTGTAAAATATTTTAAGGGACTATATGGTTGATTCAAATAGTTTATTAAAAGTGAAACATAAAATATTTTCACTTCTATATTATCAAACTTTAATGTTTATCAAGAAAACAATCTGCATCTATATAACACTAGATGACTTTGTTAGTTTTGTAGAGATAAAAAGGTCGAGTGATAAATTACCTTTAATTTTTCAACTGTACATTCAAATTAATTTCAGTCTTGAATATCCATCTACAACTTATATATTTTTTTCCTTGAACGATTAACAATTTTCCAGGTTTGATTATCTTCTAAGACTTTTAATTATTATTACATGACATTTTTCCAACCAATATTCATAGAAGCTTATTGGTATGAACGAGGTTCATTTGTTTTTTTAATGTTCATTAAGAATGACTCCTTATTTGAATCATTTAAATTATCTTGGAAATGAAAAGTTTTAGGTACATATATTGTCGGACCTATTAGGGGCCCGAGCCTCCCCCAACCAATGGGGGAGCTACGTAACGGGCTGGGTTGTGCTGTAGCCCAGGGTAAAAGTTTTAAGATATTATATATATATATATATATATGTATATATACACCAAATAAGTCTTTGTCCTGTTGGTTTTCGAGCTGAAATGTATAACGTAGGTGAGGTGATAAAACCCTGCCTCTCACATTTCCTTTATATAATAACCTCACACTTCTTTTTATAATTTTTTATTTTATACCAACACTATTTTATAATATATAAATATTTATAATAAACTAATACATTCTTTTATAAAAATTAATAAAAAAAACTAATTCATAATTATAATATTCTAATTTCAAAAATAATTTTATTCAAATAATTATTATTAATATTTTATTTTATACCAACAATATTTTCTAAGATACAATATTTATAATAATACATAAATTTTAGTTAATATATAAATAAGATTTATTTATATAAGTTAAAATATAAAGAATTATATATAAAATAATAAAAATCATATAATATTATTATTTATTTTAAAACTACATTTATATCATATATATATATATATATATATATATATATATATATATATATATATATATATATATATATATATATATATATATATATATATATATATTATTAATTTCAATATAATTAATAATACAAATTACTTATAAAATAAAGATTAAAATAACAATTTATATAAATATAAAGGTATAATAATAATTTATATAAATATAAGGGTAAAATATTATTTTATATATCTTAATTTTAAATTAGTTTAAACTATTTCAACAAATAAATGTATTTGTTAGATTTTATGTAGGGGCCTAGGGTTGTGACACATATTTATTTTTAGTTATTTATTTTATGTAGGATATAGAATAATGGAGATGTTCTTCTATAAACAAATTTGTACTTCTACATCACATGACTAGCTTGAGCCTTCTCAATCAATTAATGAGCCTACTAATGATTCTAATGTTACTAATCAAATATACATTATTAGAATATAGCATATTAAAAGATGCATCATTTTGTTTTTGGTGTTATCTTTTCAAGCCTTTAAATAGAGAAAACCTAAATGATATCTTTATAGGAGATGTGTACAAAAATTGGAAAAGGGCATTAGAAAGATTCAATCGTCATATGAGAACTTCAAATAGTTGTCATAATGAAGCTAGAATTCAATTTGAATCATTTTAAGATCAAAGACATAGCATGAGAAATGTTTTACGTACACATGATTGTGATATAGAAATAAATTATCGCACCCGTTTAACGACAATGTTTGATGTAACACGCTTTCTATTGAGGAAATGATTACCTTTTCGAGGACATGATGAGTTAAGTAGTTCATCAAATAAAGGTAGTTTTTTTGAATTGATTGATTGGTATAGTCAACGTAAAAAAGAGATTTTGTCTTCTTTTGTACCGACTCATGGACAATAATAATTTAGTAATTGTGTTTGTTAGTATTTTGTAATTGTGCTTGTTAGTATTTTTATGTAATTACCGAGTAAAATTTTAATTAAAAATGCATTTATTTGATCGCCAAAAAAATGCTACGTTACTATGTATTTGACCCTCACGAGAAAACATTTTTGGGTCCGCCACTAGGTACATAATAACTTTTATTAATGTTCAAAATATAGTTCTTTGTCCATATTAGTTTTTCTTTGTTGTTTATTTTGTGTCAAATTATCTTGTAAAAATAATTCTTTTAAAACTTTAATTTTTGGACTGTTTTGATTAGACAACATTTTTCAAAAGTATCACAAAATTATTTTTAACTTCAAAGAAAATATGAAAATATTATGTTGAATATCTTTCATTTGATATATTTTTTTCATCAAAGGAAAAGTTTCACAAAACTTTACATCAATAAATGTATTTTTTAATGTCATACAATTTATATATTTTTTTTGACCAATTTGATATCCTAAGAAAATTGATTTTAATCCCCTAGTATTAAATTTAGTTTTGTTTGGTTTGTTATTTGAGCTATAACAAAGGCATTCAATTATTTTATGTCTTCTAAAACTGTTTTTTATCTTTAAAATTTCAAATGGACATTTCTAACATAAATTTGAGATGACAATCTAATAAGATGTGTTGTCATAAGAATAAAAAATGTCTAAAATTTTATTGGTAATAAAGATTGAAACATTAAAGACCTTGCAACATGTAGTAAGTGTCTATGTTTTCTTTCTACAACCCCATTTTGTTGTGTTGTATATATACAAGTCGTTTGATATAAAATTCTTTTTAATTTGAATAAATATTTACACTTATTAACTAATTATGCAAAGAGTAGAGCCAAAATCAGAGGCTTCACCGTTGTTCTCTGATGCCTTTTTATATTTAAGGTATGGCAACGGTCGAATCCTTTTTATCGATACGTGGCAACGATACGTTTGTCATATGCCTAACGTACGAGATTTTAGTGCTCAAGGGAATGAAATATTCGTTTATCATTTTGCATGTCAGAATAGAGAGCTGGTTGTACATTTTATCGTATTGCAGTTTATTAGTGCTCAGCTACTTGACTTAGCTGATACGCATATAGCTGATGTGGAACTCAGCTGATAGCGAGATCTGCTGATGATCAGATCAACTGATGAGCTACTTTGATGATAATGAACTCAGATGTTGATCAGCTCTACTGATGAGCTACTCTGCTGATAGCGACCTTAGTTGTTGATCAACTCTGCTGATGAACTACTCTACTAATAATGAACTCAGTTGTTGATCAACTTTGCTAATGAGCTACTCTGCTGATAGCGAACTCAGAAGTTGATCAACTCTGCTAATGACCTACTGCGTTGATGGAATACTCAACTGTTGATCAGCTTTGCTGATAAGATACTCTTCTGACAGCGAACTCAATTGTTGATTAACTCTTCTGCTAGTGAACTCTGCTATTTAAGCAACTCTACTGTCAGCGAACTCTGTTTATGAAGCAGCTCAGCTGATAGCGAGTCTACTGATGACATCTCTACTTTTAGCGCATCTTCAGATGATGACACATCTTCAGCTGATATCAACTCTACGGTTAGCACATCTTCAGCTAATGTTAACTCTACTGTTAGCGCTTCTTCAGCTGATATCAACTCTGCTGTTAGCATTTTTTCAGTTGATGTCAACTCTATTGTTAGCGCGTTTTCAGCTGATATCAACTCTGTTGTTAACGCATCTTCAGTTGATGTCAACTATGTTGTTAGCGCATCTTCAGCTGATATCAACTCTATTGTTAGCGCATTTTCAGCTAATGATAACTATGTTGATGGCGTATCTTCAGCTGATAGCGAGTATTCAGTTTTACCTACGCATTAAAACATTGCTAAACTTAGTTTTATTTATTCATCAAAACCATATTTGTTCATTTTAATTATCCTAAGTTGATTTTAATCTATTATAACGTTTTTCATAAATCAACTTAATTCAATGATTTTCCTTTTAACTTAATTTAACAATTTCTCCTTTTTTGATTTAGCAATTTCCTTTTTAACTTAATTTAACAAAAGAAGAACCACTTTCAATTACAGAAACTAGCACTCAACGTGACATTACTTTTTATGAATAGTGAGAGCGATTTAATCGTATATTTATCATGTTTATAAAAACTAAAGTATTTACTAGTATTTGTGGTTTTGTCGAAAAAGGATAACTATATGAAAACCTTTTAGATAATATTAATTAGGAGTTTATAATTTTATAAGATTTTATCTAATACTTTAATTATAATGTTTTCATAATATAAGATTAATGGAATAAGCGGTGTACACGATAATATGTCATGTGTATAATGATACTATGGTTTAACCTTGTTAAAATAAATGTATAATTTATGTAAATATGAGAATGCCCATGTATAGAGTTGTAATTTATAATCTATATTTATAGATGTGTTAAAATAAGTTTAAACATAACTTTAGCCTAAAATTAATATAAAAGTATTATTAAGATACATAGATTTGATATATAGATAAAGAAATAGAAACTATTATTTACTTTATTCATCAATTAATAAAATGGGAGATGACCCTAATGTGTCATTTTTGCTGTTAATTCATTTTTCTTATTTTCTCCTACTCTTTATCTCAAATCCTCGATATTTTGTTTTCTTGATAATGGTATCAGAGCCAAGAGCCAAGAGCCAAGTTTTGACTCTAGCAAAAGACAGAAACAAATGAAGAATCTATTAGAGACGAAGAAATAATTCAAGGGAATATCAAACAAAATCTGGAAATTCTTTAGTAGAGAACTCGCTGATTGAAGTCAAAGAATGATGGAACAATTGGTGGACGATCCTCTATACGTATATGCATACGACAATCCTGGTATGCCCACGAAAATCCTGGTATGTCCATTGTCACTACACTATTCAAATAAAATAACTATATAAGTTGGAGTCGAAGTGCGCATATTGCACTCACGGCTAAGTCCAAACAGAGGTTTATAGACTAATCAATTCCTTACCTAAAAATATTGATGCTCAAGTTTGTTGGCTTAAAGAGGATTCACTAGTTAGATCTTGGGTCTTGAATTCTTTGATTGCTGAAGCGAAATAAAAATTTTATGCACATTGAGACTACAATGGAACTATGGGAAGGAATCAAGAAACCTTATTAAGTCAAGACCGAACAATCATCCTTCCAACTTCAGAAAGATATTAGTTCGATGAAGTAGAGACCATGAATTAGTGAACCTTATTATTCCAAGTTGAATCGATTATATGATGACTTTAGAGCACTAAGCACACTATCATGATGTGATTGTAAGATTATGATTAATAAGTGCTGTAAAATTTCATAAGAGGTCGAATAATCTGAAGTTAAGAGGAGATTGAGTCAGTTTTTAACAAGTTTAAATTTTTATGACTTTGTGAATTGTCAAATTCTTGTGGTCCAAAAGCTATGGGAAATTAGTGATGTTAGAGAGGATGTTATAGAACATTTTACAATGGCGTTAAATTGGGACAGAAAATAAAACCACTAAAGGGAAGCTCAAAATGAAACTTCTACTACAAATCTTGTCAAGGAATTGACATTTGTAGGAGGGATGTTTCAAAATTATTAGGTAACAAGAAGATGAAAAACGAGATTAACATGGTAAGTATTTTGATGATATCAGAATAATAATAGCTCTTAGTAAGAATGTTATGAAGAAGTCATCTCTATTCATACGTTGAATGCTCAAATGAAGCAGAATAGCTCAATACTTTGTACTTTCCTCCCTTTTTTCCTGAATTTGGACTTGCCATTTGGGCTTGGCCAGGTATTTTGGGCTGGGTTTGGCCTGCCCAACAAAATAAAGTCATTAGTATTGTTTTCTTTATACGTATTTTTTTTTATTTCTTTTTTTATTATTATTATTTTTTATTTAATAATAATTATTTTTAATTTTTTTAATAATAATAATATTCATATTTTATAATGATGTAATATTATTATATTTATTTATTTCTAGAAATTAATTTTATTTAATTTGTGAGGTATCTTTAGTTTTATAAAACGTTCTTGTTCTTGGTGGAAAAAAACGTGAATGAAAGATCCCACTAAATTGAATTGGGTCCATGAATCTAAGAAATAGTGATAATTCTTGATCTCTCTATATCTCTCTCAATTCGAAAATCCAGGATTTGAATTGATGTCCTTTCATTGATTTCTCCTAAATTGCATTGATTTATCCGAAAGATTTGATTTCAATTGGAATTTGGTTATTCACCATATACGAGGATCTCCTTTCAAACTGCGATTCCCGTAGTAGCGGCGAGCGAAATGGGAGCAGCCTAAACAACTTTCGATTCACTCGTGGGATCCGAGCGGTCCGGAAGGGACCCCCGCGGCTCCTCTCTTCTCGAGAATCCATACATCCCTTATCAGTGTATGGACAGCTATCTCTCGAGCACAGGTTTAGGTTCGGCCTCAATGGGAAAAAAATGGAGCACCTAACAACGCATCTTCACAGACCAAGAACTACGAGATCGCCCCTTTCATTCTGGGGTGACGGAAGGATCGTACCATTCGAGCCGTTTTTTTTCATGCTTTTCCCGGAGGTTAATTTGTCATCGGACCATGTGACTTAATTTTAAATAAACTATTAATTTGTATAAAAATATTTTTAAAAATTATTTATTAACAAAATTATAATTTAAAAATAAAAAATTAGCAAAAACTATTTTTTTTTCTTATAAAACTTTTATAATTGATTTGCTGTTTTATTCATTTTTTTACTTAGTTGACTCGTTTTTATTATTTTTTTATTATTTTAAGATTACATGTCATTATTGATATAATAAATATATATCTTTCTTAAAATAGATATATATATATAATATAAATATTTAGTTAATAATTTATTGGTTACTTTTTTTTTGTGAGCGTTTAATTTGTAGGTCTCACTTAGTCCATACACAACGGAATTACACTTGTTTCTATAGTGTATATATTGACGGTAACGGAATTACACTTGTTTCTATAGTATATATATTGAAGGTAGACTTCATTTCTCTTGTACCCTAATTTTATTGAAAGTTTTTCTCCGCCGCCGCAAAGAAAGAAAGTAGGTTTTTGATTAAGAGAGATTAATAACACCCTTGGGTAAGAGAGATCAATGACATGGTTAGAATCGGGCTTATGTACCTTTGATTAATTTATTTTTATAATTTTATCGTCTAACTTCTCCTTTCTTGTTTCAAATCTTGAGGTGGGAATGTTCTCAATCAATATTGCCATTGACGTCATGGAGTCATTGAATTTTTGTAGTTCATTTCAGAAAAGGGTGAATCAACTTCTAGATGTGAGTATTCTTCATTTTTCTTAATTTGTAAAACATAATTAATTCATCGTTTTTCTAAAAATTGTTTTGTTTCAAATAATTGATTTTAAATTATATTAGTTGATGTGTTTATCACAAATAATTACATGTTGCATATATTTAATATAAATGTATAAAGAATAAGATATGTTAATTAAAGAAATATTATGCTAGGCCAACTTGGGTTCTTGAAAAAAATCTAGTTGATGGTTCCAACTTTAATTTCTCATTGTTTTTCAACAAAATATATTTACGTAGTTATTTGTTGTTTTAAAATATCTTCATTAACACTATTTTTTCTCTGTATATAAAGGTATCAAATATAACAATTGCTGAAGACGGATAACAAAATTAGTGTTTATTTACGGCCGCGAGAAGAGATACATATGAAGGGTTGAAACTTTTGTTGGGATCATGTCCCATTTTATAACTTTCAATCTGTAGGTATAAATTAGGGTTTCCTTTAGGACGACGGCTAGAAAGATATGAAGGGTTTCTTTCTTTTGGGAGGGGTTGGTGGGTAGAGTCGTTTGAGCGCGGATTGACCTGTGTTCAACGGACGAGACCGGATCAACGGAGAGTGCAGAACATTAGCTTGCGGATGAAATTCACCCTTTGGAATTACAATTTTTATTTCTTTAAGTTTTTGTTTAAAGATATATAAATGAAGGGTTCTTATCTGTATTATATTTTAGTACTTAGTTAACTTTAAATTTTACATTAATCCTGTGCGACAGTTATCAGTCATATTCTTCTTCTATCACTAAACAAAAGAATTTAAACCAAATTAATAATCTCACTTCAATATAGTCAGAAAATAATCTCACAATAAGATAGACACAATATATTATATTCTAACTTGATATCATAAGTAGTATGTTCCACAAATTATAAAATTAAAAAATATTATATATAATATATGACTTAATGGTCTAAAAAACTTACAATAGTGCATATTTTACAAGTACAAAAGTGACATGTTATCTTACATTTTTATCAAAAATAAGTACTACACATCTATTTTTTCTTAACTAGTCAAATGAGAAAGTTTTTCGATGAACAATAACTTGTCGGTATCATCGGTCAATGATGGAAATATGTCCACAAGTTGTGACTTAGCCGTGATAGCAATATATAGTTCTATCTATCATATCAACTGGATCAAGAGAAAGTCGGTAAATCATTTCACATACTTGCATTATATTCATTGATAAATCATGCTGGTAATTAGTTTTAGCAACTAATGTAGCTAAATTCTTTGATGACTCTGTAAAGAATAATTTCATCGTGACATTATATTTCGTTTTTCCTCATTGACCACGTTGGACCAGTAGTAGGATCCTTGTTATCAGCCTGAGTATTTTCTTTGTAAGGAATTGCAGCAGTAGGAGGAGTTGAGGAGATGACTGTTTCAGGGTTGCTATCTTTCCTAACTTGTTTGTTCTTTTCGGCCCATCTAACCCTTGTATTTCCCACAAAACTGTTGCCTTCAATTGTTCCAATCTTCTTTAGAATATCCCCTTCAGCACTCTTCTCTTGTGTGCCAGTTTTCCTCTTTTGAATGCTATCAATTAGAATTTCAGGATCCAGATTAACGAGTGGAGAAAACGCACCAATGTTAAATATCTTAGTGTTAACCTCGTGTGTCATAGTTTCCTTGGGATTTACTTCATCATTTTTCTTGGACTTAAGTTATTTACCTTCATGTTTTTCATTTCTTTGATTTTCGATCCATTCTTACCCTTCTTAGCTGTTTTAGAATTATTCGATCCTGTTACTTGACCGATCCTTTCAATTTCAGCACTTGTTTTGGAAGAACTGTGCCCCTTTGCTTTTGGTTTGATCTTTGCTGCTGACATCTTCTTCATGGACTTATGATATTCAAGATCAAATATTATTGTCTCATCATAGTCGGTGATATCGTCTGATTCCAAATCAACATTCATACTTTGGTTCTTTTGATTCGACTGGTAGCTCATAGCTTTGATTGTAGAGTTATCATACTATCGATTAGGACCGAAAGAGGCAGCAATTGTATGACCAGAAATGTAAGTAGCGCCAGGGCTTATGTGAGCAACCAAATTATCTTTTGTCAAACCCAACCAAGCGAAAACAGTTGGTTAACCCCTTATCAGACTCAGCCAAACGAAAATCGTTGGCTAACCCCTTATCAGACTCAGCCAAGCGAAAACCGTTGGCTAAGTCTTCCAGTTTCATACATTCTTCACCTCTTATACCCTGACTTATATTCTGACCCAACTTATTTATAGCATCCATGAGATCCATACTCAGATCCAGATTTTCAAATAGATTGTCATTCTTGGTGCCATCAACAAACGAATCAATATAATTTCCAGCCAAGTTTTCACCATTTACTATACCAATCAAGTTTAGTTCATCATCCTTTAGATATATTTTATTAAGTTTTTCTGATTTAGCTGAATTTATTTCCATGACCAGCTCTAACTCAGATCCAATTTCTTTAGTGTTTACAGATTCTGTTAGACTATGTCCTTCAACAGTTTCAGCTAGATGTGTAGGTTGTTTAGAAGATCCTGCAATATTAGCCTCAGTTTCAGAATCCTGGACGCATTTAGTATCTTCTGTCTAACCTTTTCTAGCATAGTCCATAGTCTGGTTGTCTAACTTTTTATCTAATCCTTAGTAGGACAGGTAGACTTAGCATTCTAATCATCAATGGAACCCAAGACTTTTAGTTTTGCAAGATTTCCCATTACAGAACAAGATTCTGAAATTATATCATTCTTTGGACTCAATGGACTCAGAGCAGCTGATATCTCCAACTATGTAGAAGCAATTTCAATATGACTCATTTTTCCCAGTTCAGCATCCTCTCTAGTTGGACCGGTAGACTCTGTTTTCTGATCTTTCTCTGCAACTGAATATCCCAAACTGTCATGTTTTTCTGTTTCTGAAACTAATCTCAACCTTGTAATATTCTTTGAACCTACTAATTCTCGACCTGCAGTCTTATTCAGCCCTGTCATATTTACCTCAATAGGAACCTCGATATCAACTTCATTAGGATTATTCAAAACAGACACAGATCTCAGCTTAATGTTTTCACCCGATGCAGAAATAGATCCCAAATTGAGCTTTTAATAGGATCCCATAAACCTGTACAATTTATGTCATTTTCCTGCATTACCTTAGAGCCCTTTTGACAGATTATTTCCAACTTTGGGACCGAATTTTCTGCACAAACAACCTGATTGTCATCAGTTTCATCTAGGCAAGATTTCAAATCCAATTTCCCAACAGAATGACCGATCAGGTCTAGGGTACCAACTACAGACCCTAACGGTTCATTCTGTGCAGCAATTCCAATAACAATAGATATTTCTGGAATTAAAGTCCTATCATTTCTATATGAAGTACTATCTTTTCCTATCAATTCAGTCCTATCATTTCTATTATGAACATGCATATCATTACAGTATGAATCCCCAATAGAACTATTCTCATATAATTCATCAGCATGTGGAAAAGAACTCATGCCCGATGATGTATTTGGCATAGAATCAATAGGCGCATCTTTTCCATTTTTTAGAACTTCATCCATGATTTTTGGCTTCTGCTTCCTGGGATTGTTAAGAGACCTGCGAGTTCGTCTATCACAATTTTTAGATTTGACAATGAAACAATAATTGAATTACAGACAACAACAACAACAATCAATTAACATCTATAGCGTTTTTACTTTGATTTTACTTGTGACTTTCTCAAATGAAATATCCCATATCTGGCATAGCTTTCTATTCTCTTCATTCTTTTCGATTCCTCTCCATGATTGAATGAGTGCATCTCCATCTGAAGTTATATCTCCCCAAATATCTTCAGCATTTCTACTTCTTCCCCTATGAGTTCTTGAATTTCTTTCTTTCCAGATATTATAGATTACTTCTCCAAAGTAGCATTTCAACATACTTAAATAGAAGGAGCTTCCTTTTACTTTATTCTTCATCCACTCTTGGATTTCTTCCCATATTCTTGGAAAGTTGATGATGTTAATATTTGCAGCATACCTTCTCCATATTTGTATTACAAAAGAGCATTCACCAAATAAATAGTTTATGCTTTCCTCAACTCCCGAACATAGGACACAGTTAATATCAAAAATATTTATGTATTTTTGAATTCTATCTTTTGTTGTCAACATTTTCCTGTATACCAGCCAGAGAATAAATTGGTGATGAGGAATAATCTTTGGATACCATACCACATTATGTCAATATACCTCTTGTCATCTTGTTCTAACCATTTCTCATGTCTTTCTTGTAATGAACTTCTCGTTGATTTCTGTTTTCTAGCATATTTTATCATTTTTTTATTTGAGTTGCTTCTGCCTCATTAAGTTTATGATTCTATCACTTTATGGAATACGCCTTAAAAGTGAATCACATTTACTTTCATAGACGTCTTTAAATGTGTATTTTTAATGTATTATCTTCTAACTCTACTTCTTTGCATTTTTTCTTTGAATATAATGAGAATATTATCCAGCCAAGGATCATATCCAAACTTTATGCCTTATTGGGTATATTTTTAATCAAACCATAATTAAAATTATTTTAATAATTTTTTAATTAATCACATCACTCAATTTATTAACAAAAATATTAAAAAAAAAATAATATAGTTTATTATTATATAATGATGGTTAGAGCGACGTTGAGACAGCGACTTCCCAACGATCCCCACCTGACAGCCACGTAAAAGAATACGATGTTAAAAAAAATTATTATGTAAAAAGTTAGAGAGAAAAAGTTATAAATGTAAAAAGTTAGAGAAATAAAATTATAAATCTAAAAACTTAGAGAGAGAAAGTTAAGTTTGGAATCATTCTGTCCCGAACATGATTTTCTCTATCTAACTTTTTATATGATAAATTTTATTTTATTTTTCTTACCGTGACTTATTTTTTCACGTAACTACTAGATGGGAAGTCACTGTGGAGTAGCTGCCTAACACTTATCTCTCTATCATTACACACCTACTCAAAATAACCGCTAACTAAATTTTCTAAATAATTCAATGATTATTTGAAAAACCTATTTGAGCAAGCTCTTAGAAGTTAAAAGTAACGCACACACGAGATCGGTCATATCATCTAGAAATGATTTAGATTCACCAATATATATATATATATATATATATATATATATATATATATATATATATATATATTCATATTGAAACATATATATAGGCCCATCTCAAAACACCTTAAAATTTCTTGAAAAATGTATCAAGATCAGGGTCGACCATGGGTAAGCCCAGTAAGCCCACGGATTAGGGTAGCCCATCCCATTTAATAAAAATATTAGGTTATTTAGTTAAATGTATTAATTGTTTTAAGATAAAAGTGTATAGTATAATGGTTTAGGATGGAAACTATATATTATTATTTGGTAATAGGTTCAAATCTCAATAAAAAATAAATTTTTGAATAATTTTTCTAAATAAAATTAGGGCAGCCAAAAGGGCTGGGGCAGCCCAATTCTCAGGGCCGACACTAATCAAGATGAGATCTAAAATCCCTTCACAATAATAAAGATTCAAATCTCTTAACAACGATAAGAACTAGAAAAAAAAATTCTTGATCCAAAATGTATCAAGATGAGATCCAAAATCCATTCACAATAAAAAAGATTCAAATCGCCTAAGAACCTGACAAATAACCAATATATCTAAGTTATCTTCCATAAGCCTATATTATATATTTTAACATGTTTAAATTTCATTGTGATATCGTACCTTTTGGTTAACTCCTTATTTAACTATATTAGTTTAACTAGAAAAATTCAAGGTGTGAGGCACACAAATAAAAATATAAAATAAATAAATTTTAAATAATAATAATATGTGTTTAATGTTTAAAATTCTTAATAAATCATGAATAATATATTAAAATAAAAAATAGAACACTCTTATTTCACATTTTATTTATTTCGGTAAAACAACTCAACTTTTCACATATCTCATCACATATTTTTTCCAATGAACCTCTCATCTTGTGACCATGCATTTTCATTTGGTCTATCAAATATGCTAAGGTGATATTAAGTTAAAATGTGTTCTCATATATTTTATGCAATGTTTAAGCTTAATATTCCATACATAGGGCCGTGCAAAAACACCAGAATACCGATATAATCGAATTAAACTGATAGATTATCGTTTTTATTTTGCTAGTTTATCGGTTAAACGGTTCTAGTAGTTCTGATTAATCGGTTTTTACTAGTTAAACGGTTCGATTTTGATTAAACTATTTTTCTACCAGTTTAACCGGTAAATCGATAATAATTTAATTATATATTTTATAAATTATATTAGTTATTTTTTAAATATTAAATATATTATAATATTTAATAACCTATCCATAATAACACAATATGAATAAGATAGGCCAAAGTAAGAGTTTTGAAAAACATATAGAGTTTGTCACTTAATTTATTTAATTTAACTTAAGTGTTCATTTAATTTGTTTCATTATTTTAACATATATATATATATATGATAAATAATTGGGGGAAGGAATTTGCGAGAGAAAATGATGTGTTACAATTTGATTCGTCGAAAAAATAATAAATTTTCTCTCTATTCTCTCTCCTCACACTTTATCCCTTTTCCAGAAACAATGATGTAGTATGACAGGTTATTCCCTCTCCTTATCACTCATATATATATATATATATATATACAGAGACTTATTCAATTAATGAAATTTATTTAATAAATTTATTACTTAATTAAAATAATCAAATTATCGGTTCTTAGTTAAATCCAGTTAATCTACTGAAACCGATAGAATCAAAACCGATAAAATTGATACCAATACTAATCGGTTAACCGATTTGTTAAATAAAAGGAAAAACCGGGCTTAATCGAAACCGTTTAACGATTTGTTCCCAATCAAATTTTAAGAAAGAAGAAAAACCAACGAGATCAAAACCAGCATATTTAAACCAAAATGGATAACTCGTGAAGGTCCATCATTGTGAAATGTGTGTCCAAGAAGGTCATACGAGACGTAACTAACGATGTCCTGAGCAAATTCGTCAATAATTTAGGGAAGTGATGATTGCAATCATTTTTATGAAAGATTAATTGTTATATTGTTATGGTTAAGGTATTTTAAATTTGTTAGTATTTATCAATTATTTATGAGAATACTAAAGTGATTATTTATTATATTATATAAATAATAATTTAAATGTATATATATATTAAAATATAAAAAAATTAATTTATAAAAAATAATAATTAAATATATATATATCAAAATATAAATAATCAAATTTGTAAAAATAATAATTTAAAATATATATAAAAACATAAATAATTTAATTTACACAAATAATAATTTAAATATATCACATTAATAAAAATAATAATTAAAAATATGTATATAATAATAAGTTTAAATGTAATAAATAAAAAATTTTAAAAAACTGAGTTTGAACCGTTAGTTTAAAAATGAATAAATAAAGTAGGTTAGTTTGAGAAGTTAAACTTGAAAATTAGTTTATGTTCTATACGTGGTGGATGAACACATTTCTAAAATGTTGTTTAAGAGAGTTTAGTGCAAAAAAACAATCCTCAAACTCAACTTTTCCGATTACGACATGAATCACATGATGGATTGTTGAGAAATTTTGGTATAACTATCAAACTATGTACAAGTTGATATGGGGTTTGGATTAGGATAGATTTAGTTGTATTTGGTATTACATGTTTTTGAAGGATTGAGCAGGGAATGTTTTTGGATCGGTAAAAGAAAAATGTGACCTAAAGTTTTGGTTTGTTGTTGACATAGTAATGCTCAACGTTCTTGATCTTGGCTTAGTTTTCGACCAAGAAATCAGGTTTCTCATCCGACTGTGAGAAGAGGTTAGACAACCGACTGAGAAATCAAATTGTCCGGCCAAATAAATTTGTCATCCGACCGAGAGGAGCTACAACCGACCGAGGAAGCAACGTCTCCCTTCTGTCCATGGATAATTTCCCAATTCCCAGGGCCTCCTTTTATTTACACACTTTGTGCCTAGGTCTTCTGTGCCCGCCTACCCGCGCCGTGCATCCGTTGACTGCCTTTTCCAGTCAGTGGGAGGCTCGGTCCGCCCGACAACCTTAAGGTCTTGTTTGTCTTTTAGATTTGTACAGTTTCTTTCTTTTCTACTTTTAATTGCTTTAATTAATTTAAAAAAAAATAAAAATATATATAAAACACATAAAAATAACATTTCCAAAGAAAAACACAAAAAAAATACAATTTGACAAGGGCCCGTGTGGGATTTAATTTATATTTAAACTAACCTCTTATTTCTTTTTATAGGTACACTTTATGAGTATAGCTATATGAACCTAGTTACATGTTTATGTTCGAATTCATCTTTAAACACATATATTAAGATGTAATTAATAAATAAATAAAGTGTAAATTCACATTATTTTAAATGACCCAAAGTTTATAATAGAGACCATCCCTCGTTGAGCATGTGAGACATAACTCAAATTTTTTCTCACATGTAATCAAGCACACAGGACTAAGAACAAAATATCTAAATTGTGCTTGAATACGCAAAAATAAATTTTCTTTCCTAATTTCTCAAATGTTAAATTAAGTGCCGAATTTAAAAAATCAAACTAGTCCAAAATAAACTCTTTATCCGAATTTTAATTGCGCCTACCATTTCAGTTCATCATCTAAGTAGAGAGTAAATGTGAATTATGGGGCGATGATTATCGAACTGATACACAATATTTCCAAGAGACGATATTTGAGTGTTATATATAACTACGAAAACTAATATATTACAAACTTAGTCTTTCAGTATATTCTTTTTAAAACAACTTCACCTTGCATATTAATCCTCTTGTTTTCAACATAATTGGAGTTTTATTAATGGTTAGTTAGATATCACATGAATAGGTCTTATTTATTATGAATTCTATTAATGGTTAGTTAGATGTCACATCAAGAGGTCTTATTTTTTTATCCCATTGTTTATATAATTATGATTATTTTTTCCATTGTTTCTATTAATGTTATAATTTTTTATTCTAAATGACATAGTTCTCATATTATATATATATATATATATGAAATTTATCTTAGTAATTACCCTTGTTTAAAAAATTACAATATCGAAACCTTATTCCTTGTTAGATTGATTTTTAATCAAATCATAATTAAAAATTATTTCATTCATTTTTTTAATCAATCACATCATTCAATTTATTAACAAAATACTAAAATACCCTTTTTAAAAATATAGTTTATTATTATATATTAATAATTTTTAAATCTTTTTATAAAAAAAAAATAAATAATGATAGGAGAACGATGTTGGGGCTGCAATTCCCCAACGATCCCTACCTGGAAGCAACATGGAAATAATAAGCCAGGGTGTGAAAAAATAAATTTATCATATAAAATGTTAGAGAGAGAAAAATATAAATGTAAAAAGTTATAAAGAAAAAGCCACATTCATAAACATTTTCCCATACATGAATTTCTCTTTGGAACTTTTTACATGATAAATTTTATTTTATTTTTCCACTCACTTATTTTTTCGATGTGACTTTTACATGGGATATCATTGTGGAGTAGTTTCCCCAACATCGCTCTCTCTATCATTATACCTACTCAAAATCATCGATAACTAACATTTTCTAAAACATTTAATGATTATTTAAAAAACATATTTGAACAAGCTCTTAAAAGTTAAAAGTAACGCACACAAGATTGGTCATATCATCCCGAAATAATTTAGATTCGCCAATATATTTATATATTCACATTTTCACATTGAAACATAGATAATGGCCCATCTCGAAACACCTTACAATTTCTTGATCCAAAATGTATCAAGATCATGGTCGGCCTTAGGGTAAGCCTAACAAGCCCACGGATTGGGGTAGCCCATCTCATTTAATATTAATATTAGGTTATTTAGTTAATGTATTAATTATTTTAACATAAAAATGTATAGCATAATGGTTTAGAATAAAAAAATATTTTTTATTTGGCTATAGGTTCAAATTTCACCAAAAGAATAAATTTTTGAACAATTTTTTTATAAACAAAATTAGGGCAGTCAAATTCTTTTCACGTTTTATACTCTAGGGCTGGGGCAGACCAATCTTCAGGGTCGACACTAATCAAGATGAGATCCAAAATCCCTTCACAATAAGTAAGATTCAAATCGCCTAACAACGATAAGAACCAGACAAAAAAAATTCTTGATCCAAATTGTATCAAGATGAGATCCAAAATCCCTTCACAATAAGAAATATTCAAATTTCCTAAAAAAGATAAGAACCAGACAAATAACCAATATATCTTATCTAAGTTATCTTCCATATGCCTATATTACATATTTTAATATGCTTAAACTTCATTGTGATATTGCAACTTTTGGTTAACTTCTTATTTAATTAACCATATTAGACTTATCTTTAGTGTCAAACTAGTTTCTACTTTTGATAGTAGAAATACGTAATTCATTTTTTTATATTTATTTGAGTAAAAATTTTCTAATTTTCACATATTTAGTTTTATTTCTTAAATTTCTTTAATGACTATTGAAATTTCATTGTTCACATTTCTCTATACCCAACTTTTCTATTTTATTATTTATTTAACTGACAAGGTCAATAAATTAATTAATCGATTATTTATCTTTATGTGTATATTGTAAAAAAAATTTAAGGGACTATATGGTTGATTCAAATAGTTTATTAAAAGTGAAACATAAAATATTTTCACTTCTATATTATCAAACTTTCATGTTTATCAAGAAAACAATATGCATCTATATAACACTAGATGACTTTGTTAGTTATGCATCTATATCAACAATTTTCCAGATTTGATTATCTTCTAAGGCTTTTAATTATTATTACATGACATTTTTCCAACCAATATTCATACAAGTTTGTTGGTAAGAACGAGGTTCTTTTATTTTTGTAATGTTCATTAAGAATGACTCCTTATTTGAATCATTTAAATTATCTTGGAAATGAAAAGTTTTAGGTACATGCAGTGGCGTACCTAGCGGGGCCTTGGGGGCGGAGCTACGTAGCGAGTTGGATTGTGCTGTAACCCATGGTAAAAGTTTTAAGATATTATATATATATATATATATATATATATATATATATATATATATATATATATATATATATATATATATATATATATATATATATATCAAATAAGAAATAAGGCTTTGTCCGACTGATTTTGGAGCTTTTGGAGCTGAAATGTATAACGGGTTGAGGTGATAAAATTATGCTTCTCATATTTCCTTCATATAATAACCTCACACTTCTTTTTATAATTTTTTATTTTATACCAACACTATTTTCTAATATATAAATATTTATAATAAACTAACACATTTTTTTATAAAAATTAATAAAAAAAACTAATTCATAATTATAGTATTCTAATTTCAAATATAATTTTATTAAAATAATTATTATTAATATTTTATTTTATACCAACAATATTTTCTAAGATACAATATAGTATATAAATAAGATATATTTATATAAGTTAGAATATAAAGAATTATATATAAAAGAATGTAAATCATATAATATTATTATTTATTTTAAAACTACATTTATATTATATATATATATATATATATATATATATATATATATATATATATTATTAATTTCAATATAATTAATAATACAAATTACTTATAAAATAAAGATTAAAATAAAAATTTATATAAATATAAGGGTAAAATAAAAATTTATATAAATATAAGGGTAAAATATTATTTTATATTTTTTAATTTTAAATTAGTTTTAAACTATTTTAATAAATAAATGTATTTGTTAGATTTTATTTAGGGGCCTAGGGTTGTGACACATATTTATTTTTAGTTATTTATTTTTATGTAGAATATAGAATAATAGAGATGTTCTATAAACAAATTTGTACTTCTACATCACATGACCATCTTGAGTCTTCTCAATCAATTAATGAGCCTACTAATGAGTCTAATGTTACTGATCAAATATACATGGTTAGAATATAGCATATCAAAAGATGCATCATTTTGTTTTTGGTGTTATCTTTTCAAGTTTTTAAATAGAGAAAACCTAGATGATACCTTTATAGGAGATGTGTACAAAATTTGGAAAAGGGCATTAGAAAGATTCAATCGTCATATGGAAACTTCAAATAGTTGTCATAATGAAGCTAGAATTCAATTTGAATCATTTCAAGATCAAAGACATATCGTGAGAAATGTTTTACGTACACATGGTCGTGATATATAAACAAATTATCGCACCCGTTTAACGACAATGTTTGATGTAACACGCTTTCTATTGAGACAAGGATTACCTTTTCGAGAACATGATGAGTCAAGTAGTTCATCAAATAAAGGTAATTTTCTTGAATTGATTGATTGATATAGTCAACGTAATAAAGAGATTTTGTCTTCTTTTGTACCGACTCATGGACAAGAATAATTTAGTAATTGTGCTTGTTAGTATTTTGTAATTGTGCTTGTTAGTATTTTTATGTAATTACCGAGTAAAATTTTAATTAAAAAATGCATTTATTTGATCGCCAAAAATATGCTACGTTACTATGTATTTGGCCCTCACAAGAAAACATTTCTGGGTCCGCCACTAGGTACATAATAACTTTTATTAATGTTCAAAATATAGTTCTTTGTCCATATTAGTTTTTCTTTGTTGTTTATCTTGTAAAAATAATTCTTTTAAAACTTTAATTTTTGGACTGTTTTGATTAGACAACATTCTTCAAAAGTATCACAAAATTATTTTTAACTTCAAAGGAAATATTATGTTGAATATCTTTCATTTGATATATTTTTTTCATCAAAGGGAAAGTTTCACAAAACTTTAGATCAATAAATGTATTTTTTTAATGTCATACAATTTATATATTTCTTTTGACCAATTTGATTTTAGTCCTATAATATCAAATTTAGTTTTGTTTGGTTTGTTATTTGAGCTATAACAAAGACATCCAATTATTTTATGTCTTCTAAAACTGTTTTTTTATCTTTAAAATTTCAAATGGACATTTCTAACATATATTTGAGATGACAATCTAATAAGATGTGTTGTCATAAGAATGAAAAATGTCTAAAATTTTATTGGTAATAAAGATTGAAACATTAAAGACCTTGCAACATGTAGCAAGTGTCTATGTTTTCTTTCTACAACCCCATTTTGTTGTGTTGTATATATACAAGTCGTTTGATATAAAATTCTTTTTAATTTGAATAAATATTTACACTTAATTAACAAATTATGCAAAGAGAAGAGCCAAAATCAGAAGCTTCACCGTTGTTCTCTGATGCCTTTTTATATTTGAGGTATGGCAACGGTCAAATCCTTTTCATTGATACGTGGCAACGTTATGTTTGTCGTATGCCTAACGTACGAGATTTTAGTGCTCAAGGGAATGAAATATTCGTTTATCATTTTGCATGTCAGAGTAGAGAGCTGGTTGTATATTTTGTCGTATTGTAGTTTATTAGTGCTCAGCAACTTGACTTAGCTAATACGAATATAGCTGATGTGGAACTCAGCTGATAGAGAGATCTGATGATGATCAGATCAACTAATGAGCTACTCTGCTGATAATGAACTCAGATGTTGATCAGCTCTACTGATGAGCTACTCTACTGATAACAACCTTAGTTATTGATCAACTCTGCTGATGAACTACTCTACTAATAATGAACTCAGTTGTTGATCAACTTTGCTAATGAGCTACTCTCCTGATAGCGAACTCAGATGTTGATCAACTCTGCTGATGAGCTACTGCGTTGATAGAAAACTCAACTGTTGATCAGCTTTGCTGATAAGATACTCTACTAACAGCGAACTCAATTGTTGATTAACTCTTCTGCTAGTGAACTCTTCTATTTGAGCAACTCTACTGCCAGCGAACTCTTTTGATGGAGCAGCTCAGCTGATAGTGTTGGAATTTTTAAACTAATTCTATAAATTCCATTAATGAATGGAAATTAGAATGTGGGTAATATAATAAAATCAAATTCACATGAAATTCAAACGTGAATTAAAGGGTGAAATTTGATCCAAATGTATAATTTAAATCAATTAATTTAAATTAATTGATCTAAAATGCCTTGATGACCAATTAACAAAATGTTGTTAATTTGTAGTGTAAATTACATGAGTTTGTTATTATTATTATTATTTGTTATGATAATTAATATTATTATTAACAAATTGGAAAACCATGTAACGTTAGTATTGAATTGTAAATGCCTTAATTGTTTTGGAAAACAATTACTCTATAATGAAGAGAAAAACGTTAAGGTAATGAAGAGGCAAACAATGTCAACCGTTGGATCAAATGATAATTTTATTTAATGGTTTAACTTTTCAACAATATATACCCATTCATTATTCATTTTACAAAACACTTCATCCTTAATTTTTCTCACTCTAGAATTCCAAAAGCCCTCTTCTTATTTTGTGAGTGTTCTTCGAGTTCTTCGCTCGATATTTTCCGTTGAAACCCGGTGATAGTTCAGGTACACTGATCAAGCTCGACGAGTAGTGATTTCAGTGCAGAATCACTATTGGATTCGCTGTACCCTAGGAGACAGCCATCTACGATAAGCTCCAGCACAAACGAGAGATGGTGAAACTGTTTTAAGGGAAATGTGCCAAGCACATGCCTCGAATCAACATCTTAATCGGTGATTTCGTTCTTTGTATATCTTATTTTATTTGTATTTATTTGTAACATCGTATGTATATATATTTTTATGTTATTTCAAGACAATATATCTAACAATCTTAAAACAGTCTCTTTGTGCTAAGCTATTTAAGAGCTTGCGCCATCGAACAAATTTTTTTTTTGTCTTTGATGTTTCAGAAATACGAGTCGCGGTGTTGCGAAAGAGATGATGTTCATTTCGAAAAAATGAAAAAGATTCATCTTAAGGAATCAACAAATAAAGATAAGTCTTTATTGCATATAAATATGTTTAATTATTAACACATATGTTCTTATGCTGTTAAAGCTTAGTTTTATAAGCTAATATATTTTGATATGAAAATTTTCTCAAGAAACATTAATTTGTATATTCATTATACAAATGTTATATAGAAAATAATTTAGAACACAATAATTTAATTTGTTCTAGTCTTATTTAAAGATTTGTTTGGTCATTAAAATTATTAATAATAATGAATAAAAATAAGAAAGTAACTAATATGTTAGCTTTCAATTTTTATAAAATTTATGGTGTTAAAATTAATTATAATTGAAACATATTGTTTCAGTTTTAAAATAATTAATTATAATATATATACATTCTTAAATTAATTAAGCGTGATGATTAATAAGAATGTGATATGTTGATTATTAACGAAATATAGTCTATTTATATATGTACATATAAATTGTCTTATATATTTACCGTTTGATTATGATACTAAGTTATCAATTTTGTTTGACAGAGTTTAAGTCAAAAATAAGAGAAAAATAAGTTTCTCTAAAGAGAAGACAAAATGTCGTAAACAGTAATACAACAATAAAAGGGCGCATTGGCACAGTGGTTCAAAGTTCAGACGCAAGGGTGTGAGGAGGCGAAAGGTTCCTAGTTCGAATCCCATTTAGCCGATGATTTCTTTGATTGAACCAATCAAATTTCTTGTATAAAAATTTGATGTGTTATAAAATGACACTAGTCATTTATGATGGAACCATTCAAATTTCTTTTATAGAAATTATTAGATGAATGGAGCCAATGATTTCTTTCATAAGAAATCTGATGTGTTATAAAATGACACTAGTCATTTATGATGGAACCATTCAAATTTCTTTTATAGAAATTATTAGAAGAATGAAGCCAATGATTTCTTTCATAAGAAATCTGATGTGTTATAAAATGACACTAGTCATTTATGTTGAAACCATTCTAATTTCTAGTGTAGAAATTATGAGATGAATGGATAGTCAATAATTTCTTGATAGAAATCAGACTAGTTAAAATAACTTTAGTCATTGATGTTGAAAACATTCGAATTTCTTGTGTAGAAATTATGAGATGAATGGGTAGTCAATAATTTTTTGGTAGAAATCAGACTTTTAAAATGACTTTATATCATTGATGTTGGAGATGAATGAGGTCGATAATGATTTCTTATAAAAAAAATATGATTTGTTTAAATGACATTAATTATGAATGTTGAAATCATTATAATTTCTTATGTAGAAATTATGAAATAAATTGAGTATAGAAATTTTAATTTCTTAAGATTAAATAAGTTGTTTGTGTTAGAACTTATTCTAATCATGCATTGAAAAAGACAATTATGTAATTCGAAATATTTTCGCAAGAGTTATCTCGGTGAGAATGATCCACCTAGATTTGTTTTGAGCATTGTCGCTTCACGTGGATTATCGTTCATAACACGATAATGTAATTACTTCGATTAAGACATGAGGTACGTTTGTAGTTATGTTTTATTTGATTATATTGTTAAGTGATTATTTATATATATCATGCATATTAGCTAATAATATGATGATTCATGTTCATTCATAATAAGTATGATTATTTAAAAATTTATATATATATATATATAAATAAAGATTTATTTTTAATCTATTTTATTTTAATAGATAATTTTGAATTTTGTCACAAAACTATGTATTTTTTGATTGACAAATATTTGTTATAGAATGTTAAAGGTCATCTAATTAATTAAGAAACAAATAATTGATGACATGAATACTTATAATTAGTTAGTTTTATATTTGATTAAAGTTAAACGGTCAACATTCTAATTAATTTATGTATTTTATAAATGTATTTTTATATATATGAAAGTTTATATATATTTGATTAAATAATATATGACATATTATTTATTTGATTATGTTTCTAAGTTATTGACTATATATATATTTGTTTTTGTCGTGGTGACTAAAATTAAAGAAGCAATAATATATAATATCATATATATGGATATATTAAATTTGGTATAATATAATATATTTGATATACATTGTTTAATTGTATCATAAAGACTTACTTAATTTGATAATTTTGAAATCAAATAATTACAAGGAAAGTCTTGTTTGATTTGAAAATAATGTGGCAAACGTGCCGATATTGCGGGATGCAAACGTGCAACCGAAAATAAATGTTTAGGCCGCTTCGGCCAAAGATGCTTGAAACATTATGATTTCTTTTGTAGAAATCATGTGATATGATGAATATTTATTTGATTAAATATTCTAATTTCTTTTATAGAAATTAAGTGTTGAAATAAATATTTTATTTGATTAAATATTTTAATTTCTCATGTAGAGATTATGTGAAGAATGATTTATATATGAATAAACATTCTAATCTCTTGTATAGAAATTATATTTTATTCAATTAAATATTTATGATATAGTTATCTTATTCATTGTATGATAAGTATAATAAAAGAAATTTGTAAAAGAATTGTGTGACAATTTCTTGATTTGAAAATCATTGATTTAAATCATATAAGTGTGCGATTTAAAAAATGGTACCAACACGAATGTGGGGGCAAATATTTTTATTGATTATAACAAAAAAATAATTGTGTATATTATGATAAATATAAAGATAATTTATTGTTAGAGAAATATGTTCTCTATAAAAGATAAAGTTGCGCAACTTTATAAAAAGAAATAAAATAACAAGAAAATGTCTTATTTATATTTGCTAAGTTGGTGTTCAAATCGATATTTTAGATTTGAGGATTTTGAAATCAAGAAATATGTCATAGTTTGACATTATTTTCATAAAACTTTGAAGAACCAATGTCTTCAAAAGGATTTTATGAAATAAATGAAAAAAAAGGTTTATAAAGTCTTGATATGACTTATAACAAATTTTATAATAATGATATGAAAATTTGATCATACTTTTATTAAAAAGTGGATGTGACAATTATATATATCATGAAGATAATGAAAATTATTTCATTACGTGTCTTTTGTATAATATTTTTATCGTTGAAAATTACGATCAAAATGATTAAATCCATAAAGGATATTAATTGCACTAAAATGATATATTGATATTATTAAATGAAAGACTTTACGTCTTAAAGTGAATATGTTTACACTTAGAAGTGCAATCTACATATGGAAATCTTCTAAGAAACTTATGATGGATAGATTAAACGTTATAATCTATATTTTTGACTTATGTCGAAAAATAAAATATTTTTATGTAAAATATATAATCGTTTACACGAAGGCAGAATAGTTCAAAGACATTTTGTCTACTAGTTAGCCAAGTAAACAATATTTTCATAAAAAAATTAAATGATAAGCATGTACGGATGACTATGCTTCTTATTAGAAGATGTTCCAAGGTTAACTAAGAATGTACCAACATAAATTTCTAATTATTGTGATAGTAATTAGAAATTGGACAAGCTTAGAGTCAGTGACAAGTCTAGACATACATGTCTAAGACATAATGTCATTAGACTATACTCTCCAATTAACTTATCAAATTTGACTATGTAAGTCAAAGATAACATTGTGGATCCACTAATCATATTATTGAATAGAGAGATAGTTTGAAGTCTTTTGAGACATTAGCCTACTATAAGTTGGTATGAAGGAAAACCCAACCTATGCAGACTGGAGATCCCAAGAACTAGGTTCAATGGGACAACCTAATTGTACTGACTTGGAAAGTTATTGTTAATGATTAATCCTATAATGAAACAATATATATTTTGACGAGGATAAGCATATCGTTTTTAATAATTCTTTGTGAACAAAGAGATCACCTATGTGAGGGAGAAGTGGGGCCGCTTTGAAGGAATTGCACGGCTCAATTCTAGACCCTCTCACAGAACCAGGCGCGTGTTCCATGGCCAAAACGGACACAACCATGAGAGTTTGACATGTATCAGGGAGAATTCTATGTGAAAGTGTGTAATCGTTTACACAAAAGGCAGAATAGTTCAAGGACATCGAGTCTACTAATCAGCTAGTAAAGTTATATGCTTTCACAAGGGAAGGTTCAAAGGGTTACACCTACCTATCCTGTGTAGAATTCAACTGTTGAACCTTTCACCGGGTTAATCTTTCAATTTCCATTAATGTGGGGGATTGTTGGAATTTTTAAACTAATTCTATAAATTTCATTAATGAATGGAAATTAGAATGTGGGTAATATAATAAAATCAAATTCACATGAAATTCAAACGTGAATTAAAGGGTGAAATTTGATCCAAATGTATAATTTAAATCAATTAATTTAAATTAATTGATCTAAAATGCCTTGATGACCAATTAACAAAATGTTGTTAATTTGTAGTGTAAATTACATGAGTTTGTTATTATTATTATTATTTGTTATGATAATTAATATTATTATTAACAAATTGGAAAACCATGTAACGTTAGTATTGAATTGTAAATGCCTTAATTGTTTTGGAAAACAATTACTCTATAATGAAGAGAAAAACGTTAAGGTAATGAAGAGGCAAACAATGTCAACCGTTGGATCAAATGATGATTTTATTTAATGGTTTAACTTTTCAACAATATATACCCATTCATTATTCATTTTACAAAACACTTCATCCTTAATTTTTCTCACTCTAGAATTCCAAAAGCCCTCTTCTTATTTTGTGAGTGTTCTTCGAGTTCTTCGCTCGATATTTTCCGTTAAAACCCGGTGATAGTTCAGGTACACTGATCAAGCTCGACGAGTAGTGATTTCAGTGCAGAATCACTATTGGATTCGCTGTACCCTGGGAGACAGCCATCTACGATAAGCTTCAGCACAAACGGGAGATGGTGGAACTGTTTTAAGGGAAATGTGTCAAGAACATGCCTCGAATCAACATCTTAATCGGTGATTTCGTTCTTTGTATATCTTATTTTATTTGTATTTATTTGTAACATCGTATGTATATATATTTTTATGTTATTTCAAGACAATATATCTAACAGATAGTCTACTGATGGCAACTCTACTTTTAGCGCATCTTCAGATGATGACAACTCTACTAATGGCACATCTTCAGCTGATATCAACTCTACGGTTAGCGCATCTTCAGCTAATGTGAACTCTGTTGTTAGCGCTTCTTCAGTTGATATCAACTCTGCTGTTAGCGTTTCTTCAGTTGATGTCAACTCTATTGTTAGCGCGTCTTCAACTGATATCAACTCTATTGTTATCGCATCTTCAGCTGATGTCAACTAGGTTGTTAGCGCATCTTCAGCTGATATCAACTCTACTGTTAGCGCATTTTCAGCTGATGGTAACTATGTTGATGGCGCATCTTTAGCTGATAGCGAGTATTCAGTTTTACCTACACACTAAAACATTGCCTAGTTTTATTTATTCATCAAAGCCATGTTTGTTCATTTTAATTATCCTAAGTTGATTTTAATCAATTAAAGCGTTTTTCATAATTTAACTTAATTTAACGATTTCCCTTTTAACTTAATTTAACAATTTGTCCCTTTTTGATTTAGCAATTTCCTTTTTAAATTAATTTAACAAAAGAAGAACCACTTTCAATTATAGAAACTAGCACTCAACGTGACATTACTTTTTAAGAATAGTGAGAGCGATTTAATCGTATATTTATCATGTTTATAAAAACTAAAGTATTTACTAGTATTTGTGGTTTTGTTGAAAAAGAATAACTATATGAAAACCTTTTAGATACTATTAATTAGGAGTTTATAATTTTATAAGATTCTATCTAATACATTAATTATAATGTTTTCATAATATAATATTAATGGAATAAGCGGTGTACACGATAATATGTGATGTGTATAATGATACTATGGTTTAACTTTGTTAAAATAAATGTATAATTTATGTAAATATAAGAATGCCCATGTATAGAGTTGTAATTTATAATATATATTCATAGATGTGTTAAAATAAGTTTAAACATAACTTTAGTCTAAAATTAATATAAAAGTATTATTAAGATACATAGATTGATATATAGATAAAGAAATAGAAACTATCATTTACTTTATTCATCAATTAATAAAATGGGAGATGACCCTAACGTGTCCTTTTTGCTGTTAATTCATTTTTCTTATTTTCTCTTACTCTTTATCTCAAATCCTCAATATTTTGTTTTCTTGATAATGGTATCAGAGAGACAAGAGCCAAGTTTTGACTCTAGCAAAAGACAAAAACAAATGAAATGAAGAATCTATTAGAGACGAAGAAATAATTCAAGGGAATATCAAACAAAATCTGGAAATTCTTCGTTAGAGAAATCGCTGATTGAAGTCAAAGAAAGATGTCACAATTGGCGGACGATCCTCTATACGTATATGCATATGACAATCCTGGTATGCCCACGAAAATCCTGGTATGTCCATTGTCACTAAACTATTCAATGAAAATAACTATATAAGTTGGAGTCGAAGTGTGCATATTGCACTCACGGCTAAGTCCAAACAGGGGTTTATAGACTTATCAATTCCTTACCTAAAAATAATGATGCTCAAGTTTGTTGGCTTAAAGCGGATTCACTCGTTAGATCTTGGGTCTTGAATTCTTTGATTGCTGAAGAGAAATAAAAAATTTATGCACATTGAGACTACAATGGAACTATGGGAAGGAATCAAGAAACCTTATCAAGTCAAGATCGAGCAATCATCCTTCCAACTTCATAAAGAGATTAATTCGATGAAGTAGATACCATGAATTAGTGAACCTTATTATTCCAAGTTGAATCAATTATATGATGACTTTAGAGCACTAAACACACTATCATGATGTGAATGTAAGATTATGATTAATAAGTGCTGTAAAATTTCAAAAGAAGTTGAATAATCTGAAGTTAAGAAGAGATTGAGTCAAGTTCTTAACAAATTTAAATTCTTATGACTTTGTGAGGAGTCAAATTCTTGTGGTCCAAAATCTAAGGGAAATTAGTGATGTTAGAGAGGTTATTATAGAATATTTTGCAATGGCGTTCAATTGGGACAGAAAATAAAACCTCTAAACGGAACCTCAAAAGGAAACTTCTACTACAATTTTTGTCAAGGAATTGACATTTGTAGGAGGGATGTTTCAAAATTATTAGGTAACCTAACTAATAGAAAGAGAAGAAAGATGGAAAGAATATGAAAAACGAGATTAACATGGTAAGTATTTCGATGATATCAGAACAATAATAGCTCTGAGTAAGAATTTTATGAAGAAGTCATCTCTACGTTGAATGCTCAAATGAAGCAGAATAGCTCAATACTTTGTACTTTCCTCCCTTTTCCCTGAATTTGGACTTGCCATTTGGGCTTGGCCAGGTATTTTGGGCTGGGTTTGGCCTGCCCAACAAAATAAGGTCATTAGTATTGTTTTCTTTATACGTATTTTTTTTATTTCTTCTTTTATTATTATTTTTTTATATTTAATAATAATTATTTTTAATTTTTTTTAATAATAATAATAGTCATATTTTATAATGATGTAATATTATTATATTTATTTATTTCTAGAAATTAATTTTATTTAATTTGTGAGGTATCTTTAATAATTAATTTGTCATCGGACCACATGACTTAATTTTAAATAAACTATTAATTTGTATAAAAATATTTTAAAAAATTTTTTATTAACAAAATTATAATTTAAAAATAAAAAATTAGCAAAAACTATTTTTTTTTCTTATAAAACTTTTATAATTGATTTGCTGTTTTATTCATTTTTTTACTTAGTTGACTCGTTTTTATTATTTTTTTATTATTTTAAGATTACATGTCATTATTGATATAATAAATATATATCTTTCTTAAAATAGATATATATATATATATATATATATAATATAAATATTTAGTTAATAATTTATTGGTTACTTTTTTTTTTTGTGAGCGTTTAATTTGTAGGTCTCACTTAGTCCATACATAACGGAATTACACTTGTTTCTATAGTGTATATATTAACGGTAACGGAATTACACTTGTTTCTATAGTATATATATTGAAGGTAGACTTCATTTCTCTTGTACCCTAATTTTATTGAAAGTTTTTCTCCGCCGCCGCAAAGAAAGAAAGTAGGTTTTTGATTAAGAGAGATTAATAACACCCTTGGGTAAGAGAGATCAATGACATGGTTAGAATCGGGCTTATGTACCTTTGATTAATTTATTTTTATAATTTTATCGTCTAACTTCTCCTTTCTTGTTTCAAATCTTGAGGTGGGAATGTTCTCAATCAATATTGCCATTGACGTCATTGAGTCATTGAATTTTTGTAGTTCATTTCAGAAAAGGGTGAATCAACTTCTAGATGTGAGTATTCTTCATTTTTCTTAATTTGTAAAACATAATTAATTCATCGTTTTTCTAAAAATTGTTTTGTTTTAAGTAATTGATTTTAAATTATATGAGTTGATGTGTTTATCACAAATAATTACATGTTGCATATATTTAATATAAATGTATAAAGAATAAGATATGTTAATTAAAGAAATATTATGCTAGGCCAACTTGGGTTCTTGAAAAAAATCTAGTTGATGGTTCCAACTTTAATTTCTCATTGTTTTTCAACAAAATATATTTACGTAGTTATTTGTTGTTTTAAAATATCTTCATTAACACTATTTTTTCTCTGTATATAAAGGTATCAAATATAACAATTGCTGAGGACGGATAACAAAAATATTGTTTATTTACGGCCGCGAGAAGAGATACATATGAAGGGTTGAAACTTTTTTTGGGATCATGTCCCATTTTATAACTTTCAATCTGTAGGTATAAATTAGGGTTTCCTTTAGGACGACGGCTAGAAAGATATGAAGGGTTTCTTTCTTTTGGGAGGGGTTGGTGGGTAGAGTCGTTTGAGCGCGGGTTGACCTGGGTTCAACGGACGAGACCGGATCAACGGAGAGTGCAGAACATTAGCTTGCGGATGAAATTCACCCTTTGGAATTACAATTTTTATTTCTTTAAGTTTTTGTTTAAAGATATATAAATGAAGGGTTCTTATCTGTATTATATTTTAGTACTTAGTTAACTTTAAATTTTACATTAATCCTGTGCGACAGTTATCAGTCATATTCTTCTTCTATCACTAAACAAAAGAATTTAAACCAAATTAATAAAGATCTCACTTCAATATAGTCAGAAAACAATCTCACATTCACATATCTATAAACCTCATTTTATTGCACACAATTCTTTGTAATAAAATAGACACAATATATTATATTCTAACTTATATCATAAGTAGTATGTTCCACAAATTATAAAATTAAAAAATATTATATATAATATATGACCTAATGGTCTAAAAAACTTACAATAGTGCATATTTTACAAGTACAAAAGTGACATGTTATCTTACATTTTTATCAAAAATAAGTACTACACATCTATTTTTTCTTAACTAGTCAAATGAGAAAGTTTTTCGATGAACAATAACTTGTCGGTATCATCGGTCAATGATGGAAATATGTCCACAAGTTGTGACTTAGCCGTGATAGCAATATATAGTTTTATCTATCATATCAACTGGATCAAGAGAAAGTCGATAAATCATTTCACATACTTGCATTATATTCATTGATAAATCATGCTGGTAATTAGTTTTAGCAACCAATGTAGCTAAATTCTTTGATGACTCTGTAAAGAATGATTTCATCGTGACATTAAAATCTTTCATGTATGTCATCATAGGATCAATTTTTTTTTACATTAACTGTTCCTGATAGAGATTATTTTTCAATATTTTGACACTCGATATCATCATTTCCAACTTCATTCTCCATTATTGTCATTGCTTTTGTAGGTCCTTCAATAAATTCTCTAGTCACTCTATCTTTTCCAAATCCAATGCATCAGTCCTCATAAAATAAAAGAGGCTTGTCTTGTAGTCTATGTGCATTAGGATCAATCTATAAAAAATAAAAATGATAAAATATGGACTACACTACATAAAGTTAAATACAATATTGACTAAAAATAATTTATATTTACATGTGACTCCCAAATAACATCAGCATCGTAAGTAATGCTTTTTCTTATATCCTTTTGTATAAATCTTGATAAAATATGCATCTATTCAACAACATTGTATATTCTTTTCTAAACCTTAATTTTTAGTCCATATGTGGCGTAGGGCGTTGGTCAGTACCAGGAAACGCAACTATCATCTTATCATATAAAATATTTTAATATCCTGATCGAAATGTGTTATCTGTCTTCATTCTTAAGCTTACAATAAATACCATGCGGAGGGACTTTGAGCTTCTAAAAATGAAGAACACTGAGTCAATTAAAGAATACTTTTCTAGGGTGATGGTTGTGACAAACAAAATAAGAAGCAATGGGGAGGTTACTCTAGACTCCAAGGTTGTTGAAATATTCTTGAGTAGTCTTAACGAAAGATTCATGTATGTGGTAATATCGATTGAGGAGGCCCGAGACACAACTACAATGAGTATTGATGAGTTGTAGAGCTCATTGGTTGTACATGAAAAAAAATCAAGAAAATGAATGTGGAAGATGATCGTGCTTTGATGGTCGAAGAGACTAAATATGGTAGAGGAAGATGCCGTTTGGGGTCAAAAGGAAGAGGTGTAGGAAGACACAGAAGTTTGGATAAATCCACTGTTGAATATTATAAATATCACAAATTAAGGCAATTTCATTCGAATGTCCAAGTTTGGACAAAGAAAACTATGCAGAGGCAGAAGAGGAAAAAGAAATGTTATTGATGACACTTACTTATTCAAAAGCTCTAAAGGGAATATGGAATAGATAATTGACTCTAGATGCTCAAACCATATGAGTGAAAATAAAGCTTTGTTCTCTCAACTTGATCAAAACTTTAGATACACGGTAAATTTGAGAAATAGAGTAAGTTTGGCTGTAGTTGGGAAAAGAAATACAAGGTTGACTATGAAAAAAGGTAAACAAACTATTTTTAATGTGTATTATATTCTTGAACTATAATGTAACCTACTTTGTATGGGACACCTTCAACAGAATGGAATAACTATATTGGTTGAAAATGTGGCATGCAAAATATACCATCCCGATACTTGTTTGTTTTTTGTTGCAAAAATGGCCAAAAACAGAATCTTCAAGCTTACAGACAAGTCAATTTTTAGAGAAGAAGGGAATACCCATTCATTGGGACCTACTATCAAACTGTGACGGAAGAAACTACTCATTTATGGCATTGCCGATTTGGACACGCCAGGTATAAAAACCTACAAATCATGCTAATCAAGAGTATGGTTGAGGGTCTGCCTACTATGAAGATTCAAGTGACTCAATTGACTCAAGTCTTACTCCACCCGATAGAAATAGAATAGTTATACTTGCTGATGTTCGTATTGTTAACACTCCTCGTAGCTCCAATCAAGAGTTAAGCTCTAATGAAGATTCAAGTTACTCAACTGACTCAAGTCTTACTCCACCCGAAAGAAATAGAAGAGAAAATAGAAGGACTCCCACATGGCTTCAAGACTATGTCAGTAGGGCTGATTATTCGACTGTTGAAGATGATGTAGCTATGTATATAGAGTTGGACCCTTTAACCTATGAAGAAGTTACCAAAAGCTTGAAGTGGCGTATGTCTATGAAAAAGAAATTCAATAATATAAAAAAAATATATTATTAGTGTCGGAATCAAGATCGTCAGCACGTTCGGCATAGTTGTTCGGGCGCGCGATTTAGTTTATTTAGTAGTCGATTACGGGAAACGTGGTCGAAGTAAAGCATGATCAGCACGACAGGTATGTCTAGAACGTTCGACAAATTAGGGAAAAATTGTCTAGTGTTTTTAATACAAACAACTCATTTTTAATTGTCTACTATCCTCGAATGCCTTCAGAATGATTTTTGTGCGCTCTATTGGATCACGGATGCAGCGTGGAACGATCGCGGTTGTCACTTTGTTGTAGGACCAGAGCGAATCGTTGAATATCCTTTCTACTGAGATCAGTCGCATTCCTAACATCAGTCGCACTGCCCTTTTCATCAATTTTTTACAAGTACGGTCTAAGGCTTCGGTCTAGGCTTCAAGCCACACCATGGGGTGCGGGTCGGTTTCTATTGAAAATCGGCAATCAGTCCGGTGAAAGCTGTACTGGCTACGGACTAATTCAAATGAGTTTAGTCCCGTTCTTGACTGAATTTCTAACTTCAAACCCTTGTTGAGGTGTAGTTGGAATTCCAACTATGTCTATCAGGCTAACTTTTTACTATAGAGCTCACCACTCTTTGGTTCCTTTGTAGATCAATTCTGTTTATATATTGATTTATCTTTTGGTTGGTAATGAGCCCTTCCAGAGTTGTAACACATGCAAATGGAGCACTACAAGCACGGTCTGTTGATCTAGAGAAGCTACCAAAGGGACTAGCGGCCTACAGCAAGACTGGGAGAGACATGAGAGCACTCAGGTCAAATAACAATCATGGGAAACCGATCCTAGTTGTCAAGGATGGAGTCCTGCCTATGGAAAATAAGAACTCTATTGATTCTAAGACAAATCATCTTCCATGTATGAATTCTAACCCACTTGATGTAGATTATTATGAGAATAGTTGCATCGGGAATACATCTATCATTTATGAGCATGAGCATGTTAAAAAAATAGGATTAGCTTGGTTAGGAATGATAAAACTGGAACTAAGTCGGATCGAATTCTAATTCCTGCAATTAGTAAAAATGTCTTGAGATCAGCTGCGCAGGATGTTTTATTTGAGTCTAAGGTTGGCATCCTAGACCAAAATGATATATCTATGATAAAATCGGTCTTGAAATTGAACCACCATTGAATATGAAGTTAATCGGGTCTAAAACATGGAAGAAGTAGTTCATTAGTCTATCGGGTGCACTTCCATCGGTCCCAGGTCTATCGGATGCAGTTCCTTTGATCTTCAGGCTTTATTGGGTTCAATTGATGCAGGGAGCTCAGGGTTTGATGTAGAGTTAAATAATTTAGGAGCTGATGTAGGTTCGTGTCTGCCGGGTCCTAATTCTATCGGTCCCAAGTTGAATTCAGGTATGGATGGCATGGTAGCTAATGCTGAGTCATATGGAGTGGGTAAATTTGAAATAGGGTTTTTTTCTGCTGAAACTGATAAAAATATGTTGGGTAGATGCAGTTATATATGTACCTCGGTTCTTAAGTCAATCGGGTCCTAATACATATTTGAATTCAGGATTGGGGTCTAGGTTGATAGTGTTAAAATCTGATGTTAATTTGGTTAATTCGGGTGAACCATCGGGTGCTAAGGAAACAGGGTTTGTTGATGTTGAATCTGATGAGAATCTGATGGGTAGATGCAGTCTTATTGTTCCCTCGGTCCTACAGTCTAATGGGTGTAAATCTATTAACAATCGGGTCACAGTACTGTTGTGAAATCAGGGTCTGGAATAAACGTGTTGAGATCTAATGACTGCTCCAATGAAATATCGGGTTCCAAAGCAACTAAAGAATCAGGGTTTGGGTATGTGAAGTCAGGGTCTGGATCTAGAAAGATTGAACAATGAACTGAAACAAAAATGGGTCAATTGGATGGAAAGGAGAAGCTGGAAAGCATTGGTCCTTTTGCTAAAACCGGTGGGATGCTAAATCCTAACAGTTTATCGGTCCAACAGTCATTGAGGTGCTGTTCACATGATACTCTAAGTCCTAATGAGGCTAACACATTAGGAATTAAAGCAAGATTGAGTTCAGCTGTAAAAAAATCAACTGCTGCTGAAATTGGTGGAAAACTGATAAATAGTTGCGTTTTAGATGGTCCCTCAGTCTTCTGGTATAATGGATTTTATATAGAAGATCATTCGGGTCCTAAGATTTCTATGAAATCAGGGTTCAATTCAGAGATGAATATCAAAGAATTGAAGCTGCATTGAGCATTGCGGATGATGCTAAGGAATTGGAAATTAGATGTTGTTTCAAAAAATCATCAAGTTCACATTCTATTGAAATATTAGGGTCCAAAGCTAGAATTGTTGATCCAAGTACTTAAGCTAATCAAAGCCTAGTTGTTAAGGTTGATGACAAGGCTGCAGTTATGAACTTCATCGGTCCTGATAATGAGTTAATTATGATGAAAGATGCAAGTCCTAAAGCTGGGGCAACCAAGGATGGAGAAACAAATGATGGGTTAAGAGCATAAGAATTTAATGTAGATAAAAATGGGTATGAACCTAATGCAGAAGTGGATTCTGATGCAAATTTAATAATGTAGAAAGTCAAAAACGGGAAACAGATATCTGTTGTAATTTTTAAACCCCCGACTGAACAGGAATAGGACAACCAAGTTCCACTTAACTCAGATGATGCTATGAAGAATGGATCATATCCAAAAACTAGCTCGAATGAATTTTCTATAGAATCCAGAAACACTGTTGTTCATGATCAGATGTCTAAATCAATGAAGAAAAATGCAGAGTTTGACAAAAATAAAAGCAAGGTTGATTGCATTAGATCTGAAATTGCTGGGTCATGCAGATTAGCATGGGATGCAGAATTGGCTTCTGAAATTACAGGAATGATGGGTCTGATGTCTTCAAAAATTGGGAATCATATTACAGATCTAGCATATGGTGAGAAAACAGGAACTTCGATCGAATGAAATCTTGCTATTCATGGTCAAAATCTGTAGAAAATTGAAAAAGAGACGCAATTTTACAATGTATGAATACAGCACCTGAAAAGATTCATGATTTCTTGACAAGTATAGAGGCAGAAACCAGAAATGATGTAACCCACGGTCCTTCAACTGATATTACAAGACCGGATGCTGAAAATTCTGGACCCAAGCTAGAAAATGATACGGTCGAAATCAATATAGGGTCTAAATCTGAAGTTGTTATGGGTCATGATACGGGAATAAATGATAAAAACGTTGGTTCAGCACATGAGAAAGACAAGAGATCTATAACAAAGCTAGATGCGGAAATCAGGACCGAGGGACCTATAAAACTCGGTCTTCAAGCAACCGGGAAAGCTAAAAACCTTGGTCTAAAATCCAGAACTGACCATGTTGATAGGTCAAAGGCCAATATCATGGGTCCATTCGATAAACCCAATGGAAATAAATTGGATGCTAACATAAACTCTAAAATGGAGGCTAGATTTGACTCAGATGTTAGTACCGAATTTGATGAAGCCATTATATGCGATTTAAAATACCACAAATCCATAATAATTGCACCAGTTGGAAAATCAAAGGCAGGAAATAAGGTTGGAAAGATGGATCTAAATTCAGATTTAAATAAATCTTAGTCAACCAAGAAACCAAAGAGGAATTCAAAGGTAAATGAAAAATACAAGCCAAAAAAGCAATCCCAAACACTGAACCAAAATCGTCTAGAACTATAACAACTAAAACAAGGTCAGAACCGCAGCCTATCCACATTGGAGCTTTCTCCCCACTAGAAACTCTTGATCCTAAAGCTAAGATCCACGAAAATAAGCTCGGTCAAGAAGAGACTATTGTTGAAGGTCAATAAAATATTGGAAAAATAATAAGCTACCAAATGAAGACATCCTTTTGAGGATAGGAAGGGCTCAGGTCATTGGAAATTCAGGTGACAGAAGGGTTAAATGAGATGACCAATCTAACCGAGCAAGAAATGATTGTACTAAGGAGGCAACATCAACAATTATCACAACCCCTTCTGTTGATTGTAATAAAAATAATGGCAATGCTGGTGATAAGCCTTCTAAAGATACAACAACTACGTCCAACAGCACTGTTGTCCCTCCAATTTGGTCTATGAAGAAAAATGAGATTGTAAACTTAACAGGCCTTAAGAATCAACTAAGGAAATTATTTCTCCAAATCAAGAAGCAAGAGAATACCATGGAGAAAGCAAGAAGTGATCAATTGAACATCGAGTTCAATAATCACTATCAGAAAGACTGGAACAAATTTAACAAAGATCAATATGACGAGACGTTCCAATGGTTAGTTAATACCATGAGAGAGATCTTAAAGTGAAGTAAAACAACAGTGTATACTATCGGAAACAATCCCAATAAAATTTGGCAAAACGACCAGGTTTGAGGCAAAAGGGTTGTACCTGATCTAGAGAAGGGAAAGTTCTACATAGATACTATGTTCCCAAAAGTTATCACCCTTGATCATCCTCATAGGTTTGAGATACCTCTTGAGATAGAGGAAAATCTGATAGTTTTTTCTCTTATTAAATTTTCAATTCACTTAAAACCTGCTACTTCATTTCCTTACAAATTTCTGTCATATTTTTTCTGTTTTCTATTATTTCTCTTAAAAACATTAATTTTATTTATTTATTATTTATTTTTATATATTTATTTATCTTTGTAAACAAAAATTATATTATTTTAAGTATAAAAATTTAATTGTGATAATTTTATACACAATTAAATATAATAATTATTTTAAAACTATAATACTAATTAAAAAATAATAGTCATATGTATAATTAATTTAAAAAATAAAAATTGTATTTAATTATTAATAAATTATGTTAATAATAAATTATATAAACTAGTGATATTATTATTAATTAATACAAACTTATATCTATATAATTTATTTATAAGATAAATATTAAAATAATTTATATAAATATAAGGGTAAAATAGTCATTTACACTTCTTATTACTTTTTATACGACAAACCAAACACAAAATAATAAAACCTATATAATTTATATCTATTTTATACTCTCAACCAAACAAGAATAACCTATATAATTTATACTTTAAATAACTCTTTATAATTTATACCCCGTATAACTTATACCTATATATTTAATACCTTATACCAAACACTATATATAATAAATTTATGTAATTACATTCTAAAAAATATTATATTATTATTTATAAACATCATTCAATTTTTCATATAATTATTTTCTAAACAACTGTCTCTCTAAATCAACATTCCAAACACAATTATAAAGCTATCAGCATCTAATTTAATATATTATAAAAGTAATAGTTAAAATATCTAAATATTTTCAGTTTTGTCTAAATATCTATCATCTTTAAATAAAATATAAAAAAATTCAAGTTTAATATTTATAAAAAATACAATAATTACATAATAATCAATAAAATTAAATGAACTAATTACCCTTTAATTGTCACACACGCGACCACATGGCAGATGAAGAATATGCGAGAACTTGGGAAATTTGACGAAATGACCTTAAAAACCGGGTTATTTGACCTGGTGGTAATTTGATAATTTAATTGCGCTCGTGGTGATTTTATTTTTTTTGGACGATTTTGCCCTTGTCGCGAAACGCTAAGTCACTTAGCGTTTCGCGAAGTGACGATATGTGAAATGTCCAGATTACCCTTACTATTTAATATAACCTCCGTACTTTTTTTTCATTTCTTTTCTTTTCCTTCTCTCTCTTCCCGCTCTTCTCCTCCTTCTCTCTAAACTCCGGCGGCGGCGGCGGCGAACTCGTCGGAGATCTCGGCGGCGAAGTTCGTTCGAAATCCACTATGAGCTCGACGACCTGCACGAGCACTGTTCCAATAGGTACGTCTATTTGAAGTATTTGAAGCATGTTTTATTGATGTTCGGTTTCTGAGATTGATTAGGGTTTACTTCCCGTTTCGCTAAGTGCCTTACGATTCGCGAAGGCCTTCCCGTTTCGCTTAGTGCCTAACGATTCGCGAAGGCCTTCCCGTTTCGCTAAGTTCCTAGCGTTTCGCGAAGTATTAATTATCCGTCTCTAAATCAAATCATGTTTTTTTATTGCAGCTGAAGTTTTCGTTTTCTATAATGGAGAGTGGAAACTTGATGCTGATGGAATACTGTATTTTGATGCATCTTCAATCAAAACATTTGATCTACCCCAAAGTACTCGTTATGCTGAATTACTTGATATACTCTACGATAGACTTAATCTCCAGATATCAACATACGATTTAGTGCTCCAAGTGAAGTATGATATTCCGAATATCAGAAATCCAAAACCTGTTTTTATTGATAATGATGGGGATTTGAACACATATCTATCACGCTTGATTTTGGGTCGAACAGTGTCACCATTGTGTGTATCTGTAGTGGAGAAGTCAGCGTTTACTAAAGAAAAGATACCACTACTTACATACCCAACTCAAGAAAGTATACTACCACCACAACTTACTCAGAAATTTGTTCCACCTGTTGTACCCTTGGAATTCTTTGTTGAAAGTCAAAATGAAGCCGGAGAAACCTCTTTGCCTCACATCCCACTTACTCAGGACTTGCATGTTAATAGTGGTGAAAAAACATCAATACCTATACAACCATGAGCAAGAAGATCATCATTGGGTACACCAACTAGTGCAAGAAAGGCATCAAATGGTACACCAACAAGTGCAAGAAGATCATCAATGGGTACACCATCTAGTGCAAGACGATCTTCAATGGGTACACCATCGACAGACCCGACAGACACATCACCGCCAGACCCCACATTTGCGATGGCATTAACTAGTGAAACCGTATTGGAAGTCGGTTCGTTGTTTGAAAATAAAAAAGAACTTCAACTTGCTCTATATAAATATGCGATGGACAATCATTTTGAATTCAAAGTGGAGAAGTCAAGAAAAAATCTTTGGGAACTCAAATGTTTGGATGAGACATGCAAGTGGAGCTTGCGGGCTGTGAAAGGTAAGTTTTCTGAGATGTTTGAGATCCGGACATTTGAGCATCAACACTCATGCTCAGTTTTGTCGTGGCCCAAGAAAAAAATGCAAACACCAGCATGGGTTATTGGGCAGTGCGTGAAGAGCAAGTACATGGACCATCATCATAACCACTTGCCTAAGAAAATAATTGAAGACATTCAGACAACTTATGGGATATTTTTGACTTATAATAAGGCATGGAGGGCAAGGGAAAATGCTTTAATAGCGGTGCGAGGAACGGTAGAAGATTCCTATGGAATACTGCCATCATACCTTTACATGTTGGAGAAGTGTAATCCTGGTACCATAACCGACATACAGACAGACGAGCTCGGCCACTTCAAGTATATGTTCATGTCCCTAGGCCTCTCAATTAGGGGTTTCAAATCCTTTTGCCGTCCTGTATTATGTGTTGATGCTAGTTTTCTTAAGCACAAGGTGGGTGGTCAATTATTGGTGGCTATTGCATTGGATGCGAATGAGCAACTATATCCTGTCGCATTCGGCGTTGTTGATTCAGAGAATAATAACTCCTGGACTTATTTCATGCAAAAACTGAGAGACGCAATTGGATTAGTTGATGATCTCGTCTTCGTATCCGACAGACACCCAAGCATCGCTAATTCCTTGTGTGCTGTTTTCCCAGAAGCAGACCACGGTGCGTGCACATATCACATAAAGACGAATATTGTGGCCAAATTCAAAAGTGATAAGTGTCATGCGGAGTTTGATTCAGCTTCAAGGGCATACACTGTCCACGAATTTAATCGGTGGTTTGAGAAAATTAAGGTTAAAGATCACAGGATTGCTACCTATTTGGAAGAAATTGGGTTCCCAAGATGGAGTAGAGCATTTTTTCCCAGTAAGCGATACAATCAACTCACAAGCAATTATGCTGAGAGTTTCAATAGTCAGAGCAGGGAAGCCAGAAAGTATCCCATTTCAGAAATGGCTGAGTATTTAAGATTCACAATACAACAATGGTTTAACGATAGAAGAGAAAGAGCGTCTAATCACGAAGAAGTTTTATCTCCAAATTATGAGAAGGTGTTACGTGAGGGATACGAGAAGGCCAGATTCTATACAGTCCAATCGCTTAACCGATTCGAGTTTTATGTGCATGACAATCAGTCTCATTTCAAAGTCAATTTGAAAGACATGAACTGCACTTGTAGAGTATTCGAAGTTTTGGGTCTTCCTTGTACGCATGCAATGGCTGCTGCCCGTAGTCGGAATTTGGTTTCTTATGACTTCTGTTCAAGGTATTAATATCTAGCTCACGTGTTCATTCTGTTTAACCAATTAATAATTCGTTATATTTTCCCTACACACAGGTATTACACAACTGAGTGTTAGATAAATTCATATGCCGAGACATGTTATCCTCCTGGTGATGAAGAAAATTGGGATGTTCCCGAACATATCAAGCAACGTTCGTCTCTTAAACCAAATGTGAAGGTTAAGAAAGGCAGGCCACAAACAAAGCGTAGGTCATCCCAGGGTGAGGTTCGTAAGGTCCCGAGACGATGCAGCTCATGTGTTGGGCTTGGACATAATAGGGCAACATGCAAAGCAGTGATGCCTACACCATCTACTGCACGAGCTTCATCATCTAAGAATCATGACTCATCATCTCAACAATATGAACCTTTAGCTTGATAGATACTATGTTGTAATATATGTTGTTAATTGAACTATGGTACTGGTAAGATACTATGCGTAAGATACTATGTTGTTAATTCAGGTTTAATGTTTATGTTGTATGTTCTAGTAGTATATGAGTAGGGAAACGATGAGTATTAAATTTGCGAAACGATGAGTATTAACTTAGCGAAACGGGAGGCACTTTGCGAAACGGGAGGCACTTTGCGAAACGGGAGGGACTTTGCGAAACGGGAGGCACTTAGCGAATCGACAAGTACTTAGCGAAACGAAACGAAGAGTACTTGGCGAAACGAAGAGTACTTGGCGAAACGAAGGCTACTAACTTATCTTTTTTTTAGGTTGAAGGGTCAATTTACAATACATCAATTTACACAAAATAATTTACAATACATCATCCAACTTCCAAAATATTCATCAAGGTTTACAATACATCAAAATAAGTTATCCAATTTACACAAAATAATGTTTAAGGTTCCATAATCTGATGGAATAACCGGACCGCCATCTTCTGCCTAAAAAACCCCATGTTTTCTGAGGTCACATTGTGCACGGGTTGATTAGCGGTCAAGTGTTCCATATACATTAGCGTGAAGACCCCACAGTCCCCGCTCTCTGTTGCCTGTGGGACTTCTCTAACCTTAGCAGCAGGGGTTTTTACTTTGGGGTGTGGGAACCGTTTGTAAGTCATTGGTTGGATGGGGCCTTCGAAGTTGAAATTAGGATACCTTACCCTCTCACCAGGAGTGATTGTCTTTGCGAATATAAATGGAATCATGTCGCAGAAGGGTTTCAAATAAGGATCCAGATTCTTATAAAGATAGGCATCACAGTCGTACACGTCAATGCGGTACTTTTGAAGACGTGCTACACACAAAATCCAGTGTTTCTGGTTAATGTTCACAGGCATGTAGACATCGTCAATTGTTGACCATTCGGGCATATATCTATGTGGTGCGCCCATATAATAGTCTTTGAATTCGGCGACTGGATAGTTTGCAGGATCCTTAATAAAAGCCATGTGCTCTCGCCTGATTCTATCCGACAATACGCAATCCCCAATTGCCACATGTGAATTTTTATATGTCTTGGGATAGTAGGAAATCCTTTTCCGCAAAAGATGGCAGAATGCATCGATTTCCTGCACAATGGGAGCATACAACATACATTCAGTATATATCAAACAACATTGACTAAGTACTTAGCGAAACAAAGAGTACTTTGCGAAACGACAAGTACTTAGCGAATCGATAAGTACTTGGCGAAACGATGAGTACTTGGCGAAACGATGAGTATTAATGAATAATGAATTGATTTGCACGACTTACAGTGTCTTCAAGCCATGTCAACCTTGTTACAACTCTAACAAACACTTCCTTCTTTGCTTGGCAAGTATGTACATCCGTTGTCAAATTATCGGTTTCTGGATCATCCAACCACGCCTTTACTTTATCCAGCAGCTCATCTTCAAATTTTTGAAGGTGATTCACTTTCATAGGATCCTTTGTCTTGGGCATTTTTGACAAGGAAGGGTTGGTGTACGAGTCATCTTTTTTCGGCTTCCTCACTCTCCTCCCATAATTTCCTTTAGGAGGAGTATTGTATAACTGGAAATCATCATTGTCATCATTTGTCTGTGCCTTCACATCCACACTCTTCTCATCCTTCACCTTCACTTTCAAATCCTTCACCTTCAGTTTCAGATCAACCTCCACATCATCCACCTTAGCAACACCATCCAACTTCTCACCGTCCTCCACTTTAGCCTCAACCTCCATCTTTACGTCCTCCACCTTCGCATCGTTGTCTTTTCGTTCATCCTCCACCTTCTCATCATCATCGACCTTCTCATCGTTCTCCACCTTATCCTCATCCTTCTATTCATCATCATCCACCTTCTCATCGGTCTCCACCTTCTGTTCATCCTCCACCTTCTCACCGCCCTCTTTTTGTTCATCCTCCACCTTCTCATTGTCCTCCATTACATCGTCTTTCTTCCAATCATTCCCATCATTCACCTTCTCATCATCCCCCACAGTCTCCTGCATCGCTATCATCTCCTACAAAATAGACAAAATTCTGGTCAGTACAAACTTAGCGAATCGACAAGTACTTTGCGAAACGAAAAGTACTAACTTAGCGAAACGAAGAGTACTTTGCGAAACGAAAAGTACTAACTTAGCGAAACGAAAAGTACTTTGCGAAACGAAAAGTACTAACTTAGCGAAACGAAAAGTACTAACTTAGCGAATCGACAAGTACTTTGCGAAACGAAAAGTACTAACTTAGCGAATCAACAAGTACTTTGCGAAACGAAATTACGCAGCATACCTCTTTCTTCTCCTCCTCCTGTTCAACCTTGCTCTTCTCAACATCGACATCCTTCTTAGAATCCGAAACCTGCAAAATAGGTACTGGTCAGATCAGATATGTACTTAGCGAAATGAAATGTAAAGTGCAAAATTCAATATCTCCATACCTCATTAGTCTTTTCCTCTTCGACCTTCACAGCCTTCTTAGAATCCTTCTTCTTACTCTTCTTCTTCTTTATATTCTCCTCCATATCATCTAATCTGGTTAATAATATGGACATCCTTTTGTTGGATTTTTCTAACAACTGTTTGGACATATTAAAAACCATCTTCTTGAACGACTCAAGGTGAGTTTGTTGAGTTTCTTGGATTGTGATTTTTAGCTCTTTGATGAGCTCTGTTTTCATCTTTTTCATCTCCTCTTTCATCTCTATTTTCAGCTCCTCCTTCATCTCATTAAAATCACATCCAACAGTAGGTGTTGGAGCCCGAGGAGAAGGTGTGTCAGCCCGAGGACTTGAGGTCGGGGAGGGGGGAGTAAGAATGCGGGCCGAAATCGATTCATAAACAAGCTTCTTCTTCAAGTTGGATGCTTCTTTAAGAGTAGCATCAGCCTTTCTCTTCCTCGTGGCAGGTTTGGGGGGAATCGGAGTAACTTCTTCATGTTCACTTTCTTCATCTTCATCAAAATCATCTTTTATTACCTTTCCATCAGTAAATCCCTCAAAAAAATCATCAGCTGTCTCATCGATTTGCTCAAATACATCACCACTGTATAACCTCTTCTCCATGGAGGACTCTTCCATCTCAGTCACATCCGTGGTCTCTAGGGCAGTCTTTACCTCCATCGATGTGTTTTTCCTGTTGGAATGATAGAGTAACAACCTTGGGCGTAGAGGGTCATTAATCTGATTCCTTCTGGCGAATTTAGGGATAAAGTTTTCGATGACCTCATACGTCCACACTTGAAAAGCCAATGCGAACCCATAGATGTTATATGCAAAAGGAGCATAAGGATCTTCAGCCTTCTCCTTCTTGTCAAAAAATGAGGTACAGAGATGTTTCATGTTCTTGTTTAAACCCTTGAGGGTGGCTCTAAAGGTGACCTTCCCCCATGGATATTGGAGGAAAGTGTCCTTGTCTTCCACCATGTTGAGTATTTTTGGAAATATAACTCTTTTTGGGTTAAATGTGAATAGGTACTGGCAAATCAGGCATACCAGCCCCATCTTGAATGCATCTTCCTTGTCTTTGCATTTGAAAAAACCTTCTCGAAGTCGCACATTTTCACACTCATGCTCCCTTTAAAGTATTTTACCGAGAGAGGTGGACAACAGCGCAATTTTTCTTGGTCTAACTCATGATAAACGCCGAAACATAGGCCGGTAACCAACGCATACTCCTTCATACCAAATACAAGCTTTTGCCCATTCACCATGAAAGTTATCTCCTTGGAGTTTGAGCTTAACCTCCTCATCAACATATGATGTACAATAGTTCCTGAGAACTGCAAGAGGGGGGCTGTGAATAATGATCTGAACTGGGTATTGTACACACTCTCCAGAAGATCCATTTGCTCGAACTTATTAACAATCTTCTTCAGGGTGAGGGCACTTTTCCACGAAATCCGACCGGGAAACTCAATAACAGTTGTTTCTGCCATCTACAAAAGGAACAACATCATCAAAAATGTAAGAACAAACACGTAAACCGTAAGAACTTAGCGAATCGGGAGGTACTTAGCGAATCGCTAGGTACTTAGCGAATCGGGAGGTACTTAGCGAATCGCTAGGTACTTAGCGAATCAAGAGGTACCTAGTGAAACCGTTAACTGAACATCAGACAGCATTAACCATACATAACTAATCAGAAACAAACAATAAAACTTAACATGCAAAAACCCTAAACAAAAAAATCTGAAACAAACACCTAATCTTAACATGCAAAGACCAATATGCATAAACAAAAAACCAGAAAATGATCGCTAGGTATTTAGCGAATCGCTAGGTACTTACCGAATCGGAAGGTACCTATCGAAACCCTAATGGCAAAAAAATATACTGAACAGAAACCCTAATGGCAAAAACATATACTGAACAGAAACACTTAACATTACACTTAACAAATAGAACCGAAACCCATGAACAAAAAAGCAGAATGATCAAACCTTAATGACGAACGAGAAGAAAGAAGAAATGATCGGTCTTGACAAGATTCAGTGAAGAGAAAATGGGTTAGAGAGAGACAGTCGGGGCGGTTGAAATGAAATGTTCTGAAATTTTTGAATATATAAGGTCTAGCGCGTGGTCGTACGCGCGTCTCTTCAACTTCCGTAGCGAGTCGGGAGGTACTTAGCGAATCGGGAGGGACTTAGCGAATCGGGAGGCACTTAGCGAATCGGGAGGGACTTAGCGAATCGGGAGGGACTTAGCGAATCGGGAGGGACTTAGCGAATCGGGAGGGACTTAGCGAATCGGGAGGTCAGCGAGCTCCAGCTAAGAGAAGATGGTTTGAATACGTTTTCGCTACTATATTTGTTTAATAACGAAATCGAATTCAAACCATTCTCCTAGCTGGAGCTCGTAGTACTTAGCGAATCGTCAAGTACAAAAATTTTTATTGGTTTCATAGGTAATCTATCTCGTTTGACAAGGTATCAACAACAAAGTCATGGTTTTGAAGAGAACCTGTGTTAGTAAAATAAACATTATAATTTTACATGGAAACATTTAGATTCTTCAGAAAAAGCCTTTGAAGATGCTATCATTGATCTCCATTAATGACAGATTCTTCAAAGGCATTTTCTGAAGAATCTAAATGTTTCCATTAATGTAAAATTAAAAAGTTTATTTTACTAAAACAAGTTCTCTTCATAACCATGAAGTGATGTAGATACCTTGTCAAATGAAGTTCATGATTAACTATAAAGAACAAAAAATCTTGACACTTAGCGAATCGCGAGGTACTACGTAGCGAAACGGTAAGTCCGTAGCGAAACGGTAAGTCTGTAGCGAAACGGTAAGTCCGTAGTGAAACGGTAAGTCCGTAGCGAAACGGTAAGCAGATCTTAAACAGAAACACATACGCTCTTATCAAACAGAGATTTTCTACAAATATGAACGAATAACAAATAATAACCTAACGAAATGCTCAAACATGAACCAATATGAACCATATAAGAAATAAGAATCAACAAAACGGAGAAAATGATGGACATAAACGAAATATGAAAAGGTTTTTGAAATGAAGAAAATGTAAACAAGAACATAAGTGTTCATGACATCTGAAATGAAGATCTACCTCGACGACCTTCAAATAGTTAGAATCGGAGACCTGCACATAAAACCTAGAATAAGAAACCTGCATGCAAAATAGATTTAGGGTTAGAAATCGGCAATAGATAAACATAAATGAATTAGTTAGGTTAGAAGATCTCTGATCGGTATAGATTTGTATGAATTTTGGAGGAAACGGAGCCGTCGTCGCCGCCGGCCGCCGGCGGCCGCCGTCGTCGCCGGCCACCGTGAGTGAAGGAGAGAATTGGAGAAGAGAGAGAAAGAAATTTAGGGAAATGAAAATATTTGATTATTTATACAAAGCCCTAATCCACTTAGCGAAACGCTAAGTGACTTAGCGTTTCGCGACAAGGGCAAAATCGTATAAAAAAAATAGAGCACCACGAGCGCAAAAAAAATTACAAATTACCACCAGGTCAAATAACCCGGTTTTTAAGGTCATTTTGTTGTGTTGTATATATATAAGTCGTTTGATATAAAATTCTTTTTAATTTGAATAAATATTTACACTTATTAACAAATTATGCAAAGAGCATAGCCAAAATCAGAGGCTTCACCGTTGTCTCTAATGTCTTTTTATATTTGAGGTATGGCAACGGTCGAATCCTTTTCGTCGATACGTGGCAACGGTACGTTTGTCGTATGCCTAACGTACGAGATTTTAGTGCTCAAGGGAATGAAATATTTGTTTATCATTTTGCATGTCAGAGTAGAGAGTTGGTTGTACATTTTTTCGTATTGCAGTTTATTAGTGCTCAGCTACTTAACTTAGCTGATACGCATATAGCTGATGTGGAACTCAACTGATAGCGAGATTTGCTGATGATCCGATCAACTGATGAACTACTCTACTGATAATGAACTCAGATGTTGATCAGCTCTACTGATGAGCTACTCTGCTGATAGCGACCTCAGTTATTGATCAACTCTACTAATGAACTACTCTACTAATAATGAACTCAGTTGTTGATCAACTTTGCTAATGAGCTACTCTGCTGATAGCGAACTCAGATGTTGATTAACTTTGCTGATGAACTACTACGTTGATAGAAAACTTAACTGTTGATCAGCTCTGCTGATAAGATACTCTACTGACAATGAACTCAATTGTTGATTAACTCTTCTACTAGTGAACTCTGTTATTTGAGCAACTCTACTATCAACAAACTCTGTTGATGGAGCAGTTCAACTGATAGCGAGTCTACTGATGACAACTCTAGTTTTAGCGCATCTTTAGATGATGACAACTCTGCTGATGGCACATCTTTAGCTAATATCAACTATATGGTTAACGCATCTTCAGCTAATGTTAACTCTGATGTTAGCGCTTCTTCAGCTGATATCAACTCTGCTGTTAGTGTTTCTTCAGTTGATGTCAACTCTGTTGTTAGCGCGTCTTCAACTGATATCAACTTTGCTATTAACACATCTTCAGCTGATGTCAACTATGCTGTTAGCGCATCATCAGCTGATATCAACTCTACTGTTAGCGCATTTTCAGCTGATGACAACTCTGTTGATGGCGCATCTTCAGATGATAGCGAGTATTCAGTTTTACCTACGCATTAAAACATTGCTAAACTTAGTTTTATTTATTCATACAAAACCATGTTTGTTCATTTTAATTATCCTAAGTTGATTTTAATCAATTAATACGTTTTTCATAATTCAACTTAATTTAACGATTTCCCTTTTAACTTAATTTAACAATTTCTCCCTTTTTGATTTAGCAATTTCCTCTTTAACTTAATTTAACAAAAAAAGAACCACTTTCAATTACAGAAACTACCAATCAACGTGACATTACTTTTTATGAATAGTGAGAGCGATTTAATCGTATATTTATCATGTTTATAAAAACTAAAGTATTTACTAGTATTTGTGGTTTTGTCGAAAAAGGATAACTATATGAAAACCTTTAGATACTATTAATTAGGAGTTTATATATAATTTTATAAGATTCTATATAATACTTTAATTATAATGTTTTCATAATATAAGATTAATGGAATAAAATGTGTACACGATAATATGTCATGTGTATAATGATACTATGGTTTAACTTTGTTAAAATAAATGTATAATTTATGTAAATATGAGAATGCCCATGTATAGAGTTGTAATTTATAATCTATATTCATAGATGTGTTAAAAATAAGTTTAAACATAATTTAGTCTAAAATTAATATAAAAATATTATTAAGATACATAGATTGATATATAGATAAAGAAATAGAAACTATTATTTACTTTATTCATCAATTAATAAAATGGGATATGACCCTAATGTGTCTTTTTTTTGCTGTTAATTCATTTTTCTTATTTTCTCTTACTCCTTATCTCAAATCCTCGAAATTTTGTTTTCTTGATAATGGTATCAGAGCCAAGTTTTGACTCTAGCAAAAGATATAAACAAATGAAGAATCTATTAGAGACGAAGAAATAATTCAAGGGAATATCAAACAAAATTTGGAAATTCTTCAGTAGAGAAATCGCGGATTGAAGTCAAAGAAAGATGGCACAATTGGCGGACGATCCTCTATAAGTATATGCATATGACAATCCTGGTATGCCCACGAAAATCCTGGTATGTCCATTGTCACTACACTATTCAATGAAAATAACTATATAAGTTGGAGTCGAAGTGTGCATATTGCACTCACGGCTAAGTTCAAATAGGGGTTTATAGACTGATCAATTCCTTACCTAAAAATATTGATGCTCAAGTTTGTTGGCTTAAAGCGGATTCACTCGTTAGATCTTGGGTCTTGAATTCTTTGATTGCTGAAGAGAAATAAAAAATTTATGCACATTGAGACTACAATGGAACTATGGGAAGGAATCAAGAAACCTTATCAAGTCAAGATCGAGCAATCATCCTTCCAACTTCATAAAGAGATTAATTCGATGAAGTAGATACCATGAATTAGTGAACCTTATTATTCCAAGTTGAATCAATTATATGATGACTTTAGAGCACTAAACACACTATCATGATGTGAATGTAAGATTATGATTAATAAGTGCTGTAAAATTTCAAAAGAAGTTGAATAATCTGAAGTTAAGAAGAGATTGAGTCAAGTTCTTAACAAATTTAAATTCTTATGACTTTGTGAGGAGTCAAATTCTTGTGGTCCAAAATCTAAGAGAAATTAGTGATGTTAGAGAGGTTATTATAGAATATTTTGCAATGGCGTTCAATTGGGACAGAAAATAAAACCTCTAAACGGAACCTCAAAAGGAAACTTCTACTACAATTTTTGTCAAGGAATTGACATTTGTAGGAGGGATGTTTCAAAATTATTAGGTAACCTAACTAATAGAAAGAGAAGAAAGATGGAAAGAATATGAAAAACGAGATTAACATGGTAAGTATTTCGATGATATCAGAACAATAATAGCTCTGAGTAAGAATTTTATGAAGAAGTCATCTCTAGGTTGAATGCTCAAATGAAGCAGAATAGCTCAATACTTTGTACTTTCCTCCCTTTTCCCTGAATTTGGACTTGCCATTTGGGCTTGGCCAGGTATTTTGGGCTGGGTTTGGCCTGCCCAACAAAATAAGGTCATTAGTATTGTTTTCTTTATACGTATTTTTTTTATTTCTTCTTTTATTATTATTTTTTTATATTTAATAATAATTATTTTTAATTTTTTTAATAATAATAATAGTCATATTTTATAATGATGTAATATTATTATATTTATTTATTTCTAGAAATTAATTTTATTTAATTTGTGAGGTATCTTTAATAATTAATTTGTCATCGGACCATATGACTTAATTTTAAATAAACTATTAATTTGTATAAAAATATTTTAAAAAATTATTTATTAACAAAATTATAATTTAAAAATAAAAAATTAGCAAAAACTATTTTTTTTTTCTTATAAAACTTTTATAATTGATTTGCTGTTTTATTCATTTTTTTACTTAGTTGACTCGTTTTTATTATTTTTTTATTATTTTAAGATTACATGTCATTATTGATATAATAAATATATATCTTTCTTAAAATAGATATATATATATATATATATAATATAAATATTTAGTTAATAATTTATTGGTTACTTTTTTTTTTGTGAGCGTTTAATTTGTAGGTCTCACTTAGTCCATACATAACGGAATTACACTTGTTTCTATAGTGTATATATTAACGGTAACGGAATTACACTTGTTTCTATAGTATATATATTGAAGGTAGACTTCATTTCTCTTGTACCCTAATTTTATTGAAAGTTTTTCTCCGCCGCCGCAAAGAAAGAAAGTAGGTTTTTGATTAAGAGAGATTAATAACACCCTTGGGTAAGAGAGATCAATGACATGGTTAGAATCGGGCTTATGTACCTTTGATTAATTTATTTTTATAATTTTATCGTCTAACTTCTCCTTTCTTGTTTCAAATCTTGAGGTGGGAATGTTCTCAATCAATATTGCCATTGACGACATTGAGTCATTGAATTTTTGTAGTTCATTTCAGAAAAGGGTGAATCAACTTCTAGATGTGAGTATTCTTCATTTTTCTTAATTTGTAAAACATAATTAATTCATCGTTTTTCTAAAAATTGTTTTGTTTTAAATAATTGATTTTAAATTATATGAGTTGATGTGTTTATCACAAATAATTACATGTTGCATATATTTAATATAAATGTATAAAGAATAAGATATGTTAATTAAAGAAATATTATGCTAGGCCAACTTGGGTTCTTGAAAAAAATCTAGTTGATGGTTCCAACTTTAATTTCTCATTGTTTTTCAACAAAAATATATTTACGTAGTTATTTGTTGTTTTAAAATATCTTCATTAACACTATTTTTTCTCTGTATATAAAGGTATCAAATATAACAATTGCTGAGGACGGATAACAAAATTAGTGTTTATTTACGGCCGCGAGAAGAGATACATATGAAGGGTTGAAACTTTTTTTGGGATCATGTCCCATTTTATAACTTTCAATCTGTAGGTATAAATTAGGGTTTCCTTTAGGACGACGGCTAGAAAGATATGAAGGGTTTCTTTCTTTTGGGAGGGGTTGGTGGGTAGAGTCGTTTGAGCGCGGGTTGACCTGGGTTCAACGGACGAGACCGGATCAACGGAGAGTGCAGAACATTAGCTTGCGGATGAAATTCACCCTTTGGAATTACAATTTTTATTTCTTTAAGTTTTTGTTTAAAGATATATAAATGAAGGGTTCTTATCTGTATTATATTTTAGTACTTAGTTAACTTTAAATTTTACATTAATCCAGTGCGACAGTTATCAGTCATATTCTTCTTATATCACTAAACAAAAGAATTTAAACCAAATTAATAAACTCACTTCAATATAGTCAGAAAACAATCTCACATTCACATATCTATAAACCTCATTTTATTGCACACAATTCTTTGTTATAAAATAGACATAATATATTATATTCTAACTTGATATCATAAGTAGTATGTTCCACAAATTATAAAATTAAAAGATATTATATATAATATATGACCTAATGGTCTAAAAAACTTACAATAGTGCATATTTTACAAGTACAAAAGTGACATGTTATCTTACATTTTTATCAAAAATAAGTACTACACATCTATTTTTTCTTAACTAGTCAAATGAGAAAGTTTTTCGATGAACAATAACTTGTCGGTATCATCGGTCAATGATGGAAATATGTCCACAAGTTGTGACTTAGCCGTGATAGCAATATATAGTTCTATCTATCATATCAACTGGATCAAGAGAAAGTCGATAAATCATTTCACATACTTGCATTATATTCATTGATAAATCATGCTGGTAATTAGTTTTAGCAACCAATGTAGCTAAATTCTTTGATGACTCTGTAAAGAATGATTTCATCGTGACATTAAAATCTTTCATGTATGTCATCATAGGATCAATTTTTTTTTTTTACATTAACTGTTCCTGATAGAGGTTATTTTTCAATATTTTGACACTCCATATCATCATTTCCAACTTCATTCTCCATTATTGTCATTGCTTTTGTAGGTCCTTCAATAAATTCTCTAGTCACTCTATCTTTTCCAAATCCAATGCATCAGTCCTCATAAAATAAAAGAGGCTTGTCTTGTAGTCTATGTGCATTAGAATCAATCTATACAAAATAAAAATGATAAAATATGGACTACACTACATAAAGTTAAATACAATATTGACTAAAAATAATTTATATTTACATGTGACTCCCAAATAACATCAGCATCGTAAGTAATGCTTTTTCCTATATCCTTTTGTATAAATCTTGATAAAATATGCATCTATTCAACAACATTGTATATTCTTTTCTAAACCTTAATTTTTAGTCAATATGTGGCGTAGGGCGTTGGTCAGTACCAGGAAACGCAACTATCATCTTATCATACAAAATATTTTAATATCCTGATCGAAATGTGTTATCTGTCTTCATTCTTAAGCTTACAATAAATACCATGCGGAGGGACTTTGAGCTTCTAAAAATGAAGAACACTGAGTCAATTAAAGAATACTTTTCTAGGGTGATGGTTGTGACAAACAAAATAAGAAGCAATGGGGAGGTTACTCTAGACTCCAAGGTTGTTGAAATATTCTTGAGAAGTCTTAACGAAAGATTCATGTATGTGGTAATATCGATTGAGGAGGCCCGAGACACAACTACAATGAGTATTGATGAGTTGTAGAGCTCATTGGTTGTACATGAAAAAAAATCAAGAAAATGAATGTGGAAGATGATCGTGCTTTGATGGTCGAAGAGACTAAATATGGTAGAGGAAGATGCCGTTTGGGGTCAAAAGGAAGAGGTGTAGGAAGACACAGAAGTTTGGATAAATCCACTGTTGAATATTATAAATATCACAAATTAAGGCAATTTCATTTGAATGTCCAAGTTTGGACAAAGAAAACTATGCAGAGGCAGAAGAGGAAAAAGAAATGTTATTGATGACACTTACTTATTCAAAAGCTCTAAAGGGAATATGGAATAGATAATTGACTCAAGATGCTCAAACCATATGAGTGAAAATAAAGCTTTGTTCTCTCAACTTGATCAAAACTTTAGATACACGGTAAATTTGAGAAATAGAGTAAGTTTGGCTGTAGTTGGGAAAAGAAATACAAGGTTGACTATGAAAAAAGGTAAACAAACTATTTTTAATGTGTATTATATTCTTGAACTATAATGTAACCTACTTTGTATGGGACACCTTCAACAGAATGGAATAACTATATTGGTTGAAAATGTGGCATGCAAAATATACCATCCCGATACTTGTTTGTTTTTTGTTGCAAAAATGGCCAAAAACAGAATCTTCAAGCTTACAGACAAGTCAATTTTTAGAGAAGAAGGGAATACACATTCATTGGAGACCTGCTATCAAACTGTGACGGAAGAAACTACTCATTTATGGCATTGCAGATTTGGACACTCCAGGTATAAAAACCTACAAATCATGCTAATCAAGAGTAAAACCTACTATAAAGATTCAAGTGACTCAATTGACTCAAGTCTTACTCCACCCGATAGAAATAGAAGAGTTATACTTGCTGATGTTCGTATTGTTAACACTCCTCGTAGCTCCAATCAAGAGTTAAGCTCTAATGAAGATTCAAGTTACTCAACTGACTCAAGTCTTACTCCACCCGAAAGAAATAGAAGAGAAAATAGAAGGACTCCCACATGGCTTCAAGACTATGTCAGTAGGGCTGATTATTCGACTGTTGAAGATGATGTAGCTATGTATATAGAGTTGGACCCTTTAACTTATGAAGAAGTTACCAAAAGCTTGAAGTGACGTATGTCTATGAAAAAGAAATTCAATAATATAAAAAAAATATATTATTAGTGTCGGAATCAAGATCGTCAGCACGTTTGGCATAGTTGTTCGGACGCGCGATTTAGTTTATTTGGTAGTCGATTACGGGAAACGTGGTCGAAGTAAAGCATAATCAGTACGACAGGTATGTCTAGAACGTTCGACACATTAGGGAAAAATTGTCTAGTGTTTTTAATACAAACAACTCATTTTTAATTGTCTACTATCCAATGCCTTCAGAATGATTTTTGTGCGCTCTATTGGATCACGGATGCAGCGTGGAACGGTCGCAGTTGTCACTTTGTTGTAGGACCAAAGCGAATCGTTGAATATCCTTTCTACTAAGACCGGTCGCATTCCTAACATCAGTCGCACTGCCCTTTTCATCAATTGTTTATAAGTACGGTCTAAAGCTTCGGTCTAGGCTTCAAGCCACACCATGGGGTGCGGGTCGGTTTCTATTGAAAATCGGCAATCAGTCCGGTGAAAGTTGTACTGGCTACGGACTAATTCAAATGAGTTTAGTCCCGTTCTTGACTGAATTTCTAACTTCAAACCCTTGTTGAGGTGTAGTTGGAATTCCAACTATGTCTATCAAGCTAACCCTTTACTATAGAGCTCACCACTCTTTGGTTCCTTTGTAGATCAATTCTGTTTATATATTGATTTATATTTTGGTTGGTAATGAGCCCTTCCAGAGTTGTAACACAGGCAAATGGAGCACTACAGGCTCGGTCTGTTGATCTAGAGAATCTACCAAAGGGACTAGCGGCCTACAGCAAGACTGGGAGAGACATGAGAGCACTCAGGTCAAATAACAATCATGGGAAACCGATTCTAGTTGTCAAGGATGGAGTCCTGCCTATGGAAAATAAGAACTCTATTGATTCTAAGACAAATCCTCTTTCAGGTATGAATTCTAACCCACTTGATGTAGATTGTTATGAGAATAGTTGCATCGGGAATACATCTATCATTTATGAGCATGAGCATGTTAAAAAAATAGGATTAGCTTGGTTAGGAATGATAAAACTGGAACTAAGTCGGATCGAATTCTAATTCCTGCAATTAGTAAAAATGTCTTGAGATCAGCTGCGCAGGATGTTTTATTTGAGTCTAAGGTTGGCATCCTAGACCAAAATGATATATCTATGATAAAATCGGTCTTGAAATTGAACCCCCATTGAATATGAAGTTAATCGGGTCTAAAACATGGAAGAAGCAGTTCATTAGTCTATCGGGTGCACTTACATCGGTCCCAGGTCTATCGGATGCAGTTCCTTTGATCTTCAGGCTTTATTGGGTTCAATTGATGCAGGGAGCTCAGGGTTTGATGTAGAGTTAAATAATTTAGGAGCTGATGTAGGTTCGTGTCTGCCGGGTCCTAATTCTATCGGTCCCAAGTTGAATTCAGGTATGGATGGCATGGTAGCTAATGCTGAGTCATATGGAGTGGGTAAATTTGAAATAGGGTTTTTTCTGCTGAAACTGATAAAAATATGTTGGGTAGATGCAGTTATATATGTACCTCGGTTCTTAAGTCAATCGGGTCCTAATACATATTTGAATTCAGGATTGGGGTCTGGGTTGATAGTGCTAAAATCTGATGTTAATTTGGTTAATTCGGGTGAACCATCGGGTGCTAAGGAAACAGGATTTGTTGATGTTGAATCTGATGAGAATCTGATGGGTAGATGCAGTCTTATTGTTCCCTCGGTCCTACAGTCTAATGGGTGTAAATCTATTAACAATCGGGTCACAGTACTGTTGTGAAATCAGGGTCTGGAATAAACGTGCTGAGATCTAATGACTGCTCCAATGAAATATCGGGTTCCAAAGCTACTAAAGAATCAGGGTTTGGGTATGTGAAGTCAGGGTCTGGATCTAGAAAGATTGAACAATGAACTGAAACAAAAATGGGTCAATTGGATGGAAAGGAGAAGCTGGAAAGCATTGGTCCTTTTGCTAAAACCGATGGGATGCTAAATCCTAACAGTTTATCGGTCCAACAGTCATTGAGGTGCTGTTCACATGATACTCTAAGTCCTAATGAGGCTAACACATTAGGAATTAAAGCAAGATTGAGTTCAGCTGTAAAAAAATCAACTACTGCTGAAATTGGTGGAAAACTGATAAATAGTTGCGTTTTAGATGGTCCCTCAGTCTTCTAGTATAATGGATTTTATATAGAAGATCATTCGGGTCCTAAGATTTCTATGAAATCAGGGTTCAATTCAGAGATGAATGATCAAAGAATTGAAGCTGCATTGAGCATTGCGGATGATGCTAAGGAATTGGAAATTGGATGCTGTTTCAAAAAATCATCAAGTTCACATTCTATTGAATATTAGGGTCCAAAGCTAGAATTGTTGATCCAAGTACTTAAGCTAATCAAAGCCTAGTTGTTAAGGTTGATGACAAATTTGCAGTTATGAACTTCATCGGTCCTGATAATGAGTTAATTATGATGAAAGATGCAAGTCCTAAAGCTGGGGCAACCAAGGATGGAGAAACAAATGATGGGTTAAGAGCATAAGAATTTAATGTAGATAAAAATGGGTATGAACCTAATGCAGAAGTGGATTCTGATGCAAATTTAATAATGTAGAAAGTCAAAAACGGGAAACAGATATCTGTTGTAATTTTTAAACCCCCGACTGAACAGGAATAGGACAACCAAGTTCCACTTAACTCAGATGATGCTATGAAGAATGGATCATATCCAGAAACTAGCTCGAACGAATTTTCTATAGAATCCAGAAACACTGTTGTTCATGATCAGATGTCTAAATCAATGAAGAAAAATGCAGAGTTTGACAAAAATAAAAGCAAGGTTGATTGCATTAGATCTGAAATTGCTGGGTCATGCAGATTAGCATGGGATGCAGAATTGGCTTCTGAAATTGCAGGAATGATGGGTCTGATGTCTTCAAAAATTGGGAACCATATTACAGATCTAGCATATGGTGAGAAAACAGGAACTTCGATCGAATGAAATCTTGCTATTCATGGTCAAAATCTGTAGAAAATTGAAAAAGCTGAGAAAATTGGTACTAAGTCAGATATTGAATTAGCCGGAGCTTCTATTGAGTCTGGGATTGATGTAGTTCTGGTTCAAGACGCAATTTTACAATGTATGAATACAGCACCTGAAAATATTCATGATTTCTTGACAAGTATAGAGGCAGAAACCAGAAATGATGTAACCCACGGTCCTTCAACTGATATTACAAGACCGGATGCTGAAAATTCTGGACCCAAGCTAGAAAATGATACGGTCGAAATCAATATAGGGTCTAAATCTGAAGTTGTTATGGGTCATGATACGGGAATAAATGATAAAAACGTTGGTTCAGCACATGAGAAAGACAAGAGATCTATAACAAAGCTAGATGCGGAAATCAGGACCGAGGGACCTATAAAACTCGGTCTTCAAGTAACCGGGAAAGCTAAAAACCTTGGTCTAAAATCCAGAACTGACCATGTTGATAGATCAAAGGCCAATATCATGGGTCCATTCGATAAACCCAATGGAAATAAATTCGATGCTAACATAAACTCTAAAATGGAGGCTAGATTTGACTCAGATGTTAGTACCGAATTTGATGAAGCCATTATATGCGATTTAGAATACCACAAATCCATAATAATTGCACCAGTTGGAAAATCAAAGGCAGGAAATAAGGTTGGAAAGATGGATCTAAATTCAGATTTAAATAAATCTTAGTCAGCCAAGAAACCAAAGAGGAATTCAAAGGTAAATGAAAAATACAAGCCAAAAAAGCAATCCCAAACACTGAACCAAAATCGTCTAGAACTATAACAACTAAAACAAGGTCAGAACCGCAGCCTATCCACATTGGAGCTTTCTCCCCACTAGCAACTCTTGATCCTAAAGCTAAGATCCACGAAAATAAGCTCGGTCAAGAAGAGACTATTGTTGAAGGTCAATAAAATATTGGAAAAAATGATAAGCTACCAAATGAAGACATCCTTTTGAGGATAGGAAGGGCTCAGGTCATTGGAAATTCAGGTGACAGAAGGGTTAAATAAGATGACCAATCTAACCGAGCAAGAAATGATTGTACTAAGGAGGCAACATCAACAATTATCACAACCCCTTTGTTGATTGTAATAAAAATAATGGCAATGCTGGTGATAAGCCTTCTAAAGATACAACAATTACGTCCAACAGCACTGTTGTCCCTCCAATTTGGTCTATGAAGAAAAATGAGATTGTAAACTTAACAGGCCTTAAGAATCAACTAAGGAAATTATTTCTCCAAATTAAGAAGCAAGAGATTACCATGGAGAAAGCAAGAAGTGATCAATTGAACATCCAGTTCAATAATCACTATCAGAAAGACTGGAACAAATTTAACAAAGATCAATATGACGAGACGGTCCAATGGTTAGTTAATACCATGAGAGAGATCTTAAAGTGAAGTAAAACAACAGTGTATACTATCGGAAACAATCCCAATAAAATTTGGCAAAACGACCAGGTTTGAGGCAACAGGGTTGTACCTAATCTAGAGAAGGGAAAGTTCTACATAGATACTATGTTCCCAAAAGTTATCACCCTTGATCATCCTCATAGGTTTGAGATACCTCTTGAGATAGAGGAAAATCTGATAGTTTTTTTTCTTATTAAATTTTCAATTCACTTAAAACCTGCTACTTTATTTCTTACAAATTTCTGTCATATTTTTTCTGTTTTCTATTATTTCTCTTAAAAACATTAATTTTATTTATTTATTATTTATTTTTATATATTTATTTATATTTGTAAACAAAAATTATATTATTTTAAGTATAAAAATTTAATTGTGATAATTTAATACACAATTAAATATAATAATTATTTTAAAACTAATAATATTAATTAAAAAATAATAGTCATATGTATAATTAATTTAAAAAATAAAAAATTGTATTTAATTATTAATAAATTATGTTTATAATAAATTATATAAATTAGTGATATTATTATTAATTAATACAAACTCATATCTATATAATTTATTTATAAGATAAATATTAAAATAATTTATATAAATATAAAGGTAAAATAGTCATTTACACTTCTTACTATTTTTTTATACCACAAACCAAACACAAAATAATAAAACCTATATAATTTATATCTATTTTATACTCTCAACCAAACAAGAATAACCTATATAATTTATACTTTAAATAACTCTTTATAATTTATATTCCGTATAACTTATACCTATATATTTAATACTTTATACCAAACACTATATCTAATAAATTTATGTAATTACATTCTAAAAAATATTATATTATTATTTATAAATATCATTCAATTTTTCATATAATTGTTTTCTAAACAACTGTCTCTCAAAATCAACATTCCAAACACAATTATAAAGCTGTCAGCATCTAATTTAATATATTATAAAAGTAATAGTTAAAATATCTAGTTTTGTCTAAATATCTATCATCTTTAAATAAAATATAAAAAATTTCAAGTTTAATATTTATAAAAAATACAATAATTACATAATAATCAATAAAATTAAATGAACTAATTACCCTTTAATTGTCACACACGCGACCACATGGCAGATGAAGAATATGCGAGAACTTTCTGTAGCTTCCACTTCTTCTTCAATTTGGCGAAATTTGCTTGAGAGAGAAAGGGGAGAGAAGAGTGCGGTGTACGGCTTGATTATTCGATTGCAAAGTATGTTTCAGATTTCACTTCTCTGATCTGTTCTTAGTTTTGTCTTGATGATCTGCAAATAACCCTTATCATTGTTTCCTGTATGATAACCCTTGCTTAGTTTTATACTGGAAATATGATGTAATTTATAATTTCTAGCTTATGTAGTTTGACTGTTGTTTTGATATGGATCTTTATTTTCTCGAAGTCTTAGGCTTTTTTTTTAATCACGATTACATGAATTTGACAGTTATATACTTCGTTTTATTAACAGAAATTGTTGGATGGATTAATCAGAAGGAACGAAGAAAACCCATAAACAGTTTGCCTAGATATATTTTAAAATTGAGATGAGATGAACAGATAACCATTGTCTCGATTCTAGCATGTGGTTGTTGTAAAGGTGGATTTGAGATTCATGAGATAATAGGGTTTCTTTATTTTCAACACTTGGAAATTGGCTGTTTGGACCTGAACTATCTGAATATTATTATGCATATTGAGGAAGTGAGAAGAGAGGAGGGCATAAGAACTGGAAATGAACAACATGCTGAGAATACTGTAACCAAAGGTATTTTGGTAAATGATACGAAAAGGGTTTTGGTTGGAGCAGGGGGGCGTGCTCTGTTTTATCCGACCTTACTGTATAATGTTCTTAGGAATAAGATTCAGGCAGAGTTTCGTTGGTGGGATTTGATTGACGAGGTACCAATATATTTTTCTCTTTGGGATATTGATTAATGAGCCTGTTTCTTTCTGTTCAAAATTGCAATTGAACCTGCCTTTCTTATCTGTCATTCCAGCTTGTGTGGTTTAATCACCACTAGTTCATCTTGTTATTGTTATTGAACTAACTTGAAGGTGTAAATTTGTATTACTTCAGTATCAGCTTGAGAAGTGCTAATATTATTATAATTATTGTATTGTTAGTGAGATAATGTGGCACTTAGTATAACCGTTTCTTGATGTATATATTAAATGTAAATTGTATTATTACACAATTCAATGATAAATATCAGACTGTAGGCCTGTTCTCAAATCTTTATTCACGAAATTCACAAGAAGTTTTATATGATATCTTAACCCTTAACTTTGTTAGAAAAATAAATTAAAGGGAAGTCACAAAACTTCTAACTGTCTTTTTTCCTGAGGAAGTCATACTACTACATAATGCAACCACTAGTGATTTAAATTAACATCTCTTCAGTTAAAGAAGCAATGTCAAGAAAGTCACATCTAGTCTTAGGTTGACCAGATATCCAGTTGGTAGGATTGAACACTTGTTGGATTGGATTTTAGGCAGAGCAAGATGTGTACCATCTGTGAAACCATTAGGTTCTGCTACTTAGAATTTGCATCTTCCAAGCTAAGTAATTATGTGTTTAGCTTCACATTGGAGTGAATTATGTTGGTAGGGTTTTAGATGGACATGGTGGATTGGAATGGGGCCATTAGGTCCATTGGCTTTGATACTATGATAGTGAATTTGTGTCTATTTCACTTTGAGCTATATCAGGTATAAATAATGTATAATTATAATATGATAATGTTGAGCTTGAAATAATGAGCCTATTTGGAAAGTGGTATTTGGTTGCAATCTGTATCACATTCACAATCTTATTCGAAAATTGTCAAACCTAAAATTGAGATTGATTTTATTTTGTTTGTTATAAGATTGTTTTCACGATCACCATCCATGTATTTTCTAGATCACGATTCAGTCAGATTATAGTGTGATATTTTTCATTTGGTATAAAAGTCATGATCCAAATTGTTTTTATTAATGCTTTGTCATCTTGTTCAAACAACTTTTTAGGCAATGATTTTTGTTAAAGAAAAAATTATGATCCAAATTATTCTTTGGATTTCAATATTCAGATTTTTGACAAACATAAAAAATTGAGATTTTCCTGGATCACGATTCTGATTATAAAACGTTATAACAAATAGTCCTAAGGAAATAAGACAAGGTTACTCGTGATAACCATGTATCCTTGTCACATCTGACTAGTAAAACTCATTGTGGTATCAACATGGATAACCATGTAACCCATGAACATTTTTCAGGTCAAGAGTGCTGTATCTTAATGCCCATATATGGTTCTCATCCAAGTACTGAGGTTTTATCAGACCTTGTTGACTGAGGTTATTAAATAACATTTTTTGGATTGGGGTTATGAAAAATGATTATTTGGGTTATAAGACTTAAAAGTATTAATATATAATGAAAAAGAATATTTTAAAAAAAGAAATAGAGGGCATTTTGGTTGATTTGAATGAGGAGATGGTCGGTTATTCGAGATGATTTAATTGATCCAATCCAAACAAGGCCAGAAGCGAGGAAACTTAACTGTGCTCGGTTTAGTTATAAGAAGTTCTTAAATAAATGTCTGAAGATACAAATAGGCATGGAATGACTGATATTGAATGCATTAGATGGAGCACTGTAATAGTGATATTTACTCTTTATATTGGCATGTTGATCTTCATGTCTAATATTTTCGTGCATTTTTTCAGTTTGTATTATTAGGTGCTGTGCCATTCCCAGCTGATGTCAAAAGGTTGAGAGAGCTTGGTGTTAGGGGTGTAATCACCTTAAACGAGCCATATGAAACTCTCGTTCCAACTTCACTATATCAAGTGAGTTATTTATTGTACTAAAATAACTCCACCTTGCCTGGTTGTATCCATATATATTTTTTTCATTGTTAGCATTTCTAGCTGATTTATTTCATTTATAGAGCTTGTTTGATGTAGTTTGTTTTCTTTTTCTTTAATAAGCCGTTTCTTGGAAAAAAAAATATAATTATTTATGGTTATTTGGATTAGATGACTTCGGATTGGGTTATTTGAATAATCTCAAATAACCCATCAACTTTTCATTCATCCCCTCATCAATCAAATTATCAACCAAAATACCATTGTAAGTCTTTTTACCCAAGTAACCCACTTTTTCATATCCCCAATCCGAACAAACTTATATATATCAAAACAGACTTTTCTTCTACGATAAATCGAGAAAATATGGTAGATAACAAAACACACTTTTCTTCTACGATAGTGAAATAACAAGCATGCCAACAACAGCTTACACTTTTTCAAAACAACTAAAGGAAGTAAATAAGCTACTCTAGAAGACTATCTTGCTTCAGGTCTTGTAGTGATTTTGTTGGCATCAATGTCCCATTCTTGATAAATGATCCAATTGTTGAAGGTATTGTGTATCCTTATCCAATTGTGAATAAGTGCAATTCCGGTTGTTCTGATGTTGTTCCAAATCTCATCCTAACTTTCTAATTCTGGAATAGTCTCATCCCTTTCTCCCCAGATTTCATTAATTATAGCACAAAAAAAGCAATTGAGAATATTGGCGTAGAAGTTACATGTCATAGTCTTCTCGATCATGAATTCCCTAATTGCAAGCAACTGTTGGGGAAGATTGAGACCATCATGCATTTGTCAACCAAATATGTGCTCAAGACATTCGATTTCTCTTGTGCAAATGGCACAAGGGCAATCGTCTTCCATGATATTAAGAAACTTGGTCACCCTATCTTTTGTCATGAGTCTACTCTGAAATGCAAGTCAGAAATTGAAATAGTGCATTGCCCGAGTGCCCCGAGTGCCCCGGAAACTATAAATAACATAGAACTTTAATATTTTTAAGGTTTTATTTGGTGGTAACTGGTAAGATTTCTTCAACGCTCCTGTTTGCTACAAACCTAGGTAAGTTCTTCTAACTAGGTATACTTCAGTTCATTTATTCTAATCATTATACTTTTTTTTTCTTAATCAAAATAGTATTATATCCATTGTCTTTTGAAAGACAAACATGAGTTCAATACAAGCAGATCTATGAAAGAAGTGTGCTGCATCCTACAAGAAGACAAACGTTCTTGTTCATTTACTATCCTCATTCGTCGTTACCATTCATGGAAAGGTGCTATGGTGCAAAACTCACGTTCCCACATGTTTTTCTCATCCAGGACTAGACCCCAATGTGTTGGTGTCGAAAACCGTCATCGCATCCAATTGGGTGTGGTAAAAACCCGTACTCGTCTCCCAGTATGTTGCTTAGACAACATCCATCCCAACCACTATTCCATTTTTGGAATACCACATATCGCCTCTCCAAAACAGATTAAAAAGACTTATAAACAAATGGCTCTTAAGGTATAAATAACTATTGTGTTGTTTCTTTATATTTTTAGGTAGGGAAGTTAGCCGAGATGATCAACACATAATGAGATTAGCCTATTAGGCTAAACATGAAAGCATAAAATAAATACGTAGAAGAAATAGAAACGTACCCGGAACCGAAGACTGAACACAACAAAGTTCACACTTTTATTGATCAAACTTGAATTATATTACAAGAGAGTGAGAGTAATAGTGATAGAAAGAGAGAGAGAGAGAGAGTACAATAGAGACTAGATGGGTCGTTTTCGCCTCCCCTTCCAAATGGAAATAAACAGCTATTTAAAGGAAACTATTTTTCAAATAAAAAATAAACAGTGTTTCCCGAGATTCCCGGGATAATCTTTTCCGCACATTTTGGATCTTGTCATCCGTATATTGTGGATCTTGTTTTCTATTTAAATTTTTATCTAGCTGGAGGATGGTGATCCAACTTCCTTTTTAAAAAAAAAATCAACCAAAGTATCTTTGATTGCTTCAAAAATATCTTCAATTCCGACATCACTTTGAGCATCTTGTAGATAATCAGATGCCATAGTTGAATCTGATTTGTTTGATTTATTATCATTGTCAAATTTAGACATAAAGTCTTTTTTCATTTCTTCAATATATTCAGATATCATCTGCTCTCTTGTTAAGTTCTCTGACCTCATTCTGAACTCTTTTTTAGATATAATCAAATGGGGATGGAGCTTCATCTACTTATCGTTTTTCTTCATAAAGGCTTATTTGTTGGTGTAGGAGGTCCGTTGTCTCCTTCCCGAATCGCTCATTTGTTTCCGGATCTATTCTCATCATCTTATCCTAAAATTTATAATGAGATGATCTGAACAAACAGGGAATGCCTGTTTTGGTATAACCAAATTTGGATATCCATTTCCAAATCCAGGAAATAGAAAATTCTGAAAAAAAGAAACATGAAGCTATGCCTTCAATATATAAATTTGCATCTTGTTTCTTCAGAAGCTGGGGGGAGATATCACTCCATTTTACAAAAAGGACCTAAATTTCTTCTGATAAAACTTTTGAGCTAAGACCAAAACAGTAAAACCAGTTTATGAACTAGTGGGGAATATCTCCTCTATAAACATTCGCGCATACCTTGTTGAACCATGAATCTTTATATATATTATTCTCGTAATTTAGTGCCTTAGTGAAGGCATCACAGTAATCCCAATAATTGATTTAATTGTCGTTGTTTTATTAAACGATAATTATCTTTCTTTCATTGGGGATATTCCCTAATCTTCTAAGGATATTGTCTTTTTTATTATCATTTGACTGAACTTATAAATTTCTTTATTTGCGCCAGAGAAATGTCATATTTCACACGATCCTCTTTGAATAAGTATTTGTTCATAAAACATTCAGGACTTATAAGTCATTCATGGTGTGGATGTATTATCCAAATACCTCTGCATTATTGTCTATGGCTCATTTTTCCATCTGAGGTTTTTTTTCTAGGAGAAATATAATTTCTCTATATTCATTTCTAATAAATCCAATATTACTAGATTCTGTTTCATCATCTCCCAATATTCTGGCGTATGTGGGATTGTCTTTTTGGCTCTCAGAATTTTGAGAAAGGTCCATTGCTATCAGCTTTTGTTTTCCATATTGAGATATAATATTTAGGAACAGATTTGTGTAATTTTGTTGTTCAAACATATGATCAATATGTTTACAAGTTATTGAGAATGTATCATTTTTCAATTAATATTTTGTATGGTGTGAAATTCATTATTTTCCCTCATTATTCAATATGAAAAGAATGTTGAGGCGGATATGTACCTAAATAGGTTTTTCCTGTTTCTAACTTAAAATTTATTTCATTAACAACTATATAATTTTTTACATAAATTCTTATGAACCGTGAGGTAAAAGGAATTAAAACATTTTTTTGTTTGCAGAATTCATAAAATTCTTTCTCAAATTGTTGTATTTCTGAAATTCAAAAACTTTCAAAAAATCATTTTCTGAATTGGGTATAACCTGGATTTTTGAATTCATTAGAAATTATTTTTCTGGCCGGAGAACCAGTACTGAAATCTATTATGGGTGTATTATTCATTTAAATAGAAAAATCCATTTCCGACATCGTCGGTTTTATTCCGTTTAGGGTTTGTGTGTTATTTTCCTTAACAATATTTTGCATATTAATATATATTTTTTTTGTAATTGGAGATGAATCTTCCAAAAACGTAGTTTCCCTTATTTGAGAGGTGAATGCCTTTAAAGGGTATTCAACTTTGTAGTCTAACAGTGAGATATATGATCTAACAAAGTTATGTCTTTATGCTAATTTTAGGCTTGTGTCAAATCTTACTTCGACACTTCCCTCATCATTTTGACAAATATCTAATATATTATTATAATTCTGGACCTGTGGTTGCACATGTACAACTTGATCTATCTTCCAGTTGTTTGGAAATGATATTTCTTCCCATTTAATAGGTCTCCTTCTTGTAATGTTTGATTTATCAAAAAAAAATCTATATTAAGATTGTTTCATTGTTGGGTTTATCAACTCTCCTACATAATGGATTTAAAGTAAATAAGGGTTTATAGTATATTCTATAACACACACATTACTTCCAATAAGGGAGCATAATTATATCTGTATATTTTAACATTTAATGTTAGAGAGTCAGTTATATTAGTATCAGATAAAGATAATTTTAAGTTTGGGAAAACGTTAAAATAAATTGGTCCCTGTGCTAAACTAGATTATATTATTCCTATTAGAGATTGTTTCCAATTTAGGTTTCTACCATCTCTTAAAGCTTCCATAAAGTTTTATGGTAATCCTTCTAATGTTAAGGGTTTAAATGTGACCTGTATAAGTACTATAAGTAGGAATTTATATGTTTGTTTATAATATGCTATATCCATATCTGACAGTTATTTAATTATCACATCACTATTGTCTAGTGAAACTGATTCTTCAGTAGTTTTTACTACTTGTTTAAACCTATTTTTTCAAATGTTCCTAGTTGATATATTAATCTAGGTTCGACTTTTGGAATTGTCCACTTATTTAGTAGATCCAAGTCTTTTGGAATAACATATTCCTCTTTTTAATATTCTTTATGTTATTTTTCTTGAGAACATGTTCATGATATTCATGATTAGTATGATTATAATATATATATATATAGGGGCGAAGCCATAATTTAAAATCTACCCGGGCTACACAAATTAAAAAAAAATAATATAACACAATAATAGAAATATCTATACGATTTAAAATCTACTCGGGATCAACTAAACATTTAGAGTTAAATAAAAACGGATTTAAAATACGTTTTTAAACTGTTGTCGTTGAAACATTTTGAGTTAAAACTAAACAAATTAATTTGTCAAACAAATTACATTATTCCAATTAGAAAATATAAAATCAATTCACATAAAATTGAATTATACAAGTGATAGATTGAATTTAAATATAAATAGAAAAATACAGTCATTTTACCCCTAAAATTATAGAGACCTAGTGGTTAAGGAGAGAAAATTTTAAAATTTTAAACTAGGGTTTAAAAATATATTTTTAATGAGAAATGATAGAGAGCGGGAAAATATTGATAGAAAATGTAAGTAAATGACGTGTAATCCCTTGTGGATTGAAAATTTAATAGGAGAGAAAATTTTCAGATATTCAATCCACTCAAGGGATGATACATAATTTCACTATATTTTTTCGCTCTCTTATCATTTTCCATTTGTAAATTATGCTAAATAAATTATATATAGCTTAATAGGGAGGCGGATCTACTATGTCCTAGAGCATATCCAATGAATGTTCCTTTCTTAAAAATACTTTAAAATTCTCCTCTCTCTTGATGAAAACTTATTCTCTATTTATATGATTTTAAAGTGTTTTTAAGAAAGTGACAGTCATTAGGACATTCCCTAGGATTAGGGCTGCAAATGAGTCAAGTCGTTCGTGAGCTGCTCGCGAGCTACTCGGTCATAGTTCGGTTTGAGCTTGACTTTGATCGAGTTTGAGTCGAGCTCGAGCCAACTAGTTTAATATTCGAGCCGAACTCGAGCTTATATAATGCTTGCTCGATGAATTGTCGAGCTTTTTCGAGCCAAATAATATATAACATATATAATTATTTATTTAATAAAAAAACGTAAAATTTTAAACAATTTTGTTTCTTTTCTTTCTACTTTTAAAGCCCATATAGAAGGCCCACAATCCACATTATTATATTTTATTGTCATAAAACAAAACACTAATTTCTAATGTATCAAATCTTAAGTGACTCTTAATCTCTTTTTCCTTTTCTTTCTTTCGTGTTCTTCCTCTTATTTCTTCCGTCTTCACCATTTCTTCTTCTTTTTCCTTCGTCTTCACAATTTCTTCTTCTTTTTCCTCCATCTTCACCAATTCTTCTTCTTCTTCCTTCTTCTTCCTTCTTATTTCTTCTTCACAATTCTTCTCTCCTTCTTCGACATTTATTCTTCTTCTTTCTTCTTCACCATTTCTTCTTCTTCTTCCGTCTTCATCATTATTTCACTCATTCATAATAGGTTAATACATTTTTTATGTTATCTCTCATCTACAGTACTATTTCTCTCATTCATTCACAAAAAGATTACATGTAAATTAAAATCTATTTCATTTCTACTATAGTTATTGCTCCTACTATTAGATAACCTTGATTTTTTTATTAATGAACGCGGAATATTTTAACAATATAAGTTTAACTTTTTAACTAACTAATCTATATAATGATGATTAATTTTTAAAGTGTCTGAATTGTCGGGTCGATAGTTGTGGTTAATTTAGATATATATGTGAGAGTAAATGGAAACTTGGGTCGGATTGTGGATTGACATGTCCATAAACTTAAAAGGGTTAAAAGTAAAATTAAAAATGATATATGTATGTTTCGAACTTACAACCTAACAAAACAAATACAACTCTTTAATCAAGTGTGATTGTGATGTGCTAATGTGTGATGTTATGATGTTAAATATTAAAAAATATGAATCAAATATTTGATTGACCAAAGTGAAAGTATAAGGTCACGAGATGAAAGGTTAATTCGGAAAAAATATGTGAGAAGATAAGTTGTTTTACCGATATGAATAAAATGTATAATGAGAGCGTTCTATTTTTTATTTAAATATATTATTAGTGATTTATTAATAAGTTTAAACATTAAATACATATTATTATTATTTTCTATTAAATTTATTTTATTTGTATTTTTATCCGTGTGTATCGCACGAAATTTTCTAGTTTAATAAATCATATTAAATATATATATATATATATATATATTATATAGTATTATTTTTTATATGATAGGATCGGGATCGCCGATAGGGAACCGGGATCCAGCTAACGGAGAACGCTTACACACTCACAACGGTTGGTACTAATCCGGTTAGAGATTAATATCGGTCTCAACACCACACAAGCTGTCACAAACTCTTGAACCGGGTTCAAGTGCGGAAGTAGTTTGTTTCAGCTTGAAGCAACACACACAGATCGGATAGAAATATGAATGGAGAAGGATCGGTTAGGAATAAAAAGAATTCGGTTCGGATAAAGAAATGATCGGAAATAAGGTGAGAACACAACAAAATGATTTTATGGATGTTTAGAGATAAAGCTCCTACGTCACTCCTTCTTCTCAAACAACGAGAAGGATATTCACTAGGAATATTCAACAAACAATACAGTCTATCAAATGATCAAGGCTTATTTACTGCTTGATATTTGACTTACAACTCTTCACACAGAATACACTAAACAATATGTAAATACAAAGAACACTTAACACTTCTGAAAGATTGAATCAATTGGTTTCTCACTTGATAGCTTTGTGACTTGATTTGAAAAACCATTGTTGTTACTTTCTTTATCTTCTCCTTTTATAGTGGAAATATGAGAACGGTCATATTTCTCTCTCTGATTTGGTGGTCAAAAGGAGCAGCCTTGCATTAAATGCGGTTGATGCTTCCCAAGGCATAAGGCAGACGGCCTGATTTGTCTTTACTTGACTTTATCATTCTAGCGGTTTTAATAGTTACCTGCTCCTAGGAAGTTGCTTTTGGACTTATACCAAAATGGGTAACTGCACACTTGACAATCTTCTGCTGCTTGCAGTCTGATCAACAGACTTGTATCAAAATGGCAATGATACAGTTTAAACCTTTTAGATCTTCCTTCTGCACATTCCCAAAGAGATCTATTTGCACTAAAATGTCAATTGCCAATATTTCCATATCTTTGATTTTGTCTTTGAATAATCTGCCCGTTGGAAATATACGTTGGCTTAGGATTTTCAAAAGGTTGAACTAACCGGACATTATCGGTTGACCGGTCCTACCGAATAGTAGCGACCGATTAACGAGAAGAGTAAGGTTGAGTCGAGCCGGTCTTCTAAGAAGATCGGTCAATGGTTTGTGCCGCTTCAGAGGAGTCGGTTTGACCGGCCAATTGAAGATATGACCGCTCATTTTTTTCTGGACATTATTGGTTGACCGGTCCTACCGAATAGTAGCGACCGATTAAAGGGAAGAGTAAGGTTGAATCGAGCCGGTCTTTTGAGAAGATCGGTCAATGGTTTGTGTCGCTTCAGAGGAGTCGGTTTGACCGGCCAATTGAAGATAAGACCGCTCCTTGTTTTTCCTGCACAAAGGATTAAATTTGATTAAGTTATTTAGTAATTTACTATCTAATTTATCTAACAGTATATTATAAATATTTATATATAAATATATATATATATATAAATATATAAATATTAAATATATATAATATTAAATATATAAATTATTAATAAATTTATATAAATTAATGAAGAAAAATAATATAAATGGGAATGTCAATTTTATTTACAAAAATGGATGAAGCTGTCAAATTTATTATTAAAGTTGAAAATTTTTATCTATATAAACTTGAAAAAAAACTGCAAATGTATTCTTCTTAATAGAATTATTTAACGTCGTTAAATTTTATTGACATGGCAATACCATGTCATATTCACTTATTTTTTTTATATATTTTTTATAACCTAAATTTATCAATTCAAACATACTCATAAAATAAAACTAAATAAAAAATTTAACCATCTTCAAGCTCTTTGTTCTTTCACCGTGCACGTCAGTTCTGAAACCAAATGGACGTTCCTATGCAAGCTTTACCTTTCGACCAGGTTACAACTTTTATTCTCCATTCTCTCGGATCCTCTCAATCTTACAGCCAAAATATGTATATTGTGCACCGCCTCCGGACAATCCTTCCAAAATGACCGTCGCTGGAATCGGTCTCAACTATGGACATTGTCGGTTATCTACCAGACAAGCTTGGAATACTTACAGATATTAAATTCTTTAATATTAACTCCAATCATTTCTATGACACTATTCCACACACAGTTCAAGAACATGAAGCTTTTGTTTGAACTGGATCTGGGTAATAACTATTTCGCCAGCAAATTCCCTCGAGTAGTTCTCCGGTTACCAGCTCTGAAGTTTGTGGATCTCCGGTTCATTGGATTCGAAGGTAGTGCTCCACGGGAGTAATTTAACAAGGATTTGGACGCTATTTCATCAATCACAATATGTTTCAGTTCGAATTGCTTGATAATTTCAGTAACTCGTCGTTTCGTTATCGTTTTGGCTGATAATAAATTTAGTGATGTCTTCTGGCTATTATAGGCAACATGTCTATTTTGAATGAGATTATTTTCATGAACAAGGCTAAGGTCTTGTATTCCATGGGAGATTGGGTTTTTGAAGAATTTGACTGTGTTTCATGTGAGCTTTAAATGAGTTAATGGGTCCATTTCCGGAGACATTCATGGTAAGCTTGGAGCAAATTAATTAAGATAGATCGAGCTTAATTTGATATGAATAATGAAGTTAATTAAAGTTTAATTAGTTGTTGTTAGCTAATTTTTAACTTCATTTGTTCAATGGTGTAGTATGACACGTTATTCCCTCTCCCTATCACTCATATATATATATATATACATATATTTTGACTTATTCAATTAATTTAATACTTAATTAAAAAAAATTATCGGTTCTTAGTTAAATTCAGTTAATCTATTGGAACCGATAGAATTAAAACTGGTAAAACCGATACCAATACTAATCAGTTAATTGATCTGTTAAATAAATGGAAAATCGGGCTTAATCGAAATCGTTTAACGATTTGTTCCCAATCAATTTTGAGAAAGAAGAAAAACCAACGAGGTCAAAGCTAGCGTATTCAAACCGAAATGGATAACTCGTGAAGGTCTATCATTGTGGAATGTGTGTCCAAGAAGGTCATACAAGACGTAACCAACGATGTCCTGAGCAAAATCGTCAATAACTTAGGAAAGTGATGATTGCAATTGTTTTTAAGAAAGATTAGTTATTATATTGTTATGGTTAAGGTATTTTAAATTTGTTAGTATTTATCAATTATTTATGAGAATGTTAAAGTGATTATTTATTACATTATACAAATAATAATTTAAATATATATATATATATATATTAAAATATAAAAAATTAAATTTATAAAAAATAATAATTAAATATATATATATATATCAAAATATAAATAATCAAATTTTTAAAAATAATAATTTAAAATATATATAAAAATATAAATAATTTAATTTACACAAATAATAATTTAAATATATCATATTAATAAAAATAATAATTAAAAATATGTATATAATAATAAGTTTAAATGTAATAAATAAAAAATTTAAAAAAAACTGAGTTTGAACCATTAGTTTAAAAATGAATAAACAAAATAGGTTAGTTTGAGAAGTTAAACTTGAAAATTGGTAATTGGTTTATGTTCTATACGTTAGGAACACATTTCTAAATTGTTGTTTAAGAGAGTTTAGTGCGAAAAAACAATCCTCACACTCAACTTTTCCGATTACGACATGAATCACATGATGGATTGTTGAGAAATTTTGATATAACTATGTATAAGTTGATATGGGGTTTGGATTAGGATAGATTTAGTTGTATTTGGTATTACATGTTTTTGAAGGATTGAGCAGGGAATGTTTTGGATCGGTAAAAGAAAAAATGTGACCTAAAGTTTTGGTTTGTTGTTGACATAGTAATGCTCAACGTTCTTGATCTTGGCTTAGTTTTCGACCAAGAAATCAGGTTTCTCATCCGACTGTGAGAAGAGGTTAGACAACCGACTGAGAAATCAAATTGTCCGGCCAAATAAATTTGTCATCCGACCGAGAGGAGCTACAACCGACCGAGGAAGCAACGTCTCCCTTCTGTCCATGGATAATTTCCCAGGGCCTCCTTTTATTTACACACTTTGTGCCTAGGTCTTCTGTGCCCGCCTACCCGCGCCGTGCATCCGTTGACTGCCTTTTCCAGTCAGTTGACCAACCCCTGGTCCCTCAACCCGAGCCTAGATTTGAGTGGGAGGCTCGGTCCGCTCGACAACCTTAAGGTCTTGTTTGTCTTTTAGATTTATACACTTTCTTTCTTTTCTACTTTTAATTGCTTTAATTAATTTTAAAAAAATTAAAAAATATATAAAACGCATAAAAATAACATTTCCAAAAAAAAAAAAAACAAAAAAAAATACAATTTGATAAGGCCCGTGTGGGATTTAATTTATATTTAAACTAACCTCTTATTTCTTTTTTAGGTACACTTTATGAGTATAGCTATATCAACCTAGTCACATGTTTATGTTCGAATTCATCTTTAAACACATGTATTAAGATGTAATTAATAAATAAATAAAGTATAAAATCACATTCTTTTAAATGACCCAAAGTTTATAATAGAGACCATCCCTCATAACGTCAATTTTTTTTCTCACATGTAATCAAGCACACAGGACTAAGAACAAAATATCTAAATTGTGCTTGGAACACGCAAAAATAAATTTTCTTTCCTAATTTCTCAAATGTTAAATTAAGTGACGAATTAAAAAAATCAAACTAGTCCAAAATGAACTCTTTATCCCAACTTTAATTGCGCCTACCATTTCAGTTCATCATCTAAAGTAGAGTAAATGTGAATTATGGGGCGATGATTATCGAACCAATACACAATCTTTCCGAGAGACTGATATTTGAGTGTTATAACTAACGAATACTAATATATTACAAACTTAGTCTTTTAGTATATTCTTTTTAAAACAACTTCACCTTGCACATTAATCTTCTTGTTTTCAACATAATTGGAGTTTTATTAATGGTTAGTTAGATATCACATGAATAGGTCTTATTTATTATGAATTCTATTAATGGTTAGTTAGATGTCACATCAAGAGGTCTTGATTATTTTTTACATTGTTTCTATTAATGTTATAATTTTTTATTTTAAATGACATCGTTCACATAATATTTTATATATATATATATATATAATTTATCTTAGTAATTACCTTTCTTTAAAACATTACTTGTTAGGTTGATTTTTAATCAAATCATAATTAAAAATTATTTAATCCATTTTTTTAATCAATCACATCATTCAATTTATTAATAAATACTAAAATACCCTTTTTAAAAATATAGTTTATTATTATATATTAATAACTTTTAAATCTTTTTATAAAAAAAATGAATAAGAATAGAGAGAACCACGTTGAGGCTACAATTCCCAACGATCCCTACCTGGAAGCCACATAGAAAAAATAAGCCAGGGTGTGAAAAAATAAATTTATCATATAAAATGTTAGAGAGAAAAAATTATAAATGTAAAAAGTTATAAAGATAAAGTCACATTCATGAACATTTTCCCATACATGAATTTCTCTCTCGAACTTTTTACATGATAAATTTTATTTTTTTTACACCGTGACTTATTTTTTCCACGTGGCTGCTAGATGGGAGATCATTGTGGAGTAGCTTCCCCAACATCGCTCTCTCTATCATTACACCTACTCAAAATCATCACTAACTAACATTTTCTAAAAAATTTAATGATTATTTGAAAAACATATTTGAACAAGCTCTTAAAAGTTAAAAGTAACGCACACACAAGATCGGTCATATCATCCCGAAATAATTTAGATTCGCCAATATATTTATATATTCGCATTGAAACATAGATAATGGCCCATCTCGAAACACCTTACAATTTCTTGATCCAAAATGTATCAAGATCATGGTCGGCCTTAAGGTAAGCCTAACAAACCCACGGATTAGGGTAGCCCATCCCATTTAATATTAATATTAGGTTAGTTAGTTAATGTATTAAATATTTTAACATAAAAGTGTATAGCATAATGGTTTAGGATAAAAAAATGTTTTTTATTTGGCTATAAGTTCAAATTTCACCAAAAGAACGTATTTTTGAACAATATTTTTATAAACAAAATTATGGCAGTCAAATTCTTTTCACGTTTTATACTCTAGGGCTGGGGCAGCCCAATCTTTAGGGTCGACACTAATCAAGATAAGATCCAAAATCCCTTCACAATAAGTAAGATTCAAATCGCCTAGCAACGATAAGAACCAGACAAAAAAAATTCTTGATCCAAATTGTATCAAGATGAGATCCAAAATCCCTTCACAATAAGAAATATTCAAATTTCCTAAGAATGATAAGAACCAGACAAATAACCAATATATCTTATCTAAGTTATCTTTCATATGCCTATATTACATATTTTAACATGCTTAAATTTCATTGTGATATTGCAACTTTTGGTTAACTTCTCATTTAACCATATTAGACTTATCTGGTGTCAAACTAGTTTCTACTTTTGATAGTAGAAATACATATTCATTTTTTTATATTTATTTGAGCAAAAAATTTCTAATTTTCACATATTTAGTTTTATTTCTTAAATTTCTTTAATGAGTATTGAAATTGGATTGTTCACATTTCTCTATACCCAACTTTTCTATTTTATTATTTATTTAACTGACAAGGTCAATAAATTAATTAATCGATTATTTATTTTATCTTTATGTGTATTGTAAAATATTTTAAGGGACTATAAGGTTGATTCAAATAGTTTATTAAAAGTGAAACATAAAATATTTTCACTTCTATATTATCAAACTTTAATGTTTATCAAGAAAACAATCTGCATCTATATAACACTAGATGACTTTGTTAGTTTTGTAGAGATAAAAAGGTCGAGTGATAAATTACCTTTAATTTTTCAACTGTACATTCAAATTAATTTCAGTCTTGAATATCCATCTACAACTTATATTTTTTTTTCCTTGAACGATTAACAATTTTCCAGGTTTGATTATCTTCTAAGACTTTTAATTATTATTACATGACATTTTTCCAACCAATATTCATAGAAGCTTATTGGTATGAACGAGGTTCATTTGTTTTTGTAATGTTCATTAAGAATGACTCCTTATTTGAATCATTTAAATTATCTTGGAAATGAAAAGTTTTAGGTACATATATTGTCGGACCTACTAGGGGCCCAAGCCTCCCCTAACCAATGGGGGAGCTACGTAACAGGCTGGGTTGTGCTGTAGCCCAGGGTAAAAGTTTTAAGATATTATATATATATATATATATATATATATATATATATATATATATATATATATATATATATATATATATATATATATATATATACCAAATAAGTCTTTGTCCTGTTGGTTTTTGAGCTGAAATGTATAACGTAGGTGAGGTGATAAAACCCTGCCTCTCACATTTCTTTTATATAATAACCTCACACTTCTTTTTATAATTTTTTATTTTATACCAACACTATTTTATAATATATAAATATTTATAATAAACTAATACATTCTTTTATAAAAATTAATAAAAAAAACTAATTCATAATTATAATATTCTAATTTCAAAAATAATTTTATTCAAATAATTATTATTAATATTTTATTTTATACCAACAATATTTTCTAAGATACAATATTTATAATAATACATAAATTTTAGTTAATATATAAATAAGATTTATTTATATAAATTAAAATATAAAGAATTATATATAAAATAATAAAAATCATATAATATTATTATTTATTTTAAAACTACATTTATATCATATATATATATATATATATATATATATATATATATATATATATATATATATATATATATATATATATATATATATATATATATATATATATATATATATATATATATATATATATATATATATATATATATATATATATATATATTATTAATTTCAATATAATTAATAATACAAATTACTTATAAAATAAAGATTAAAATAACAATTTATATAAATATAAGGGTAAAATAATAATTTATATAAATATAAGGGTAAAATATTATTTTATATATCTTAATTTTAAATTAGTTTAAACTATTTCAACAAATAAATGTATTTGTTAGATTTTATGTATGGGCCTAGGGTTGTGACACATATTTATTTTTAGTTATTTATTTTATGTAGGATATAGAATAATGGAGATGTTCTATAAACAAATTTGTACTTCTACATCACATGACTAGCCTGAGTCTTCTCAATCAATTAATGAGCCTACTAATAAGTCTAATGTTACTAATCAAATATACATTATTAGAATATAGCATATTAAAAGATGCATCATTTTGTTTTTGGTGTTATCTTTTCAAGCCTTTAAATAGAGAAAACCTAAATTATATCTTTATAGAAGATGTGTACAAAAATTGGAAAAGGGCATTAGAAAGATTCAATCGTCATATGAGAACTTCAAATAGTTGTCATAATGAAGCTAGAATTCAATTTGAATCATTTTAAGATCAAAGACATAGCATGAGAAATGTTTTACGTACACATGATTGTGATATAGAAATAAATTATCGCACCCGTTTAACGACAATGTTTGATGTAACACGCTTTCTATTGAGGAAATGATTACCTTTTCGAGGACATGATGAGTCAAGTAGTTCATCAAATAAAGGTAGTTTTTTTGAATTGATTGATTGGTATAGTCAACGTAAAAAAGAGATTTTGTCTTCTTTTGTACCGACTCATGGACAATAATAATTTAGTAATTGTGTTTGTTAGTATTTTGTAATTGTGCTTGTTAGTATTTTTATGTAATTACCGAGTAAAATTTTAATTAAAAATGCATTTATTTGATCGCCAAAAAAATGCTACGTTACTATGTATTTGGCCCTCACGAGAAAACATTTTTGGGTCCGCCACTAGGTACATAATAACTTTTATTAATGTTCAAAATATAGTTCTTTGTCCATATTAGTTTTTCTTTATTGTTTATTTTGTGTCAAATTATCTTGTAAAAATAATTCTTTTAAAACTTTAATTTTTGGACTGTTTTGATTAGACAACATTTTTCAAAAGTATCACAAAATTATTTTTAACTTCAAAGAAAATATTGTGTTGAATATCTTTCATTTGATATATTTTTTTCATCAAAGGGAAAGTTTCACAAAACTTTACATCAATAAATGTATTTTTTAATGTCATACAATTTATATATTTTTTTGACCAATTTAATATCCTAAGAAAATTGATTTTAATCCCCTAATATCAAATTTAGTTTTGTTTGGTTTGTTATTTGAGCTATAACAAAGGCATTCAATTATTTTATGTCTTCTAAAACTGTTTTTTATCTTTAAAATTTCAAATGGACATTTCTAACATAAATTTGAGATGACAATCTAATAAGATGTGTTGTCATAAGAATGAAAAATGTCTAAAATTTTATTGGTAATAAAGATTGAAATATTAAAGACCTTGCAACATGTAGTAAGTGTCTATGTTTTCTTTCTACAACCCCATTTTGTTGTGTTGTATATATACAAGTCGTTTGATATAAAATTCTTTTTAATTTGAATAAATATATACACTTATTAACTAATTATGCAAAGAGTAGAGCCAAAATCAGAGGCTTCACGTTGTTCTTTGATGCCTTTTTATATTTAAGGTATGGCAATGGTCGAATCCTTTTTATCGATACGTGGCAACGATACGTTTGTCATATGCCTAACGTACGAGATTTTAGTGCTCAAGGGAATGAAATATCCGTTTATCATTTTGCATGTCAGAGTAGAGAGCTGGTTGTACATTTTATCGTATTGCAGTTTATTAGTGCTCAGCTACTTGACTTAGCTGATACGCATATAGCTGATGTGGAACTCAGCTGATAGCGAGATCTGCTGATGATCAGATCAACTGATGAGCTACTTTGATGATAATGAACTCAGATGTTGATCAGCTCTACTGATGAGCTACTCTGCTGATAGCGACCTTAGTTGTTGATCAACTCTGCTGATGAACTACTCTACTAATAATGAACTCAGTTGTTGATCAACTTTGCTAATGAGCTACTCTGCTGATAGCGAACTCAGAAGTTGATCAACTCTGCTAATGACCTACTGCGTTGATGGAATACTCAACTGTTGATCAGCTTTGCTGATAAGATACTCTTCTGACAGCGAACTCAATTGTTGATTAACTCTTCTGCTAGTGAACTCTGCTATTTAAGCAACTCTACTGTCAGCGAACTCTGTTGATGAAGCAGCTCAGCTGATAGCGAGTCTACTGATGACATCTCTACTTTTAGCGCATCTTCAGATGATGACAACTCTACTGATGACACATCTTCAGCTGATATCAACTCTACGGTTAGCACATCTTTAGCTAATGTTAACTCTACTATTAGCGCTTCTTCAGCTGATATCAACTCTGCTGTTAGCATTTTTTCAGTTGATGTCAACTCTATTGTTAGTGCGTCTTCAGCTGATATCAACTCTGTTGTTAACGCATCTTCAGCTGATGTCAACTATGTTGTTAGCGCATCTTCAGCTGATATCAACTCTATAGTTAGCGCATTTTCAGCTAATGGTAACTATGTTGATGGCGTATCTTCAGCTGATAGCGAGTATTCAGTTTTACCTACGCATTAAAACATTGCTAAACTTAGTTTTATTTATTCATCAAAACCATATTTGTTCATTTTAATTATCCTAAGTTGATTTTAATCTATTAAAACGTTTTTCATAAATCAACTTAATTCAATGATTTTCCTTTTAACTTAATTTAACAATTTCTCCTTTTTTGATTTAGCAATTTCCTTTTTAACTTAATTTAACAAAAGAAGAACCACTTTCAATTACAGAAACTAGCACTCAACGTGACATTACTTTTTATGAATAGTGAGAGCGATTTAATCGTATATTTTTCATAATATAAGATTAATGGAATAAGCGGTGCGGTGTACACGATAATATGTCATGTGTATAATGATACTATGGTTTAACCTTGTTAAAATAAATGTATAATTTATGTAAATATGAGAATGCCCATGTATAGAGTTGTAATTTATAATCTATATTCATAGATGTGTTAAAATAAGTTTAAACATAACTTTAGCCTATCAAACAAAATAATTCAAGGGAATATCAAACAAAATCTGGAAATTCTTCAGTAGAGAACTCGCTGATTGAAGTCAAAGAAAGATGGAACAATTGGCGGACGATCCTCTATACGTATATGCATACGACAATCCTGGTATGCCCACGAAAATCCTGGTATTTCCATTGTCACTACACTATTCAAATAAAATAACTATATAAGTTGGAGTCGAAGTGCGCATATTGCACTCACGGCTAAGTCCAAACAGGGGTTTATAGACTAATCAATTCCTTACCTAAAAATATTGATGCTCAAGTTTGTTGGCTTAAAGAGGATTCACTCGTTAGATCTTGGGTCTTGAATTCTTTGATTGCTGAAGCGAAATAAAAATTTTATGCACATTGAGACTACAATGGAACTATGGGAAGGAATCAAGAAACCTTATTAAGTCAAGACCGAGCAATCATCCTTCCAACTTCAGAAAGATATTAGTTCGATGAAGTAGAGACCATGAATTAGTGAACCTTATTATTCCAAGTTGAATCGATTATATGATGACTTTAGAGCACTAAACACACTATCATGATGTGAATGTAAGATTATGATTAATAAGTGCTGTAAAATTTCAGAAGAGGTTGAATAATCTGAAATTAAGAGGAGATTGAGTCGGTTCTTAACAAGTTAAAATTCTTATGACTTTGTGAGTTGTCAAATTCTTGTGATCCAAAAACTAAGAGAAATTAGTGATGTTAGAGAGGATATTATAGAACATTTTGCAATGACGTTCAATTGTGACAGAAAATAAAATCACTAAAGAGAAGCTCAAAAGGAAACTTCTACTACAAATCTTGTCAAGGAATTGATATTTGTAGGAGGGATGTTTCAAAATTATTAGGTAACAGAAAGAGAACAAAGATAGAAAGAAGATGAAAAACGAGATTAACATGGTAAGTATTTTGATGATATCAGAATAATAATAGCTCTTAGTAAGAATGTTATGAAGAAGTCATCTCTATGTTGAATGCTCAAATGAAGCAGAATAGCTCAATACTTAGTACTTTCCTCCCTTTTTCCTGAATTTCGACCTGCCATTTGGGCTTGGCCAGGTATTTTGGGCTGGGTTTGGCCTGCCCAACAAAATAAAGTCATTAGTATTGTTTTCTTTATACGTATTCTTTTTTTTTATTTCTTCTTTTATTATTATTATTTTTTATTTATTTAATAATAATTTTTTTAATAATAATAATAGTAATATTTTATAATGATGTAATATTATTATATTTATTTATTTCTAGAAATTAATTTTATTTAATTTGTGAGGTATCTTTAATAATTAATTTGTCATCAGACCATATGACTTAATTTTAAATAAATTATTAATTTGTATAAAAATATTTTAAAAAATTATTTATTAACAAAATTATAATTTAAAAATAAAAAATTAGCAAAAACTATTTTTTTTTCTTATAAAACTTTTATAATTGATTTGCTGTTTTATTCATTTTTTTACTTAGTTGACTCGTTTTTATTATTTTTTTATTATTTTAAGATTACATGTCATTATTGATATAATAAATATATATCTTTCTTAAAATAGATATATATATATATAATATAAATATTTAGTTAATAATTTATTGGTTACTTTTTTTTTGTGAGCGTTTAATTTGTAGGTCTCACTTAGTCTATACATAACGGAATTACACTTGTTTCTATAGTGTATATATTGACGGTAACGGAATTACACTTGTTTCTATAGTATATATATTGAAGGTAGACTTCATTTCTCTTGTACCCTAATTTTATTGAAAGTTTTTCTCCGCCGCCGCAAAGATAGAAAGTAGGTTTTTGATTAAGAGAGATTAATAACACCCTTGGGTAAGAGAGATCAATGACATGGTTAGAATCGGGCTTATGTACCTTTGATTAATTTATTTTTATAATTTTATCGTCTAACTTCTCCTTTCTTGTTTCAAATCTTGAGGTGGGAATGTTCTCAATCAATATTGCCATTGACGTCATTGAGTCATTGAATTTTTGTAGTTCATTTCAGAAAAGGGTGAATCAACTTCTAGATGTGAGTATTCTTCATTTTTCTTAATTTGTAAAACATAATTAATTCATCGTTTTTCTAAAAATTGTTTTGTTTCAAATAATTGATTTTAAATTATATGAGTTGATGTGTTTATCACAAATAATTACATGTTGCATATATTTAATATAAATGTATAAAGAATAAGATATGTTAATTAAAGAAATATTATGCTAGGCCAACTTGGGTTCTTGAAAAACATCTAGTTGATGGTTCCAACTTTAATTTCTCATTGTTTTTCAACAAAATATATTTACGTAGTTATTTGTTGTTTTAAAATATCTTCATTAACACTATTTTTTCTCTGTATATAAAGGTATCAAATATAACAATTGCTGAGGACGGATAACAAAATTAGTGTTTATTTACAGCCGCGAGAAGAGATACATATGAAGGGTTGAAACTTTTTTTGGGATCATGTCCCATTTTATAACTTTCAATCTGTAGGTATAAATTAGGGTTTCCTTTAGGACGACGGCTAGAAAGATATGAAGGGTTTCTTTCTTTTGGGAGGGGTTGGTGGGTAGAGTCGTTTGAGCGCGGGTTGACCTGGGTTCAATGGACGAGACCGGATCAACGGAGAGTGCAGAACATTAGCTTGCGGAAGAAATTCACCCCTTTGGAATTACAATTTTTATTTCTTTAAGTTTTTGTTTAAAGATATATAAATGAAGGGTTCTTATCTGTATTATATTTTAGTACTTAGTTAACTTTAAATTTTACATTAATCCTGTGCGACAGTTATCAGTCATATTCTTCTTCTATCACTAAACAAAAGAATTTAAACCAAATTAATAATCTCACTTCAATATAGTCAGAAAACAATCTCACATTCACATATCTATAAACCTCATTTTATTGCACACAATTCTTTGTAATAAAATAGACACAATATATTATATTCTAACTTGATATCATAAGTAGTATGTTCCACAAATTATAAAATTAAAAAATATTATATATAATATATGACCTAATGGTCTAAAAAACTTACAATAGTGCATATTTTACAAGTACAAAAGTGACATGTTATCTTACATTTTTATCAAAAATAAGTACTACACATCTATTTTTTCTTAACTAGTCAAATGAGAAAGTTTTTCGATGAACAATAACTTGTCGGTATCATCGGTCAATGATGGAAATATGTCCACAAGTTGTGACTTAGCCGTGATAGCAATATATAGTTCTATCTATCATATCAACTGGATCAAGAGAAAGTCGATAAATCATTTCACATACTTGCATTATATTCATTGATAAATCATGCTGGTAATTAGTTTTAGCAACCAATGTAGCTAAATTCTTTGATGACTCGGTAAAGAATAATTTCATCGTGACATTAAAATCTTTCATGTATGTCATCATAGGATCAATTTTTTTTTTACATTAACTGTTCCTGATAGAGGTTATTTTTCAATATTTTGACACTCCAAATCATCATTTCCAACTTCATTCTCCATTATTATCATTGCTTTTGTAGGTCCTTCAATAAATTCTCTAGTCACTCTATCTTTTCCAAATCTAATGCATCAGTCATCATAAAATAAAAGAGGCTTGTCTTGTAGTCTATGTGCATTAGGATCAATCTATACAAAATAAAAATGATAAAATATGGACTACACTACATAAAGTTAAATACAATATTGACTAAAAATAATTTATATTTACATGTGACTCCCAAATAACATCAGCATCGTAAGTAATGCTTTTTCCTATATCCTTTTGTATAAATCTTGATAAAATATGCATCTATTCAACAACATTGTATATTCTTTTCTAAACCTTAATTTTTAGTCAATATGTGGCGTAGGGCGTTGGTCAGTACCAGGAAACGCAACTATCATCTTATCATACAAAATATTTTAATATCCTGATCGAAATGTGTTATCTGTCTTCATTCTTAAGCTTACAATAAATACCATGCGGAGGGACTTTGAGCTTCTAAAAATGAAGAACACTGAGTCAATTAAAGAATACTTTTCTAGGGTGATGGTTGTGACAAACAAAATAAGAAGCAATGGGGAGGTTACTCTAGACTCCAAGGTTGTTGAAATATTCTTGAGAAGTCTTAACGAAAGATTCATGTATGTGGTAATATCGATTGAGGAGGCCCGAGACACAACTACAATGAGTATTGATGAGTTGTAGAGCTCATTGGTTGTACATGAAAAAAAATCAAGAAAATGAATGTGGAAGATGATCGTGCTTTGATGGTCGAAGAGACTAAATATGGTAGAGGAAGATGCCGTTTGGGGTCAAAAGGAAGAGGTGTAGGAAGACACAGAAGTTTGGATAAATCCACTGTTGAATATTATAAATATCACAAATTAAGGCAATTTCATTCGAATGTCCGTGTTTGGACAAAGAAAACTATGCAGAGGCAGAAGAGGAAAAAGAAATGTTATTGATGACACTTACTTATTCAAAAGCTCTAAAGGGAATATGGAATACATAATTGACTCTAGATGCTCAAACCATATGAGTGAAAATAAAGCTTTGTTCTCTCAACTTGATCAAAACTTTAGATACACGGTAAATTTGAGAAATAGAGTAAGTTTGGCTGTAGTTGGGAAAAGAAATACAAGGTTGACTATGAAAAAAGGTAAACAAACTATTTTTAATGTGTATTATATTCTTGAACTATAATGTAACCTACTTTGTATGGGACACCTTCAACAGAATGGAATAACTATATTGGTTGAAAATGTGGCATGCAAAATATACCATCCCGATACTTGTTTGTTTTTTGTTGCAAAAATGGCCAAAAACAGAATCTTCAAGCTTTCAGACAAGTCAATTTTTAGAGAAGAAGGGAATACACGTTCATTGGAGACCTGCTATCAAACTGTGACGGAAGAAACTACTCATTTATGGCATTGCAGATTGGGACACGCCAGGTATAAAAACCTACAAATCATGCTAATCAAGAGTATGGTTGAGGGTCTGCCTACTATGAAGATTCAAGTGACTCAATTGACTCAAGTCTTACTCCACCCGATAGAAATAGAAGAGTTATACTTGCTGATGTTCGTATTGTTAACACTCCTCGTAGCTCCAATCAAGAGTTAAGCTCTAATGAAGATTCAAGTTACTCAACTGACTCAAGTCTTACTCCACCTGAAAGAAATAGAAGAGAAAATAGAAGGACTCCCACATGGCTTCAAGACTATGTCAGTAGGGATGATTATTCGACTGTTGAAGATGATGTTGAAGATGATGTAGCTATGTATATAGAGTTGGACCCTTTAACCTATGAAGAAGTTACCAAAAGCTTGAAGTGGCGTATGTCTATGAAAAAGAAATTCAATAATATAAAAAAAATATATTATTAGTGTCGGAATCAAGATCGTCAGCACGTTCGGCATAGTTGTTCGGGCGCGCGATTTAGTTTATTTGGTAGTCGATTACGGGAAACGTGGTCGAAGTAAAGCATGATCAGCACGACAGGTATGTCTAGAACGTTCGACACATTAGGGAAAAATTGTCTAGTGTTTTTAATACAAACAACTCATTTTTAATTGTCTACTATCCTCCAATGCCTTCAGAATGATTTTTGTGCGCTATATTGGATCACGGATGCAGCGTGGAACGATCGCGGTTGTCACTTTGTTGTAGGACCAGAGCGAATCGTTGAATATCCTTTCTACTGAGACCGGTCGCATTCCTAACATCAGTCGCACTGCCCTTTTCATCAATTGTTTACAAGTACGGTCTAAGGCTTCGGTCTAGGCTTCAAGCCACACCATGGGGTGCGGGTCGGTTTCTATTGAAAATCGGCAATCAGTCCGGTGAAAGCTGTACTGGCTACAGACTAATTCAAATGAGTTTAGTCCCGTTCTTGACTGAATTTCTAACTTCAAACCCTTGTTGAGGTGTAGTTGGAATTCCAACTATGTCTATCAAGCTAACCCTTTACTATAGAGCTCACCACTCTTTGGTTCCTTTTTAGATCAATTCTGTTTATATATTGATTTATCTTTTGGTTGGTAATGAGCCCTTCCAGAGTTGTAACACAGGCAAATGGAGCACTACAGGCTCGGTCTGTTGATCTAGAGAAGCTACCAAAGGGACTAGCGGCCTACAACAAGACTGGGAGAGACATGAGAGCACTCAGGTCAAATAACAATCATGGGAAACCGATCCTAGTTGTCAAGGATGGAGTCCTGCCTATGGAAAATAAGAACTCTAATGATTCTAAGACAAATCCTCTTCCAGGTATGAATTCTAACCCACTTGATGTAGATTGTTATGAGAATAGTTGCATCGGGAATACATCTATCATTTATGAGCATGAGCATGTTAAAAAAATAGGATTAGCTTGGTTAGGAATGATAAAACTGGAACTAAGTCGGATCGAATTCTAATTCCTGCAATTAGTAAAAATGTCTTGAGATCAGCTGCACAGGATGTTTTATTTGAGTCTAAGGTTGGCATCCTAGACCAAAATGATATATCTATGATAAAATCGGTCTTGAAATTGACCCCCCATTGAATATGAAGTTAATCGGGTCTAAAACATGGAAGAAGCAGTTCATTAGTCTATTAGGTGCACTTCCATCGGTCCCAGGTCTATCGGATGCAGTTCCTTTGATCTTCAGGCTTTATTGGGTTCAATTGATGTAGGGAGCTTAGGGTTTGATGTAGAGTTAAATAATTTAGGAGCTGATGTAGGTTCGTGTCTGCCGGGTCCTAATTCTATCGGTCCCAAGTTGAATTCAGGTATGGATGGCATGGTAGCTAATGCTGAGTCATATGGAGTGGGTAAATTTGAAATAGGGTTTTTTTTGCTGAAACTGATAAAAATATGTTGGGTAGATGCAGTTATATATGTACCTCGGTTCTTAAGTCAATCGGGTCCTAATACATATTTGAATTCAGGATTGGGGTCTGGGTTGATAGTGCTAAAATCTGATGTTAATTTGGTTAATTCGGGTGAACCATCGGGTGCTAAGGAAACAGAGTTTGTTGATGTTGAATCTGATGAGAATCTGATGGGTAGATGCAGTCTTATTGTTCCCTCAGTCCTACAGTCTAATGGGTGTAAATCTATTAACAATCGGGTCACAGTACTGTTGTGAAATCAGGGTCTGGAATAAACGTGCTGAGATCTAATGACTGCTCCAATGAAATATCGGGTTCCAAAGCTACTAAAGAATCAGGGTTTGGGTATGTGAAGTCAGGGTCTGGATCTAGAAAGATTGAACAATGAACTGAAACAAAAATGGGTCAATTGGATGGAAAGAAGAAGCTGGAAAATATTGGTCCTTTTGCTAAAACCGATGGGATGCTAAATCCTAACAGTTTATCGGTCCAACAGTCATTGAGGTGCTGTTCACATGATACTCTAAGTCCTAATGAGGCTAACACATTAGGAATTAAAGCAAGATTGAGTTCAACTGTAAAAAAATCAACTGCTGCTGAAATTGGTGGAAAACTGATAAATAGTTGCGTTTTAGATGGTCCCTCAGTCTTCTGGTATAATGGATTTTATATAGAAGATCATTCGGGTCCTAAGATTTCTATGAAATCAGGGTTCAATTCAGAGATGAATGATCAAAGAATTGAAGCTGCATTGAGCATTGCGGATGATGCTAAGGAATTGGAAATTGGATGCTGTTTCAAAAAATCATCAAGTTCACATTCTATTGAAATATTAGGGTCCAAAGCTGGAATTGTTGATCCAAGTACTTAAGCTAATCAAAGCCTAGTTGTTAAGGTTGATGACAAGGCTGCAGTTATGAACTTCATCGGTCTTGATAATGAGTTAATTATGATGAAATATGCAAGTCCTAAAGCTGGGGCAACCAAGGATGGAGAAACAAATGATGGGTTAAGAGCATAAGAATTTAATGTAGATAAAAATGGGTATGAACCTAATGCAGAAGTGGATTCTGATGCAAATTTAATAATGTAGAAAGTCAAAAACGGGAAACAGATATCTGTTGTAATTTTTAAACCCCGACTGAACAGGAATAGGACAACCAAGTTTCACTTAACTCAGATGATGCTATGAAGAATGGATCATATCCAGAAACTAGCTCGAACGAATTTTCTATAGAATCCAGAAACACTGTTGTTCATGATCAGATGTCTAAATCAATGAAGAAAAATGCAGAGTTTGACAAAAATAAAAGCAAGAAGGTTGATTGCATTAGATCTGAAATTGCTGGGTCATGCAGATTAGCATGGGATGCAGAATTGGCTTCTGAAATTGCAGGAATGATGGGTCTGATGTCTTCAAAAATTGGGAACCATATTACAGATCTAGCATATGGTGAGAAAACAGGAACTTCGATCGAATGAAATCTTGCTATTCATGGTCAAAATCTGTAGAAAATTGAAAAAGCTGAGAAAATTGGTACTAAGTCAGATATTGAATTAGCCGGAGCTTCTATTGAGTCTGGGATTGATGTAGTTCTGGTTCAAGACGCAATTTTACAATGTATGAATACAGCACCTGAAAAGATTCATGATTTCTTGACAAGTATAGAGGCAGAAACCAGAAATGATGTAACCCACGGTCCTTCAACTGATATTACAAGACCGGATGCTGAAAATTCTGGACCCAAGCTAGAAAATGATACGGTCGAAATCAATATAGGGTCTAAATCTGAAGTTGTTATGGGTCATGATACGAGAATAAATGATAAAAACGTTGGTTCAGCACATGAGAAAGACAAGAGATCTATAACAAAGCTAGATGCGGAAATCAGGACCGAGGGACCTATAAAACTCGGTCTTCAAGCAACCGGGAAAGCTAAAAACCTTGGTCTAAAATCCAGAACTGACCATGTTGATAGGTCAAAGGCCAATATCATGGGTGGGTCCATTCGATAAACCCAATGGAAATAAATTGGATGCTAACATAAACTCTAAAATGGAGGCTAGATTTGACTCAGATGTTAGTACCGAATTTGATGAAGCCATTATATGCGATTTAGAATACCACAAATCCATAATAATTGCACCAGTTGGAAAATCAAAGGCAGGAAATAAGGTTGGAAAGATGGATCTAAATTCAGATTTAAATAAATCTCAGTCAGCCAAGAAACCAAAGAGGAATTCAAAGGTAAATGAAAAATACAAGCCAAAAAAGCAATCCCAAACACTGAACCAAAATCGTCTAGAACTATAACAACTAAAACAAGGTCAGAACCGCAGCCTATCCACATTGGAGCTTTCTCCCCACTAGCAACTCTTGATCCTAAAGCTAAGATCCACGAAAATAAGCTCGGTCAAGAAGAGACTATTGTTGAAGGTCAATAAAATATTGGAAAAAATGATAAGCTACCAAATGAAGACATCCTTTTGAGGATAGGAAGGGCTCAGGTCATTGGAAATTCAGGTGACAGAAGGGTTAAATGAGATGACCAATCTAACCGAGCAAGAAATGATTGTACTAAGGAGGCAACATCAACAATTATCACAACCCCTTCTGTTGATTGTAATAAAAATAATGGCAATGCTGGTGATAAGCCTTCTAAAGATACAACAACTACGTCCAACAGCACTGTTGTCCCTCCAATTTGGTCTATGAAGAAAAATGAGATTGCAAACTTAACAGACCTTAAGAATCAACTAAGGAAATTATTTCTCCAAATCAAGAAGCAAGAGATTACCATGGAGAAAGCAAGAAGTGATCAATTGAACATCCAGTTCAATAATCACTATCAGAAAGACTGGAACAAATTTAACAAAGATCAATATGATGAAACGGTCCAATGGTCAGTTAATACCATGAGAGAGATCTTAAAGTGAAGTAAAACAACAATGTATACTATCGGAAACAATCCCAATAAAATTTGGCAAAACGACCAGATTTGAGGCAACAGGGTTGTACCTGATCTAGAGAAGGGAAAGTTCTACATAGATACTATGTTCCCAAAAGTTATCACCCTTGATCATCCTCATAGGTTTGAGATACCTCTTGAGATAGAGGAAAATCTGAAAGTCTTTTCTCTTATTAAATTTTCAATTCACTTAAAACATGCTACTTCATTTCCTTACAAATTTCTGTTATATTTTTTCTGTTTCTATTATTTCTTTTAAAAATATTAATTTTATTTATTTATTATTTATTTTTATATATTTATTTATCTTTGTAAACAAAAATTATATTATTTTAAGTATAAAAATTTAATTGTGATAATTTTATACACAATTAAATATAATAATTATTTTAAAACTAATAATACTAATTAAAAAATAATAGTCATATGTATAATTAATTTAAAAAATAAAAAATTGTATTTAATTATTAATAAATTATGTTTATAATAAATTATATAAATGAGTGATATTATTATTAATTAATATAAACTTATATAATTTATTTATAATATAAATATTAAAATAATTTATATAAATATAAAGATAAAATAGTCATTTGCACTTCTTACTACTTTTTTATACCACAAATCAAATACAAAATAATAAAACCTATATAATTTATATCTATTTTATACTCTCAACCAAACAAGAATAACCTATATAATTTATACTTTAAATAACTATTTATAATTTATACCCCGTATAACTTATACTTATATATTTAATACCTTATACCAAACACTATATATAATAAATTTATGTAATTACATTCTAAAAAATATTATATTATTATTTATAAACATCATTCAATTTTTCATATAATTGTTTTCTAAACAAATGTCTCCCTAAATCAACATTCCAAACACAATTATAAAGCTGTCAGCATCTAATTTAATAGTTAAAATATCTAAATATTTTCAGTTTTGTCTAAATATCTATCATCTTTAAATAAAATATAAAAAAATTCAAGTTTAATATTTATAAAAAATACAATAATTACATAATAATCAATAAAATTAAATGAACTAATTACCCTTTAATTGTCACACACGCGACCACATGGCAGATGAAGAATATGCGAGAACTTTCTGTAGCTTCCACTTCTTATTCAATTTGGCGAAATTTGCTTGAGAGAGAAAGGGGAGAGAAGAGTGCGGTGTACGGCTTGATTATTCGATTGCAAAGTATGTTTCAGATTTCACTTCTCTCTGATCTGTTCTTAGTTTTGTCTTGATGATCTGCAAATAACCCTTATCATTGGAAATATGATGTAATTTATAATTTCTACCTTATGTAGTTTGACTGTTGTTTTGATATGAATCTTTATTTGTTCGAAGTCTTAGGCTATTTTTTAATCACGATTACATGAATTTGACAGTTATATACTTCGTTTTATTAACAGAAATTGTTGGATGGATTAATCAGAAGGAACGAAGAAAACCCATAAACAGTTTGCCTAGATATATTTTAAAATTGAGATGAGATGAACAGATAACCATTGTCTCGATTCTAGCAAGTGGTTGTTGTAAAGGTGGATTTGAGATTCATGAGATAATAGGGTTTCTTTATTTTCAAACTTGGAAATTGGCTGTTTGGACCTGAACTATCTGAATATTATGCATATTGAGGAAGTGAGAAGAGAGGAGGGCATAAGAACTGGAAATGAACAACATGCTGAGAATACTGTAACCAAAGGTATTTTGGTAAATGATACGAAAAGGGTTTTGGTTGGAGCAGGGGGGCGTGCTCTGTTTTACCCGACCTTACTGTATAATGTTCTTAGGAATAAGATTCAGGCAGAGTTTCGTTGGTGGGATTTGATTGACGAGGTACCAATATATTTTTCTCTTTGGGATATTGATTAATGAGCCTGTTTCTTTCTGTTCAAAATTGCAATTGAACCTGCCTTTCTTATCTGTCATTCCAGCTTGTGTGGTTTAATCACCACTGGTTCATCTTGTTATTGTTATTGAACTAACTTGAAGGTGTAAATTTGTATTACTTCAGTATCAGCTTGAGAAGTGCTAATATTATTATAATTATTGTATTGTTAGTGAGATAATGTGGCACTTAGTATAACCGTTTCTTGATGTATATATTAAATGTAAATTGTATTATTACACAATTCAATGATAAATATCAGACTGTAGGCCTGTTCTCAAATCTTTATTCACGAAATTCACAAGAAGTTTTATATGATATCTTAACCCTTAACTTTGTTAGAAAAATAAATTAAAGGGAAGTCACAAAACTTCTAACTGTCTTTTTTCCTGAGGAAGTCATACTACTACATAATGCAACCACTAGTGATTTAAATTAACATCTCTTCAGTTAAAGAAGCAATGTCAAGAAAGTCACATCTAGTCTTAGGTTGATCAGATATCCAGTTGGTAGGATTGAACACTTGTTGGATTGGATTTTAGGCAGAGCAAGATGTGTACCATCTGTGAAACCATTAGGTTCTGCTACTTAGAATTTGCATCTTCCAAGCTAAGTAATTATGTGTTTAGCTTCACATTGGAGTGAATTATGTTGGTAGGGTTTTAGATGGACATGGTGGATTGAAATGGGGCCATTAGGTCCATTGGCTTTGATACTATGATAATGAATTTGTGTCTACTTCACTTTGAGCTATATCAGGTATAAATAATGTATAATTATAATATGATAATGTTGAGCTTGAAATAAGAGAGCCTATTTGGAAAGTGGTATTTTGTTGCAATCTGTGTCACATTCACAATCTTATTCGAAAATTGTCAAAGCTAAAATTGAGATTGATTTTATTTTGTTTGTTATAAGATTGTTTTCACGATCACCATCCATTTTATTTCTAGATCACGATTCAGTCAGATTATAGTGTGATATTTTTCATTTGGTATGAAGGTCATGATCCAAATCGTTTTTATTAATGCTTTGTCATCTTGTTCAAACAACTTTTTAGGCAATGATTTTTGTTAAAGAAAAAATTATGATCCAAATTATTCTTTGGATTTCAATATTCAGATTTTTGACAAACATAAAAAATTGAGATTTTCCTGGATCACGATTCTGATTATAAAACGTTGTAACAAATAGTCCTAAGGAAATAAGATAAGGTTACTCGTGATAACCATGTATCCTTGTCACATCTGACTAGTAAAACTCATTGTGGTATCAACATGGATAACCATGTAACCCATGAACATTTTTCAGGTCAAGAGTGCTGTATCTTAATGCCTATATATGGTTCTCATCCAAGTACTGAGGTTTTATCAGACCTTGTTGACTGGGGTTATTAAATAACATTTTTTGGATTGGGGTTATGAAAAATGATTATTTGGGTTATAAGACTTAAAAGTATTAATATATAATGAAAAAGAATATTTTAAAAAAAGAAATAGAGGGCATTTTGGTTGATTTGAATGAGGAGATGGTCGGTTATTCGAGATGATTTAATTGATCCAATCCAAACAAGGCCAGAAGCGAGGAAACTTAACTGTGCTCGGTTTAGTTATAAGAAGTTCTTAAATAAATGTCTGAAGATACAAATAGGCATGGAATGACTGATATTGAATGCATTAGATGGAGCACTGTAATAGTGATATTTACTCTTTATATTGGCATGTTGATCTTCATGTCTAATATTTTCGTGCATTTTTTCAGTTTGTATTATTAGGTGCTGTGCCATTCCCAGCTGATGTCAAAAGGTTGAGAGAGCTTGGTGTTAGGGGTGTAATCACCTTAAACGAGCCATATGAAACTCTCGTTCCAACTTCACTATATCAAGTGAGTTATTTATTGTACTAAAATAACTCCACCTTGCCTGGTTGTATCCATATATATTTTTTTCATTGTTAGCATTTCTAGCTGATTTATTTCATTTATAGAGCTTGTTTGATGTAGTTTGTTTTCTTTTTCTTTAATAAGCCGTTTCTTGGAAAAAAAAATATAATTATTTATGGTTATTTGGATTAGATGACTTCGGATTGGGTTATTTGAATAATCTCAAATAACCCATCAACTTTTCATTCATCCCCTCATCAATCAAATTATCAACCAAAATACCATTGTAAGTCTTTTTACCCAAGTAACCCACTTTTTCATATCCCCAATCCGAACAAACTTATATATATCAAAACAGACTTTTCTTCTACGATAAATCGAGAAAATATGGTAGATAACAAAACACACTTTTCTTCTACGATAGTGAAATAACAAGCATGCCAACAACAGCTTACACTTTTTCAAAACAACTAAAGGAAGTAAATAAGCTACTCTAGAAGACTATCTTGCTTCAGGTCTTGTAGTGATTTTGTTGGCATCAATGTCCCATTCTTGATAAATGATCCAATTGTTGAAGGTATTGTGTATCCTTATCCAATTGTGAATAAGTGCAATTCCGGTTGTTCTGATGTTGTTGCAAATCTCATCCTAACTTTCTAATTCTGGAATAGTGTCATCCCTTTCTCCCCATATTTCATTAATTATAGCACAAAAAAATCAATTGAGAATATTGGCGTAGAAGTTACATGTCCTAGTCTTCTCGATCATGAATTCCCTAATTGCAAGCAACTATTGGGGAAGATTGAGACCATCATGCATTTGTCGAATCTGAGAAATAAGAGTGCAATTACCAAATATGTGCTCAAGAGATTCGATTTCTCTTGTGCAAATGGGGCAATCGTCTTCCATGATATTAAGAAACTTGGTCACCCTATCTTTTGTCATGAGTCTACTCTGAAATGCAAGTCAGAAATTGAACTAGTGTCTCGGGCTATGTTGCACGGATACGGGTATCGTATCCGATACGGATACGGCGATACGACAAATTTTGAAAATATAGGATACGATACGTTTAGGATACGGCAATTTATATATATAATATTTATATAAATTTAATATTGAAATATATAATATCTACCCCTACAAGTACAACTCAGCAAGTGTATCACAGCTGTGATACACTTGCTGAGTTGTACTTGTAGGGGTAGATATTATATATTATTATATATTTCAATATTAAATTTATATATATAAATTGCCGTATTCTAAACGTATCGTATCCTATATTTTAAAAATTTGCACGGATATGATACCCGTATCCGTGCAACATAGCTGCACGAGTTTATCTTTTGTATTTAATATTTATAATGTTATAAAAGATAAGGTAGGAGTATTTAGATTGATTTGAATGATTTTTTTGACAAAGTGTGGATGATGGAATAAGATAAAGAGGCCCTTCATCAAACAAAGTGTTGGTGTGTACGATGCTGGTATTTTATATAAATGATTTTTCACTATTTTTTCTGTTTCCTATAACTGTTTATAGATATTCACATGAGATATTTCTATGCAAACACTTTTTTTTAATCTGTTATGATGAGTAATACATGCAAAAATTTTGATGATTGATATTTATTATATTGGTATCAAACATCAGTCTACAGTTTCACTTTGGCTACGAAACATGTATGCTATGTGAATGTACATTAAAAAAATACAACACATTGATCAGTTAATTTTAAACAAATTTGTTAGCGGAAGTATAAATACTTGGAAGTCATCTGTGGCCTTGCAGTTAAGCTTGGATGCTGTGCAAAAATTTATATTATTTGTTGTGATTCTTTGGTCCTTGTTGATGTATATATGGAGATGCAATATGGCAGGTTCACCAAATTGCTCATTTGGTACTTCCAACACGAGATTATCTATTTGCTCCATCACAAGGTGACATCTGCAAAGCGGTAGACTTTATTCATGGTGAGTTTTAACTATTCTTCATAATTACTGCTACAAAATAAAATATAAAAAAAGTTGCACTATATATTCTTCAAATTCCAAGCACCATCAAAGGTTCCTACATGGTCTGAAATGGAAAATGCTAAAAGTAATATAAGAATGACTCAGGCATATCGGATTGCTGCACAAATGACTCATTATTACCTTCTCCACTCCTTTCCTATGATCGTGGAAACAAATATTTTTCTTCCTCAATATGTGGTAGGCTCGTTAGACAACTTTTGAAAATGACTCAAATTATTTATCGTCGTCGTTTTTAGGTGAATTCCTCTAATATCTTGATATGTATTTTAGAAATAAAAAATATTTTAGCCAAAATTGAGATTAATGAGCTGCAATAAAAGAGAGAAAGGCCCTTTTAAGAGGAAAGAATTGTGTATAGATGAATTTAGAACTTAACCGTGTCAGGAAAAAATTGAAGGTGAGAAGAAATATGAGCCAATTTTAAAAGTTTCGAAGCAAAATGAGTCTACAAATCTTTTGAGGAAGCAAAATAAGCTTTAATAAATCAACTTCCATGATTCTATCCTATTTTTCATCATTTGACTATGAAGCTGGTCTAGATTTCTTACTTTTCTATTCATATTCATTTTGCAGTATGATTTGCTAATGATATGCTACTGAATGAGCATATATAAAAATATACACATTTTTTAGTGCTATTTTTCCTCTGTTGACCAATTGGAACAGGTGTCGTGATAGTTGACTGTTTATCTTTTGGTTCTGCAATAACTTCAAATTTAGGCGACAATGTAGGAAAACTAGCTACTATATTCCCTTGGTGGTCGGCTGTCAAGTGATCTAGTACTTTTCATTTTATTTATTAATTGCTTTAAATTATTGGATTTGGATGACGATAATCTTTTATTCTTATTGGCCCTTATGACTGACAATGGGTTTTTCAAGAAAATGCATCATTTGGGCGAACTACCTATGTGCACTGCAAAGCTGGTCGTGGACGGAGCACCACTATTGTCATCTGTTATCTGGTGAGTAACAAATATCAAGGAATTTCCTCAATGAGTAAACCCATAAATTAGTCCTTAAAACAAATCATTCAAATCAAACTAAATACTCTTAAACTATTGTTTTTGGTGAATTCCCTTAAACTATGAAACTGTCCTGATTTCTTCGGGTCAAACTCTCAGCCAAGTAGAACCATTTTTTCCAATTCAGACACTTTCATTTTGTTCCAAGTCAACACATAGCCCTTGTTTAATCCAAATAATCCCTTATCTTATCATCCACGAAAACACCAAATTACCTTTATTTTTATAGAATTTTAAATATTAAATATGAAGGATGTTTTAGTCATAAACACAAATAATTCATTTTTCATCGAAAAATTTGGGTTCATATTGAACGCTTGTACGAGGCCAAGTGTTTGAACTGAAAAAATCCCTTTTCAAATGATCACTTAGAAAGGGTTCATACCGGAACGATTTGATAATTTCAGGGCGAATTTCAAAATTGATGGATACTTTAGAAAGGGCTTATTTATGCGTTTATTCGATTATTCTTCCATCTTTTCTTAGCTCTTTTCTATATTTGATGTTTCTGTACAGATTCGATACAAGTATATGGCTCCGCAGTCTGCCTACAATTATGTAAAGTCAATTCGGCCTAGGGTGCTATTGGCATCTGCCCAGTGGCAGGTATAATTAATTAGTTCATCGCTCATAGGGCTGGCTTGTTGCAAAAATTTGGCCTCATTTTGCTTAGTTTATTTTAATAACTCACAGGCCATCCAAGAATTCTACCATATGCATAATATCCACCATTTTGCCACTATCTCAAGGATGATCCTCCTATCCTCACTTGATATGGTTGCTTTCGATGATGGCTCGGTAGTGATAGTAAGTGAAACCGATTTATCAGGTTATGAATCATCACGTGAGTTGTTGAATGGTTGGGAGAGAAAGAGTTGGACAGACATAAGGTTGGTTTATGAGATTCAGTTAGCTGGAAAGGCGGCTCTGGAAAGACTGTCTTGCATGTGGTTCTTCCAAGGCGGTGGATCAAATCTTTTTAAGTGTTTGAGTGGAGAGGCCCGGATGGGGAAGAAAATTGATGAAAAAGCGGATGAAATGGGAATACTTAGTGTGGATATTCGGGTCTTTTGAGATCAGGGTTAATGAAAAATCCATGGGTTTCGTTCCAAATATGCTTGTTGTGTTGTACATAATCTAAACTAGCCTTCTTCCATAAGCATCTGTAATTATTAAGTTACCAATTTGTATGGATAGATACTTTTGTATCTAGAAAGTATATATTGTAAATGACATTTGCATCTTAACCATTTCTTATGAATATATGTGTGTGTATTGAGGATCCATGCTGGTTGATTTTTACTCTCTGCCCAGATTTATGAAATTCTTAAAAATTTTCCATTTAAGAAAATATGGTATAAAACTATGTTGCATGTAAAATGTATATAATGATTATAACTGTGATTGGTAAAAGATATGGCTTTTTGTTCATGAGACGGATTTTCGAAGCTGCACTGACTATATTAATTATTTAAGTTAAAGTGCAAGATTGCTATGAACGAGAGATGGCAAGGTGGGCATATGACGGGAGTTATAGGGAATTTGAGCAAATGATTCTAAAAATAGGGTGAATTGTTTTTGGTGAGGGTGAGTAAATTAAATAGCGTTGGTGACCCTTTTTTTTTTCTGACGAAAATGTCCTTATTGTGTCACGCATCCTCAGGTTGCGTGACGCAATTTTTTATTTTTTTATTTTTCAAAAAATTTTAATTATGAAATTTTTTGGACGAAAATGTCCCAGTTGCGTCACACAACCCCCGTTGCGTTACGCAATCGCGTCACGCAACTCCAGTTGTGTCACGCAACCGCGAGACAAAAAAAAAATTCGGTTGCGTCACACAACTGGAATTGCGTTACGCAAGGGTATAATTGTCATTAAAAAAAAAAGAGGGTCACCAGCGCTATTTAAATTATTCACTCTCACTTCCTTCAATTCACCCTATTTTTAGGGTCACATGCTCAAATTCCCCGGTATGATTGATAAGAGTGATGTGCTGGGTTATTTGGAGGAGTTCAAGATCTTTCTCTCTAATGTCAGTTCTTGATAGGAGGAACATGCTTGACAGTTAGGCTTCTGTATCGGGACTTTCCTTTACATTTATTTATTGGGAGCTAAGTATAGATGCAAGGCGTCCAGAGACATTATTATTGTCAAGATGGAAAGATAAAGGTTTAAATTTCACTAACTACAAAGTATTTATAATTTTTTTTAGGTTTAAAATTATTAAAAATAAATAAATTTTATATAAATAATAGTTTGATATTGGAAATATATATTGTATGAAAGTAAATTTAAAATTAAAAGAATATTTTAATAAATGATATTATGAATAAAAAAATGGTTTATAATATAATAATAATAATAATGTTTAATGAGTAGTTGATGGATTGCGAACTCCCCAGACGCGCTAATATCGGTCAAGATCAAAGATACAAATATGTCTCCATATAAAAGATTTTGGTTAACAATTTTGTGTAGTTTCACACTGTTAGTCCGGTTAGGATTTGAATCCTCAAATTTGACCTACTTAAAATGATTAGTAAAAAAAGCAAAAAAAAAATATACTAATTTATAGTGATTCACTCAAATGACTCAGCTATCACCAAATTTCAATACGAGGAAGAATGAATACAGAGGTTTTGTCTCACACTTTATCTCTCTAAAATTATGTCTTACCCTATAAAATAATTACAACATATTTATAGGATAAATTTGAAGGTAATTAAACCTAAATAATTTATAGTTAGACCAAATACAAACCCAATAAACTTTAATTAACTTTTGTAGAGCTTATTATAAGTATAGACTCAAGAACTCAACAATCTCCCACTTCGAGACTAACTTTATCATCTCTAGATCGGTAGCGACTCTCCATCCGATGTCTTAACGAATAAGACCAACTGAATTTGCACACAACTTCAATTTCTCATTTGTCATAACTTCTGTCAGTATTTCAGCTGGATTCTCACTCGCATGAATCTTTTCAAGAGCAAACACTACATCTTCTAAAGTTTATCAGATTAAATGATAACAAACCTTTATTTGTTTCATCCTGCAATGATAAACCACATTATTTTCCAAATGAATGACACTCTAATTGTCGCATCGCAACACACTACCCTCGTAGTCTTGACCCAACACTCGCAAAAAAAGTTGCAACCATATTATCTCCTTAGCAGTCTTTGTCAAAACAACATACTCTACCTCACAACTAGAAAGGGAAACAATCTTTTGCAATTTTGAAACCCAACTAATTACAGTACCTCCTAGAGTATAAACGTACTCTGTTGTGATTTTTTTACTATCAATATCACCACCATTGTCAACATCAACATATCTTTCCAAACCCATATTAGAATTTCGAAAATACAAAGAGAGACCCATACTACCTCTTAAGTATCGTAGTATTCACTTTGCTAATTCTCAATGTTGTCTACTCGGGTTGCTCATTAATCTCCTAACAACTCTCACTACATGTGCTATGTATGGTCGTGTGCAAACCATCACATACATAATACAACCAATATCAGAGGCATACAAAATGGTGACTATGTAATTTTATCATCATCTATTAAAGGCGACTGATCTTTAAATAGTCTAAAATGACTGGTTAAGGGGTAGTAACTGAGTTTGTAACCAAAACTTGTGCATGTCTAGAACCGAAAGAATAATTGGTTAAATAAAATTTTATACAACTAATTTTCAAAAGTCAAGACTTTATAAAGTAAATGCCGTTTTTAAAATGGGTACGAAGGATGAAGCGCGAAAGCCTTTTTCGAATATCACCAAACTTCGAACTAAAATGAAACTCTATGAAAATATGTTTGTACACGTACATCTTTTATTGATTTAAAAAAATAAAATAGCGACTCAGTTTCAAATAAATAATCTTTTAAATTAATTTAACACAAATTTTCAAAAACAATAAAAAAATAATTTGATTATAACAAATATGAAGATTATTTAAACTTCAACCCAAAGATGTCAGAAATTATTTAAAATCATTTAAAATAATGTTTTATTTTAAAAAATAAACTTGACACGCAAACTGAGGTTGAAATTCTAGAACCTCAAGCTTTTTCGGGACCAAGGATTTTCCGGGGGTTACAACATGATTTTTACAAAGTAAATCATAATGTTTCAAGCATCTTTGACCGAAGCAACTTAAACATTTATTTCCGGTTGCACATTTGAATCTCAAAATATCGGCGCATTTGCCACTTTAGTTATTTGATTACAAAAATATAAATTAAATCTTTTATGATGGAATTGAACAATATATATCAAATTAATATAATGTATTAGACATAAATTAATTAATTTATATATATGATATTATTGTTTTCTTAATTTTAGCTACACAGATCTTAATGATCTATTTATTCATAAAAGATTTGACTAATATGAATTTTTTTTATACTTCTCATTCTTTATCTTAATTACCTTAGTATGATAATGATAGGATCGGCGTAATCGATAGAGACGGGGTCTGGCTATTGATGACGGCTTCGGATAAACGAGTTGATAAAAATCCTGTTAGGATTAATATCGCTTTTTATTCTACACAAACCTTGCAAACTCTTGAACGATTCAAGTACAGAAACGTTTGCTCAGGTTTGAAGCTAAAGACCAAAGAATGAGAAGATGAAAGAATGTAAATGACACAACATTTTGTTTATGGATGTTCGGAGCAAACTCTCCTACGTCACCCTTCTTCCTACCACCGGAAGGATTCACTATACTTTTCTTAGAATCTAATACAGTTGCACGGCTAGCTCACTATTGAACAGAACAGACTCTGTTCAACTTATAGTATATTGAAGAATATCACTCAGCTATACAATACTTTGATTCTATCTCTCTCTTGATGTACACACAGTAAGAAAGAAAGCAGTTCGTTCGTGTATTTTTTCAGTGTTCAGCAATTGTATCCTGCGATCGATCGTTCTTCCGTTGTCCTTGAAGATCTTTAAATAGAGAGCAGGTACCAACGGATGAATCTTCTATAATGACACGTGGAAAACTTCCATTGGACCACCTCCATAGTACACAGGTACAACAGACTCTGAGCACCAGAATCGTGGCCATACCAATCTGGTAGTGCGCCAAATAATTTTTTAGGATTTCCTGCAAAAACAAGTAGTGGGAAGAATATTTGCTTACGTGACATTAGTTAATTGGTTGCAACTGGTTGTCGTACTGCTCTGCAAGAAAAATGTGGAGCAGGAGTAGCATACAGCTAGTTGATCGTGGGTAGACGGATGCTAGCTTCAAGCAACTGCTTAAGCATGGCATTAGACGTTTTTCAATTAGAAGCCTCGTCTAATTGCATGATTCATTAGACCACCTGGTCTAATGGGATTAGATGACACGTCTAATTACGTTTCCCTTCAGACTAATCTGAATGAGTTAGACTGTATATCTAACTCTCGTCTGTTAGATTGCACGTCTAACTACGTTTGTTAGACTGCACGTCTAACCACGTTTTCCTTCAGACTAATCTGAAGGAGTTAGACTGCACGTCTAACTCTCGTCTATTAGACTGTACGTCTAACTATATCTGTTAAACTGCACGTCTAACTACGTATCTGTTAGACTACACGTCTAACTACTTATCTGTTAGACTGCACGTCTAACTTCGTCTATTCTGCACGTCTAACTACGTATCTGTTAGACTATACGTCTAACTACGTATCTGTTAGACTGCACGTCTAACTACATATCTGTTAGACTACACGTCTAACTACGTATCTGTTAGACTGCACGTCTAACTACGTCTGTTAGACTGCACGTCTAACTACGTATCTATTAGATTGCACGTCTAACTACGTATCTGTTAGACTGCACGTCTAACTATGTCTGTTAGACTGCACGTCTAACTCAATGCGTCTAATAGCCAATAAGTCTAATGAACCTCATTCAGACTTAGTCTAATATAACATATTTTCGATACACCTGCACCAAAAACAATTAGACGACTTAGATTAAGTTTTATACCAACTTATCATCAAAATTACACTAGTCAGAATACTTTGACCCTTAGTCAAAATAATTTGACCCAACAGATAAATACAACTATATTCACATATATAGTCAATATCTTAGAAACATAATCGAATGAATAATATGTCATATATTATAAAATATATATATATATATATATAATTTCATATATAATTAAAAATACCTTTATAAAATACATAATAATTAATTATAATATTAATTATTACAATTAATTAGAATATTGATAATTTATATTTAATCAAATATAAAACTAAATAATTATTATAAATAATTATTCAAGTCATCAATTATCCGTTTTTCAATTAATTAGATGACTTTTTAAGTTTTATAAAAAAATCCGAGTCAATTAAAATACACATACTTTTGTGATAAATTTCAAAATTATCTATTAAAACAAAATAGATATATAACAAATCTTTATTCATATATATATATATGTATACAAATTGCTAGATAATTATACTTATTATGAATGAAAATGAACATCATATAATTAACTAATATGCACGATATATATAAATAATCATTTAAAAACATAATCAAATAAAATATAACTATAAATGTATTTCATGTCTTAATCGAAGCATTTACATTTTCATGTTTTGAACAATAATCGACTTGAAACGACTATGTATGCTCAAAATAAATCTATGTAGATTGTTTCCACCGAAACAATTCTTACGAAGTCAATTTTGACTAACATAGTAGTATCTATTTAAATGAATGAATAGAATAAGTTCTAACGTAACCATTTTTTTGATAATCTCTTTATACATATGACCTTCATTCCCTATCATCTAATAATTAATCACATAATTTTTATAGAAAAAATTAAAATGCTTCAAATATTAATGAAAGCATCATTTTGAAAAATTAAATTTCTACATAATAAATCGTTAGCATCCCCAATTCATTTCATAATTTCTATATAAGAAATTATAATGATTTCAACATGATTAATGTCATTTTGAAAAATAAATATTTCTAAATAAAAATTATGACTACCCCATTCATCTCCAATATCAATGACTAAAGTCATTTTAAGGAGTTTGATTCTATAAAGAAATCATTGACTACCCAATTCATCTAATAATTTTTTCACAAAAAAATAGAATGGTTCCAATATGAATGACTAAAGTCATTTTATCACATCAGATTTCTACAAAAGAACTCATTGGCTAAATAGGATTCAAACAGGGGATCTGCCTTGAACCATGCACCATTGCATCTGAACTTCGAACCAATGCGTCAACATTCTCTTTCATTGTTGTATCGTTGTTTATGACATTCTGTCTTCTTTCGAATAAAACTTATTCTTCATATTTTCTTCTATAACTCAACTCTTTTTCCTAAAACATAAGAAATAAGGACTTTCGGCGGCACAAACTATTAAATAGCGAAGCACTCAAAACTGTTTTAAGATTATTAGATATATTGTCTTTAAGTTACAAAATATATATATATACATATGATGTTACAAATAAAATAATTAAATACAATATATATGAAAAACAATATCACCCAATAAGTGGTTGATTCGAGGCATATGCTTAACATATTTCACTTAAAACAGTTTCATCATCTCCTGTTTGTGCTGAAGATTATCGTAGATGACTGTCTCTTAGGATGTAATGAATCTATTATGATTCTGCAATGGAACCACTACACATCTAACTTGACCACCTTACCTTGATTTCCTTTTCATTACCCTTTACATTTTTTCTTCATTAGAAAAGACACGTTATATAATTTTTAAAATTGCTAATAAATTTATACAATAATCTCATTAATGTTACAATCACAATTAACAAAATTAAATATATTTAATTTGATAATGTTTCTTCAAGCCATTAAATATTAATTACATAAATAAAAATTTAAATTAATTAATTTAAATTATAAATTTGCATCAAATTTATCTCTTTTGAATTTTGTTTCAATTTTATTTGATTTTATATACTCAAATTATCATTTCCATATTCATTAAAATTTTTTATGATTTAGTTTAGAATTTCAATAAACATTTACTTCATTTTTTTAAAACAAACCCAACCCATCACAAAAGATGATAACTCAAAATAAAACATAAATAACTGGTATCAACAAATTAAAAGATTATCAATATCAATCATTAAAACATGATTTCTTGAGAATGGTCTTCTATTATTGAATATATTTACAATGTAAGACAGACCAACAAAGATTTATAGGGTAGAAAACAAATATCTTATTTAAAATTTCATAGGAAACAAAGATGAGAAGAAAATAATAGGTAGGAGTTAAATAACGACAATAAAAACAAATATTCCAGAAATAAAAGATTTTAAATTTAAAAGGAACATAAAATACTTTATGCATTAAAATTATAATACATCAATCTAATTTCCTAAAAAAAATACCAATTGTTCTTAGAACTATAACTCAATTAAACATGATTTAGTTCACCAATTATTCAATTCCAAAACTAAGCTCAAATATTATATCAAGCATTTAACATACATTTAAATCAATAAGCAGATTAAATAACACGTTTAAACTCAAAATCAACCCATTTAATTTTGTTTCATCAAGATGTTATACATTATAAATCATTTCAAAACAATTAAGTTACATTGATCAATCCATATACTAAGAAACTAGTTCCTGAAGTTTCTTCTAATAAGATCTTAATTCACAAGAAGAAAATCTTGTATTGGAGACAAAACAATAAGTTAATATTCACTTCTTTTGTTAAATTTATCTTAATGTCTTAATTATTATTTCAATATGTGAGCATTTATAACCAATCATCATCTAACATTTTGATAGTTGTATCCTACTCATATTATATTTATCATTGACCATATTACATAGTTAATGTGAAGTTGGATAGTTATAATTCTTGAGATACATTAAGAAATAACTTGAACAAAGTAATCAAGAATATTAAGAGAGATAAATAATCTAAAGCTGTAGACATTTCAAGGTTTGTTGAATAATACATTATTACACAAAGACCATATGTTAGAGAGCAAGCTTGATTAATATTTTACTATGTTTGGAAATAATATAAAGTAAATTAAAAATAAATGTTTTTTATGACCAAAAACCTAACCTGTAAAATTATTTTAGAATTAGTTTTCAAGATATGTCATCAAACACAAGTTCAAATAGGATTTAGAACAAAAGAAAAATTGAGATTTTGTTATTACTAACTCGCTAGGACTATTGTCATCCAATATTTGCAAGAGTTTTTAGAAACATGATCAAAGTGTTTACACTACTCTTTTAATAAGAATTTTTAGACACATGATAGTTTTAATTATAACTAGAATTAATTAATTGATTTTGACTAATTTAATTAATTTGTACAAATAATTAATAAAATTCAAACTTCTCAACATAATATCATAAAATATTAAATTTTTTTAATAAAGAATTAATTCTTGTTAATTTATATAAAGAGTTACTGAGTAATAATAAGTAATTTTCAGATAAAACAGATAGACTCTAAAAAATGAAATTTTTAATGTTAAATAGGATAAATTATAAAGAACAAAATTTTAATGGAAATAATCCAAAACTCACATTTGTTTTTGAGTTATTTAAAAGACGAACTCATTTTAATTTTATAACAATGAGCGATAAAGAGAAAAAAAATGAGCAATAATAATCCAGCAAGGTCGGAAGAATCTCGACCCAAAATATTGAGTGACAATGAAATTTGTTTTTACTCAAGAGTTGGTAAGTAACATCGAAAAAATTAATGTCAAACAATAACTTATTTTGACTATCTATATATTGTTAAAATATTGATATATATATATAAAAATAATAATGAAAGAATAATGTAAGAGACATCCAAATAAATTATTAATTAAAAAAAAACTATTTATTTAATAAATATAACTCAATTCATTAGGGAGCTTAAGTGGGGTGGATGCCTAAAAAAACTAAAATCAAGAATTAGATTCCACTCATAACACGTAGATCAGTAAATAAAGAGTGATATAAAATTTCTAAATTAAAAAAAAAACTCCAAATCTTACATCATTTCCTTTATTGTAAAAAAAACTTAGAAAATGGAGAATATAAGCGATAGACGATTCTGTCTCGTCGAATTAAACTCAATACCAACTCAAATTTGAGTGCTCTAAAAATTACACAAAAATGAAAAATAAAAATTAATTATTTAAAATTTTAATTATTTGATTTATTATAATGTCTTTTAAATTTAAAATATAAATTTTATAAAAATAGAGTGTATATATTTTATTTGATAAATTAATCATTAAATCATTAAAAAATATATAGTAAATGAGTTTTTAATTAAAAATAAATTTAATAAAACTCGATCATCAAACGAGTTCTAAAATAAATAAATAAATAAGCATTTTTTAAATATAATTTTAATCTTTAAAATATAACCATATAAAATAAAATTAATTTAAAAATTCAATAATAAATATTTGAAGTTAAAAACTTTAATATTATTTTAATTAATATTATATATTATAATTTTAAAATAAAAAATAATATAATTATAAATTAGATTGCATGTTATTACTGGAAATATTCCAAATATTATCATTTCAATTTATTAAATCCTAACTTTATACATATACATATAATTTTATTATAATATATATATACATGTATTCACATCATCTCAATTAAATTTTTAATAATTATTTCGTATATATCTCTTTTTAATAGAAATAATAATAATTATTTTTTTTTGTCAAATAAAATATTAATTTAGAAAAACTTTTTGAAATATTATTTAATAATAACTGAAAAGTATTAAGTATTATTTAAATATGTAATTTTAATCATTTAAAATAAAATATTAAAATTAATATAATAAATGGTCATCTGATGCTTTTATCAAATGGAAAAATATTATTTTAATATATTATTTTTGTTTTTTTTTAATTTATAATATTTTAAATGAAATAATATTTAAAGACATTTTAAACATATTTTTATTAAGAATTGAAAATTATTTTTGAGTTTTGCACAATCTAAGTAGTAAAAGTTGAATACGGTGATTAAAAAATATGTAATTTAAAAAAATATTTTAAAATTTTTGAAAAAAGATAATTATTTTAATTTATTTTTAAAAAAATCTGTATAACAACATAATTTTTGTGTACGTCAATCAATTTTAACGTATTTATATTTTATATTGAGTATTTTTTCAAGATATATTTTATAAAATGTCAATACGGTTTGAATGTTTTAAAAGACATGTAATATATAGAAATAATTAGAAAAATAAAAAAAAATCAAAATTTCATTTTGTTTTACAAATGTGATAAATTAATTAAGAAAAGTAAACTAATAAATTAAAGTAGACTTCATTTAAAAAAAATGTTTATTTCAAGTTCCATATAGAATAGTTTAAAATTTGAACAGATTTAATATAAACTATCCAAGTTTGAGCCTTAGACTTAAATAACAATTGATCCTATAATAATAATAATAATAATAATAATAATAATAATAATAATAATAATAATAATAATAATAATAATAATAATGCTTAATTTGAATTTACTTAATTTATCGGGTCAAGAACAATGATTACCTATATGAGGGTAAATTGATACTTGGATATAATTGTGGGTTGACCTACCCATAAATTATCTTAATCGATTTTTGAATTAATTAAAATTTAATTTTTTTAAATAAAACTAAAATGGTAAAATAAATCAACTAGATTTATTAATTATTTTATATTAACGTGGTTTTATTTGTTTTTCTAGAAATTAAAAAAATAAATGTGGCATTGATAGCACGAAATGCACAAACGCGACAGGGACGACACGTTTAGCATGGACATCATGAATAACACGAAGAATGTAGATGAGTGAAATTTGGACGATATAAATTGTTTTGTTTTTTTTGAAAGCTAACAAAAATCATAATGGTCTTAAGGGCCCTTAAAAGTGACCACGACATAGATGACACATATGACACAAATTTAGAATGGGCCTTTAAAGCCTCTACTTGTAGATATAGGGATTTTTAGGTCAAGATAGAGCAAAAAAAAAAAAGTAAGAAGGAGACTTAACAAACAAGCAAGAGAAGAAGAATGTTCCATTCATGTTCATTCGAAGGTATTTTGTTTTGAGTGTTTGTGAGTAGAGTGAACTAGGCTGTGTTCTGAAGATATTAGGAGTTGCCTTTAAGTATCCTAGAGTGTTTTTTCATCGACCAATTCTACCTTAATTCGAATTATTCATAAATATTAGTTTGCAACTTTTTGAGTTTTATGTTTCTCTTATTATGTATTCTTCTTCTATTTGATTATCTAATTCTATTCACTATAATTGACAAACCCCTAAATTCAATTTTAAATCATTAAAATCATAGGTTGTTGTTCTTGAGATCTTTCAGATCAACAACCATAGTATGATCACAACATGATGTAGAATGGATTAAAATCATTTGTAAAAAGTTTGATAATCTTTGATATATGTTATTTCAAAATTTCAGAAACTTGTCCTGTTCAGTTTTTTGTTTGTATTTAGTTTAGGAATAAATTAGATTGTCAATTGTTTCTACATGTCAATTTTGTAGTTTATGTGGATCCTTGGGCAGAAAATCTAAGATAAACATTTGATGATAAGTTGTGACAAATGTTGACAAGTGAATAAACTCCTATGATGAATCATATTTATTTAATTGTGACTTATAATTGTTACTTATGACAAGTTTGGATGGTTGATCACTTTGCAGTTTATATTCTTAACTACTACCATACTTTTTGGTTACATTACATACATGCATTAGCTATTAGTATTTAGTTCCATAGGCGTTTTTTAATTCTCGAAACACCTAAATATATCGAGGAGGTCTAATTTCATATATGGGCTTATCTACAACAATATTATATTATCATGCAAGCGGTGAAGTATCTGACAACTCTGGTATAGTTAATAGTAGTGTTGTAGGTTTAAATTCTGATATGCTCTCAAACTCCACCTTCTTATTAAATTTTTGCTGAATTTTTTTCGAAAAGATATAGAGGATGTATTATTTAACATAGGTGTTTCAACGAAAGTAACATCTCGACTAATAATTACATTTCTAGTTTCTGGACACCATAGCTTGTACCCCTTTACACCAAATTTATAACCGATGAAAATACACTACACAAATCGAGCTTCCAATTTTTCTTCATCAACATGAGCATACGCCGAATAAATAAAAACTTTCAAATCAGAATAACTAGAAGGAATACCATACTTCTTGTAGAGTCTGTTTATTAATTTTTTTTGACGGAGAACGGTTGACGAGGAATAATGCTAAAGTTGAAGCTTCAGCCCAAAAAGACTTTGATAAATCGACATTAAGGAGCATACAACGCACCTTCTTCATCAAAGTTCTATTCATTCTCTCTGCCACACCATTCTGTTGTGGATTCTTAGACATTGTGTGGTGCCTTACGATTCCTTCAGTTCTGCATAAAGAATTAAAATTTTCAGAACAGAACTCCAAACCATTATTAGTACGCAAATGTTTTATTGGTTTTCCTGTCTATTTCTCAATCATAGTCTTCCACTCCTTAAACTTAGTGAACACATCACTCTTTTGCTTAAAGAAGAAAGCCCAAACTTTTCTTGATAAAACGTCGATAATCGTCAGCATATAATAATCACCTCCAATAGAATGCACCTAGACGGTCCCCATAGATCAGAGTGAATATAATCAAGTGCTCCTTCAATATTGTGGATACCTTTAGAGAATCTGACTCTTTTCTGTTTGCCAAGAACATAATGCTCACAAAACTTTGATTTGGTAATATTTGGTCCATCAAGAAGTCCTTGTTTGCTTAATTCAGTCATTCCATTTTCACTCATATGACCAAGTCGCATATGCCACAATTTTGTGACATCATCAGATAACGAGGAGGTAGCAACATCAAAATCGCCTACAACTGTGGAGTTTTTAAGAACATATAACATGTCAAGTTTTCTTTCATCTTTCATCACGACATGAACATCTCTACTAACCTTCATAACTCCACCTTCAATAGTGTACTTGTAACATTTTAAATTGAGGGTACTAAGAGAAGTAAGTTTTTTCTAAAAATCAGGAACATGTCTCACATCATCAAGTGTTTGAACAACTCCATCAAACATCTTGATTTTTATTGTTCCTATACCCACAACATTGCATGATGAATTGTCTCCCATTATTACAACACTTTTGGAAACTGTATCATATATTGAAAACCAGTCCCGATTGGGACACATGATACGCACAGCCAGAATCGAGTATCCAACCATCTTGCGACCTTGCATCGCAAATAGAATCTATGAGGAGTTCACTGTCTTTGGCGTCAGCAATACTGGTTTCATCGCAAGTTTCCGTCTGCTTGTTAGTTAGAATATAATCATCTTTCATAACTTTATTTTTTATAGCTTCCAACACTTAGATTTTTATGTGGCCTCCTTTCTTGTAGTAATTGGAAGTCTACCAATGTTTTCTTGAATTTGATCCATTTGCTTGATAACATTTTGAACCATTTTCTTGGGTTCTTCCTCGAGCAGTAAGACCCTTTGCTGGACAATTAGAATGACTAATAAGATATTTCATTTTCTCATTAGATAATAATGCATCATAAATATCTATAGTAGTGACAACATCATAACTGAATAGAATAGTATCTCAAAACGTGATATAAGATGGGGCAACGAACACAAAAGATTTAGGCTAAATCTTCATTGTCACACTTGACTTCCAAGGTTTCCAAATCAGAAATTGTTTCTTTAAATGCCGATATATGCTCTTGTAGAGGCGTACCGTACCTTTTGACATACAATGAAAATATAATCGCGGCTTCAGATGCCGTTTACTAGTAAGATTTGTTTTCATACATAGTTGTTCCAACTTCAACCATAACTCAGCAGTACTAGTCTCCTTCAAAACATCTTGTAGAATATTGTTCGATAAATTTAGATGTATATGAGACAATGCCTTACGATCCCTTATCTTTTTCTCTTCTACTGTCATGAATTGTGCATCTTATCAAACCCTAGTAGAGTTTTGTCTAAATCCATATGAGTGAGAGAACCTCAAAGCTCCAATAAAAATCTAGTGTTCGTACTTCATACTTGACAACTCCAAAAATAGTTATAGTCCTAGAATAAAAAAAGCTCAAAGCTCTAATACCAATTGTTGAAAAAACATGATATGAATCTGAGACTAATTGAGATAAAGAAGAGATAAAGTATCAACCAAGAAAGCATGATAAATAACATAAGATTTACGTGGAAATCCATGACGGGAAAAATCAAAGACTGAGGAGGAAAAATTCACTATGGGTAAAGTGAAAGATTACAACTTAAAGAGAGAAGAATAATTATGACAAATATTCTGTGTGTGAATGTTGTGTATACAACTCTAACTAAGACCATATATTTATAGGTAACATAATTAGTCCTAGTGGGCCCAATATCAAACAGTTAGGATTTTATATTTTATTACATTATATAATATTGTATTATATTATTATATCGTTAGCCTAGGTTTAGGCCCCGATCAAAACTAATTTGGGTCACCATAATCTAACACCCGCAAACACACTTAATCATTTAACTAGGCGCATAACTTGGTACCTGACGTGCTCGAACCCAGGGCCTCATAAGAAGGCTTGAGATATCCACATCTTGTTGCCGCTAGACGCCCAGTGATAAGTGTCGACTTAAGAGACCAAAAAGTCACGGATTCGATTCAATCTGAAAACGTTTTGAGTTTAAGTGGAGGACCATGACTGTGGGATAATAATGCTAGTTCTTCTTTAATTCAAAAAAAAAGTTTTAACTAAAGCTAAGAATAAATTATGAGCTTGCTTCTAGGCTTATAATGATATGATAATAGGAAAATATTTGAGATGAAACAAATATAAATGCACCTAGGGAATATTTGAATAATTTGAAAACCAAAAACGAATTTCAAAACTAAAAATTATTTTCTTATTAAACAATTATTTTATTTTATTAATATAAAACAATCAACTTTTTGAATATCTATATATATATATATAATGATGCTTAATTTTTAAAGTGTCCGGATTGCCGGGTCGAGAGTTGTTGTTAATTTGGATATATATGTGAGAGTAAATGGATACTTAGTTCGGACTATGGGTTGACCCGCCCATAAACTTAAAACGGTTACAAATAAAATAAAAAATGTTTTATGTATGTTTCGAACTTGCAACATAACAAAACAAGTACAACCCTTTAATCAACTAGGTTAATAACACTTTATTTTTTAAATTCAACACAAATTAGATAAATGTGGGACATTTTAACAATATAAGTTCAAAATTTTAACTAAATAATATATATATATATATATATATATATATATATATATATAAAGATGCTAACTTTTAAAGTGTTCGTATTGCCGGGTCGAGTGTTGTGGTTATATATATATATATATATATATGAGAGTAAATGGTTAAAAATAAAATTAAAAATTCTATATGTATGTTTCGAACTTACAACCTAACAAAACAAGTATAACACTTAAGAAACTATGCTAATAACACTTTATATTTTAAATTCAACTCCAAATTAGATGAATGCGAGATATTTTAACAGTATAAGTTCAACTTTTTAACTAACTAACTAACTAATCTATTTATATATAATGATGCTTAATTTTTAAAGTGTTCGGATTGCCAAGTCGAAAACTATGGTTAATTTATATATATATATATATATATATATATATATATATATATATATATATATATATATGAGTAAATGGATACTTGGGTTGGATTGTGGGTTGACCCGCCCATAAACTTAAAACGATTAAAAATAAAATTAAAAATATTATATGTATGTTTCGAACTTGCAACCTAACAAAACAAGTACAACCCTTTAACCAAGTGTAATTGTGATGTGGTTTGCCGATGAATAATAAGCCGATATCAATTGAAAGTGATTAAAAAATATGAGTCAAACATTTGATTGACCAAAGTGTGAGGTCACAATATTAAATACTAAAAAATATGAATCAAATATTTTATTCACCAAATTGAAAGTGTTAGGTCACGAGATGAGAGATTCATTCGGAAAAAATATGTGATGAGATATGTGAGAAAATAATTAGTTGTTTTACCGAAATGAATAAAATGTTAAACGAGAGCGTTCTATTTTTTATTTTAATATATTATTCGTGATTTATTAAGTATTTTAAACATTGAATACATATTATTATTATTATTTTTTATTAAATTTATTTTATTTATATTTGTATCCGTTTGAATCACACCGGAATCTTTTTAGTTAAAACTAAAGTTACGAATGTAAAAAAAAATAAGAAAATAATAAAAAGGAAGCAATTCCTAAGGAGAATACTATTTTTTATTTTATTTAAAAATGTATTTAAAAATGTTATTTTTTAGAAAGGTTCTTTTGTAGACCTTTCCAAGAAAGAAAAGTTTATTGGAGCTAGTCGGAAAACCATAACTCTTCTTTGTAAAATTGTAATTAGCGCATTTTTGACCAATTTGGTTTGGCTTCATGTTAAAAGCTCCTCACATCTCGTAGAAGTCGAAATATACAAATAAAGGCAGCCTAAATCTATTCCTAAAGTAGTTATGATAAAACAAATGAAACTAAGCTAATTTTATCAACATTCAAAGAACATGCATATATTGACCAAATAAATGTTTAAATATCGTTTCGAACATATTTAATAACATGCATGTAATCGAATCATCAAAAGAGACCAAACTCAAATTCTTGAAAAATAAATTTTATTCCCAATTCGAATTACATCAATATATATGATGTTTACAATTGATCAGTAGATTTCTTAGAAGATCTTTAAAGCTTTTTTAGATGCCTACTAAAGTCTTAACTAACTCGCTTTGAAAATCACAAACTCCGAAAAAACTTCAAAACGCTCTATTGACGGATCGAATAGAAGTTATTTTCGTAGTTCGATAATATGTATTAAAATAATCAAGATCAAGTTTTACAACACGTAGTGCTTTATAACAATTATTCATTTCTTGATTAATGAATATATGTTAGATATATTAATTACAAATATAACTTAATCATAAAAAAAGGTGATTAATTTCTTTATTAATTGAAAAGCAATTGAAAAATAAATATAGGATATAATTTTATTCATGTAATCAATTAATGCAATGCATAATGTAATAGATTACAATTGACTAACAAGCGCCGATCGTTAGACAAGCACTATGATTATCAAAACATCTACGATTCAATGGATTACCGGGCCTTCTACAACAACTACATCCAAATTCATAATAACGATTATAAGGTTCAGGACATGGGTCATAATCCACGCAAAAATCAATTTGATTTGTTGAGTCCATCTTATCATCTGCAATTTATTATATAAAATCATAATTAAAGATAATAAATACAAATATATATTATTTAAAAATATTAAAATAATAATAATATTGTACCTTTTATTTCTTCTGTAATATTATTAACCTCATTAGCTTGAACAACATTTTTTATTGTGATCACTACAGTCATAATAAAAATATTTAATCTTTAATCAAATATAAAATTTTAAACATTTATATATTTATGATTTATGTACATACCAGAAAAAAGAAAGAGGACAAAGAATGCCGCAAATCTTTTCTGCATATTGAATAAATATTTTTTTCTTTTTTGAGGGAAGATAGTTTATATCAAATATGACCCTATATTAAGCTTTTTATAGTTTCACTTATCTTATGTATGTAATAATTTAAAATATTTTCTCATTAATTTATATATCTAAAAAAACAACTTTTTTGAAAAGTATACATTTTGACCTAATGATAATCACTTTTGATTGTCAAAGTGAAAAGTTTATGTAATTTCATTTGTGTTTGGTATGAAAGTGTAATGAAAAGGATATAAAAAGTATATATATATATATATATATATATATATATATATATATATATATATATATATATATATATATATATATATATATATATATACTTTTTATATCCTTTTCATTACACTTTCATACCAAGCACAAATAAAATTACATACACTTTTCACTTTGACAATCAAAAGTGATTATTATTAGGTCAAAATATGAATAAAAAGGTCAATGTATATTTTGACATAATGATAATCACTTTTGATTGTTAAAGTGAAAAGTTTATGTAACTTTATTTGTGTTTGGTATGAAAAGGATATAAAAAGTATATATATATATATATATATATATATATATATATATATATATATATATATATATATATATATATATATATATATATATAAATATCATTTGGATATTGGAATTATTTTAAAATAATATTTTCAGTTAACTATGTAATAATCATCTCCGTCATTACTGCTTTAACCAATCTAATCTACATATGTCAAGGGCTACTTAACCCATCCAATAGCATCTAGGTGGAAAATGACTGTACCACAAAATATAAAAATATCAATATTTTTTATATATAAAAGAAAAAAAGAAAGTAATATTATATCGAAATTATTAATAACATAAATGTACAATATTTTCAAAATTTCCGTAATAACGAAATAACATTTATTTAAAAAAAATATAAATATATAATATTTATTAAAAAAATAAAATATGATTAATATAATTATAAATATTTATACTTAATTTCTATTTAAGCAAAATTAAACGGTCATTACTAAATTAATGAATTTTCATAAATTTATTTTTTTCGACAATATTTGAGACTCAAATTTTAACGTATTTATTTTGTCTCTAAACTTAATATATATATTTTTTATAAATAAATTTGATTTTAATTCAGTTATAGATAAATAAATTTTAAAAATTATATCAAAATATAATTATACGACAATATTAAAAAAAATCTTATTATAGAAAAATATAATAAACTTCGACTAATCAAGAAAATTGAAAAGAGTTTTTTTTTTATTAATTATGTATAAATTAATTAATACTATTTTAATTTAATATGTATATTATAATATATAAAAACATTTCAGAAGATAATTTTATTAAAATTTATTTAGAATCCTTCTCTCAACCCCTCCTTAATCTAATTGAAGACTATATTTATGTTTTTTTAATTTAATTTTAATTTTTTAAACTAAATTTTATTTATAATATTTTATAATCTCTAAATATGTTGAATTCTTAAAAAAAATAAAATTTATTTTATAATAAATATTTTAATTTTTAATTTTGTCTAACGTATATAATAACAATACTAAATTGATTTTGTGTAAGTTAAATATTTTTTAGGTATCAACGGTATAATACTGATACAGTACTGAAATTATGATATATTAAAATCAAGGTATATATCAAAATTAAGGTACGATAAATAGATTTTCCTATATCAAAATTTTCGATTATATATAAAATGAAATAAAAAAATTAAAATATACAAAACAAACCGACTCACCCAACCCTGCGTAGGAAAAACAATTATTTTGAAAATTGTTTTAGTCATCAACCCGACTTTTTGGACGTACTTCGGTCTGACCGGTTTGAATTTTTTCTTTTTAAATTTTTAAAAAAAAAAATATAAGTACATTGTATATATAATCAGTTAGATATATAAAAAATAATCAAATAAATTCTAATTAAACTCAATAATTTATTAAATTAATATTATACCAAATATTCATAATTCCATACCATCAAAATAAAAATATCCAGAATTCCCTACAATAAAAATAGAAATCACATCAAATATCTATAATTCCATACAATCAAAACAACGATAATACTAAATATCCATAATTCTCTACAATCAAAAGTTCAAAACAACAATCACACCAAATATACTTATAATAAGTCAACAACAAAAACAACATTGTCAACATCAAATGTTTAATCCAAATATAAAAGATACCAACCACGATATTGAACATTCAAATCATATGGTTCTTCTCGTAGAAATAGTTGTGTTAGCCAATCTTCACTCTCCCAATCTGTTCCAGCAACAAGAATTGTCGAAATATCATCTTTATATAATATTTAACAATATTAGTAAGTTAATAGTTTTACATTGAAGAATATCTCAATATCATAAATTCACAATATGAGAAATATTACAAACCTATAATGAGAAACAAACCTACTCCTACATTTTCATCTTGTTTTTCAGCACAAACGGGTGCTTCCTCTAACATTGTTTCTAATTCATTTATACCAATATATGCTTCTAGTTCTCGCTCAATGATCTAAAATTCCGGCTTATCAAATGATTCATAATTAATAGTATCATATGATTGTCTTGTACGTTTGCACCTACAATTTAAAACATTTTTTAGTAATAACATAAGATATTCATTAAGTCATTAATTTTTTTACAATAAATTCATACATATTCTACAAACGTAAGTTATAATGAATATATACCAAGTCATTAAGTCTTTCATGCTCTAGTCTGTTTCTCTGTATTGAATGAACCCAATTAAATGTGCTCCATTTAGGTTCACAACTTGAGGAAGATGTTGTTTGACTGAGAAATCTAATTGCGAACATTTGAAAAGTTGGGGTACTTCCTCCAAATGACTTCCACCATGCATCTGTTAAAATTGATATTCAATTATCCATAATAGATAAAAATAAAAGATAAAATGATTTCTATATATACCAAAGTTATGAATTATATACAAAATTTGTAAGAACCCAGACTTAAAGACTTCAACATATCCAATGTCATGTCATGTGTAAAAGATGATAATCTGCAATTTTTAAAGTGTTCAATTTCATAAAATAATATTTTCCCATCTATCTTGACTATCATCTTTTGAAGGGTTGCAAAATTAAGTATAACTTGAATAAAAATTTGTTTCTTGTAGTAATTGTCCTAATAATACTGAAATGCGGGATTCAATTGACATGCTAGTATGTGAATAGGTTAATAAAACATACCTCTCCACCTAGCCTCGATGATATCGGTATAAGGCTTGTAAAGTCTCTTTTTGTTCAAAAATATATCCTTCATTGCTTTACGTGCTCTACGCATGCCTTCATAGACATATCCCATTACAAGATTATCATCAGCGTTACAAATTCTCAATAGATACATCAATGGAGCCATAAATTTCATAGTAATCACAACATTGATCTAAACCTTGTAATCCAATACAATTTGTTTCAGTTTTATACCCTTTGACATCCTCAAATATTTTGAGTAATCTTGAGATACGACCAAAGCTTCCAAGTCTATCATGTGATCATTAAAACTTTGAAGTGTTATAAAAGTAGTAACAAAGTGTGTAGCACCGGGTCTAACAATCTAATTCCAACCGGAACATTGCCTCAACCAATTTAGAGTCAATTTGTGATTGTACACAAAGATATTAATCTTAGACCTCAAATTAGTTGTCATTTTCATCAAAGGCATCTCACAAATGTCCTTAGAAATTAAATCGGTGCAATGTGTAGCACATGGAAACCAAAAAATGGTCATATACTTTTCACTCAATAATTTACCAGCTTCCTTATAGTTAGCTCCATTATTAGTCACTAATTGAACAACATCGTCAACACTCGTTCACTCAACAATCTCAGAAAATAAGTTGCACAATGTTGAAGCATCTGAGATGAAACCTGATGCATCAACATACTTGACAATTATAATCTATTTAGGACAATAAACTAAAAAAATGATTAAAGACCTTTGTCTATTGTACTTCCAACCATCTGTCATAATTGTGCATCATTGTCCTTCCAATATTTTCTATAATCCTCAATAATCAACTTCACTAATTTTTTGGTATCTCTCAACAATCCAAAATGCAAAGCATGATGTTAGGATCAATGTCGACTATATAGAGAGGGGGTCTGAGTATAGTTGACAACATAACACTTTCGATTCGATTTTAATCCTCTTAGAGATTGAGAATTTGTTTTTATTCTTCACAAATCTTCGCAAGCTCTTGAACGGAATCAAGTGTGGAAATGCTTACTCAATTTGAAACGGAAGATAAATGATTGAGCGATACGGAAAGTAAATAACACAAGGAGTTTTATGGATGTTCGTAGACAAAACTCCTACATCACCTCTTCTTCCTCAATATGAAGGATTTCACTAGAAGACTTTGATTTGTATAGCGCCTACACAAACTCAGGACTTAATTGACCGCATATTCTGAACTCCTAGCACACACATGGTTGAATAAAACACTCTCTATTCAACTTACCGACACAAGGTAATTACAACAAATTATAAATGATATTGGGTTCTCTAAATTGAATATACTTGTGCAAATTAAGTGAGAGAAAATCTGATTGACTTGATAAACTTTATCGACTTGAGAGAGCAAGAATCCAGAGTCAAGAGAACGAAAATTAGCATGTTCGTTGTTATGCTTTGATGCTCTATTTATATTGAAGACACATCAACGATCGAATCTTCTTCTTTGACACGTGTCAACTATCCCTTGGATGTACGCCAAGTGTATGGGAAAGTACACAAGAATATATTCGTTCTGTATGTGTGTGTTAGACTTGACAGAGTTCCTTCTAACTAGACGGGTTAGTTGTCCTATTTCTAGGTTTCAGCCAACTTGACATCTGATCAATAGGCTGATCATATCTCATTTCCTTTTTAATTCTAAAATCCTCACAGTTTTGATCAGATGTACTGTCAATTAAGTTGCCCTTGACGAAACTAATAGATTGAAGTTTGCCTTTTGCTGGGTTTAAATGTTTGCACGGGTTGGTTGGATTGCCTTCAACAAATCCCAAACCAAATTTACATCCGGTTGGACGTTGTTGTTCAAGTATTTTCTTGAGGGCACTCTAGACCTCGTTCATTAGCTGATCACATAACTTTATCTCTGATTATTAAGAGATAAGATATGAACTGTTCCCTTGAGCTTATCATTCTAGGATGTTAACTCGTTTATTTTCTCTTCCAAAACCTTTATGTCGTTATTCTAAGTTGAAAGCCTGGGGTTGTTACTTTGGGTTTTCGAAATCATTTCGTTCAATAGATTTGACAGATTCTTGTACTCAATGACTATGTTATTGATTGCAGTAACCAAGTATTCTCTAGTGAATTTCTCAAATTTAAAGTGAAATATCTCGTTGTCATCTACTATGAAGCATCTGACGATATCTTCATCATCGTTGCTTGAGGATGAGATGTACTCTGATTCGCTGTCAGCCCATTTTATTTTTCTTTCCTCAGCCATCAGAGCCTTCTGCTCTTTCTTGTTCTTCTTTTTAGACGACCTCATGTCGTCTCTCTTTGGCTTTCTGTAATTGTCCTTGAAATGATCTGGTTTATCATAGTTAAAACATTTTAAGTTAGTTGTAGAATTATATTTACTATCATTTCTATTAAAAGAAAAGTTAGATTGGTTCTTCCTCATTAATTTTCTAAACTTCTTGACAAACAGAACCATATCATCACTGTTAATCTCTTCAGCAGATTTGGAAGATGAAGAAACGGGTGACTCCTTAGTAGTCACTAGAGATTTTGTCATAGTAGAAGTAGATGGTTCCTCTTCATTCCTTGAGTTTATTTCAAACTCATATGCTCTTAGATCAACAAATAGATCGTACAGCTCGATCTTGTTAAGGTATTTAGATTCTCTCATAGCCATTTTCTTGATATCCCATTCTATGGGCAAAGCTCTCATAGCTTTGACAACAATCTCCCTGTTGCTATATATCTTCCCCAGTGTTGATAACGATCTTGTTAAGGTCTTTAGATTCTCTCATAGCCATTTTCTTGATATCCTATTCTATGGGCAAAACTCTCATAACTTTGACAACAACCTCCCTGTTGCTATATATCTTCCCTAGTGTTGATAGCTCGATGACTATGTTGCTGAATCTTTCATCAAATTCATTCCTAGTCTCTCCTGAGCGCATCCTGATGTTGTCAAATTCTGTGTGGAAGCCATCAACTTGTTCTCCTTTGTTTGCTCATTGCCTTTGCACAACTAAGTCAACTTATCCCAAATTTCTTTGGTAGAAGTATATGTGGTAATCTTGCTGAACATATTACCGTCTAATGTCTTGTATAGGATATCTTTTTCCATATTGTCGAGGTTGTTCTTCCTCTTCTCTTCAGTGGTCCACTCAGACCTCAGTTTCTCCTTTATCATAGGAGTGTTATCGGGGTTACTGGTGGAGCTGTCCTTCATTATCTTCATTGGGGCATCGGTGATGACATACCACATGTCATCATCTAAGGCATCGAAATGAGCTTGCATTCTTAGCTTCCAGTAATTATAGTTTTCCTTCGAGAACATTGGGATCCTGTTGAGAATAGTAGACATGGTTCAGGAATCTGATAATGCTTGAGAATAGAAAGCCTTGCTCAAATACCACTTGTTAGGATCAATGTTGACTATAGAGAGGGGGTTTGAGTATAGTGACAACTTAACACTTTCGATTCGAATTTTATCCTATTAGAGATTAAAAATTTGTTTCTATTCTTCATAAATCTTCGCAAGCTCTTAAATGGAATCAAGTGCGGAAATGCTTGCTCGATTTGAAGCAACAGATAAACAATTGAGCGATATGGAAAGTAAATAACACAAGGAGTTTTATGGATGTTCGGGGACAAAACTCATACGTCATCCCTTCTTCCTGAACAAGAAGGATTTTACTATAAGGCTTTTATTTGTATAGCGCCTACAAACACCTAGTCAGAAACCCAAGACTTAATTGATCGCCTGTTCTGAACTCCTAGCACACAATGTTGAACAGAACACCCTCTATTCAACTTACCCACACAAGGTAATAACAACAAATTATAAATGATACAGGGTTCTCTTATTAGCATATACTTGTGAAAAGTAAGTGAGAAAAAATCTGATTGACTTGATAAACTTGATCGAATTGAGAGAGCAAGAATCCAGAGTCAAGAGAACGAAAATCAGCATGTTCGCCGTTGGGCTTTGATGCTCTATTAATATTGAAGACACAACAACAGTCGAATCTTCTTTTTTGACACGTGTCAGCTATCCGTTGGATGTACGTCATGTGTACAGGAAGGTACACAAGAATAAACTGATGAAATATTGAGTACGTGGCTCTTGAGCGGTTAAAGCTTGATAAGCAGATTGGGTATACAATTGATAATAGACGTTGCTGATAAGCTGATCAGATGGGTTAATGCTTCTTCAAACGGCTGCTGAAGTTTAGACATCGTCTTCTCGTGCACTACTTTAGAATAACGCGTCTGTTGTAGTTCAGACGTCGTCTGCTCGCGCGAGCACTACTTCAAACTTAACACGTCTGATGTAGTTCAGACGTCGTCTGCTTGCGCACTCTTTCAAACTAATGCGTATGTTGTAGTTCAGACGTCGTCTGCTCGCACACTTCAGATTACACGTCTGTTCGCGCTTTCTCAACACGTTTGTTCGATTTTTATCAAACTCGTGGCTATAGAGATGTCACTTTATTTCTTTTTAAAATAAGAAAATATTTTAGGCGCATGCACACCATAAATAAAGATTCATTCAAGTTCGGCGGTTGGTTACGTGATGTAAAGAACTCACGGGCTATGTCCCAAAACGCCACTTGAGTCTTTACTAAGTCAATTTTTGGCATTTTAAAAATGTAGTTTACGATTTACTTTTTATGTTTTCCATTTTTTATTTACCCTACGACTAAGATGATTTTTGTCCATTTTCTAGTGAATCCTGTGTGTTTTGTACAGCAAAATGAAATGAAAAATAAATGTACAAAAAAAACAAAAATAAGAATAACCTAAAACATAAAAATAAATCCTCATACAAGTGACCCTAAAGTTTAACAAGACTAAGAGCTTTAGTTATCTCATGCTAAGATTGATCTATGTCTATTAATTTTAAGGTTTGAGTGAATCTTTATTTAGGGGTTAAAAGTTTTAGAGTTCAAATCAAATTGATGGAGATTTTTTTTATCTTTTTGATTTTTTAAGCATTTTATATTTTTGGTGTTTTGGAGTTTTAAATTGTATTTTAATTTAGACGTTAACCTAAAATCAAACAAAACTCAAACATACATCAAGTAAACCAATAAAAACCAAAATAAAATACAAAGGAAAGGTGGTTTTTCTAAAACCATGGCTAAAAAGACAAAGAGTTGGTTGTTTGAAGAAGGAAGCAGCAACAAGCGTAACTGAATGTTGAAAAAACGTCTAGAGCAATATTACGCCTTTTTTTTGGTCGAACGACCTTACACCGATTGGTATCGGTATTAACCTCCAAACCGATCGTTATAGGCATATAGTGATTGGTCATATACCAATCTCTCTCAATCGACAAAAGCTTTCTCGTTGTTGCCTTAATTGGCAACGGCGATTGGTAGATGACCAATCGCTATAGGTTTATAACGATTGGTCTAATAAACAATAACTATTACCTAAATCATGTAGTGATTGGTCTAATAACCAATTGCTACTTCCCAAATCCTATAGTGATTGGTTAACAAACCAATCACTATAGAATATTTCGGTAGTATCAATTGGTTAATAAATAATCGTTTTATGCTAATATAAATAAAAATATTTAATTTAATAATATTACAATTCTTAATATAAAACCGAAAATTTAACTATAACTATAATTAAAGCATAAACATCAAACCCTCAATTGAACAAAATCATAACCAATGTTTATTAAACAAATACACAACCAAAGTATTACACCAACATTAACCAAAATCATAACAAAAGTTCTTAACACAAACACATAATCAAAGTACTACACCAATATTTGAAATCTAACCAACATCATAACAAAAGTTCTTACTTAATTCGCACCATCCTCAGAATCATCATCGTCTTGTTGTTGGGGCTGCACAGGTGGAATTGTTGTTGATGACCCTTGACCCGATGATTGACCTCCAATATTAGTAAATTGGGAAAATAATTTAGGATCTATCGATCCACCTCCGGACATAAACTGTGACATAAGACGCATAATCTAGGATCTTTCCATCCTCATCCTCTCTTCCATTTGAGCATTCTCCATCCTCATTTCAGCCTTCAACCTATTTTCCAACTCGTCCCTTGCGGTCTTCTCTTCGTCCTTCTAAGCCTTCATTGTCTCTTCCATATCATCAAGTCTTCTTTGCATTGTCACAATGTCTCCATGTAGTGTTTTTTGGACGGTGCAAGCCCTCGAACTTGGGAAGCTAAAACTAATCCCATCCCTATAATTTTCCCCTTGTCTTGAGGGACAAAAACTCCTTCAACCAAATTGACATCAGAAATGCTGGGACATTCAGCTCGCAAATATCTTAATTCATCCTACAACAAAATATATTAATACCAATAATAGATAAAATATAAAGTGAGCATATTTATATATTTACCACTTTCTCCAGTATGTGCGGATCAATAGTTTTATCCTTTTTGGTCCACATGCCCATATTTTTGCAGCACGACTTTCTATCAATTGGGTTGAATGTGACCCACACCTTTTCTCCATTATCCGTCAATTTGACCAATTCAAAATTTTGTTGATACCTTGCCTTCTCTGGGAGCTGGAAGACTCTGTATTTGTGCCTTCATCAGTCAATTGTGTGGGCTCATCTAGATTTTGCACATCATCGTCAGTGGATGGTCGTGTGGGCTCAACAAGATTTTACTCCTCAGGGAGATCCTCCACAAGAGTATGCGAGAAAGAGTCACAAAAAACTGTTTTTCTTTATAAGGAAATTGAGTTGTGATTACAAAAATCCTGGTAGAAAACTCTTTGGAGGTGTAATTTATTGAAAGAAATGTTTAACATCAACATCTAAACAATAGTGAAGAATAGTGAACAATAGTAATATCATACATTTGACTGTTTATGATTTATGTTTGTTACAATATCCCAACCCGGTTTATTACCAATGTCTTTGGCATAAAATATTTATTTTGATTGGGTTTCCAATATAAAATAGCTTATTTTGATATTGAGACCTCCGTTGACAATTTAGGCTAACAAATCCGTATTTATTAGTTTTAAGTCGGTAGCTCTGGAATGCACATCATACCAAATGTAGTTAAATACAACAATTCGCTTAACACTAAGGTATTGTATTTTTAATTATATTTGTAAGTACACCATAATAATTTCGTATTTCCGTGTCATGATAACCAATAACGAGTATTCCACTGTTCTGAGTCTTCAATCCATGGTCATGTCTTCTAGTGGTGAATTTATATTTATTTACTTTACACCAAATAAAATTTGACGCATATTGTGTTGGGTCAAATTATTTTGACTAAGTGTTGAAATAATTTACCCACTGATATTTTGATGATGAAATAATTTATGTGTTTTGATACAGGTGTATTAAGACAACATGTCTTTAGACTTGGATCTAATGAGGGTCATTAGACCGATTTTGATCTCCATTCTAATAGACGCTTAGTCTAACTCAACGGAGTTAGACGGAGCAGTCTAATGAATACACAGAATTAGACGTGAGTCTAATAGAATTAGACGTACAGTCTAACTCATTGGAGTTAGACGTGTAAGTCTAATAGACGTGTAAAGAATTAGACGGGTAGTCTAATGAATACACGGAATTAGACGTGAGTCTAATGGAATTATACGTACAGTCTAACTCATCGGAGTTAGACGTGTAAGTCTAATAGACGTGTAAAGAATTAGACGGGTAGTCTAATGAATACACGGAATTAGACGTGAGTCTAATAGAATTAGACGTACAGTCTAACTCATCGGAGTTAGACGTGTAAGTCTAATAGACGTGTAAAAAATTTGACGGGTAGTCTAATGAATACACGGAATTAGACGCGAGTCTAATAGAATTAGACGTACAGTCTAACTCATCGGAGTTAGACGTGTAAGTCTAATAGACGTAAAGAATTAGACAGGTAGTCTAATGAATACGCGGAATTAGACGTGGTAGTCTAACTCAGTGGAGTTAGACGTACCAGTCTAATGGTTATTATAATTAGACGGGTTGTCTAATTAATTGAAAGTTAGACGTGGGTCTAACTCCTTCAGACAAGTCTGAGGTAGAACCGGAATTAGACGTGGTAGTCTAACTCAGTGGAGTTAGACGTACCAGTCTAATGGTTATTATAATTAGACGGGTTGTCTAATTAATTGAAAGTTAGACGTAGGTCTAACTCCTTCAGACAAGTCTGAGTTAGAACCGGAATTAGACGTGGTAGTCTAACTTAGTGGAGTTAGACGTACCCGTCTAATGGTTATTGAAATAATTAGACGAGTTGTCTAATTAATTGAAAGTTAGACGTGAGTCTAACTCTTTCAGATTAGTCTGAGGTAGAACCGGAATTAGACGTGGTAGTCTAACTCAGTGGAGTTAGACGTACCCGTCTAATGGTTATTGAAATAATTAGACAGGTTATCTAATTAATTGAAAGTTAGACGTGAGTCTAACTCCTTAAGATTAGTCTGAGGTAGAACCGGAATTAGACGTGGTAGTCTAACTCAGTGGAGTTAGACGTACCCGTCTAATGGTTATTGATATTAGACGCAAGTCTAAGTATATTAAACCAGGCGGTCTAATAGTCGTTTTTCATCAGAAGGAGTTGACTTATTTCATTAGACTGATCCGTCTAATTGAAATACGTCTAATGCTCTGTTCAAGCAGTACGCTTGAATCTAAAATTTCTCCTACCCACGTGCTATTGCTGTACCCTACTTCTGCTCCATTTTCTTGTAAAGATTAGTACAACAGCTATATGCATCCAATCAAGGAATGCCACGTAAGAGAATTTTCCTCACATTACCCGTTTTGCAGGTACATCCCTGATGGAATATTCGGCGCACTACCAGTTCGGTACGGCCACGATCGTTGTGCTCAGAGTCTGCTGTGTACAATGGAGGCTTTCCAATGGAAGAGCGCCACGTATCATTCTAGGAGCTTGTTTTATACCATACAATGCTTTGTCAAGCTTATACACATGATTAGGTAATACATGATCTATAAATCCAGGGGGTTGCTCAACATATATACTTCTTCACTTAATTTTCCATTTAGAAAAACACTTTTCACATCCATTTGAAAAACTTTAAAATTCTTAAATGATGCATATGCTAGGAAGATTCTGATCGCCTCTAGTCTTGCAACCGGTGCAAAAGACTCATCAAAATCAATACCTTCCTCTTGTCTGTATCCTTGAGAAACTAAACGAGCTTTGTTTCTAATGACTAAGTCATCTTCACTAAGCTTGTTTCTAAAGACCCATCTTGTTCCTATAATTGACTTGTCAGTTGGTCTAGGAGTAACATACCACACTTTATTTCTCACGAATTGGTTTAACTCCTCCTGCATAGCATTGATCAAATCTGGATCAATTATAGCTTCACCAATTTTCTTGGGTTCAATCTGAGATATAAATGCAGAGTTGGTCATTTCATCCATCAGTTGACGTCTTGTCCTTCGAGGAGAGAAATGATTTTCGATGATCAGTTCTGGGGGATGATTTTGGTTTCATCTGAAGTTGGATCCAAGGGGATTGGACATCTTAATAGGTGACTCCACGACGTTTAAACTCTTAACATCTTGATAAACAGGAGTTTGTACGTCTGGTTGAACTTAAACCGGATCAGCCACTGGATCAGACAAAGTCATCCGCTTATCCAAAGTTTCTTCTTCTTCACTTACAGACTCAAGATTAGTCGCTTTTAGTCTGTCAGCAAGATCAATGGGTTCATTAGATTTTCTATCAACAGGCTCATCAAACACAACATGGAGGGATTCTTCAACAGTCTGTGTCCTTTTGTTGTATACTCTGTAACCCTTGCTTACTAATGAGTATCCCAACATGAATCCCTCATCTGCCTTAACATCAGAAGCGGTCAAATAAACCTTTCCATTGTTGTGGATAAAACATTTACACTCAAATATCTTAAAATAAGAAAATGTGGGAATTCTTTCATAGTACAGTTCATAAGGGGTTTATCAAAATATTTGTTAATTATTGACCGGTTTTGTGTATAGCAGGCGGTACTAATGGCTTCCGCACAGAACCTCTGAGGTATATCTGATTCAGTAAGCATAGATCTCGCTGCTTCCTTCAGAGTTTTCACTCTTCTCTCAACAATGCCGTTTTTCTGTGGAGTTCTGGCACTAGACAACTCGTGCCTAATTCCAGTCTCCTCGAGATAAGATAATAGGTATCTGTTAGTAAACTTAGTTCCCTGATCACTTCTAATGCACGTAATATTTAAAGATTTCTGATTCTGAATTCCTTTAAATATTCTAATCAAGTTTTCAGCAGTTTTATCTTTTGATGGTAAAAATGCAACCCATGTAAATCGAGAGAAATCATCAATAATAATTAGGGCAAATCTCATTCCTCCTATACTTTTTATAGGAATTGGACCAAACAGATCCATATGTAAAAGTTCTAGGATACGACTGGATTGTGATTTCCCTTTACTTTTGAACGATAATCTGCCATGTTTGCCTAACTGACAAGCAATGCTTATCTTGTCCTTTGAAAACTGAAGTTTGGGCAAACCAATAACTAAATTGTTTGAACAGATGTTGTTGATGGTTTTAAAATTCAAATGGTTCAAACATTTATGCCATAACCATTTCTGGTCATTCTTGACAATCATGCACATGGGATCAGAAGACTCTTTTTGCCAATTCATTTTGTATGAGTTTCCTACTCTACTTCTAGTCAATAAAATGTTTCCATCTTGGTCTTTAACTAGACATGCATGAATTTGAAAATCTACTTACAAACCATTATCACATAATTGACTAATGCTGATTAAGTTATATAGCACAGATTGTCAACAAGCAGCACGTCATTAATAGTTAGATTACCATGGATAATCTTATATTTACACATGGTCTTACCCTTCTTGTTGTCACCAAACGTGATTTTAGGTCCAGAGCAATCTGATATATCAGTGAGAAGCCGTCTGTTTCCTGTCATATGCCTGGAACATCCGCTGTCAAGATACCATACAGATTCCTCCAGCCCTTCGTTTATTTGTACCTAAATAAATAAATATTTACAATCTTTTGGTACCCATTTTCAATTGGGTCCTCGGTCAATCAGTCCCTTAGGAATCCATATTTGAGTTATTCTGATGGATTTTCCATTTTGTGCTGTGATTAATGCGTATGTTTTTTACTTAGCAGACGACTTTCTGCTAGCCACTGATCCTTTAGTTTTTGAAGAAGACTTTCTTTTAAAACTCCTTGACTTAGAGTCAGGTTTTAAATTGCCAAACTTATTAGCTTCTTCTAACTTATTCTTAAGCCAACTTCTTTATGAATAGGATCTGATTCAATGTCAGTCATACTCCCTTTGACAAAACTTATTGGCTTAAACTTATCAGATAAGTTGGACTTTTTGCATGAAATGTTAGAATCATTGTTATCAAACCCTAATCCGGATCTAGATCCAGCAGGTTTCAACATGCTGATCTGATGTTTGACAGCTTCTCCGGACCTTGTCCATGCACTGACTACATAGTTTAATCTCTTGTTTTCAGATGAAAGAGTTTGAATCTGTTCTCTGAGCATCTCATTCTAAGATGAGATCTTTGTTAAGTTTTCATTAAAAACGTTTGATTCAGATTCTTTGTTGGAAGAAAGAACAGTTGATTCATATTTAACTTTTATTTCATAGAAGGAGTCAGTTAACTTCTTGTACTCAATAGCCATTTCATTGAGTGCATTAGTTAACTCCACGTTGTAAATTCTGGTGTAGAGATATCATTTACCTTGGATTGATCATCTTCCATCAAGTAGGTAACAACTTCATTCTCTTTTTCAGCAGAAGACTCCTCTGAATCACTATTAGCCCATCTGGTTTTGTTTTCATTGCACATGAACACTTTCTGGTCCTTCTTTGCTTTAATACCTCTACCGTAGATCTGATTAAGCTTATCTCATATCTCTTTAGTAGAGGAGCAGGACTTGATTTCATAGAACACATTCATGTTGATCGACTGGTACAGAATATTCTTAGCAACATTATCCAGGTTGTTGGTAATCTTATCTTCAGTAGTCCACTCACTTCTTAGTTTCGAAATCTTTATGGGGCCATCAGTAATGACGATCCATATATCACAATCAAGAGCAGACAAGTGAGCTTGCATTCTCATCATCCAATATTCACAGTTGTCCCTTGACAGAATAAGAATTTCATTGATGATAGACATGCTTCAGGTTCTTGATGCTTTAGAATAGAAACAAGGCTCTGATACTAATTGATAGGATCAGCTTTATCGATAGAGACGGGGGTCTGCCTATTGATGAAGGCTTATGAAAAACGGTTTGAAAGAAAACCTATTAGGGATTTAATTCACTTTCTATTCTACGCAAGCACTTGTAAACACTTGAAACAGATTCAAGGCGGAATTGTTTACATGGGTTTGAAGCTCAAGATGAAATATGAAAAGATGACAGAAATGAAAGAACACATCAGTTTGTTTATGGATGTTCGGAGAAACTCTCCTACGTCACCCCTTCTTCCAACCACCGGAAGGATTCACTATAATATGATTAGAATCAAATACAGTTTGCACACACTTAGCTCTCTATTGAACAGAACACACTCTGTTCAATTTACAAGATGAAGAATATCACTCAGCTAAAGGTGTTTTTGATTCTAGCTCTCTCTTGATTCACACACAGTACAATCAGAAAGAAGCTTCACAGTAAAAGGCTTGATTTCTTTCTCTAGAATAGCAAGCAAAATTATCAATTGACTCTTTGTAAAATATGGCAGTTCGTGAAGCATATTGTCCGTTGTCCTTGAGATTTGTTAAATAATGAGCAGGAGCTAATGGTCAAATCTTTTAGAATGATACGTGGCACTCTTCCATTGGAAAGCCTCCATTGTACACAGCAGGTTCTGAGCACAAGGATCGTGGACGTACACCACTGGTAGTGCGCCGAATATTCCATCAGAGATGTACCTGCAAACAAGTAATATGAGGAAATTTCTCTTACGTGGCATTTGTTGGTTGGTTGCATATAGCTGTTGTACTGATCCTCACTAGAAAGTGGAGCAGAAGTAGGGTACAGCTATAGCACGTGGGTAGGCGGGTGCTAGCTTCAAGCATACTGCTTAAGCTTAGCATTAGACGTATTTCAGTTAGACGGATAGTGAAAATCAGTCTAATGAAATTAACATCCCCGTCTAATAACAGAGTCCATTAGACCGCCTGGTCTAATAGAATTAGACTTACGTCTAATTACAATCACTTCAGACTAATCTGAAGGAGTTAGACTTACGTTTAACTTTCATTTAATTAGACTACACGTCTAATTATCCAATAACCATTAGACTGCACGTCTAACTCCACTGAGTTAGACTACACGTCTAATTCCGGTTCTACCTCAGACTAATCTGAAGGAGTTAGACTTAAGTCTAACTTTCACTTATTAGACTACGCGTCTAATCATTCACTAACCATTAGACTGCACGTCTAACTCAACTGTGTTAGACTGCACGTCTAATTCTGGTTCTACTTCAGACTTGTCTGAAGGAGTTAGACTTACGTCTAAATTTCACAATCCATTAGACTGCACGTCTAACTCCACTGAGTTAGACTGCACGTCTAATTCCGCATATATTAGACTGCACGTCTAACTCCACTAAGTTAGACTGTACGTCTAATTCCGAATATATTAGACTGCACGTCTAACTCCACTATGTTAGACTGCACGTCTAATTCTGCATACATTAGACTACACGTCTAATTCCACATACATTAGACTACACGTCTAATTCCGTATACATTAGACTACACGTCTAATTTTCACATTCCAACAGACTGCACGTCTAACTCCGCTGAGTTAGACTACACGTCTAATTCCGAGATCTATTAGACTGCACATCTAACTCCGCTGAGTTAGACTGCTCGTCTAATTCCGAGATCTATTAGATTGCACGTCTAACTCCGCTGAGTTAGACTGCATGTCTAATTATGTGCATTCATTAGACTGCACGTCTAATTCTTTGCATCTAATGCCAAAATTGGTCTAATGACCCTCATTAGAACCGGGTCTTATGAAATATGATTTCGATACACCTGCATCAAAACGTATAGTTCATTTCATCATCAAAATTCCAATGCTTAAATTATTTCAACACTTAGTCAAAATAATTTGACCCAACAAAATTTCCTTAGTAGAGGAATAAGACTTGGTCTCGTAAAATATGTTCATGTTCATCGATTGATACAAAATATTTTTGGCCACATTGTCCAGGTTGTTTTATATCTTATCTTCAGTGGTCCACTCACATCTTGGCTTTGAAATTTTTATGGGACCATCGGTAATGACGCTCCACATATCACAATCAAGAGAAGACAAGTGAGCTTGCATTCTCATCATCCAATAGTCGCAGTTGTCTCTTGAAAGAAGAGGGATCTCGATGATGATAAATATGATACAGGTTCTTGATGCTTGAGAAAAGAAACATGGCTCTAATACCAATTGATAGGATCAACGTAATCGATAGAGATGGGGGTCTGGCTATTGATGACGACTTCAGATAAACGAGTTGACAGAAATCCTGTTAGGGATTAATATCGCTTTCTATTCTACACAAACCCTTGCAAACTTTTGAACGATTCAAGTGCGGAAACGTTTGCTCAGGTTTGAAGCTAAGAACCAAAGAATGAGAAGATGACAGAATGTAAATGACACAGTAGTTTGTATATGGATGTTCAGAGTAAACTCTCCTACGTCACCCTTCTTCCTACCACCGGAAGGATTCACTATACATTTCTTAGAATCAAATATAGTTGCACGGCTAGCTCACTGTTGAACGGAATAGACTCTGTTCAACTTACAGTATATTAAAGAATATCACTTAGCTATACAATACTTTGATTCTATCTCTCTCTTGATGTACACACAGTAAGCAAGAAACTAGTTCGTTCGTGTATTTGTTCAGTGTTCAGCAATTGTATCCTGCGATCGATCGTTCTTCCGTTATCCTTGAAGATCTTTAAATAGAGAACAAGTATCAACGGTCGAATCTTCTATAATGACCCGTGTCAAACTTCCATTGGAACGCCTCCATAGTATACAAGTACAGCAGACTCTAAGCACCAGGATCGTGGTCGTACCAATCTGGTAGTGCGCCAAATATTCTTTTAGGATATTCCTGCAAGAAACAAGTAGTGGGAAGAATATTTGCTTACGTGGAATTAGTTAATTGGTTGCAACTGACTGTCGTACTGCTCTGCAAGAAAAATGGAGTGGGAGTAGCATACAACTAGTTGATCGTGGGTAAACGGATGCTAGCTTCAAGTAAATTCTTAAGCATGGCATTAGACGTTTTTCAATTAGACTGACAAGTCTAAAGAAATTAGACGCCTCGTCTAATAGCGGGATCCATTAGACTACCTGGTCTAATGGGATTAGATGAAACGTCTAATTACGTTTCCCTTTAGACTAATCTGAAGGAGTTAGACTGTACATCTAACTCTCGTTTGTTAGACTGCACGTCTAACTACGTCTGTTAGACTGCACGTCTAACCATGTTTCCCTTCAGACTAATCTGAAGGAGTTAGACTGCGCGTCTAACTCACGTCTGTTAGATTGTACGTCTAACTACGTCTGTTAGACTGCACGTCTAACTACGTATCTGTTAGACTGCACGTCTAACTACGTATCTGTTAGACTACACGTCTAACTTCGTTTGTTAGACTGCACGTCTAACTACGTATCTGTTAGACTACACGTCTAACTACGTATCTGTTAGACTGCACGTCTAACTACGTATCTATTAGACTGCACGTCTAACTACGTATCTGTTAGACTGCACGTCTAACGACGTCTGTTAGACTGCACGTCTAACTACGTCTGTTAGATTGCACGTCTAACTACGTCTGTTAGATTGCACGTCTAACTACGTATCTGTTAGATTGTACGTCTAACTACGTATCTATTAGACTACACGTCTAACTATGTTTGTTAGACTGCACGTCTAACCACGTTTCCCTTCAGACTAATCTGAAGGAGTTAGACTGCGCGTCTAACTCTCGTCTGTTAGACTGTACGTCTAACTACGTCTGTTAGACTGCACGTCTAACTATGTATCTATTAGACTGCACGTCTAACTACGTATCTGTTAGACTACACGTCTAATTTCGTCTGTTAGACTGCACGTCTAACTACGTATTTGTTAGACTGCACGTCTAACTACGTATCTGTAAGACTGCAAGTCTAACTACGTATATGTTAGACTGCACGTATAACTACGTATCTGTTAGACTGCACGTCTAACTACGTATTTGTTAGATTGCACGTCTAACTACGTATCTGTTAGACTGCACGTCTAACTACGTATCTGTTAGATTGCACGTCTAACTACGTATCTATTAGACTACACGTCTAACTATGTTTGTTAGACTGCACGTCTAACCACGTTTCCCTTCAGACTAATCTGAAGGAGTTAGACTGCGCGTCTAACTCTCGTCTGTTAGACTGTACGTCTAACTACGTCTGTTAGACTACACGTCTAACTATGTATCTATTAGACTGCACGTCTAACTACGTATCTGTTAGACTACACGTCTAATTTCGTCTGTTAGACTGCACGTCTAACTACGTATTTGTTAGACTGCACGTCTAACTACGTATCTGTTAGACTGTAAGTCTAACTACGTATATGTTAGACTGCACGTATAACTACGTATCTGTTAGACTACACGTCTAACTACGTATTTGTTAGACTGCACGTCTAACTACGTATCTGTTAGACTACACGTCTAACTACGTCTGTTAGACTGCACGTCTAACTACGTCTGTTAGACTGCACGTCTAACTACGTCTGTTAGACTGCACGTCTAACTACGTATCTGTTAGACTGCACGTCTAACTACGTATCTGTTAGACTGCACGTCTAACTACGTATCTGTTAGACTGCACGTCTAACTCAATGCGTCTAATAGCCAATAAGTCTAATAAACCTCATTCAGACTTAGTCTAATATAACATATTTTCAATACACCTGCACCAAAAACAATTAGACGGCTTAGATTAAGTTTTATACCAACTTATCATCAAAATTACACTAGTCAAAATACTTTGACCCTTAGTTAAAATAATTTAACCCAACAGATAAATACAACTATATTCACCTATATAGTCAATATCTTAGAAACATAATCTAATAAATAATATGTCATATATTAAAAAACAAATATATATATATATATATATATAATTTCATATATGATTAAAAATACCTTTATAAAATACATAATAATTAATTATAATATTAATTATTACAATTAATTAGAATATTGATAATTTATATTTAATCAAATATAAAACTGACTAATTATTATAAATAACTATTCAAGTCATCAATTATCCGTTTCTCAATTAATAAGATGACTTTTTAAGTTTTATAAAAAAATCTGAATCAATTAAAATACACATACTTTTGTGATAAATTTCAAAATTATCTATTAAAACAAAATAGATATATAACAGATCTTTATTCATATATATGTATACAAATTGCTAGATAATCATACTTATTATGAATGAACATGAACATCATATAATTAGCTAATATGCACGATATATATAAATAATAATTTAAAAACATAATCAAATAAAATATAACTATAAATGTATTTAATGTCTTAATCAAACCATTTACATTTCCATATTTTGAACAATAATCGACTTGAAACGACTATGTATGCTCAAAATAAATCAGTGTAGATTGTTTCTTCCGAAACAATTCTTACGAAGTCAATTTTGACTAACATAGTAGTATCTATTTAAATGAATGAATAGAATAAGTTCTAACATAACCATTTTTTTGATAATCTCTTTATACCTATGACCTTCATTCCCTATCATCTAATAATTAATCACATAATTTTTATAGAAAAAATTAAAATGCTTCAAATATTAATGAAAGCATCATTTTGAAAAATTAAATTTCTACATAATAAATCGTTAGGATCCCCAATTCATTTCATAATTTCTACATAAGAAATTATAATGATTTCAACATTCATGATTAATGTCATTTTGAAAAATAAAAATTTCTAAATAAAAATTATGACTACCCCATCATCTCCAATATCAATGACTAAAGTCATTTTAAGGAGTTTGATTCTATAAAGAAATCATTGACTACCCAATTCATCTAATAATTTCTTCACAAAAAATTAGAATGGTTCCAATATGAATGACTAAAGTCATTTTATCACGTCAGATTTCTACAAAAGAATTCATTGGCTAAACAGGATTCAAACAGGGGATCTGCCTTGAACCATGCACCATTGCATCCGAACATTGAACCAATGCGTCAACATTCTCTTTTATTGTTGTATCGTTGTTTATGACATTCTGTCTTCTTTCAAAGAAAACTTATTCTTCATATTTTCTTCTATAACTCAACTCTTTTTCCTGAAACATAAAAAATAAGGACTTTCGGCGGCACAAACTATTAAATAGCGAAGCACTCAAAACTGTTTTAAGATTATTAGATATATTAAAATAATTAAATACAATATATATGAAAAACAATATCACCCAATAAGTGGTTGATTCGAGGCATATGCTTAATATATTTCACTTAAAACAGTTTCATCATCTCCCGTTTGTGCTGAAGATTATCGTAGATGACTATCTCTTAGGATGCAATGAATCTAGTAATGATTATGCAATGGAACCACTACACATCTAACTTGACCACCGTACCTTGATTGCCTTTTCATTGCCCTTTGCATTTTTTCTTCATTAGAAAAGACACGTTATATGATTTTCAAAATTGTTAATAAATTGATAACAATAATCTCATTAATGTTACAATGACCATTAACAAAATTAAATATATTTAATTTGATAATATTTCTTCAAGCCATTAAATATTAATTACATAAATAAAAATTTAAATTAATTAATTTAAATTATAGATTTGCATCAAATTTCACCACTTTTCAATTTTGTTTCAATTTTATTTGATTTTATATACCCAAATTATCATTTCCATTCATTAAAAATTTTTATGAATTAGTTTAGAATTTCAACAAACATTTACTTCATTTTTTTTAAAACAAACCCAACACATCACAAAAGATGAAGATAACTCAAAATAAAACATAAATAACTGGTATCAACAAATTAAAAGATTATCAATATCAATAATTAAAACATGATTTCTTGAGAATGGTCTTCTATTATTGAGTATATTTACAATGTAAGACAGACCAACAAAGATTTATAGGGTAGAAAACAAATATCTTATTTAAAATTTCATAGGAAACAAAGATGAGAAGAAAATAATCGGTAGGAGTTGAATAATGACAATAAAACAAATATTTCAGAAATAAAAGATTAAAATTTAAAAGGAACAAAAAAATACTTTTATGCATTAAAATTATAATACATCAATCTAATTTCCTAAAAAAAATATCAATTGTTCTTAGAACTATAACTCAATTAAACATAATTTAGTTGACCAATTATTCAATTCCAAAACTAAGCTCAAATATTATATCAAGCATCTAACATATATTTAAATCAATAAAAACAGATTAAATAACACGTTTAAACTCAACATCAACCTATTTAATTTTGTTTCATCAAGATGTTATACATTATAAATCATTTCAAAACAATTAAGTTACATTGATCATGTAAGTTAATTAGATGTTCGCAGCGGAATAATTTATAGATCTAATCAAAATATCTAATCATATGATCATGCATAATTGATAGAATCATGATATATAGTTTATAGAAATATACCTTTGATGCGTGAACCAGATCAGATCTGGTAGTAATGAATAGTCGAGAGCCCCACGTGTTGCTGTTCTACTTGGTCCACACGAACCCGACTAGAACTCTTTACTTTCGACTTACTTTCGATTGCTAGGACGAAAAAGACAAAGGGGAAGCAATCCAATTGATAGATTAAAAGATGATTTCTTCCTCTTGGAGTTCTCACCGTAATATAGCAAAAGCCATTTTAAAAGAGGAACAATTCTCTCTCTTCTCTTCCGTTTTCTTGCAAATAAGTGAATCATTTTGTATTAAATAAAATTCCATAGTTAACCATTAATTATATATTATTTTATTTTACAAATAAATAATATTTCTTATTATTAATAATATCTAATATGTATTAATTATATATTATTTTATTTCACAATCTTAACTCCATAATTAACCATTAATTATATATTATTTTATTTCACAATCTTAACTCCATAATTAACCATTAATTATATATTATTTTATTTCACAAATAAATAATATTTCTTATTATTAATAATATCTAATATGTATTAATAATTAACCATCTTTCTCGTTTATCTAGTCGGTCAACTCTAAGTTTGTGACCTCATAAGACCCGATTATAATAGTTATAGGTTTAACCCCATTAATCGTAGTTGGCTTCTAGTAAAGCACTACGACTCCTAAAATAATCGGATTAAATTATATCTGTTAATTTGTCCTATCCAAGTTTAGTCATTGCACATTAAATTAAATGACACAATTCATTCAGATCAATCTATATACTAAGAAACTAGTTCCTGAAGTTTCTTCTAATAAGATCTTAATTCACGAGAAGAAAATCTTGTATTGGAGACAAAACAATAAGTTAATATTCACTTCTTTTGTTAAATTTATCTTAATGTCTTAATTATTATTTCAATTTGTGAGCATTTATAACCAATCATCATAATATCATTTTGATGATAAACTGTTAAAAAACACGATTCACTACAACAAAACATACTTTCAGCGACCCTTATATGCCAACCCATATTAAGCGTGGGTAAAAGTTTATAGAAAAAAACTTTTGCCAACCTTTATATCTATACCACCACCTTTATTTTTTTTATATACCAACTTTGTAACTTTGTTTGTTAAGATTAAAATTTAATTAATATTTTTTATAGAAAAAAACTTTTTCCAACCTTTATATCTATACCACCACCTTTATTTTTTTTATATACCAACTTTGTAACTTTGTTAAAACCTTATAATTTAAATATTCTAAATTTTAATAATTTTTATGTTTTATTTTTAAACTTTGAAAATATATTTTTTTAATTTTTTAATTTTATAATTTTTTTAAAATTAAATTTGACTTAAAATTTTGTTAAGATTAAAATTTATTTAATATTTTTTATATAACATAATTTTAAAATTTTTTATAGTATTATTAATATATGTCTTTTATTTAATTATTATTTAAATTTAATTAAATTAAAAGTAAAATATGAGAGAGTTCATTAGTTTCTGAAGTGTTAATATGACATTTATCCCACATCGGAGAAAAATAAGAAGTTTTTGGTATATAAAATATGAGAGAGTTCATTAGTTTCTGAAGTGTTCTTAAGATTATAATATGCTAGAATATGGGTTCACCTTAAGAGTTTAAGGTTATGTTCATCCGATACTTGATAGATGAAAGGAAAATGTGATAATAGTATAGATAAAAAAATAACATCTAAAATGAAAATATAAAAAAAACAAATTTTAAAAAAATAGTTTAAAAATAAAACAGACTTTTAGCGACGTTTTTTAATTTTGCCAACGCTTAAATAAGCGTCGTTAAAACTTTCGCATTTAGGCAACGCTTGTACCGACGCATAAATAAGCGTGGTAAAAACTTGCGCCCACCCTGCTTCTGGCGACCCAAGAATAAGTGTCGGTAATGTTTTTGGCGACGCTTTTAAAGGTTGGCAGAAGTCTTTTTAAGCGTCGCCGAAAGTTATTTTTGTTGTAGTGATTGTTGTATCCTACTCATATTATATTTATCATTGACCATATTACATAGTTAATGTGAAGTTGGATAGTTATAATTCTTGAGATACATTAAGAAATAACTTGAACAAAGTAATCACAAATATTAAGAGAGATAAATAATCTAAAGCTGTAGACATTTCAAGGTTTGTTGAATAATACATTATTACACAAAGACCATATGTTAGAGAGCAAGCTTGATTAATATTTTACTATGTTTGGAAATAATATAAAGTAAATTAAAAATAAATGTTTTTTATGACCAAAAACCTAACCTGTAAAATTATTTTAGAATTAGTTTTCAAGATATGTCATCAAACACAAGTTCAAATAGGATTTAGAACAAAAGAAAAAATGAGATTTTGTTATTACTAACTCGCTAGGACTATTGTCATCCAATATTTGCAAGAATTTTTAGAAACGTGATCAAAGTGTTTACACTACTCTTTTAATAAGAATTTTTAGACACATGATAGTTTTAATTATAACTAGAATTAATTAATTGATTTTGAGTAATTTAATTAATTTGTAAAAATAATTAATAAAATTCAAACTTCTCAACATAATATCATACAATATTAATTTTTTTAATAAAGAATTAATTCTTGTTAATTTATATAAAGAGTTACTGAGTAATAATAAGTAATTTTCAGATAAAACAGATAACATCTAAAAAAAAATGAAATTTTTGATGTTAAATAGGTTAAATTATAAAGAACAAAATTTTAATGGAGATAATTCAAAACTCACATTTGTTTTTGAGTTATTTAAAATACGAACTCATTTTAATTTTATAACAATGAGCGATAAAAGAGAAAAAAAAATGAGCAATAATAATCCAGCAAGGTCGGAAGAATCTCGACCCAAAATATTGAGTGACAATGAAATTTGTTTTTACTCAAGAGTTGGTAAGTAACATCGAAAAAATTAATGTCAAACAATAACTTATTTTGGCTATCTATATATTGTTAAAATATTGATATATATATATAAAAATAATAATGAAAGAATAATGTAAGAGACATCCAAATAAATTATTAATTAAAAAAAAATTATTTATTTAATAAATATAACTCAATTCATTAGGGAGCTTAAGTGGGGTGGATACCTAAAAAAACTAAAATCAAGAATTAGATTCCAACTCATAACACGTGGATCAGTAAATAAAGAGTGATATAAAATTTCTAAATTAAAAAAAAAACTCCAAATCTTACATCATTTCCTTTATTGTAAAAAAAACTTAGAAAATGGAGAATATAAGCGATAGACGATTCTGTCTCGTCGAATTAAACTCAATACCAACTCAAATTTGAGTGCTCTAAAAATTACACAAAATTAAAAAATAAAAATGAATTATTTAAAATTTTAAATATTTGATTTATTATAATCTTTTATATTTAAAATATAAATTTTATAAAAATAGAGTGTATATATTTTATTTGATAAATTAATTATTAAATCATTAAAAAATATATAGTAAATGAGTTTTTAATTAAAAATAAATTTAATAAAACTCGATCATCAAACTAGTTCTAAAATAAATAAATAAGCATTTTTTAAATATAATTTTAATCTTTAAAATATAACCATATAAAATAAAATTAATTTAAAAATTCAATAACAAATATTTGAAGTCAATAACTTTAATATTATTTTAATTAATATTATATATTATAATTTTAAAATAAAATAATAATATAATTATAAATTAGATTGCAGGTTATTAGTGGAAATATTCCAAATATTATCATTTCAATTTATTAAATCCTAACTTTATACATATACATATAATTTTATTATAATATATATACATGTATTCACATCATCTCAATTAATTTTTTAATAATTATTTTGTATATATCTCTTTTTAATAGAAATAATAATAGTTATTTTTAGAGAAACTTTTCAAATATCTCTTTTTAATAGAAATAATAATAGTTATTTTTTAATAATTATTTCGTATATATCTCTTTTCAAATAAAATATTAATTTAGAGAAACTTTTTGAAATATTATTTAATAATAACTGAAAAGGTATTAAGTATTATTTAAATATGTAATTTTAATAATTTAAAAGAAAATATTAAAATTAATATAATAAATGGTCATCAGATGCTTTTATCAAATGGAATTTTTTTTTTAATATATTGTTTTTTAAAAATAAATTATGATATTTTATATAAAATAATATTTAGAGAAATTTTAAACATATTTTTATTAAGAATTTGAAAATTATTTTTGAGTTTTGCACAATCTAACTAATAAAAGTTGAATACGGTTATTAAAAAAATATGTAATTTAAAAATCAGGTCATAAGGCTCACAAACTCAAATTGAGATGTTTTATAGGGACAAAAGACAATTCATGAGGAGCAATAAGTTTCTACAAAGAGCTGATTGGAACAGAAACGAGCACAATAATAGAGGACAGTCAAAGATTGCTTCAACAGATTGTGCAAAGAAAAATTAGTGAAGAAAGTGGTAACCAATTGATTACAAAAGTCTGTATGGAAGAAGTCAAAAAAGCTGTATTTTTGATGAAAGGGGATAAAAGCCCAGGGCCAGATGGTTTCAATGCGAACTTCTTCAAAAAAAACTGGGAAATAGTAGGTAAAGATGTAAGCGAAGGGGTTTTAGAATTCTTCCAAAACAGGAAAATGTTGAAGCAATGGAACATCACAGTGTTGAATTTGATTCCTAAGAATTCAAAATCCAGAAAAAGTTTAGGACTTTCGTCCTATTTCATGCTGCAATGTTATTTACAAAATTATTTCAAAAATTATTTCGCAACGTTTGAAAACAGTTATTGATAAAGTTGTAGGATTAGGGCAATCATCATTTATTCCTAAACGCTCTATTTCCCATAACATCCTACTCATGCAAAGCTTATTAAATGGATATGGCAAGAAAAACATATCGCCGCGTGTGACTTTCAAAATTGACATTAAAAAAGCTTTTGACTCGATCAGATGGGGATCAATCTACGAATTCCTCCTTGCTGTAGGTTTTCCAATTATTTTCATTGATTGGATTATGCAATGTGTTTCCACTCCTCACTTTGTTATGAGCGTGAATGGTATTCATGGAGGCTTTTTTAAGGGTGAAAGGGGAGTAAGGCAAAGAGACCCTATATCTCCTTAGCTATTCGTCTTAATAATGAAAATTCTTGACTGCATTTTAAAAATGCTTTTGAGAAGTCATCATTTCAAATTTCACCCGTACTACAAAAAAGAAGCAATAACCCATATATGTTTTACAGATGATCTATTTTTTGTGGCTTATGCGGATGTTGAATCTGTTAGTATAAGGTCTATACATCAATGAGGACAAAAGTCAGGCTTTCTATGGAGGGGTTAATGAAGAAAGGAAAGAAAACATATTCAATATTATGGGAATCAAGGAAGGTGAACTACCAGTGAAATACCTTGGAGTACCCCTATCATCAAAACAATTCCGATATAATCACTTAAGACAACTTGTAGAAAAGGTTAGAAATTCTGTCTTGGGTTGGGCTACGAAAAAACTGTCTTATGCAGGTAGAATCGAGCTCGTTAAAAGAGTTATCTTTAGAATTAGTGGCTACTGGGCACAACAGATAGTCATCCCAAAGAAAGTAATGGCTGAACTCGATAGAATCATGAGAGACTACATCTGGGGAACATAAGGCAGAAGAGGAAAAAAAGTCAAATGGGAGGATGTTTGCACTCCCAAAGAAGAAGGCGGACTATGAATAAAAAGTTGTGTTGAATGGAACAAATCCCTCATCATCAAGAACTTATGGGAGTTTGAGCAAAAAGCGGACTCCCTATGGGTCAAATGGGTGCATACAAGATTTATGAAAGAAGAGCAGAGTATCTGGACACGAAGCATCAATGAAAGAATGGCATGGTCATTGAAGAAAATCCTAAAAACAAGAAAAGATTCCTTTCAAATGGTGAAAACCACAATTGGAAATGGAAGAGGGGTATTATTCTGGCATGATCCTTGGCTGGATAATATTCCCATTATATTCAAAGAAAAAAATGCAAGGAAACAAAGTTAGAAGAGAATACATCAAGTACTCATTTAGAGACGTCTATGAAGGTAAATGTGATTCACTTTTGAGGCGTATTCCAGAAGGTGATAGAATCCTAAACTTAATGAGGCAGAAGCAACTCAATGAAAGTAATGATGAAATATGCTGGAAAATAGAAAGCAACGAGAAGTTTATTACAGGAAAGGCATGAGAAATGGTTAGAACAAGAGGATAGGAGGTAGATTGGCATAATGTGGTATGGTCTCCAAAGATTATTCCTCGTCACCAATTTATTCTCTGGCTGGTATACAGGAAAAGGTTGACAACAAAAGACAGAATTCGAAAATATATAAACATTCCTGATATCAACTCTCTTCTATGTTCGAGAGTTGAGGAAAGCATAAACAATTTATTTGGGGAATTCTCTTTTGTAATATAAATCTGGAGGATGTATGCTGCAAACATGAACATCATCAACTTTCCAGGAATATGGGAAGAAATCCAAGAGTGGATGAAGAATAAAGCAAAAGGAAGATCATTCTATGTAAGTATGTTGAAATGTTATTTTGAAACAGTAATTTACAATATCTAGAAAGAAAGAAATTTAAGAACTCATAGTGGAAGAAGTAGAACCGCTGAAGATATTTGGAGAGATATAACTTCAGATGGAAATGCACTCATTCAATCCTGGAGAGGAATCGAAAGGAATGAAGAGAATAGAAAGCTTTGCTAGATATGAGATATTTCGTTTGAGAAGGTCACAAGTAGAATAAAAGTAAAAACGTTGTAGGCTCTAATTGATAATTGTTATTGTCTGTAATTCAATTATTGTTTCATTTTCAAATCTAGAAATTGTCTAGATCTAATTTTAAACTTTTGTATTTTTTCCCTCTTTTGGTTTTTTTTTAATTAAATGGCACTAAGCTGTTCCCCCCCCAAAAAATGTAATTTAAGAAAATATTTTAAAATTTTTGAAAAAAATATAATTATTTTAATTTATTTTTAAAAAAATCTTATAACAACATAATTTTTGTGTACGGCAATCAATTTTGACGTATTTATATTTTATATTAAATATTTTTCAAGATATATTTTATAAAATGTCAATACGGTTTGAATGTTTTAAAAAATATGGAAATAATTAAAAAAATCAAAATAAATAAAAATTTTATTTTGTTTTTCAAATGTGATAAATTAATTAAGAAAAGTAAAATAGTAAATTAAAGTAGACTTCATTTAAAAAAATGTTTATTTCAAGTTCCATATAGAATAGTTTAAAATTGGAGCCCATTTAATAAAAACGATTCAAGTTTGAGCCTTAAACTCAAATAACAATTGATATAATAATAATAATAATAATGCTTAATTTGAATTTATTTAATTTGTCGGGTCAAGTGATTAATTGAGATATATATTTGAAGGTAAATTGATACTTGGGCAAGATCGTGGGTTGACCCACCCATAAACTATATTAATCGATTTTCGAATTAATTAAAATTAATTTTTTTTTAAATAAAACTAAAATGGTAAAATAAATCAACTAGATTTATTAATTATTTTATATTAATGTGGTTTTATTTGTTTTTCTAGAAATTAAAAAAATAAATGTGGCATTGATAGCACGAAATGCACAAACGCGACAGGGACGACACGTTTAGCATGGACATCATGAATAACTCGAAGAATGTAGATGAGCGAAATTTGGACGATATAAATTGTTTTTTTTTTTGAAAGCTAACAAAAATTATAATGGTCTTAAGGGCCCTTAAAAGTGACCACGACATAGATGACACAAATTTAGAATGGGCCTTAAAAGCCTCTGCTTGTAGATATAGGGATTTTTAGGTCAAGATAGAGCGAAAAAAAGAAGTAAGAAGGAGACTTAACAAACAAGCAAGAGAAGAAGAATGTTCCATTGATGTTCATTCGAAGGTATTTTGTTTTGAGTGTTTGTGAGTAGAGTGAACTAGGCCGTGTTCTGAAGATATTAGGAGTTTCCTTTAAGTATCCTAGAGTGTTTTTTCATCGACCAATTCTACCTTAATTTGAATTATTCATAAATATTAATTTGCAACTACTTGAGTTTTATGTTTCTCTTATTATGTATTCTTCTTCTATTTGATTATCTAATTCTATTCACTATAATTGACAAACCCCTAAATTCAATTTTAAATCATTAAAATCATAGGTTGTTGTTCTTGAGATCTTTCAGATCAACAACCATAGTATGATCACAACATGATGTAGAATGGATTAAAATCATTTGTAAAAAGTTTGATAATCTTTGATATATGTTATTTCAAATTTTCAGAAACTTGTCCTGTTCAGTTTTTTGTTCCTATTTAGTTTAGGAGTAAATTAGATTGTCAATTGTTTGTACATTTCAATTTTTGTAGTTTATGTGGATACTTGGGCAGAAAATCTAAGATAAACATTTGATGATAAGTTGAGACAAATGTTGACAAGTGAATAAACTCCTATGATGAATCATATTTATTTAATTGTGACTTATGACAAGTTTGGATGGTTGATCACTTTGCAGTTCATATTCTTAACTACTACCATACTTTTTTGGTTACATTACATACATGCATTAGCTATTAGTATTTAGTTCCATATGCGTTTTTTAATTCTCGAAACACCTAAATATATCGAGGAGGTCTAATTTTATATATGGGCTTATCTACAACAATATTATATTATCGTGCAAGCGGTGAAGTATCTGACAACTCTGGTATAGTTAATAGTAGTGTTGTAGGTTTAAATTCTTATATGCTCTCAAACTCCACCTTCTTACTAAATTTTTTCTGAATTTTTTTCGAAAAGATATAGAGGATGTATTATTTAACATAGGTGTTTCAACGAAAGTAACATCTCCACTAATTATTACATTTCTAGTTTCTGGACACCATAGCTTGTACCCCTTTACACCAAATTTATAACCGATGAAAATACACTTCACAAATCGAGCTTCCAATTTTTTTGATCAACATGAGCATACGCCGAATAAATAAAAACTCTCAAATCAGAATAACTATAAGGAATACCATACTTCTTGTAGAGTCTATTTATTAATTTTTTTTGACGGAGAACGGTTGACGAGGAATAATGCTAAAGGTTGCAGCTTCAGCCCAAAAAGACTTTGATAAATCGACATTAAGGAGCATACAACGCACCTTCTTCATCAAAGTTCTATTCATTCTCTCTGCCACACCATTCTGTTGTGGATTCTTAGACATTGTGTGGTGCCTTACGATTCCTTCAGTTCTGCATAAAGAATTAAAATTTTCAGAACAGAACTCCAAACCATTATCAGTACGCAAATGTTTTATTGGTTTTCCTGTCTATTTCTCAATCATAGTCTTCCACTCCTTAAACTTAGTGAACACATCACTCTTTTGCTTAAAGAAGAAAGCCCAAACTTTTCTTGATAAAACGTCGATAATCGTCAGCATATAATAATCACCTCCAATAGAATGCACCTAGACGGTCCCCATATATCAGAGTGAATATAATCAAGTGCTCCTTCAATATTGTGGATACCTTTAGAGAATCTGACTCTTTTCTGTTTGCCAAGAACATAATGCTCACAAAACTTTGATTTGGTAATATTTGGTCCATCAAGAAGTCCTTGTTTTCTTAATTCAGTCATTCCATTTTCACTCATATGACCAAGTCGCATATGCCACAATTTTGTGACATCATCAGATAACGAGGAGGTAGCAACATCAAAATCGCCTACAACTGTGGAGTTTTTAAGAACATATAACATGTCAAGTTTTCTTTCATCTTTCATCACGACAAGAACATCTCTACTAACCTTCATAACTCCACCTTCAATAGTGTACTTGTAACATTTTAAATTGAGGGTACTAAGAGAAGTAAGTTTTTTCTAAAAATCAGGAACATGTCTCACATCATCAAGTGTTTGAACAACTCCATCAAATATCTTGATTTTTATTGTTTCTATACCCACAACATTGCATGATGAATTGTCTCCCATTATTACAACACTTTTGGAAACTGTATCATATATTGAAAACCAGTCCCGATTGGGACACATATGATACGCACAGCCAGAATCGAGTATCCAACCATCTTGCGACCTTGCATCGCAAATAGAATCTATGAGGAGTTCACTGTCTTTGGCGTCAGCAATACTGGTTTCATCGCAAGTTTCCGTCTGCTTGTTAGTTAGAATATAATCATCTTTCATAACTTTATTTTTTATAGCTTCCAACACTTAGATTTTATGTGGCCTCCTTTCTTGCAGTAATTGGAAGTCTACCAATGTTTTCTTGAATTTGATCCATTTGCTTGATAACATTTTGAACCATTTTCTTGGGTTCTTCCTCGAGCAGTAAGACCCTTTGCTGGACAATTAGAATGACTAATAAGATATTTCATTTTCTCATTAGATAATAATGCATCATAAATATCTATAGTAGTGACAACATCATAACTGAATAGAATAGTATCTCAAAACGTGATATAAGATGGGGCAACGAACACAAAAGATTCAGGCTAAATCTTCATTGTCACACTTGACTTCCAAGGTTTCCAAATCAGAAATTGTTTCTTTAAATGCCGATATATGCTCTTGTAGAGGCGTACCGTACCTTTTGACATACAATGAAAATATAATCGCGGCTTCAGATGCAATTTACTAGTAAGATTTGTTTTCATACATAGTTGTTCCAACTTCAACCATAACTCAGCAGTACTAGTCTCCTTCAAAACATCTTGTAGAATATTGTTCGATAAATTTAGATGTATATGAGACAATGCCTTACGATCCCTTATCTTTTTCTCTTCTACTGTCATGAATTGTGCATCTTATCAAACCCTAATAGAGTTTTGTCTAAATCCATATGAGTGAGAGAACCTCAAAGCTCCAATAAAAATCTAGTGTTCGTACTTCATACTTGACAACTCCAAAAATAGTTATAGTCCTAGAATAAAAAAAGCTCAAAGCTCTAATACCAATTGTTGAAAAAACATGATATGAATCTGAGACTAATTGAGATAAAGAAGAGATAAAGTATCAACCAAGAAAGCATGATAAATAACATAAGATTTACGTGGAAATCCATGACGGGAAAAATCAAAGACTGAGGAGGAAAAATTCACTATGGGTAAAATGAAAGATTACAACTTAAAGAGAGAAGAATAATTATGACAAATATTCTGTGTGTGAATGTTGTGTATACAACTCTAACTAAGACCATATATTTATAGGTAACATAATTAGGCCTAGTGGGCCCAATATCAAACAGTTAGGATTTTATATTTTATTACATTATATAATATAATATTGTATTATATTATTATATCGTTAGCCTAGGTTTAGGCCCCGATCAAAACTAATTTGGGTCACCATAATCTAACACCCGCAAACACACTTAATCATTTAACTAGGCGCATAACTTGGTACCTGACGTGCTCGAACCCAGGGCCTCATAAGAAGGCTTGAGATATCCACATCTTGTTGCCGCTAGACGCCCAGTGATAAGTGTCGACTTAATAGACCAAAAAGTCACGGATTCGATTCAATCTGAAAACGTTTTGAGTTTAAGTGGAGGACCATGGCTGTGGGATAATAATGCTAGTTCTTCTTTAATTCAAAAAAAAAGTTTTAACTAAAGCTAAGAATAAATTATGAGCTTGCTTCTAGGCTTATAATGATATGATAATAGGAAAATATTTGAGATGAAACAAATATAAATGCACCTAGGGAATATTTGAATAATTTGAAAACCAAAAACGAATTTCAAAACTAAAAATTATTTTCTTATTAAACAATTATTTTATTTTATTAATATAAAGCAATCAACTTTTTGAATATCTATATATATATATATATAATGATGCTTAATTTTTAAAGTGTCCGGATTGCGGGTCGAGAGTTGTTGTTAATTTGGATATATATGTGAGAGTAAATGGATACTTGGTTCGGATTATGGGTTGACCCGCCCATAAACTTAAAACGGTTACAAATAAAATAAAAAATGTTTTATGTATGTTTCGAACTTGCAACATAACAAAACAAGTACAACCCTTTAATCAACTAGGTTAATAACACTTTATTTTTTAAATTCAACACAAATTAGATAAATGTGGGACATTTTAACAATATAAGTTCAAAATTTTAACTAAATAATATATATATATATATATATATATATATATATATATATATATATATATATAAAGATGCTAACTTTTAAAGTGTTCGTATTGCCGGGTCGAGTGTTGTGGTTATATATATATATATATATATATATATATATATATATATATATATGAGAGTAAATGGTTAAAAATAAAATTAAAAATCCTATATGTATGTTTCGAACTTACAACCTAACAAAACTAGTATAACACTTAAGCAACTATGCTAATAACACTTTATATTTTAAATTCAACTCCAAATTAGATGAATGCGAGACATTTTAACAGTATAAGTTCAACTTTTTAACTAACTAACTAACTAACTAATCTATTTATATATAATGATGCTTAGTTTTTAAAGTGTTCGGATTGCCAAGTCGAAAACTGTGGTTAATTTATATATATATATATATATATATATATATATATATATATATGAGTAAATGGATACTTGGGTTGGATTGTGGGTTGACCCGCCCATAAACTTAAAACGATTAAAAATAAAATTAAAAATGCTATATGTATGTTTCAAACTTGCAACCTAACAAAACAAGTACAACCCTTTAACCAAGTGTAATTGTGATGTGGTTTGCCGATGAATAATAAGCCGATATCAATTGAAAGTGGTTAAAAAATATGAATCAAATATTTGATTGACCAAAGTGTGAGGTCACAATATTAAATACTAAAAAATATGAATCAAATATTTGATTCACTAAATTGAAAGTGTTAGGTCACGAGATAAGAGATTCATTCGGAAAAAATATGTGATGAGATATGTGAGAAGATAATTAGTTGTTTTACCGAAATGAATAAAATGTTAAACGAGAGCGTTCTGTTTTTTATTTTAATATATTATTCGTGATTTATTAAGTATTTTAAACATTGAATACATATTATTATTATTATTATTTTTTATTAAATTTATTTTATTTATATTTGTATCCGTTTGAATCACACCGGAATCTTTCTAGTTAAAACTAAAGTTATGAATGTAAAAAAAAACAAATAATAATAAAAAGGAAGCAATTCCTAAGGAGAATACTATTTTTTATTTTATTTAAAAATGTATTTAAAAATGTTATTTTTTAGAAAGGTTCCTTTTGTAGACCTTTCCAAGAAAGAAAAGTTTATTGGAGCTAGTCGGAAAACCATAACTCTTATTTGTAAAATTGTAATTAGCGCATTTTTGACCAATTTGGTTTGGCTTCATGTTAAAAGCTCCTCACATCTTGTAGAAGTCGAAATATACAAATAAAGGCAGCCTAAATCTATTCCTAAAGTAGTTATGATAAAACAAATGAAACTAAGCTAATTTTAACAACATTCAAAGAACATGCATATATTGACCAAATAAATGTTTAAATATCGTTTCGAACATATTTAATAACATGCATGTAATCGAATCATCAAAAGAGACCAAACTCAAATTCTTGAAAAATAAATTTTATTCCCAATTCGAATTACATCAATATATATGATGTTTACAATTGATCAGTAGATTTCTTAGAAGATCTTTAAAGCTTTTTTAGATGCCTACTAAAGTCTTAACTAACTCGCTTTGAAAATCACAAACTCCGAAAAAACTTCAAAACGCTCTATTGACGGATCGAATAGAAGTTATTTTCGTAGTTCGATAATATGTATTAAAATAATCAAGATCAAGTTTTACAACACTACTCAGTTTCCCGAGCGAATGGAATGAAATCAAATAAGCAGCACTACTCAAAGCCAAGGGAAATAGATTTGCAACAAGCGTGTTCAAGTGTGGCTTTGGAGCAGTGGTGTATAACATTTGGCAAGAACGGAATGCAAGGGTATATGACAGAACCCGTAGGAGCATTGACGAGTTATGGAAAGATATTGTATCGGATTACAGCGCCCTCGCGGGAAGGTGGAGAAGAATTCCAAGCACGGAGCAGAACTGGAATATCTGTAGGAACTGGAATTTACCGTTTTTTAAACTCACTAGAATTGAAAGCATTGTAAACAAATAATTCATTTACGTTTTTAGCTTTTTAGCTTTTATTCAGAATGTTACGACTTCAAAATCATTCTAGGTCTGTCTAGAATGATCTCTTAAACTCGTGGTTTTTTTCCCGTTTTTGGGAATTTTTAATGAAATGACGCTAAGTCGTTTTTCCCCCAAAAAAGTTTTACAACACGTAGTGCTTTATAACAATTATTCATTTCTTGATTAATGAATATATGTTAGATATATTAATTACAAATATAACTTAATCATAAAAAAAGGTGATTAATTTCTTTATTAATTGAAAAGCAATTGAAAAATAAATATAAGATATAATTTTATTCATGTAATCAATTAATGCAATGCATAATGTAATAGATTACAATTGACTAACAAGCGCCGATCGTTAGACAATCACCATGATTATCAAAACATCTACGATTTAATGGATTACCGGGCCTTCTACAACAACTACATCCAAATTCATAATAACGATTATAAGGTTCAGGACATGGGTCATAATCCACACAAAAATCAATTTGATTTGTTGAGTCCATCTTATCATCTGCAATTTATTATATAAAATCATAATTAAAGATAATAAATACAAATATATATTATTTAAAAATATTAAAATAAAAATAATATTGTACCTTTTATTTCTTCTGTAATATTATTAACCTCATTAGCTTGAACAACATTTTTTATTGTGATCACTACAGTCATAATAAAAATATTTAATCTTTAATCAAATATAAAATATAAAATTTTAAACATTTATATATTTATGATTTATGTACATACCAGAAAAAAGAAAGAGGACAAAGAATGCCGCAAATCTTTTCTGCATATTGAATAAACATTTTTTTCTTTTTTGAGGGAAGATAGTTTATATCAAATATGACCCTATATTAAGCTTTTTATAGTTTCACTTATCTTATGTATGTAATAATTTAAAATATTTTCTCATTAATTTATATATCTAAAAAAACAACTTTTTTGAAAAGTATACATTTTGACCTAATGATAATCACTTTTGATTGTCAAAGTGAAAAGTTTATGTAATTTCATTTGTGTTTGGTATGAAAGTGTAATGAAAAGGATATAAAAAGTATATATATATATATATATATATATGGAAAAAATCTGAATAAAAAGGTCAATGTATATTTTGACATAATGATAATCACTTTTGATTGTTAAAGTGAAAAGTTTATGTAATTTTATTTTTGTTTGGTATAAAAGTGTAATGAAAAGGATATAAAAAGCATATATATATATATAGAGAGAGAGAAAAATATGAATAAAAAGGTCAAAAGTAGATAAAGAAAGTGATTTTATTTTTATTGTTTTACTAAATATATAGTTGTTACAAAATAAAATTCAGATTAAAATATTTTTTTTAGATTACAATATTTAACTAAATGGTTTTTTATTTTATTTTTGGCGACATTAATATGAATATCATTTGGATATTGGAATTATTTTAAAATAATATTTTCAGTTAACTAAGTAATAATCATCTTCCGTAACCAATCTAATCTACATATGTCAAGGGCTTCTTAACCCATCCAATAGGAGCTAGGTGGAAAATGACTGTACCACAAAATATAAAAATATCAATATTTTTTATATATAAAAGAAAAAAAAAGAAAGTAATACTATACCGAAATTATGAATAACATAAATGTACAATATTTTCACAATTTCCGTAATAACGAAATAACATTTATTTAAAAAAATATATAAATATATAATATTTACTAAGAAATGAATAATGATTAATAAAATTATAAATATTTATACTTCATTTCTATTTAAGAAAAATTAAACGCTCATTACTAAATTAATCAATTTTCATAAATTTATTTTTTTCAAAACATATTTTATACTCAAATTTTAATGTATTTATTTTGTCTCTAAACTTAATATATATATATTTTTTCTAAATAAATTTGATTTTAATTCAGTTATTGATAAATAAATTTTAAAAATTATATCAAAATATAATTATACGACAAAGAGAAATATAATAAACTTCGACTAATCAAGCAAATTGAAAAGAGTTTTTTTTTTTTTTTATTAATTATGTATAAATTAATTAATACTATTATGCAAGGTTTTGAAAACCGTTCCGGTCATCGACCTGGATTTTTTAGCAAACTTCGGTCCGACCGGTCCAACCGGTTAAACCACTGGTTGGACCGGATTTTAATTATCTTTAAAAAATAAATAAATTAAATATATTAATACATAAATTGTATATATAATCACTTATATATTTAAAAATAATCAAATATATACTAATTAAACTAAATATTTTAGAAATTAAATTAATATCTCTATCAAATATATAATTTCATGTAATCAAAACAAAACAATATATAAATAATGATAGGAGGTCTTTGATAAGTCATAAATGAAATGGGACATTGAAATGACCGTCATTGATATGTTCATTTTCACGTTTCATCAATCGAACGCTTTCTCTCTCTACTCTCGCCGGAGATCTAATTTAGAGGAAGAACTATCCAGGTCGCCGAATTAGAGGAAGAACTATGTCAGGTCGCCGAATTAGAGGAAGAACTATCCAGAATATTGAAACTAGAATAATGACCTTACGAACCGGAAATTTCCGGCTCAGATTTTCGGTCGAACCGAACGGTCGAACCGGATTTTGACCGGTTCGAAAGGTAACTGTATTTAAGGTAAAGTCCGGACCGCTCATTCAACCGTATCGCGGTCGGACCAGTTAGACCACCTGTCGGACCGCGTATTTTAAAACCTTGCTATTATGATCTAATATAGTATATTATAATATATAAAAATATTTTCAGAAGATAATTTGATTAAAAATTATTTATATCTAATTGAAGACTATATTTATGTTTTTTAATTTAATTTTAATTTTTTAAACTAAATTTTATTTATAATATTTTATAAACTTTAAATATGTTGAATTCTTATAAAAAAAAATATTTTATAATAAATATTTTAATTTTTAGTTTTGTCTAACGTATATGTAATAACAATACTAAATTGATGTTGTTTAAGTTAAATATTTTTTAGGCATCAACGGTATAATATTAATACAGTACTGAAATTATGGTATATTAAAATCAAGGTAAATCAAAATTAAGGTACGATAAATGAATTTTCCGATATCGAAATTTTCGGTTATATATAAAATGAAATAAAAAAAAATTAAAATATACAAACCAACCGACTCACCCAACCCTGCGTAGCAATGAGTTAATTAACCGACTATGTTTAAATAATAAAAAACTAAGACATTAACACATCAACATCAAAAACAACATCAACATCAACTATAAAAATAATTGAGTTAGTGAAAAATTTATTGACGTTTGATTGCCGAATTCGCCAACATAATTTGAGACAGATAAAATAATAATTTGAAAAATATAAAGACGAACAAAAATACTTTATAAACTAAAAAAAAATGTATAGAATAATGTAAAAACGTTAAAAATAAACAACAAAATTTGTTAAAACAATTTATATCGCTGACATACATGCCTTCTAATTTTCAAAGGATTTGTTTCCTCTTTAAGAAAAATAATTATTTTTAATATCGTTTTGGTCATCAACCCGACTTTTTGGACGTACTTCGGTCTGACCGGTTGGAATTTTTTCTTTTTTAAAAAATTCTTTTTTTTAAAAAATATAAGTACATTGTATATATAATCAGTTAGATATATAAAAAATAATCAAATAAATTCTAATTAAACTCAATAATTTATTAAATTAATATAATACCAAATATTCATAATTCCATACCATCAAAATAACAAATATCTATAATTCCCTACAATAAAAATAGCAATCACATCAAATATCTATAATTCCATACAATCAAAACAACGATAATACCAAATATTCATAATTCTCTACAATCATAAGTTCAAAACAACAATCACACCAAATATACTTATAATAAGTCAACAACAAAAACAAAATTGTCAACATCAAATGTTTAATCCAAATATAAAAGCTACCAACCACAATATTGAACATTCAAATCATACAGTTCTTCTCATAGAAATAGTTGTGTTAGCCAATCTTCACTCTCCCAATCTGTTCCAGCAACAGGAATTATCGATATATCATCTTTATATAATATTTAACAATATTAGTAAGTTAATAGTTTTACATTGAAGAATATCTCAATATCATAAATTCACAATATGAGAAATATTACAAACCTATAATGAGAAACAAACATACTCCTACATTTTCATCTTGTTTTTCAGCACAAACGGGTGTTTCCTCTAACATTGTTTCTAATTCATTTATACCAATATATGCTTTTGGTTCTCGCTCAATGATCTAAAATTTCGGCTTATCAAATGATTCATAATCAATAGTATCATATGATTGTCTTGTACGTTTGCACCTACAATTTAAAACATTTTTTTAGTAATAACATAAGATATTCATTAAGTCATTATGTTTTTGACAATAAATTCATACATATTCTACAAACGTAAGTTATAATGAATATATACCAAGTCATTAAGTCTTTCATGTTCTAGTCTGTTTCTCTATATTGAATGAACCCAATTAAATGTTCTCCATTTAGGTTCACAACCTGAGGAAGATGTTGTTTGACTGAGAAATCTAATTGCGAACATTTGAAAAGTTGGGGTACTTCCTCCAAATGACTTCCACCATGCATCTGTTAAAATTGATATTCAATTATCCATAATAGATAAAAAAAAATAAAAGATAAAATGATTTCTATTTATACCAAAGTTATGAATTATATACAAAATTTGTAAGTACCCAGACTTAAAGACTTCAACATATCCAATGTCATGTCATGTGTAAAAGATGATAATCTGCAATTTTTAAAGTGTTCAATTTCATAAAATAACATTTTCCCATCTATCTTGACTATCATCTTTTGAAGGGTTGCAAAATTAAGTATAACTTGAATAAAAATTTGTTTCTTGTAGTAATTGTCCTGATAATACTGAAAGGCGGGATTCAAATGACATGCTAGTATGTGAATAGGCTGATAAAACATACCTCTCCACCTAGCCTCGATGATCAGTATAAGGCTTGTAAAGTCTCTTTTTGTTCAAAAATATAACCTTCATTGCTTTACGTGCTCTACGCATGCCTTCATAGACATATCTCATTACAAGATTATCATCAGCGTTACAAATTCTCAATAGACACATCAATGGAGCCATCAATTTCATAGTAATCACAACATTTATCCAAACTTTGCAATCCAATACAATTTGTTTCAGTTTTATACCCGTCGACATCTTCAAATATTTTGAGTAATCTTGAGATACGACCAAAGCTTCCAAGTCTGTCATGTGATCATTAAAACTTTGAAGTGTTATAAAAGTAGTAACAAAGTGTGTAGCACCGGGTCTAACAATCTCATTCCAACCGGAACATTGCCTCAACCAATTTAGAGTCAATTTGTGATTGTACACAAAGATATTAATCTTAGACCCCAAATTAGTTGTCATTTTCATCAAAGGCATCTCACAAATGTCCTTACAAATTAAATCGGTGCAATGTGTAGCACATGGAGACCAAAAAATGGTCATATACTTTTCACTCAATAATTTACCAGCTTCCTTATAGTTAGCTCCATTATCAGTCACTAATTGAACAACATCGTCAACACTCGTTCACTCAACTATCTCATAAAATAAGTTGCACAATGTTGAAGCATCTGAGATGAAACCTGATGCATCAACATACTTGACAATTGTAATCCCTTTTGGACAATAAACTAAAAAATTGATCAAAGACCTTTGTCTATTGTACTTCCAACCATTTGTAATAATTGTGCATAATTGTCCTTCCAATATTTTATATAATCCTCAATAATCAACTTCACTAATTTTTTGGTATCTCTCAACAATCCAAAACGCAAAGCATGATGTTAGGATTAGTGTCGACTATATAGAGAAGGGGGTCTGAGTATAGTTGACAACATAACACTTTCGATTCAATTTTAATCCTCTTAGAAATTAAGAATTTGTTTTTATTCTTCACAAATCTTCGCAAGCTCTTGAACGGAATCAAGTGCGGAAATCCTTACTCAATTTGAAACGGAAGATAAATGATTGAGCGATACAGAAAGTAAATAACACAAGGAGTTTTATGGATGTTCGCAGACAAAACTCCAACATCACCTCTTCTTCCTCAACATGAAGGATTTCACTAGAAGTCTTTGATTTGTATAATGCCTACACAAACTCAGGACTTAATTGACTGCATATTCTAAACTCCTAGCACACACATGGTTGAATAGAACACTCTCTATTCAACTTACCCACACAAGGTAATTACAACAAATTATAAATGATACTGGGTTCTCTCAATAGAATATATACTTGTGCAAATTAAGTGAGAGAAAATCTGATTGACTTGATAAACTTGATCGACTTGAGAAAGCAAGAATCCAGAGTCAAGAGAACGAAAATCAGCTTGTTCGTCGTTATGCTTTGATGCTCTATTTATATTGAAGACACATCAACGATCAAATCTTCTTCTTTGATACGTGTCAACTATCCATTGGATGTACGCCAAGTGTATGGGAAAGTACACAAGAATATATTCGTTTCGTTTGTGTGTGTTAGACTTGACAGAGTTCCTTCTATCATGTATGTGCTGACTAGACGGGTTAGTTGTCCTATTTCTAGGTTTCAGCCAACTTGACATCTGATCAGTAGGATGAATATATCTCATTTCCTTTTTAATTCTAAACTCCTCACAGTTTTGATCCGATGTACTATCAATTAAGTTTCCCTTGACGAAACTTATAGATTGAAGTTTGCCTTTTGCTGGGTTTAACTGTTTGCATGGATTGGTTGGATTGCCTTCAACAAATCCCAAACCAAATTTACATCCGGTTGGACGTTGTTGCTCAAGTATTTTCTTGAGGGAACTCTAGACCTCGTGCATTAGCTGATCACATAACTTTATCTCTGATTAATAAGAGATAAGATATGAACTGTTCCCTTGAGCTTATCATTCTCGGATGTTAACTCGTTTATTTTCTCTTCCAAAACCTTTATGTCGTTATTCTAAGTTGAAAGCGTGGGGTTGTTACCTTGGGTTTTCAAAATCGTTTCGTTCAATAGATTTGACAAATTCTTGTACTCAATGACTATGTTATTGATTGCAGTAACCAAGTCTTCTCTAGTGAATTTCTCAAATTTAAAGTCAAATATCTCGTTGTCATCTACTATGAAGCATCTGACGATATCTTCATCATCGTCGCTTGAGGATGAGCTGTACTCTGATTCGCTGTCAGCCCATTTATTTTTTCTTTCCTCAGCCATCAGAGCCTTCTGCTCTTTCTTGTTCTTCTTCTCAGACGACCTCATGTCGTCTCTCTTTGGCTTTCTGTAATCGACCTTGAAATGATCTGGTTTATCATAGTTAAAACATTTTAAGTTAGCTGTGAAATTATCTTTACTATCATTTCTATTAAAAGAAAAGTTAGATTGGTTCTTCCTCATTAATTTTTCCAAACTTCTTGACAAACAGAACCATATCATCACTCTTAATCTCTTCAGCAGATTTGGAAGATGAAGAAACGGGTGACTCCTCTGCAGTCACTAGAGATTTTTTCATAGTAGAGGTAGATGGTTCCTCTTCATTCCTTGAGTTTATTTCAAACTCATATGCTCTTAGATCAACAAATAGATCGTACAGCTCGATCTTGTTAAAGTCTTTAGATTCTCTCATAGCCATTTTCTTGATATCCCATTCTATGGGCAAAGCTCTCATAGCTTTGATAACAACCTCCCTGTTGCTATATATCTTCCCCAGTGTTGATAGCGATCTTGTTAAGGTCTTTAGATTCTCTCATAGCCATTTTCTTGATATCCCATTCTATGGGCAAAGCTCTCATAGCTTTGACATCAACCTCGATGACTATGTTGCTGAATCTATCATCAAATTCATTCCTAGTCTCTCCTGAGCGCATCCTGATGTTGTCAAACTTTTGTGTGGCAGCCATCAACTTGTTCTCCTTTGTTTGCTCATTGCCTTTTCACAACTAAGTCAACCTATCCCAAATTTCTTTGGCAGAGGTGCATGTGGTAATCTTGCTGAACATATTATTGTCTAGTGTTTTGTATAGGATATCTTTTTCCATATTGTCGAGGTTGTTCTTCTTCTTCTCTTCAGTGGTCCACTCAGACCTCAGTTTATCCTTCATCATAGGAGTGTTATCGGGGTTACTGGTGGAGTTGTCCTTCATTATCTTCATTGGGGCATCGGTGATGACATAACACATGTCATCATTTAAGGCAGCGAAATGAGCTTGCATTCTTAACTTCCAGTAATTATAGTTTTCCTTCGAGAACATTGGGATCCTGTTGAGAATAGTAGACATGGTTCATGAATCTGATAATGCTTGAGAATAGAAAGCCTTGCTCAAATACCACTTGTTAGGATCAATGTTGACTATAGAGAGGGGGTTTGAGTATAGTGACAACTTAACACTTTCGATTCGATTTTTATCCTATTAGAGATTAAGAATTTGTTTCTATTCTTCACAAATCTTCGCAAGCTCTTTATGAATCAAGTGTGGAAATGCTTCCTCGATTTGAAGCGACAGATAAACGATTGAGCGATATGGAAAGTAAATAACACAAGGAGTTTTATGGATATTCGGGGACAAAACTCCTACGTCATCCCTTCTTCCTGAATAAGAAGGATTTTACTATAAGGCTTTTATTTGTATAGCCCCTACAAACACCTAGTCAGAAACCCAAGACTTAATTGATCGCCTGTTTAGAACTCCTAGCACACAATGTTGAACAGAACACCCTTTATTCAACTTACCCACACAAGGTAATTACAACAAATTATAAATGATACAAGGTTCTCTTAATAGCATATACTTGTGAAAAGTAAGTGAGAGAAAATCTGATTAACTTGATAAACTTGATCGAATTGAGAGAGCAAGAATTCAGAGTCAAGAGAACGAAAATCAGCATGTCCGCCGTTGGGCTTTGTTGCTCTATTAATATTGAAGACACAACAACAGTCGAATCTTCTTCTTTGACATGTGTCAGCTATCCGTTGGATGTACGCCATGTGTACATGAAGGTACACAAGAATAAACTGATGAAATATTGAGTACGTGGCTCTTGAGCGGTTAAAGCTTAATAAGCAGATTGGGTAGACAATTGATAATAGACGATGCTGATAAGCTGATCAGATGGGCGAATCCTTCTTGAAACGGCTGCTGAAGTTCAGACATCGTCTTCTCGCGCACTACTTCAAACTAATGCGTATGTTGTAGTTCAGACGTTGTCTGCTCGCACACTTCAGAATACACGTCTGTTCGCACTTTCTCAACCCGTCTGTTGGAGGCTAGACGTCTACCTGAAATAATAAAACTTCAATTATTATAAATTTGTACCATGTGAGATTTGAACATGGGTCACTTGCGTGACAAGCGGGAGTACTTACCACTACACCACTTAAGATGTTGATTATATGTATATATATATATAATTGACAAGACTAACAATAATTGAGCTTAGTTCTATCCATTCATCATCAAAACCATTTCATCAATCATCAAAATCAAGTATGTTAAATTATCCTAAATCATTTAAGACCTTAATCTAACACATGATATGTTAGATGTGTATATCCATTACCTATTACAATACTCTTATTAATCGTTATTTGAAAATCATGCGAGTTCAATGCATTAATTGAAATTTCATCATCATAAAACCACATTGATCAAGCTAAATCGTGTAATGCCATTTTTCTTTACTTTGTAATGCAACATTAATACTTGGTTGAGAATGATCTGAAACACCATGCTTGAAAAACTTTGTCAACACCTATTATCTTTGAAGATGCATTGGCATTATAACTTTTTCACTATCAAAACTCTCTAAATTTACCGACTTCTTCAACTTTTTGCGATTCTCAGATTTTACGCCTATAAATATTTCCCATATATCACTGGAAACTTGTTGGAATTTCACAACATCTCCTTTTATTCCCATTAAGTGTTTCTTAAACCGATAAATCCCTCCACTAGAAATAGTTTTTTTATAAAATTTGCATTGAATTGATCTCTTATCCATATGCTCGAGTATAATTACATATTCTTAGGCTGCATCCGACTTAGATTTGACATTCCTAATAAGTTAAACAATTACCTATTAATAATTAAACAAACAAATTAATAATGAACAAATATTAATTATTTGAAAAATAACAAAGATAATTAATAAATAATAAATAGTTAATAACAATATTGACTAAATAATTTGTAATCTTTGATATATTTATTAACAATATTGACTAATGAGTAACTCATCAGTTTCTTCATCTTCAGTTATTTGATTTACACTTATAATCACTCTCTAAACCCAAAGGCATTTCAGATTCACAGTCACTTATTCTCTTCTTCATATTCACTTATTAATTATATATCATACATATATATCAATATATATAACAGTATCGGAAATACTACACTTTATCAGTTTCTGAAATACAAATAGTATGATAATTAATAACATGATAAACTTATCGAGAAATTGAGTTCTAGTTGAAGAAGAGTTGTAGATCTAAAGGAAGAGACGGATTTAGATCTGAGGAGTTAAGGGTAGATAGGAGGAGTTAAAGGAAGATATATGATAGTCCTATATTCGTCTCTTTCTTCTTTCCAACTAGAGGAAAGAAATAGATCTGGCTCATATGAGAGCTTCTATATTAGGAAAAAAACAAAAGAATACTAGTTTATAATATAACCTTTCGAACCGAAAATAACCAGTTTGATTTTCCGGTTGAACCGTCCGATCGGACCGTATTATAACAGTTTTAAAAGGTAACCCTTTTGAAGACAAAATCCGGGCCGCTCAATAAACTATTTCACGGTCGGACTAGTTAAACCGTCGTCGGACCGTGTATTTTAAATATATGGTAAACCTATTTTGTGATATGTAGAGAAACTCACATCTTACATCAAATACATAAAATAAATTAACCAATTTGTGCGCGATAAAAAAATTAACGTTTAAAAACAAGACTTTATAGACGACTTCATAACTTACTATCCTCTCAAATCTGGGAGAGAATATGATGTTTAATGGGAACTTGTCTTATGATAATTTAGATTTTTTCGATTTTTATCAAACTCGTGACTATAGAGATGTCACTTTATTTCTTTTTAAAATATGAAAATATTTTAGGCGCATGCACACCATAAATAAAGATTCATTCAAGTTCGGCGGTTGGTTACGTGCGGTAAAGAACTCACGGGCTATGTCCCAAAATGCCACTTGAGTCTCTACTAAGTCAATTTTTGGCATTTTAAAAATGTAGTTTATGCTTTACTTTTTATGTTTTCTATTTTTTATTTACCCTACGACTAAGATGATTTTTGTTCATTTTGTAGTGAATCTTGTGTGTTTTATACAACAAAATGAAATGAAAAATAAATGTACAAAAAAAAAACAAAAAGAAGAACAACCTAAAACATAAAAATAAATCCTCATACAAGTGACCCTAAAGTTTAACAAGACTAAGAGTTTTAGGTATCTCATGCTAAGATTGATCTAAGTCTATTAATTTTAAAGTTTGAGTGAATCTTTATTTAGGGGTTAAAAGTTTTAGAGTTCAAATCAAATTCATGGAGATTTTTTATTTATCTTTTTGATTTTTTAAGTATTTTATATTTTTGGTTTTTTGGAGTTTTAAATTGTGTTTTGATTTAGAGATTAACCTAAAATCAAACAAAACTCAAACATACATTAAGTAAACCAATAAAAACCAAAATAAAATACAAAGGAAATGTGGTTTTTCTAAAACCATGGCTAAAAAGACAAAGAGTCGGTTGTTTGAAGAAGGAAGCAGCAACAAGCGTAGCTGAATGTTGAAAAAACGTCTAGAGCAATATTATGCCTTCTTTTTGGTAGGACGACCTTACACTATTAAAAAAAACCTATACCGATTGGTATCGATATTAACCTCCAAAACGATCGTTATAGGCATATAATGATTGGTCATATACCAATCGCTCTCAATCGACAAAAGCTTTCTCGTTGTTGCCTTAATTGGCAACGGCGATTGGTAGATGACCAATCGCTATAGGCTTATAACGATTGGTCTAATAAACAATAACTATTACCTAAATCATGTAGCAATTGGTCTAATAACCAATTGCTACTTCCCAAATCCTATAGTGATTGGTTAACAAACCAATCACTATAGAATATTTCGGTAGTAGCGATTGGTTAATAAATAATCGTTTTATGCTAATATAAATAAAAATATTTAATTTAATAATATTACAATACTTAATATAAAACCGAAAATTTAACTATAAATATAATTAAAGCATAAACACCAAACCCTCAATTGAACCAAAATCATAACCAATGTTTATTAAACAAATACACAACCAAAGTATTACACCAACATTAACCAAAATCATAACAAAAGTTCTTAACACAAACACATAATCAAAGTACTACACCAATATTTGAAATCTAACCAACATCATAACAAAAGTTCATACTTAATTCGCGTCATCCCTAGAATCATCATCGTCTTATTGTTGGGGCTGCACATGTGAAATTGTTGTTGATGACCCTTGACCCGATGATTGACCTCCAATATTAGTAAATTAGGAAAATAATTTAGGATCTATCGATCTACCTCCGGACATAAACTGTGACATAAGACGCATAATCTAGGCTCTTTCCATCCTCATCCTCTCTTTCATTTGAGCCTTCTCCATCCTCATTTCAGCCTTCAACCTATTTTCCAACTCGTCCCTTGCGGTCTTCTCTTCGTCCTTCTGAGCCTTCATTGTCTTTTCCATATCATCAATGTCTCCATGTAGTTTTTTTTTGGACGGTGCAAGCCCACGAACTTGGGAAGCTAAAACTAATCTCATCCCTATAATCTTCCTCTTGTCTTGAAGGACAAAAACTCCTTCAACCAAATTGACATCAGAAATATCGGGACGTTCAGCTCGCAAATATATTAATTCATCCTACAACAAAATATGTTAATACCAATAATATATCAAATATAAAGTAAGCATATTTTATATATTTACCACTTTCTCCAGTATGTGCGGATCAATAGTTTTATCCTTTTTGGTCCACATGCCCATATTTTTGCAGCACGACTTTCTATCAATTGGGTTGAATGTGAACCACACCTTTTCTCCATTATCCGGTAATTTGACCAATTCAAATTTTTGTTGATACTTTGCATTCTCTGGGAGCTGGAAGACTCTGTATTTGTGCCTTCATCAGTCAATTGTGTGGGCTCATCTAGATTTTGCACATCATCGTCAGTGGATAGTCATGTGGGCTCAACAAGATTTTACTCCTCAGGGAGATCCTCCACAAGAGTATGCGAGGAAGAGTCACAAAAATTTGTTTTTCTTTATAAGGAAATTGAGTTGTGATTGCAAAAATCCTGGTAGAAAACACTTTGAAGGTGTAATTTATTGAAAGAAATATTTAACATCAACATCTAAACAATAGTGAAGAATAGTGAACAATAGTAATATCATACATTTGACTGTTTATGATTTATCTTTGTTACAATATCCCAACCCGGTTTATTACCAATGTCTTTGGCATAAAATATTTGTTTTGATTGGGTTTCCAATATAAAACAACTTATTTTGATATTGAGACCTCCATTGACAATTTAGGCTAACAAATCCGTATTTATTAGTTTGAAGTCGGTAGCTCTAGAATGCACATCATACCAAATGTAGTTAAATACAACAATTCGTTTAACACTAAGGTATTGCATTTTCAATTATATTTGTAAGTACACCATAAGAATTTCGTATTTTCGTGCCATGATAATCAATCACGAGTATTCCACTATTCCGAGTCTTCAATCCATGGTCATGTCTTCTAGTGGTGAATTTATATTTATTTACTTTACACCAAATAAAATTTGACGCATATTGTGTGGGACCGATTCCTAACATTTTTAGCTCAAAACTTCTTTCGCTTTTGTTAGAAAGTTGTTGAACTCTATTTTTGAACCATGTCTTATATTCTTCATCGCATCGACCAGTTGAGCATTCTTGGATACTCGCTACATATTAAAATTGAACACATAATCATTTTTTTGATAACATTCATACAAATAAAAAACATGAGAACATTCATACCGATAAAATGGCTATGTTTCTTCACTATTTTTTAACACATATGAATGAGCCAATTATCGTTTATCTAATTCGTAAATGTATGTTCTCCCTGATGATAATTCCTTAATAGATAAAAATATGGCAAGAGAACTTGATGGTTGGGGTGCATATGCACTGAGGAATCTTGAAAATACTTAACACACAAGCTGATACTTTCATTACCAGATAACTCTCACTAATTGATGCTTCACAATGATAATTATTTCGAACATATCCTTTCAAAATTCCCATATATGTTCTATCAGACGCATCAATCTATATTGAACTGTCCCTCCAATCAAAGTCTCTATTGCTAAATGAACAGGCAAATGTATCATAATGTCAAAAAATCCGGACAAAAATATTTGTTCTAACTGCACAGAGTTACAACAATATCATTCTGAAGTTATTCTAAGTCGGCTTTCAATAGAGATTTTGAACACGACATCTATAGAACTTTGAAAGACCCACAATAGCTTCATATACCTCATCCTCAAATAAATCACATGTTGCGAGCGGAATAAAATACTCTAGTAAAATATGGCAATCGTTACATTTTTATTTAGAAATATTTAAATCTTTGAAATTTATACATTCTCCAATGTTCGAGCAAAACCCTTCTGGCATTCTTATTTCTTTTAAAAATTGACACAACATTATTATTTTCATTAGACAATGTATAATGACTGGCTGGATATTGAAGAACACCCCCACTAGTAAAAAAAGACCCTATAGCGATTGGTTATCTCCAAACCAATCGCTATAGGCCTATAACGATTGGTCATATGTCAATCGCTCTCAATTAGTAGAAGCCTTCTCATTGTTGCCTTAATTGCAACGACGATTGGTAGATTACCAATCGCTATAGGCCTATAACGATTGGTGTAATAACCAATCGCTACTATATAAATCATATAGCGATTTGTATTTTAACCAATAGCTCACAACGATTGGTATTTTAACCAATGGCTATAGATATTTATTTTAAAAAAAACATTTTCTAAGAGTATGTTGGTTATTTAACCCAAATAACCCGACATAAAACAAGCAATTGAAACTATCCAAACTAATACATAGAAAAAGAACACTAATAAAACAAATAAGGTCAAAGGTAGATTATATATAAAGATTAACTCACATGATACATATGCTTTAATACCACAAGACAATAGAGAACAGTACATGTAAAAAAAAAGTTTTGTACATCTTATCATGTCAATTAAAAATGTATAATGTATAAAGTTCTAATTGTGTAGTTTATTTCCCTGGACAGTAAAATATTTAAAAAATAAATAATGCATAAAGTTCTCAATAAGCCACTAATATACCTCCAACGAGGCCATCCAATTCCAAAGTCGTGCATGCCTTCAGCACAACATTAACGTGTTCAGTAGTTCTTATCTAATCTTTTGTCCTCCCCAACAAAGCATATCCAGGATCAATCAAGCCACAAATTATTAACTAAGAAAAATAAAAAAAATGTCAAACAAAAATAAACCTAAATCTAAAATGCAGAAATAAAAAAAATTTAAAAATTAAAAATAAATAAATAAACAAATAAAAAAAAGCTGAAGACTGCAGCAAGCGTCGAATGGGAAGCTTCAGAAGTCTGATTCAGCAGCAGCTGCAGCAGAGCAAGCGTCGTCTGGAAAGCACCGAGACCCTTGAAGAAGTGCTGGAAGGCTAAAGAACAAGCGTCAGGAATACACGCCACTACAACAGCAAAGTCTGTTACTCCAGATTTTCCAACCTAGACCCTAACTAACTACGACTTTGGTGATCCAAATGGATCCCAGACTAAATAAATAAAAATTAGTTATGTTATTAACATATTTATAAACAATTATATAAAGTAAAATCATATATCTAACATAAAAATATGAAATAAAAAAATTAACAAATCAAAGCAAATTGTTCTTTTTTCTTTTTTTGCTTTAAGTTTTATATTTTTATATTTGAAATGGCCAATTTAAGGGCCAATTTTTGGTTTTAAAGAAATTAGGTCAATGTCCTTTATATACATTAAGTTTTCTATTTTTTTATTTAGATTACATATTTACAACAAGTAAAGCAAAAATCATAAACACCTATCAAAATAGAAAGCTTAAAGAAACAGTGTATGGAATTAAATAAAAGAAGAGCAAACAAAATTCAAATTCAAATTCAAGAAAAAAAAAGACAAAAGAGCTTACAATGGGGCTGCTCTTTTGATGTTAAGGGTGGTGTTTTATCTAAGATGTCCTAAGCAAATCTTGTGACCAACTTAACAAGAGTGGTGTTTGCTTAGGATTTTCAAATAGGCAGCCTAGGTGAACTTGACTATGAAAAAGAGAGAGAAGAAGGTGAAAGTTGAAGGTCGAGAGTTGAACTCCTTTGCTAGGGTGTTAAGAGGGGTATTTATATGCAAAGCTATGAAACCCTAGGTCCCAAAGGCCCATTTAGCACACTTGACAATTGGAATGAGATTTCTCTTTCAAACATATACAAATGTTTAAAAACAATTGATCAATCTCCACTTGACATGTCACTAAATGTCAAGTAATATCCAATAGGATTTAAGCTTTTAATAATAATGATATAATACTTTGTAATTTTAATTTTTAATTAAAAAATTGACCAAGCCCTTCATGCTTCTCTTCAACTTCAACACACGGCTGGATTATTCTTCTTTTTGCCAACTTCTTCCTTTATTTTAGCAACCTCTTTATTCTTCTTTTTTCTTCTTCTTTGACCTAAGGTGCTTCTCACAATTGTGTAGACACCGTTATCTTTTTATTTTTGCACCGTTATCCCTTTTACACACCCTTTCATCCTACAATTTTTTTTTTATTAAAAACACAAATAAATAATTTTATTTTTAATTATTCCTACTTCTAAGGAACAATTCTAATTAAATAAATAAAATGCTAACTAACTTATTCAAGAAATCAAATCGCAAAATCTAATCAACTAATCTAACAAACTAATCTAACAACTAATCTAATTAAAAGAAAACAAAATATTCCTAACGAAATTTTATAAAAATTCTAATATATATTTTGTAAAATAATTTTTTTAATTTTTATTTTTTTTATAAATATCCAAGTTATTAATTAAATAAAACCTTGAATATTCTAAGTATAATATCTTCTCTAAGTGTTGTAACATAGACAAATTACTACTTTAACTTTATTAAGAATCCAAAATCAATTATCTTCAAAAACTCAATTGTTCTAAAAATAATCGTCTTTAATATAAATCGTGCAATGAGTCCGTGAATGAATTCGAGAAAATTTTATAGACTCAGATTTATGAAAATCATAAACTATAAAATTAAGTGTGAAAATGAGTGTCTACAGAATGCCCCTCTTGGACAAAATTTGTAGAAAACACTCGGTTTAGAAAAATGCATGTCCAAGCTTGAAAATAGGCACTGCGTTTTGAAAACACCGAATTTATAGTTTATTTTTGGATTCCTTGAATGAAAAGAGAACAAACCTGATGAGTCTCTCGGGAGACCTGTGTAATTCACTGTTCATTCTTCAAAGTCAGTTTACCATCTACTTGTTCATGGTTCACCTTTGTTTAGAATATGCATCGTTCTTGGTTTATCGATCATGTAGATCGAGCCGGGTGGTTTCGACCTTATTTCTACACATCTCGCATAGTCTTTGGATTGTACATGAGTACACATCTTAACTCAGTTTGATGATTGTGTTTTTTTAGCGAAATACTATTTAATCACAATTCTGCTTAGTGATTATATAGATTAAAGTATCGCTATTTAGTTTAGCGAAATACTTTGTAATCACAATTCTTCTTGGTGATTATATAGATTTAAGTATCGCTGGTCAGTTTAGCAAAATACATTTTAATCACAATTTTGCTTAGTGATTATATAGATTTAAGTATCGCTGGTCAGTTCAGTGAAATACTTTTTAATCACAATTCTACTTAGTGATTATATATATTTAAGTATCGCTGGTCAGTTTAGCAAAATACTTTTTAATCACAATTCTGTTTAGTGATTATATAGATTTAAATATCGCTGATCAGTTTAGCAAAATACTTTTTAATCACAATTCTGCTTAGTGATTATATAGATTTAAGTATCGCTGGTCAGTTTAAAGAATACTATTTAATCACAATTCTGCTTAGTGATAAATTTAGATTTAAGTATCGCTGGTCAGTTTAGCGAAATACTTTTAACTCACAATTCTGATTAGTGATTATTATAGATTTAAGTATCGCTGGTTAGTTTAGCGAAATACTATTTAATCACAATTCTGATTAGTGATTATTATAGATTTAAGTACCGCTGGTCTGTTTAGCGAAATACTATTTAATCACAATTCTGCTTAGTGATTATTATAGATTTAAGTATAGCTGGTCAGTTTATCGAATACTATTTAATCACAACTCTGATTAGTGATTATTATAGATTTAAAGTATCACTGGTCAGTTTAGCGAAATACTTTTTAATCACAACTCTGATTAATGATTATTATAGATTTAAAGTATCGCTGGTCAGTTTAGCGAAATACTATTTAATCACAATTTTGATTAGTGATTATTATAGATTTAAAGTATCGCTGGTCAGTTTAGCGAAATACTTTTTAATCACAACTCTGATTAGTGATTATTATAGATTTAAAGTATGACTGGTCAGTTTAGCGAAACACTTTTTAATCACAACTTTGTTTAGTGATTTAAGTTCGAAGTTAGACTTCTTTAATTTTCAAAGCACTAGCGTCTTATTCAACGGTCTTGAAATACTTTCAAGAATCGATTCCATACTTTCTTCCTTAGAGTGTGTCGAGAGGAAACACATGTAACCGATGTTCTTCGAGATTCATTCTGTCACTTTTGGGGACTTGTCTTTCGCCGAGACGTTTGTCCTGAGTTTTTTGAGGGATTTGTCGCTCGAATGCTTAATCTTTCAACCAAGCGTCATGAGGTTGAGTCTCGCTTCTCAAATTCGGAGGTTAGTGTGCTTAAGATTCTATTATCTTGGGCTCTTTTCATACTCAGGGTATATTTAATAGACTCGGTACATTCTTGTTTTTGCATTGGCAATTTAGACAAAAGTCTAGATGAACAACAAATGGAGATTTCAATATCTCAACCTCTACAAGTATTTTTCTATTTTATTCGGCCTCTTTTCTTTATGACCGGGGTGTATCTGATAGATTCAAACACTTTGTTTTTGCTTAGCAATTAAATAAAATCTAAATGAACAACAGTATTGTATTTCATATCTCAACCAACAAAGTCTTTTTTAATTGATTTTACTTTTCTTGAGGTCTTAGATCTTTGGCACTTGACCTTCAATTGAGACGAGACATCACCTTGGTTGATGACATGGTTCTAAGTTTTGGCATTCATCTTTGTATGAGCTCCCTCTTAAACATCAGTAGTTTAAGCTTTCGTCTAGGCTCGAGGTAGATCCATTTGCGAAGCGCTTTACTCGGATCCCACCAGTTACATTGGTTCGTCAAAAGACATCCATTGGAGAGAAACATATTTTCCCGCATCCCTACTTATTTCTTGCACTCGTTCATTTGTTTGCTTGGCACGAGAAAAATTCAGGGATCTATCTTATTTTTATCTTCCGCAAATGCCCCTAGTTTCGACACAAGGGGTTTGATTCAATCTGAAAACGCTTTGAGTTTAAGTGGAGGACCATGGCTGTGGGATATCATACTAGTTCTTCTTTAATTCAAAAAAAAGGTTTTAACTAAAGCGAAGAATAAATTATAAGCTTGCTTCTAGGCTCATAATGATATGATAATAGGAAAATATTTAAGATAAAACAAATATAAATGCACATAGGGAATAGTTGAATAATTTCAAAACCAAAAACGAATTTCAAAACTAAAAATTATTTTTTTATTAAACAATTATTTTATTTTATTAATATAAAACAATCAAATTTTTTGAATATCTATATATATATAATGATTCTTAATATTTAAAATTTCCGAATTGTCGAGTCGAGAGCTGTTGTTAATTTGGATATATATGTAAGAGTAAATGGATACTTGGTTCGGCTTATGGGTTGACCCGCCCATAAACTTAAAACGGTTAAAAATAAAATAAAAAATGTTATATGTATGTTTCGTACTTGCAACAACATAACAAAACAAGCACAACCCTTTAATCAACTAGGCTAATAACACTTTATATTTTAAATTCAACACCAAATTAGATAAACGTGGGACATTTTAACAATATAAGTTTAAATTTTTAACTAACTAATCTATATATATATATATATATATATATATATATATATATATATATATAAAGATGCTTAACTTTTAAAGTGTTTGAATTGTCGGGTCGAGAGTTGTGGTTAATTTGGAAATATATATATATATATATATATATATATATATATATATATATATATATATATATATATATATATATATATATATATATAAGAGTAAATGATTAAAAATAAAATTAAGAATCCTATATGTATGTTTGAACTTGCAACCTAACAAAAACAAGTACAACCCTTAAGCGACTATGCTAATAACACTTTTTAAATTCAACTCTAAATTAGATGAATGCGGGACATTTTAACAATATAAGTTCAATTTTTTAACTAACTAACTAATATATATATATATATATATATATAATGATGCTTAATTTTTAAAGTATCCGGATTGCCGAGTCGAAATCTGTGGTAAATTTATATATATATATATATATATATATATATATATATATATATATATATATATATGAGAGTAAATGGATACTTGGGTTGGATTGTGGGTTGATCCGCCCATAATCTTAAAACGGTTAAAAATAAAATTAAAAATGCTATATGTATGTTTCGAACATGCAACTTCACAAAACAAGTACAACCCTTTAACTAAGTGTAACTGTGATGTGGTTTGTCGATGAATAATAAGCCGGTATAAATTAAAAGTGATTAAAAAAATATGAATCAAATATTTGATTGACCAAAGTGTGAGGTCACGATGTTAAATATTAAAAAATATGAATGAAATATTTGATTCACCAAAGTGAAAGTGTTAGGTCACGAGATAAGAGATTCATTCGGCAAAAATATGTGAGAAGATAAATTGTTTTATCGAAATGAATAAAATATGAAATGAGAGCGTTATATTTTTATTTTAATATATTATTCGTGATTTATTAAGTATTTTAAACATTGAATATATATTATTATTATTTTTTTATTAATTTTTTATTTATTTATATTTGTATTCGAATCTCACCAGAATCTTCCTTAGTTAAAACTAAAGTCATGAATGTAAACAAAATAAGAAAATAATAAAAAAGAAGCAATCCTTAAGGAAAATACTGCTTTTTTTTATTTAGAAAAATATTTTAAAATGTTATTTTTTAGGAACGTTCCTTTTGTAGACCTTTCCAGCAATGAAAGGTCGTCATTCTCTACTTAAAGAGGTTTATTGGAGCCAGTCGGAAAACCATAACTCTCCTTTGTAAAATTGTAATTAGCGCATTTTTGATCAATTTGGTTTGGCTTCTTGTTAAAAGCTCCTCACATCTTGTAGAAGTCGAAATATTCAAATAAAGGCGGCCTAAATCTATTCCTAAAGTAGTTATGATAAAACAAATGAAACTAAGCTAATTTTAACAACATTCAAAGAACATGCATATATTGACCAAATAAATGTTTAAATATCGTTTCGAACATATTTCATAACATGTAATCGAATCATCAAAAGAGACCAAACTCAAATTCTTGAAAAATAAATTTTATTCACAATTCGAATTATATCAATATATATGATGTTTACAATTGATCAGTAGATTTCTTAGAAGATCTTTAAGCTTTTTAGATGTCTACTAAATTCTTAACTAACTCGCTTTGAAAATCACAAACTCCGAAAAAACTTTAAAACGCTCTATTGACGGATCAAATAGAAGTTATTTCCGTAGTCCGATAATATGTATTAAAATAATCAAGATCAAGTTTTACAACATGTAGTGCTTTATAACAATTATTCATTTCTTGATTAATGAATATATGTTAGATATATTAATTACAAATATAACTTAATCATAAAAAAAAAGTGATTAATTTCTTTATTAATTAAAAAGCAATTGAAAAATAAATATAAGATATAATTTTATTCATGTAATCAATTAATGCAATGCATAATGTAATAGATTACAATTGACTAACAAGCGCCGATCGTTAGACAATCACCATGATTACTATAACATCTACGACTGTTGAATGGACCACCGGGCCTTCTACAACAACTACATCCCAATTCATAAAAACGATTATAAGGTTCAGGACATGGGTCATAATCCACGCAAAAATCAATTTGATTTGTTGAGTCCATCTTATCATCTGCAATTTATTATATAAAATCATAATTAAAGATAATAAATACAAATATATTTTATTTAAAAATATTAAAATAAAAATAATATTGTACCTTTTATTTCTTCTGTAATATTATTAACCTCATTAGCTTGAACAACATTTTTTATTGTGATCACTATAGTCATAATAAAAATATTTAATCTTTAATCAAATATAAAATATAAAATTTTAAACATTTATATATTTATGATTTATGTACATACCAGAAAAAAGAAAGAGGACAAATAATGCCGCAAATCTTTTCTGCATATTGAATAAATATTTTTTTTCTTTTTTGAGGGAAGATAGTTTATATCAAATATGACCCTATATTAAGCTTTTTATAGTTTCACTTATCTTATGTATGTAATAATTTAAAATATTTTCTCATTAATTTATATATCTAAAAAAATAACTTTTTTGAAAAGTATACATTTTGACCTAATGATAATCACTTTTGATTGTCAAAGTGAAAAGTTTATGTAATTTCATTTGTGTTTGGTATGAAAGTGTAATGAAAAGGATATAAAAAGTATATATATATATATATATATATATATATATATATATATATATATATATATATATATATATATATATATATATATATATATATATATATATGGAAAAAATCTGAATAAAAAGGTCAATGTATATTTTGACATAATGATAATCACTTTTGATTGTTAAAGTGAAAAGTTTATGTAATTTTATTTTTGTTTGGTATAAAAGTGTAATGAAAAGGATATAAAAAGCATATATATATATAGAGAGAGAAAAAATATATGAATAAAAAGGTCAAAAGTAGATAAAGAAAGTATTTTATTTTTATTGTTTTACTAAATACATAGTTGTTACAAAATAAAATTCAGATTAAAATATTTTTTTTTAGATTACAATATTTAACTAAATGGTTTTTTATTTTATTTTTGGCGACATTAATATGAATATCATTTGGATATTGGAATTATTTTAAAATAATATTTTCAGTTAACTAAGTAATAATCATCTTCCGTCGTTACTGCTTTAACCAATCTAATCTACATATGTCAAGGGCTACTTAACCCATCCAATAGGAGCTAGGTGGAAAATGACTGTACCACAAAATATAAAAATATCAATATTTTTTATATATAAAAGAAAAAAAAGAAAGAAAGTAATATTATACCGAAACTATGAATAACATAAATGTACAATATTTTCACAATTTCCGTAATAACGAAATAACATTTATTAAAAAAAATATATAAATATATAATATTTATTAAGAAATGAATAATGATTAATAAAATTATAAATATTTATACTTCATATCTATTTAAGAAAAATTAAACGCTCATTATTAAATTAATCAATTTTCATAATTTTTTTTTTAAACATATTTTATACTCAAATTTTAAAGTATTTATTTTGTCTCTAAACTTAATATATATATATATATATATATATATATATATATATATATATATTTTCTAAATAAATTTGATTTTAATTCAGTTATTGATAAATAAATTTTAAAAATTATATCAAAATATAATTATACGACAATATTTAAAAAAATCTTACTATAGAAAAATATAATAAACTTCAACTAATCAAGCAAATTGAAAAGAGTTTTTTTTTATTAATTATGTATAAATTAATTAATTCTATTATAATCTAATATAGTATATTATAATATATAAAAATATTTTCAGAAGATAATTTGATTAAAAATTATTTAGATTCCTTCTCTCAACCCTCCTTAATCTAATTAAAGACTATATTTATGTTTTTTTAATTTAATTTTAATTTCTTAAACTAAATTTTATTTATAATATTTTAATCCTCTCTAAATATGTTGAATTCTTATAAAAAAAATTATTTTATAATAAATATTATAATTTTTAATTTTGTCTAATATATACGTAATAACAATACTAAATTGATTTTGTTTAAGTTAAATGTTTTTTAGGTATAAACGGTATAATACTGATACAGTACTGAAATTATGGTATATTAAAATCAAGGTATATCAAAATTAAAGTACGATAAATGAATTTTCCTATATCAAAATTTTCAGTTATATATAAAATGAAATAAAAAATTAAAATATAGAAAACCAACCGACTCATCTAACCCTGCGTAGCAATATGTTAATTAACTGACTATGTTTAAATAATAAAAAACTAAGACATTAACACATCAACATCAAAATCAACATCAATATCAACTATAAAAATAATTGAGTTAGTGAAAAATTTATTGACGTTTGATTGTTTGATTGCCGAATTTGGCAACATAAATTGAGACAGATAAAATAATAATTTGAAAAATGTAAAGACGAACCAAAATACTTTATAAACTCAAAAAAAAATGTATAGAATAATGTAAAAACGTTAAAAATAAACAACAAAATTTGTTAAAAGAATTTTTATTGCTGACATACATGCCTTCTAATTTTCAAAGGATTTGTTTCCTCTTTAGGAAAAACAATTATTTTTAATATCGTTTTGGTCATCAACCCGACTTTTTGGACGTACTTCGGTCTGACCGGTTGGAAGTTTTTCTTTTTTTAAAAATAAAATTTTAAAAATATAAGTACATTATATATATAATCAGTTAGATATATAAAAAATAATCAAATAAATTCTAATTAAACTCAATAATTTATTAAATTAATATTATACCAAATATTCATAATTCCATACAATCAAAATAACAAATATCCATAATTCCCTACAATAAAAATAGCAATCACATCAAATATCTATAATTTCATAAAATCAAAACAACAATAATACCAAATATCCATAATTCTCTACAATCAAAAGTTCAAAACAACAATCACACCAAATATACTTATAATAAGTCAACAACAAAAACAATATTGTCAACATCAAATGTTTAATCCAAATATAAAAGCTACCAACCACAATATTGAACATTCAAATCATACGGTTCTTCTCATAGAAATAGTTGTGTTAACCAATCTTCACTCTCCCAATCTGTTCCAGCAACAGGAATTATCGAAATATCATCTTTATATAATATTTAACAATATTAGTAAGTTAAAAGTTTTACATTGAAGAATATCTCAATATCATAAATTCACAATATGAGAAATATTACAAACCTATAATGAGAAACAAACCTACTCCTACATTTTCATCTTGTTTTTCAGCACAAACGGGTGCTTCCTCTAACATTGTTTCTAATTCATTTATACCAATATATGCTTTTGGTTCTCGCTAAATGATCTAAAATTCCGGCTTATCAAATGATTCATAATCAATAGTATCATATGATTGTCTTGTACGTTTGCACCTACAATTTAAAACATTTTTTTAGTAATAAGATAAGATATTCATTAAGTCATTATGTTTTTGACAATAAATTCATACATATTCTACAAAGGTAAGTTATAATGAATATATACCAAGTCATTAAGTCTTTCATGCTCTAGTCCGTTTCTCTATATTGAATGAACCCAATTAAATGTGCTCCATTTAGGTTCCCAACCTGAGGAAGATGTTGTTTGACTGAGAAATCTAATTGCGAACATTTGAAAAGTTGGGGTACTTCCTCCAAATGACTTCCACCATGCATCTGTTAAAATTGATATTCAATTATCCATAATAGATAAAAATAAAAGATAAAAATAATTTCTATTTATACCAAAGTTATGAATTATATAAAAAATTTGTAAGTACCTAGACTTAAAGACTTCAACATATCCAATGTCATGTCATGTGTAAAAGATGATAATCTGCAATTTTTAAAGTGTTCAATTTCATAAAATAAAATTTTTCCATCTATCTTGACTATCATCTTTAGAAGGGTTGCAAAATTAAGTATAACTTGAATAAAAATTTGTTTCTTGTAGTAATTGTCCTGATAATACTGAAAGGCGGGATTCAATTGACATGCTAGTATGTGAATAGGTTGATAAAACATACCTCTCCACCTAGCCTCGATAATATCAGTATAAGGCTTGTAAAGTCTCTTTTTGTTCAAAAATATATCCTTCATTGCTTTACGTGCTCTACGCATGTCTTCATAGACATATCCCATTACAAGATTATCATCAGCGTTACAAATTCTCAATAGACACATCAATGGAGCCACCAATTTCATAGTAATCACAACATTGATCCAAACCTTGTAATCCAATACAATTTGTTTCAGTTTTATACCCTTCGACATCTTCAAATATTTTGAGTAATCTTGAGATACGACCAAAGATTTCAAGTCTGTCATGTGATCATTAAAACTTTGAAGTGTTATAAAAGTAGTAACAAAGTGTGTAGCATCGGGTCTAACAATCTCATTCCAACCGGAACATTGCCTCAACCAATTTAGAGTCAATTTGTGATTGTACACAAAGATATTAATCTTAGACCCCAAGTTAGTTGTCATTTTCATCAAAGGCATCTCACAAATGTCCTTAGAAACTAAATCAGTGCAATGTGTAGCACATAGAGACCAAAAAATGGTCATATACTTTTCACTCAATAATTTACCAGCTTCCTTATAGTTAGCTCCATTATCAGTCACTAATTGAACAACATCGTCAACACTCGTTCACTCAACTATCTCAGAAAATAAGTGTCACAATGTTGAATCATCTGAGATGAAACCTGATGCATCAACATACTTGACAATTGTAATCCCTTTTGGACAATAAACTAAAAAATTGATCAAAGACCTTTGTCTATTGTACTTCCAACCATCTGTAATAATTGTGCATCATTGTCCTTCCAATATTTTCTATAATCCTCAATAATCAACTTCACTAATTTTTTGGTATCTCTCAACAATCCAAAACGCAAATCATGATGTTAGGATTAGTGTCGACTATATAGAGAAGGGGGTCTGAGTATAGTTGACAACATAACACTTTCGATTCAATTTTAATCCTCTTAGAGATTAAGAATTTGTTTTTATCCTTCTCAAATCTTCGCAAGCTCTTGAACGGAATCAAGTGCGGGAATGCTTACTCAATTTGAAACGGAAGATAAATGATTGAGCGATACAGAAAGTAAATAACACAAGGAGTTTTATGGATGTTCGCAGACAAAACTCCTACATCACCTATTCTTCCTCAACATGAAGGATTTCACTAGAAGGCTTTGATTTGTATAGCGCCTACACAAACTCAGGACTTAATTGACCGCATATTCTAAACTCCTAGCACACACATGGTTGAATAGAACACTCTCTATTCAACTTACCCACAAAAGGTAATTACAACAAATTATAAATGATATTGGGTTCTCTCAATAGAATATACTTGTGCAAATTAAGTGAGAGAAAATCTGATTGACTTGATAAACTTGATCGACTTGAGAGAGCAAGAATCCAGAGTCAAGAGAACGAAAATCAGCTTGTTCGTCGTTATGCTTTGATGCTCTATTTATATTGAAGACACATCAACGATCAAATCTTCTTCTTTGACACGTGTCAACTATCCGTTGGATGTACACCAAGTGTATGGGAAAGTACACAAGAATATATTCGTTCCGTATGTGTGTGTTAGACTTGATAGAGTTCCTTCTATCATATCTTTGCTGACTAGACGGGTTAGTTGTCATATTTCTAGGTTTCAGCCAACTTGACATCTAATCAGTAGGCTGAACATATCTCATTTCCTTTTTAATTCTAAAATCCTCACAGTTTTGATCAGATATACTATCAATTAAGTTTCCCTTGACGAAACTTATAGACTGAAGTTTGCCTTTTGTTGGGTTTAACTGTTTGCATGGGTGGTTGGATTGCCTTCAACAAATCCCAAACCAAATTTACATTCGGTTGGACGTTGTTGCTCAAGTATTTTCTTGAGGGCACTCTAGACCTCGTTCATTAGCTGATCACATAACTTTATCTCTGATTAATAAGAGATAAGATATGAACTGTTCCCTTGAGCTTATCATTCTCGGATGTTAACTCGTTTATTTTCTCTTCCAAAACCTTTATGTCGTTATTCTAAGTTGAAAGCGTGGGGTTGTTACCTTGGGTTTTCAAAATCGTTTCGTTCAATAGATTTGACAGATTCTTGTACTCAATGATTATGTTATTGATTGCAGTAACAAAGTCTTCTCTAGTGAATTTCTCAAATTTAAAGTCAAATATCTCATTGTCATCTACTATGAAGCATTTGACGATATCTTCATCATCGTCGCTTGAGGATGAGTTGTACTCTGATTCGCTGTCAGCCCATTTAATTTTTCTTTCCTCAGCCATCAGAGCCTTCTTCTCTTTCTTGTTCTTCTTCTCAGACGACCTCATGTCGTCTCTCTTTGGCTTTCTGTAATCGACCTTGAAATGATCTGGTTTATCATAGTTAAAACATTTTAAGTTAGCTGTGAAATTATCTTTACTATCATTTCTATTAAAAGAAAAGTTAGATTGGTTCTTCCTCATTAATTTTTCCAAACTTCTTGACAAACAGAACCATATCATCACTCTTAATCTCTTCAGCAGATTTGGAAGATGAAGAAACGGGTGACTCCTCTGCAGTCACTAGAGATTTTTTCATAGTAGAGGTAGATGGTTCCTCTTCATTCCTTGAGTTTATTTCAAACTCATATGCTCTTAGATCAACAAATAGATCGTACAGCTCGATCTTGTTAAAGTCTTTAGATTCTCTCATAGCCATTTTCTTGATATCCCATTCTATGGGCAAAGCTCTCATAGCTTTGATAACAACCTCCCTGTTGCTATATATCTTCCCCAGTGTTGATAGCGATCTTGTTAAGGTCTTTAGATTCTCTCATAGCCATTTTCTTGATATCCCATTCTATGGGCAAAGCTCTCATAGCTTTGACATCAACCTCGATGACTATGTTGCTGAATCTATCATCAAATTCATTCCTAGTCTCTCCTGAGCGCATCCTGATGTTGTCAAACTTTTGTGTGGCAGCCATCAACTTGTTCTCCTTTGTTTGCTCATTTCCTTTTCACAACTAAGTCAACCTATCCCAAATTTCTTTGGCAGAGGTGCATGTGGTAATCTTGCTGAACATATTATTGTCTAGTGTTTTGTATAGGATATCTTTTTCCATATTGTCGAGGTTGTTCTTCTTCTTCTCTTCAGTGGTCCACTCAGACCTCAGTTTATCCTTCATCATAGGAGTGTTATCGGGGTTACTGGTGGAGTTGTCCTTCATTATCTTCATTGGGGCATCGGTGATGACATAACACATGTCATCATTTAAGGCATCGAAATGAGCTTGCATTCTTAACTTCTAGTAATTATAGTTTTCCTTCGAGAACATTGGGACCCTGTTGAGAATAGTAGACATGGTTCAGGAATCTGATAATGCTTGAGAATAGAAAGCCATGCTCAAATACCACTTGTTAGGATCAATGTTGACTATAGAGAGGGGATTTGAGTATAGTGACAACTTAACACTTTCAATTCGATTTTTATCCTATTAGAGATTAAGAATTTGTTTCTATTCATCACAAATCTTCGCAAGCTCTTAAATGGAATCAAGTGCGGAAATGCTTGCTCGATTTGAAGCAACAGATAAACGATTAAGCGATATGTAAAATAAATAACACAAGGAGTTTTATGGATGTTCGGGGACAAAACTCCTACGTCATCCCTTCTTCCTGAACAAGAAGGATTTTACTATAAGGCTTTGATTTGTATAGCCCCTACAAACACCTAGTTAGAAACCCAAGACTTAATTGATCGCCTGTTCTGAACTCCTAGCACACAATGTTGAACAGAACACCCTCTATTCAACTTACCCACACAAGGTAATTACAACAAATTATAAATGATACAGGGTTCTCTTAATAGCATATACTTGTGAAAAGTAAGTGAGAAAATCTGATTGACTTGATAAACTTGATCGAATTGAGAGAGCAAGAATCCAGAGTCAAGAGAACGAAAATCAGCATGTTCGCCGTTGGGCTTTGCTGCTCTTTTAATATTGAAGACACAACAACAGTCGAATCTTCTTCTTTGACATGTGTCAGCTATCCGTTGGATGTACGCCATGTGTACATGAAGGTACACAAGAATAAAATGATGAAATATTCAGTATGTGGCTCTTGAGCGGTTAAAGTTTAATAAGCAGATTGGGTAGACAATTGATAATAGACGCTGCTGATAAGCTGATCAGATGGGTGAATGCTTCTTCAAACATCTGCTGAATTTCAGACATCGTCTTCTCGTGCACTACTTTATACTAACGCTTCTGTTGTAGTTCAGATGTCGTCTGCTCGCGCAAGCACTACTTCAAACTTAACACGTCTGATGTAGTTCAGACGTCGTCTTCTTGCGCACTACTTCAAACTAATACGTATTTTGTAGTTTAGACGTCGTCTGCTCTCACACTTCAGATTACATGTATGTTCGCACTTTCTCAACCCGTCTGTTGGAGGCAAGACGTCTACCTGAAATAATAAAACTTCAATTATTATAAATTTGTACCATGTGAGATTTGAACATGGGTTACTTGCGTGACAGGCGGGAGTACTTACCACTCCACCACTTAAGATGTTGATTATATGTATATATATATATATAATTGACATGACTAACAATAATTGAGCTTAGTTCTATCCATTATCATCAAAACCATTTCATCAATCATCAAAATCAAGTATGTTAAATTATCCTAAATCATTTAAGACCTTAATCTAACACATGATATGTTAGATGTGTATATCCATTACCTATTACAATACTCTTATTAATCATTATTTGAAAATCATGCGAGTTCAATGCATTAATTGAAATTTCAGCATCATAAAACCACATTGATCAAACTAAATCGTGTAATGCCATTTTTCTTTACTTTGTAATGCAACATTAATACTTGGTTGAGAATGATCTGAAATACCATGCTTGAAAAACTTTGTCAACACCTCTTATCTTTGAAGATGCATTGGCATTATAACTTCTTCACTATCAAAACTCTCTAAATTTACCGACTTCTTCAACTTTTTTGAGATTCTCAGATTTTACGCCTATAAACATTTCCCATATATCACTGGAAACTTGTTGGAATTTCACAACATCTCCTTTTATTCCCATTAAGTGTTTTTTAAACCGATAAATCCCTCCACCAGAAATAGTTTTTTCATAAAATTTGCATTGAATTGATCTCTTATCCATATGCTCGAGTATAATTACATATTCTTAGGTTGCATCCGACTTAGATTTGACATTCCTAATAAGTTAAACAATTACCTATGAATAATTAAACAAACAAATTAATAATGAACAAATATTAATTATTTGAAAAATAACAAAGATAATTAATAAATAATAAATAGTTAATAACAATATTGACTAAATAATTTGTCATCTTTGATATATTTATTAACAATATTGACTAATGAGTAACTCATCAGTTTTTTCATCTTCAGTTATTTGATTTACACTTATAATCACTCTCTAAACCCAAACGCATTTCAGATTCACAGTCACTTATTCTCTTCTTTATATTCACTTATTAATTATATATCATACATATATATCAATACATATAACAGTATCGGAAATACTACACTTTATCAGTTTCTGAAATACAAATAGTATAATAATTAAAAATATGATAAACTTATCGAGAAACTGAGTTCTAGTTGAAGAAGAGTTGTAGATCTAAAGGAAGAGACAGATTTAGATCTGAGGAGTTAAGGGTAGATAGGAGGAGTTAAAGGAAGATATATGATAGTCCTATATTCGTCTTTTTCTTCTTTCGAACTAGAGGAAAGAAATAGATCTGGCTCATATGAGAGCTTCTAGATTAGGAGAGAAACAAAAGAATACTAGTTTATAATATAACCTTTCGAACCGAAAATAACCAGTTTGATTTTTCGGTTGAACCGTCCGATCGGACCGTATTATAACATTTTTAAAAGGTAACCCTTTTGAAGACAAAATCCGGGCCGCTCAATAAACTATTTCACGGTCTGACTAGTTAAACCGTCGTCGGACCGTGTATTTTAAATATATGGTAAACCTAATTTGTGATATGTAGAGAAATCACATCTTACATCAAATACATAAACTAAATTAACCAATTTGTGCGCGATAAAAAAATTAACGTTTAAAAACAAGACTTTATAGACGACTTCATAACTTACTATCCTGTCAAATCTGGGAGAGAATATGATGTTTAATGGGAACTTGTCATATAATTATTTGGATTTTTTCGATTTTTATCAAACTCGTGACTATAGAGATGTCACTTTATTTCTTTTTAAAATAAGAAAATAGTTTAGGCGCATGCACACCATAAATAAAGATTCATTCAAGTTCGGCGGTTGGTTACGTGTGGTAAAGAACTCACGGGCTATGTCCCAAAATGCCACTTGAGTCTCTACTAAGTTAATTTTTGGCATTTTAAAAATGTAGTTTATGCTTTACTTTTTATGTTTTCCATATTTTATTTACCCTACGACTAAGATGATTTTTGTCCATTTTGTAGTGAATCTTGTGTGTTTTGTACAACAAAATGAAATGAAAAATAAATGTACAAAAAAAAACAAAAAGAAGAACAACCTAAAACATACAAATAAATACTTATACAAGTGACCCTAAAGTTTAACAAGACTAAGAGTTTTAGGTATCTCATGCTAAGATTGATCTAAGTCTATTAATTTTAAGGTTTGAGTGAATCTTTATTTAGGGGTTAAAAGTTTTAGAGTTCAAATCAAATTCATGGAGATTTTTTTTTATCATTTTGATTTTTTAAGTATTTTATATTTTTGGTTTTTTGGAGTTTTTCAAAAATACATTAAGTAAACCAATAAAAACCAAAATAAAATACAAAGGAAATGTGGTTTTTCTAAAACCATGGCTAAAAAGACAAAGAGTCGGTTGTTTGAAGAAGGAAGCAGCAACAAGCGTAGCTGAATGTTGAAAAAACGTCTAGACCAATATTATGCCTTCTTTTTGGTAGGACGACCTTACACTATTAAAAAAAACCTATACCGATTGGTATCGGTATTAACCTTCAAACCGATCGTTATAGGCATATAGTGATTGGTCATATACCAATCGCTCTCAATCGACAAAAGCTTTCTCGTTGTTTCCTTAATTGGCAACGACGATTGGTAGATGACCGATTGCTATAGGCTTATAACGACTGGTCTAAAAAACAATAACTATTACCTAAATCATGTAGCGATTGGTCTAATAACCAATTGCTACTTCCCAAATCCTATAGTGATTGGTTAACAAACCAATCACTATTGAATATTTCGGTAGTAGCGATTGGTTAATAAATAATCGTTTTATGCTAATATAAATAAAAATATTTAATTGAATAATATTACAATACTTAATATAAAACCGAAAATTTAACTATAACTATAATTAAAGCATAAACACCAAACCCTCAATTGAACCAAAATCATAACCAATGTTTATTAAACAAATACACAACCAAAGTATTACACCAACATTAACCAAAATCATAACAGATGTTCTTAACACAAACACATAATCAAAGTACTACACCAATATTTGAAATCTAACCAACATCATAACAAAAGTTCATACTTAATTCACGTCATCCCCAGAATCATCATCGTCTTGTTGTTGGGGCTGCACAGGTAGAATTGTTGTTGATGACCCTTGACCCGATGATTGACCTCCAATATTAGTAAATTGGGAAAATAATTTAGGATCTATCGATCCACCTCCGGACATAAACTGTGACATAAGACGCATAATTTAGGCTCTTTCCATCCTCATCCTCTCTTCCATTTGAGCCTTCTCCATCCTCATTTCAGCCTTCAACCTATTTTCCAACTCGTCCCTTGCGGTCTTCTCTTCGTCCTTCTGAGCCTTCATTGTCTCTTCCATATCATCAATGTCTCCATGTAGTTGTTTTTTGGACGGTGCAAGCCCTCGAACTTGGGAAGCTAAAACTAATCCCATCCCTATAATCTTTCCCTTGTCTTGAGGGACAAAAACTCCTTCAACCAAATTGACATCAGAAATGCTGGGACGTTCAGTTCGCAAATATCTTAATTCATCATACAACAAAATATGTTAATACCAATAATAGATCAAATATAAAGTAAGCATATTTTATATATTTACCACTTTCTCCAGTATGTTTTTTGGTCCACATGCCCATATTTTTGCAGCACGACTTTCTATCAATTTGGTTGAATGTGACCCACACCTTATCTCCATTATCCGTCAATTTGACCAATTCAATTTTTTGTTGATACTTTGCATTCTCTGGGAGCTGGAAGACTCTGTATTTGTTCCTTCATCAGTCAATTGTGTGGGCTCATCTAGAATTTGCACATCATCGTTAGTGGATGGTCGTGTGGGCTCAACAAGATTTTATTCCTCAGGGAGATCCTCCACAAGAGTCACAAAAATTTGTTTTTCTTTCTAAGGAAATTGAGTTGTGATTGGAAAAATCCTGGTAGAAAACTCTTTGGAGGTGTAATTTATTGAAAGAAATATTTAACATCAACATCTAAACAATAGTGAACAATAGTGAACAATAGTGAACAATTGTAATATCATACATTTGACTGTTTATGATTTATCTATGTTACAATATCCCAACCCGGTTTATTACCAATGTCTTTGGCATAAAATATTTGTTTTGATTGGGTTTCCAATATAAAACAACTTATTTTGATATTGAGACCTCCGTTGACAATTTAGGCTAACAAATCCGTATTTATTAGTTTGAAGTCGGTACCTCTAGAATGCACATCATACCAAATGTAGTTAAATACAACAATTCGTTTAACACTAAGGTATTGCATTTTCAATTATATTTGTAAGTACACCATAATAATTTCGTATTTCCGTGCCATGATAACCAATCACGAGTATTCTACTATTCCGAGTCTTCAATCCATGGTCATGTCTTCTAGTGGTGAATTTATATTTACTTACTTTACACCAAATAAAATTTGACGCATATTGTGTGGGACCGATTCCTAACATTTTTAGCTCAAAACTTCTTTCGCTTTTGTCAGAAAGTTGTTGAACTCTATTTTTGAACCATGTCTTATATTCTTCATCGCATCGACCAGTTGAACATTCTTGAATACTCGCTACATATTAAAATTGAACACATAATCAATTTTTTTGATAACATTCATACAAATAAAAAACATGAGAACATTCATACCGATAAAATGGCTATGTTTCTTCACTATTTTTTTAACACATATGAATGAGCCAATTATCGTTTATCTAATTCGTAAATGTATGTTCTCCCTGATGATAATTCCTTAATAGATAAAAATATGGCAGGAGAACTTGATGGTTGGGGTGCATGTGCACTGAGGAATCTTGAAAATACTTAACACACAAGCTGATACTTTCATTACCAGATAACTCTCACTAATTGATGCTTCATAATGATAATTATTTCGAACATATCCTTTCAAAATTCCCATATATGTTCTATCAGACGCATCAATCTATATTGAATTGTCCCTCCAATCAAAGTCTCTATTTCTAAATGAACAGACAAATGTATCATAATGTCAAAAAATCCGGACAAAAATATTTGTTCTAACTGCACAGTGTTACAACAATATCATTCTGAAGTTATTCTAAGTCGGCTTTCAATAGAGATTTTGAACACAACATCTATAGAACTTTGAATGACCCAAAATAGCTTCATATACCTCATCCTCAAATAAATCACATGTTGCGAGCGGAATAAAATACTCTAGTAAAATATGGCAATCGTCACTTTTTAATTCGGAAATATTTAAATCTTTGAAATTTATACATTCTTCAATGTTCGAGCAAAACCCTTCTGGCATTCTTATTTCTTTTAAAAATTGACACAACCTTATTATTTTCATTAGACAATGTATAATGACTAGCTGGATATTGAAGAACACCCCCACTAGTAAAAAAAGACCCTATAGCGATTGGTTATCTCCAAACCAATCGCTATAGGCCTATAACGATTGGTCATATGTCAATCGCTCTCAATCAGCAGAAGTCTTCTCATTGTTGCCTTAATTGCAACGACGATTGGTAGATTACCAATCGCTATAGGTCTATAACGATTGGTGTAATAACCAATCGCTACTATATAAATCATATAGCGATTTGTATTTTAACCAATAGCTCACGACGATTGGTATTTTAACCAATGGCTATAGTTATTTATTTTAAAAAAACATTTTCTAAGAGTATGTTGGTTATTTAACCCAAATAACCCGACATAAAACAAGCACTTGAAACTATCCAAACTAATACATAGAAAAAGAACACTAATAAAACAAATAAGGTCAAAGGTAGATTATATATAAAAATTAACTCACATGATACATATGCTTTAATACCACAAGACAATAGAGAACAGTACATGTAAAAAAAAGTTATGTACATCTTATCATGTCAAGTAAAAATGTATAATGTATAAAGTTCTAATTGTGTAGTTTATTTCCCTGGACAGTAAAATATTTAAAAAATAAATAATGCATAAAGTTCTCAATAAGCCACTAATATACCTCCAACGAGGCCATCCAATTCCAAAGTCGTACATGCCTTCAGCACAACATTAACTTGTTCAGTAGTTCTTATCTAATCTTTTGTCCTCCCCAACAAAGCATATCCAGGATAATCAAGCCACAAACTCTTAACTAAGAAAAATAAAAAAATGTCAAACAAAAATAAACCTAAATCTAAAATGCAGAAATAAAAAAAAATTAAAAAATTAAAAATAAATAAATAAACAAATAAAAAAAAAGCTGAAGACTGCAGCAAGCGTCGAATGGGAAGCTTCAGAAGTCTGATTCAGCAGCAGCTGCAGTAGAGCAAGCGTCGTCTTAAAGCGCCGAGACCCTTGAAGAAGTGCTGGAAGGTTGAAGAACAAGCGTCAGGAATACACGCCACTACAACAGCAAAGTCTGCTGCTCCAGATTTTCCAACCTAGACCCTAACTAACTACGACTTTGGTGATCCAAATGGATCCCAGACTAAATAAATAAAAATTAGTTATGTTATTAACATATTTATAAACAATTATATAAAGTAAAATCATATATCTAACATAAAAATATGAAATAAAAAAATTAACAAATCAAAGCAAATTGTTCTTTTTTCTTTTTTGCTTTAAGTTTTATATTTTTATATTTGAAATGGCCAATTTAAGGGCCAATTTTTAGTTTTAAAGAAATTAGGTCAATGTCCTTTATATACATTAAGTTTTCTATTTTTTTTATTTAGATTACATATTTACAACAAGTAAAGCAAAAATCATAAACACCTATCAAAATAGAAAGCTTATAGAAATAGTGTATGGAATTAAATAAAAGAAGAGCAAACAAAATTCAAATTCAAATTCATGAAAAAAAGACAAAAGAGCTTACAATGGGACTGCTCTTTTGATGTTAAGGGTGGTGTTTTATCTAAGATGTCCTAAGCAAATCTTGTGACCAACTTAACAAGAGTGGTGTTTGCTTAGGATTTTCAAATAGGCAGCCTAGGTGAACTTGACTATGAAAAAGAGAGAGAAGAAGGTGAAAGTTGAAGGTCGAGAGTTGAACTCCTTTGCTAGGGTGTTAAGAGGGGTATTTGTAGGCAAAGCTATGAAACCCTAGGTCCCAAAGGCCCATTTAGCACACTTGACAATTGGAATGAGATTTCTCTTTCAAACATATAAAAATGTTTAAAAACAATATCTCCACTTGACATGTCATTAAATGTCAAGTAATATCCAATAGGATTTAAGCTTTTAATAATAATGATATAATACTTGGTAATTTTAATTTTTAATTAAAAAATTGACCAAGCCCTTCATGCTTCTCTTCAACTTCAACACACGGCTGAATTATTCTTCTTTTGCCAACTTCTTCCTTTATTTTAGCAACCTCTTTATTCTTCTTTTTTTCTTCTTCTTTGACCTAAAGTGCTTCTCACAATTGTGTAGACACCGTTATCTTTTTATTTTTGCACTGTTATCCCTTTTACACACCCTTTCATCCTACAAATTTTTTTTTTATTAAAAACACAAATAAACAATTTTATTTTTAATTATTCCTACTTCTAAGGAACAATTCTAATTAAATAAATAAAATACTAACTAACTTATTCAAGAAATTAAATCGCAAAATCTAATCAACTAATTTAACAAACTAATCTAACAACTAATCTAATTAAAATAAAACAAAATATTCCTAACGAAATTTTATAAAAATTCTAATATATATTTTGTAAAATAATTTTTTTAATTTTTATTTTTTTATTAAATAACCAAGTTATTAATTAAATAAAACCTTGAATATTCTAAGTATAATATCTTCTCTAAGTGTTGTAACATAGACAAATTACTACTTTAACTTTATTAAGAATCCAAAATCAATTATTTTCAAAAACTCAATTGTTCTAAAAATAATCGTCTTTAATATAAATCGTGCAATGAGTCCGTGAATGAATTCGAGAAAATTTTATAGACTCAGATTTATGAAAATCATAAACTATAAAATTAAGTGTGAAAAATGAGTGTCTACAGAATGCCCCTCTTGGACAAAATTTGTAGAAAACACTCGGTTTAGAAAAATGCATGTCCAAGCTTGAAAATAGGCACTGCGTTTTGAAAACACCGAATTTATAGTTTATTTTTGGCTTCCTTGAATGAAAAGAGAACAAACCTGACGAGTCTCTCGGGTGACCTGTGTAATTCACTGTTCATTCTTCAAAGTCAGTTTACCATCTACTTGTTGATGGTTCACCTTTGTTTAGAATATGCATCGTTCCTGGTTTATCGATCATGTAGATCGAGTCGGGTGGTTTCGACCTTATTTCTACACATCTCGCCTAGTCTTTGGATTGTACATGAGTACACATCTTAACTCAGTTTGATGATTGTGTTTTTTTTAGCGAAATACTATTTAATCACAATTCTGCTTAGTGATTATATAGATTTAAGCATCGCTAGTTAGTTTCGCGAAATACTTTGTAATCACAATTCTTCTTGGTGATTATATAGATTTAAGTATCGCTGGTCAGTTTAGCAAAATACATTTTAATCACAATTCTGCTTAGTGATTATATAGATTTAAGTATCGCTGGTCAGTTTAGTGAAATACTTTTTAATCACAATTCTACTTAGTGATTATATATATTTAATTATCGCTGGTCAGTTTAGCAAAATACTTTTTAATCACAATTCTGTTTAGTGATTATATAGATTTAAATATCGCTGATCAGTTTAGCAAAATACTTTTTAATCACAATTCTGCTTAGTGATTATATAGATTTCAGTATCGCTGGTCAGTTTAAAGAATATTAATTAATCACAATTCTGCTTAGTGATAAATTTAGATTTAAGTATCGCTGGTCAGTTTAGCGAAATACTTTTAACTCACAATTCTGATTAGTGATTATTATAGATTTAAGTATCGCTCGTCAGTTTAGCGAAATACTATTTAATCACAATTCTGATTAGTGATTATTATAGATTTAAGTATCACTGGTTTGTTTAGCGAAATACTATTTAATCACAATTTTGCTTAGTGATTATTATAGATTTAAGTATCGCTGGTCAGTTTAGCGAATACTATTTAATCACAACTCTGATTAGTGATTATTATAGATTTAAAGTATCACTGGTCAGTTTAGCGAAATACTTTTTAATCACAACTCTGATTAATGATTATTATAGATTTAAAGTATCGCTGGTCAGTTTAGCGAAATAATATTTAATCACAATTTTGATTAGTGATTATTATAGATTTAAAGTATCGCTGGTCAGTTTAGCGAAATACTTTTTAATCACAACTCTGATTAGTGATTATTATAGATTTAAAGTATCGCTGGTCAGTTTAGCGAAACACTTTTTAATCACAACTTTGTTTAGTGATTTAAGTTCGAAGTTAGACTTCTTTAATTTTCAAAGCACTAGCGTCTTATTCAACGGTCTTGAAATACTTTCAAGAATCGGTTCCATACTTTCTTCCTTAGAGTGTGTCGAGAGGAAACACATGTAACCGATGTTCTTCGAGATTCATGTTGTCACTTTTGGGGACTTGTCTTTCGCCGAGACGTTTGACCTGAGTTTTTTAAGGAATTTGTTCGCTCGAATGCTTAATCTTTCAACCAAGCGTCATGAGGTTGAGTCTCGCTTCTCAAATTTGGAGGTTAGTGTGCTTAAGATTCTATTATCTTGGGCTCTTTTTATACTCAGGGTATATTTAATAGAGTCGGTACATTCTTGTTTTTGCATTGGCAATTTAGACAAAAGTCTAGATGAACAACAAATGGCGATTTCAATATCTCAACCTCTACAAGTATTTTTCTATTTTATTCGGCCTATTTTCTTTATGACCGGGGTGTATCTGATAGATTCAAACACTTTGTTCTTGCTTAGAAATTAGATAGAATCTAAATGAACAACAGTATTATATTTCATATCTCAACCAACAAAGTCTTTTTTAATTGATTTTACTTTTCTTGAGGTCTTAGATCTTTGGCACTTGACCTTCAATTGAGACGAGACATCGCCTTGGTTGATGACATGGTTCCAAGTTTTGGCATTCATCTTTGTATGAGCTCCCTCTTAAACATCAATAGTTTAATCTTTCGTCTAGGCTCGAGGTAGATCCATTTGCGAAGCGCTTTACTCCGATCCCACCAGTTACATTGGTTCGTCAAGGGACATCCATTGGAGAGAAACATATTTTCCCGCATCCCTACTTATTTCTTGCACTCGTTCATCTGTTTGCTTGGCACGAGAAAAATTCAGGGATCTATCTTATTTTTATCTTCCGCAAATGCCCCTAGTTTCAACACAAGGGGTTTGATTCAATCTGAAAACGCTTTGAGTTTAAATGTAGGACCATGGCTGTGGGATATCATGCTAGTTCTTCTTTAATTCAAAAAAAAGGTTTTAACTAAAGCTAAGAATAAATTATAAGCTTGCTTCTAGGCTCATAATGATATGATAATAGGAAAATATTTGAGATAAAACAAATATAAATGCACATAGGGAATAGTTGAATAATTTCAAAACCAAAAACGAATTTCAAAACTAAAAATTATTTTTTTATTAAACAATTATTTTATTTTATAAATATAAAACAATAAAAAATTTTGAATATCTATATATATATAATGATTCTTAATTTTTAAAATTTCCGAATTGTCGAGTCGAGAGCTGTTGTTAATTTGGATATATATGTAAGAGTAAATGGATACTTGGTTCGGCTTATGGGTTGACCCGCCCATAAACTTAAAACGGTTAAAAATAAAATAAAAAATGTTATATGTATGTTTTGAACTTGCAACAACATAACAAAACAAGCACAACCCTTTAATCAACTAGGCTAATAACACTTTATATTTTAAATTCAACACCAAATTAGATAAACGTGGGACATTTTAACAATATAAGTTCAAATTTTTAACTAACTAATCTATATATATATATATATATATATATATATATATAAAGATACTTAACTTTTAAAGTGTTTGGATTGTCGGGGTCGAGAGTTGTGGTTAATTTGGAAATATATATATATATAAGAGTAAATGATTAAAAATAAAATTAAGAATCCTATATGTATGTTTGAACTTGCAACCTAACAAAAAGAAGTACAACCCTTAAACGACTATGCTAATAACACTTTATATTTTAAATTCAACTCTAAATTAGATGAATGCGGGACATTTTAACAATATAAGTTCAATTTTTTAACTAACTAATATATATATATATATATATATATATATATAATGATGCTTAATTTTTAAAGTATCCGGATTGCCGAGTCGAAATCTGTGGTAAATTTATATATATATATATATATATATATATATATATATATGAGAGTAAATGGATACTTGGGTTGGATTGTGGGTTGACATGCCCATAAACTTAAAATGGTTAAAAATAAAATTAAAAATGCTATATGTATGTTTCGAACATGCAACTTCACAAAACAAGTACAACCCTTTAACCATGTGTAACTGTGATGTGGTTTGCCAATGAATAATAAGCCGGTATAAATTGAAAGTGGTTAAAAAATATGAATCAAATATTTGATTAACCAAAGTGTGAGGTCACGATGTTAAATATTAAAAAATATGAATGAAATATTTGATTCACCAAAGTGAAAGTGTTAGGTCACGAGATAAGAGATTCATTCGGCAAAAATATGTGAGAAGATAAATTGTTTTACCGAAATGAATAAAATATGAAATGAGAGCGTTATATTTTTATTTTAATATATTATTCGTGATTTATTAAGTATTTTAAACATTGAATATATATTTTTATTATTTTTTTATTAAATTTTTTTGTTTATATTTTTATTCGAATCTCACCAGAATCTTCCTTAATTAAAACTAAAGTCATGAATGTAAACAAAATAATAAAATAATAAAAAGGAAGCAATCCTTAAGGAAAATACTGCTTTTTTTTATTTAGAAAAATATTTTAAAATGTTATTTTTTAGGAACGTTCCTTTTGTAGACCTTTACAGCAATGAAAGGTCGTCATTCTCTACTTAAAGAGGTTTATTGGAGCTAGTCGGAAAACCATAACTCTTCTTTGTAAAATTGTAATTAGCGCATTTTTGATCAATTTGGTTTGGCTTCTTGTTAAAAGTCAGCCTAAATCTATTCCTAAAGTAGTTATGATAAAACAAATGAAACTAAGCTAATTTTAACAACATTCAAAGAACATGCATATATTGACCAAATAAATGTTTAAATATCGTTTCAAACATATTTAATAACACGTAATCGAATCATCAAAAGAGACCAAACTCAAATTCTTGAAAAATAAATTTTATTCACAATTCGAATTATATCAATATATATGATGTTTACAATTGATCAGTAGATTTCTTAGAAGATCTTTAAAGCTTTAGATGCCTACTAAAGTCTTAACTAACTTGCTTTGAAAATCACAAACTCCGAAAAAACTTTAAAACGCTCTATTGACGGATCGAATAGAAGTTATTTCCGTAGTCCGATAATATGTATTAAAATAATCAAGATCAAGTTTTACAACATGTAGTGCTTTATAACAATTATTCATTTCTTGATTAATGAATATATGTTAGATATATTAATTACAAATATAACTTAATCATAAAAAAAAAGTGATTAATTTCTTTATTAATTAAAAAGCAATTGAAAAATAAATATAAGATATAATTTTATTCATGTAATCAATTAATGCAATGCATAATGTAATAGATTACAATTGACTAACAAGCGCCGATCGTTAGACAATCACCATGATTACTATAACATCTACGACTGTTGAATGGACCACCGGGCCTTCTACAACAACTACATCCCAATTCATAATAACGATTATAAGGTTCAGGACATGGGTCATAATCCACGCAAAAATCAATTTGATTTGTTGAGTCCATCTTATTATCTGCAATTTATTATATAAAATCATAATTAAAGTTAATAAATACAAATATATATTATTTAAAAATATTAAAATAAAAATAATATTGTACCTTTTATTTCTTCTGTAATATTATTAACCTCATTAGCTTGAACAACATTTTTTATTGTGATCACTATAGTCATAATAAAAATATTTAATCTTTAATCAAATATAAAATATAAAATTTTAAACATTTATATATTTATGATTTATGTACATACCAGAAAAAAGAAAGAGGACAAATAATGCCGCAAATCTTTTCTGCATATTGAATAAATATTTTTTTTCTTTTTTGAGAGAAGATAGTTTATATCAAATATGACCCTATATTAAGCTTTTTATAGTTTCACTTATCATATGTATGTATAAATTTAAAATATTTTCTCATTAATTTATATATCTAAAAAAAACAACTTTTTTGAAAAGTATACATTTTGACCTAATGATAATCACTTTTGATTGTCAAAGTGAAAAGTTTATGTAATTTCATTTGTGTTTGGTATGAAAGTGTAATAAAAAGGATATAAAAAAGTATATAGATATATATGGAAAAAATATGAATAAAAAGGTCAATGTATATTTTGACATAATGATAATCACTTTTGATTGTTAAAGTGAAAAGTTTATGTAATTTTATTTGTGTTTGGTATGAAAGTGTAACTGTGTAATGAAAAGGATATAAAAAGTATATAGATATATATAGAGAAAAAATATGAATAAAGAGGTCAAAAGTAGATAAAGAAAGTGATTTTATTTTTATTGTTTTACTAAATATATAGTTGTTACAAAATAAAATTCAGATTACAATATTTTTTTTAGATTACAATATTTAACTAAATGACTTTTTATTTTATTTTTGGCGACATTAATATGAATATCATTTGGATATTGGAATTATTTTAAAATAATAATTTTAGTTAACTAAGTAATAATCATCTCCGTCGTTACTGCTTTAACCAATCTAATCTACATATGTCAAGGGCTACTTAACCCATCCAATAGGAGCTAGGTGGAAAATGACTGTACCACAAAATATAAAAATATCAATATTTTTTATATATAAAAGAAAAAAAAAAGAAAGTAATATTATACCGAAATATGAATAACATAAATGTACAATATTTTCACAACCGTAATAACGAAATAACACGAACTTCGAATTAAGAATTGAAGCGATGTGATTACTCTCGCTCTAAGAATATTCTGTAATTCATCTACTGTTCTTTTTGTGTGATATTTCAGTATTGTAATTTGAACAGAATTTTTCTATTCAACAAAGTGTTAGCTAAAAGTTCAGAAACAGGTATTTGTTAAGTCTTGTGTGTCTGACTGGGTTTGTGTAGTGTTTATACAAATCAAAGACTTTTAGTGAAATCTTCTGGAAATAGAAGAAGGGGTGACATAAGATTTTTATCTCCGAACATCTATAAAACTCTATGTGCTATTTACTTTCCGTATTGTTCAATAATTTATTTGTCGCTTCAAATTGAGCAAGCATTTCCGCACTTGATTTTGTTCAATAACTTGCGAAGATTCGTGAAGAATAGAAACATATTTTAATCTCTAACATGATTAAAATAGAAATGAAAGTCTTAAGTTGTTAAATATATTAAGACCCTCTCTCTATAGTTGATATTGTTCCTAACATGTGGTATCAGAGTGCGGGTTTTCTATTCTCAAGCATCATCAGATATCAAAATCATGTCTCTCCCAATCAAGATCCCTATGTTCTCGAAGGAAAATTGTGATCACTTGAAGATAAGAATGCAAGCACATTTGGCCTCCCTAGATGATGACATGTGGTATGTCATCACTAATGGCCCAATGAAAATCATGAAGTCCAGCTCCACCACAACCTTCGATGGTACTCTTGTGATGAAGGAGAAACCAAGGTCTAAGTGGAGCACTAAAGAGAAGAGGAAGAACAATCTCGAGAATATGGCCAAATACATTCTTTACATGACACTGGACAACAATATGTTCAGTAAGATCATATCATGCACCTCTACCAAAGAAATTTGGGAGAGGCTAACTCAGTTGTGTGAGGGCAATGAACAAACTAAAGAAAACAAACTCATGGTTGCCACATAGCAATTTGACAGCATCAAGATGTGTCCTGGAGAGAAAATGAATGAATTCTATGAAATATTCAATAGAATCATCGTTGATCTCTCCACTTTGGGCAAATCATATAGCAACAAAAAGATTGCAATCAAAGTCATGCGTTCTCTACCTAGAGAACGGGATATAAAGACAGTGGCTATGAGAAAATCTAAAGACCTCAACAAGATGGAACTGCATGAATTGTTCGTTGATCTGAAGGCCAATGAGTTTGAGATAAACTCAAGAAATAAAGAGGATCCATCCACATCATTCATCTAAACCAAGGCGCTGGTGACTGTTGAGGACCCACCTATCGCCACTATTGTAAAGATTGCTGATGAAATTTGCAGCGATGTCATGGCTCTCTTCGTGAAGAAATTCGGAAAATTCATGGCTGAATGTAGAAAGCCGAAGAGGGTTGAAAAGAAGAACAAGGATAAGAGAGCCCTTCTCGTTGAGGCAAGCAAAGGAAAATGGGTCGACAACAATTCTGACGACAGTTCATTAAGCAAAAGTGATGATGAAGTCTTAAAGTGCTCCATGAAAGATGATAAATCTGACGTATTTGACTTCTCCTCAGATGAGTTCACACAAGATGATTTTACCACTACACTCAATGACAGGGTCATTAAGTACAAAAAATTATCAGAATCTTTTAATGAACTGGATTTGAAATACAAATCTGATAGCCACTCTTCATCTCAAAATAATGATAAAGAAGTTTTGAAAATGACTAAGCTCTCATATGAGAATGAGACGCTCAAGGAAAAGATTACAAATCTTTCTACTAAAAACTAGAGATTAACTTACGTGATTCATTTCTAGACAAAATATGGGGATGCTGTCAAACAGATGGTTAATCAGCAAAGACCTGCCAAATGCAAATCTGGTTTAGGATTTGAGAATGACAACCCAGATAAGTCCAATAAAAAGTTGAACCCAGTAAAAGGTGAGCTTAAGGCTATAAGCTTTGTCGAGGAACATTTAACTAATAGTGGAACTAATCATGGTTGTGATGACTTGACTTTACAAGATGAGATAAAATATGTTAATCCAACTTCAAGCTAGCTTAAGCCCAAGAAGAGGGGAGCCAACAAGTCTAGCAAGGAAAAACTTGACAAAAAGTCAAGAAGTTTTTCTCAAAACTCATCTTCTAAAGTTAAGGGATCATTAGAAGGCAAAAAGAAGTCTGACAAACCTAAATCCTTCGCTTTATTAACTATACAAAATAGGAGATCCATCAAAATAACCCAAATATGGATCCCCAAGGGACTGATCAACCACGTACCCAAGTGAATATGGGTACCAAACTTGTAAATATGTTTATTTGTAGGTAATTCAAGGCAGCTGCTTGCAGGAGTCTGTCTAGTATCTGGACAGCGGCTGTTCCAGACACATGACAGGTGACAGACGGTTGTTGACTAAAGTAACAAAGTGCACAGGGCCTAAAATCACTTTTGGTGATAACAATAAAGGTAAAACCATGAGTAAGGGTAAGATTATCCATGATAACCTCACTAACAAGGATGTGTTGTAAGTAGAAAACTTGTGTTATAATCTAATAAGTATTAGCCAGATGTTTGACAATGGATATATTATTGACTTTCAAAAGCACGCATGCATAGTTAAGGATCACCAGTGTAACACTCTGTTGATAGGAAACCGAGTAGGAAATTCTTACAAAATGAACTAGAAAAATAAGACGTTTGATCCTTTATGCATGATAGCCAAAAATGATCAAAACTGGCTATGGAATAAAAGATTAAACCATCTTAATTTTAAAACCATTAATAACCTTTGTTCAAAAGAATTAGTTTCTAGAATACCTAAATTGAAGTTTTCAAAAGATAAGATATGTCCTGCTTGTCAGATGGGCAAATAGGTCAGATCAACTTTCAAAAACAAAGGGAACATTCAATCTAACATGTGTCTAGAATTATTGCACATGGATCTGTTTGGTCCAATTCCAGTCATCTGTTTAGGGGGAATGATATATACCCTTGTCATTATTGATGATTATTCTAGGTTTACTGGGTTATATTTTTTGAACTTAAGGATAAGACTACTGAAAATTTGATTAAGATCCTTAGAAGACATCAAAATGAAAAATCTTTGAGCAATATAAAGATTAGAAGTGACAGAGGTATCGAGTTCACAAACAGAACTCTGTCTTCCTTCCTTGAGGAGTCTGGTATTAGACACGAGTTGTCTAGTACTAGAACTCCACAACAAAATAGTGTTGCTAAAGGAAGGAACAGGTAACTGAAGGATTTAGTGAGATCTATGCTAGCTGACTCAAGTGTTTCTCAAAAATTTTGGGCAGAAGCCATAAACACATCATGCTATACTCAAAACAGGTCAATGATCAATAAATATTTCAATAAAACACCTTACGGAATATTTTATGAAAGAATTCCTAAAATTTCATATTTTAGGATATTTGGAAGTAAGTGTTTTATTCATAACAATGAGAAAGATCATTTGACTGCTTTTGATGCTAAAGTAGATGCTATAATTATGTTAGGTTATTCTTCAATTAGTAAAGCATATAGAGTGTATAATAAACAAACTCTAACTGTTAAAGAATCTCTCAATGTCGTCTTTGATGAATCTGTTGATAGCAATTCTAACGAAATTATTGAAGTTGCTAACAGGTTGGAGGCTACTACTCTTCAATCTGATAGTGATGATTAAGTTCCGGTAAACAGAAACAGAATGTCTGATTAGTCGGTTCATCCAGTTGTTTCTCAACCAGACGACCAGACTATAAGTCAACAGACGATTGACAATCCGGACGTTGTAGATCCATCTAATCAGACGTCTGACCCTCTGGGACCGAACTTCAAATGTAACAAAAATCATCCACCATAATTATTAATTGGTATTCCTAATGCTCATCTTAGGACCAGACACCAATTAATAGATGAATTTACAAACTCTGTCTTTATTTCTCAGATTGAGCCTAGGAAAATCGATGAAGCAATGCTTGATTCGGATTAGATCAATGTTATGCAAGAGGAGCTTAATCAATTATAAAGAAATAAAGTGTGGCATCTGACTCCAAGACCGAATAATTAATCGGTTATTAGAACAATATGGGTTTTTTGAAATAATCTAAGTAAAGATGGCTTGGTTGTTAGAAACAAAGCCCGATTGGTAGCTCAAAACTATCGAAAGGAGGAAGGAATTGACTTTGAGAAGTCATTCACCCCTGTGGCTAGACTTTAAGCTATCAGAATATTCCTGGATTATGCAGCTTTTAAAAAGTTTAAAATTTATCAAATGGATGTTAAGAGTGCTTTTTTTAATGGTCTATTGAATGAAGATGTGTATGTTAAACAACCTTGTTGGGATCGGAGTCAACAACAACCGGTGGGGTTTGAGTATTTTTGAACGACTATCGACTTCCAATTACATTTTAACCCTGTTAGAGGTTAAGACATGTTTCTATTCTCTTGACAAATCTTCGCAAGCTCTTGAATCGGATTCAAGTACATAATTACTCGCTAAATTGGAATCGAAGTTGTTTCTGGATGTTTGGAGATAAACAACTCCTACGTCAACCCTTCTTCTGTTTCCAGAAGGATACACTAGAAGACTTTAATTTGTATAGCCTCTACACAAGCTCGGTCAGAAACTCATGACTTAACGATGCCTATTCTGAACTCCTAGCTCTCACTCTATTGAACATACACTCTTTGTTCAACTTACAACGCTTAATGTTCTTAACAGATATTACAATAGTTTCTCTCTCAACTTATTTTAATGGAAATTACAGAGTATGCAAATTACAATTGGGATAGTGAGAAAGTAATCTTGATCATAGATGAACAATCTCCAAAAAGCTTATCAAAAAGCTCGTTTTAGAGCCTTTAAGGAGCACATATATATATGAGTTACAGTCTCTTTTCATTTAATGCTAGCGTGTTGTAAAGCTCCACGTGCTGATGTAGCGTAGCTCAACTTGAGTGTTGTAGCTGCACTTAATTATCGTAGCCCCTCTTTAATGGTGTATGACTATTGAGCTTCTTAGAAGGTTTGTATTAATGATACACTGCAGTTAATGCAATGGTCGAATCTGAATATTGACATATTGCATTATTCCATTGTTTACTCTGCATGCTGATTTGGTAGTGTGTTGTTTATCGTGAGATGAGCAAGGAAGATGAAAAAGTGTTGCTTCAAACGGTTGCTGAAGCAAGGCGTCGAAACGCTTCTTCATATTACTGGTTTGTTCGCACAAGGATGTCTACTTGCGGTGAGACATCTACTCTTCAGACCATTGCGTCTGATGAAGAAGGCTGTCTGAACGCTTCTTCAGACTTCTGGTCTGTTTGCACAAATACGTTTGCTTGCGGTGAGACGTCTACTCTTAAGACCACTGCATCTGATGAAGAAGGTCGTCTGAACGCGCTTCAGGCTTCTACTGAGGCAAAGCGTCTAAACGCGCTTCTTCATACTATACGTCTAAATGAAGAAAGCCATCTGAACGCGCTTATTCACATTTATGCGTCTAATCTCATCTTCAGCCTTGTACGTCTAATCAACGGAACGTCTACTCGCGTGTCTACTCGCGTTTTCTCAACCTGTCTATTGAAGCCAAGCATCTGCTCGCTTCCTTAACTCATTTCTAAGAGCATATTTTGAGTTGTACCTGAAATAATATAACTTCAATCATAATAAATTTGCTACAGTTGAGATTTGAACCCACAATCTTTATTATATAGAATGAACACTTAACCACTACACCACTTAAGATGTTTATTTCTTTTTATATATTTATATAATTGATATGACTAACAATTATATATATATATATATATATATATATAATTAAACTTAGTTTTATTCATTCATTATCAAAACTATTTCACCAATCATCAATTATCAAAATCAAGTATGTTAATTATCCTAAATCAATTAAGAAATTAATTTAACAATTTTTACCTTTTTGATTATTTAAGATAAATTATCAAAACTAAGTGGGTTCATGATTTAAACACAATTTAACAATTTCTCCATTTTTGATTATTTAAACTAAATTATCAAAATCATGTGAGTTCATAGCTAATTAAACATAGTTTTATCCATTCATTGTCAAAATCATTTCATCAATCATCAAAATTAAATATGTTAATTATCCTAAATCAATTAAGACCTTAATCTAACAATTTCTCTCTTTTTGATTATTTAAGCTAAATTATCAAAACTAAGTGGGTTTATGATTTAAACACAATTCAACATTTTCGCCCTTTTTGATTATTTAAACTAAATTATCAAAACTAGGTAAGTTCATCATTTAATTAGTTTAGGCATTATTGTAATATAACAATCCTAAAATATTTCTAAGGTAAGAAAACATAGACTCGGGAAGTGGATTCGTGGAAATATCCGCCACTTGCTGATCTGTTTACACGTATTCCATATGAACATGTTGTTTTACTTGCATCCATAGACAATAACAGATCTTGTACCCATTTTTTTTTTGAGTCCGTGGCTTATTAGTCCCTTGGAAATCTATACTTTGATTATTTTTTAGGATTTCTCATTGTGTTTGTGTGTAGTGTATTTGGCAGATTATTGTTTGCCTGCTGATGATTCCTTAACTTTAAAAGATGAAATTTGGTAAAAAAAATTCTTGACTTTCAATCAAGTTTTTGTTTGCCAGACTAGTTGGTTGTCCGTTTCTTTGGCTTGAGCCAGCTATCAATTGGTTTAACATATTTAATCTTATCTTTTAACGTTAAGTCACCACAGATGTGATTAGTTCCATTGTTAGTTAAGCTACCATCGACAAAGCTTATTGGTTTAAGGTTGTCTTTATCTGGGTTCAACATTTTCTTGGACTCATCTAGATAGTTGTTATCAAATCCTAGACCGGATTCTCATCCGGCAGGTCTTGGCTGAATAATTAGTTGTTGGACAGCTTTTCCAGATTTAGTCCAAGAACTAATCACATAGTTTAATCTTTCGTTTTCAGTACAAAGAGTTTTGATTGTTTCTTTGAGCTTCTCATTCTCAGATGAGATTTCATTTAGTTTATTATGTTTAAAAACTTCAGTTTCATTATTTTGAGATGATGATCTTGTAATGTTAGATGTGTTTTTCAAATTTATTTTATTAAAAGATTCTGATAGTTTGTTGTACTCAATGACCATGTCATTAAGAGTAGAAGTTAGATCTTCTCTCGTAAATTCATTAGAGTTGAAGTCAAATACCTCGATATTGTCTTACATGAGACAGATTCTTCCTCAGTTTCACTTGAAGAGCTTTCATAGATTTGAGTTAGCTTCTCCCAAATATTCTTGGAAGACGAGCATGACTTGATCTTGTTAAACATGGTCTTGTCCAGAATCTTGTATACAGTGTCTTTGGCCACATTGTCAATATTGACATTTCTTTTATCTTCATCTGTCCACTCGTATCTGGGCTTCTCCGTCATCTCAGGAGGACCAAAATTTGTAGTTGTGACTATGTTAATCTTCATGATTTTTATCGGACCGTCAATAATGACATACCACATGTCATCGTCTTGAGCCTCCATGTGGGCTTGCATTGTGATCTTTCAATCAACATAATCGTTTTTGTGAATATTGGGATCTTGTTGAGAATAGACAAGATGTTGATGCTTTAAGAATAGAAAACCTACTCTAATACCACTTGTTGGGATCAGCTTCAACACCAACCGGTGGGATTTGAGTATTGTTGAACGACTATCAACTTCCAATTAGGTGTTAACCCAGTTAAAGGTTAAGACGTGTTTCTATTCTTGTGATAAATCTTCGCGAGTTCTTGAATCGGATTTAAGTGCGGAATTACTCGCTAGATTTGAAGCGTATTGATGCAGAATGAATAAGACAGTAATAAATGGACACGGAGTTATTTTTGGATGTTTGGAGATAAAAAAACTCAGACGTCACTCCTTCTTCTATTTCCAGAAGGATACACTAGAAAACTTTAACTAGTATAGTCTCTACACAAACTTTGTCAGAAACCAATGACTTAACAATGCCTGTTCTGAACTCCTAGATCTCACTTTGTTGAACATACACTCTCTAGTCAACTTACAACGCTTAATGTTCTTAGCATATATTACAGCAATTTCTCTCATCTTATTTTAATGGAAAGTACAGAGTATGAAAAATTACAACTGGGACAGTGAGAGAGTAATCTTAATCATAGATGAACAATCTTGAAAAATCTGATCAAAAGCTTGTTTTAGAACCTCCTAAGGAGCACATATATATATGAGTCACAACCGCTTTGCATTTAATGTTGGCGTGTTGTAGAGCTCCGCGTGCTGATGTAGCATAGCTCTACTTGAGTGCGTTAGCCGCACTTGAGTATCGTAGCCCTTTTTTAATGACATGTGACTATTGTGCTTCTTAGAAGGTTTGAATTAATGATACACGATAGTTAATGCAATGGTCGAATCTGAATATTGACAATGTGACATTATTCCGTTGTTTACTATGTGTGTTGATGTGGCAGTCTGTCATTTATCGGGCAATGAACAAGGAAGATGAATAGGCGCTGCTTCAGATGGCTGCTGAAGCAAGGCATCTTAGCGCTTTTTCAGACTACTGGTGTGTTTGCACAAGGACATCTGCTTGCGGTGAGATGTCTACTCTTCATACCACTGTGTCTGAAAAAGAAGGTCGTTTGAACGCTTCTTCAAACCATTGGTCGGTTCTCACAAGGACATCTGCTTGCAGCCAGATGTCTACACTTCAGACCACTGCATTTGATGAAGAAGATCATCTGAACGCGCTTCAAACTTCAGAAGAGGCAAGGCATCTGAACGCGCTTCTTCAAAGTTATGCATCTAATCTCATCTTCAACCTTGCACGTCTAATCAAAGGAATGTCTACTCACGTTTTCTCAATCCGTTTGTTGAAGCCAGACGTCTGCTCGCATTCTTAACTCATTTCTAAGAGCATCTTTTGAGTTGTACCTGAAATAATAAAACTCCAATTATAATAAATTTGCACCGGGTGAGATTTGAACCCGCAATATTTATTATATAGAATGAACACTACATTACTTAAGATGTTGATTTCTGTTATATATATATATATATAATTAAACTTAGTTTTATCCATTTATGATCAAAATTATTTCATCAATCATCAATTATCAAAATCAAGTATGTTAATTATCATAAATCAATTACGACCTTAATCTAACAATTTCTCCATTTTTTGATTATTTAAGCTAAATTATCAAAACTAAGTGGGTTCATGATTTAAACACAATTCAACAAGTTCTCCCTTTTTGATTATTTAAACTAAATTATCAAAACCATGTGAGTTCATAACTAATTAACTTAGTTTTATCTATTAATTATCTAAACTATTTCATCAATCATCAATCATCAAAATCAAATATGTTAATTATTCTAAATCAATTAAGACCTTAATTTAACAAGCCTTATGACTGTAGAAATCATTCTTTTCTTAATCATGTTTTTAAACTAGATAAAGCATTATATGGTACTAAGTAAGCTCCTAGAGCTTGGTATGACACCTTAACTAAGTTCTTGTTTGATCATGATTTTATCATTGGAACAGTAGATAAAACTTTGTTTAGATTTATTTAGAATTCACATATACTGCTTGTTCAAATTTTTGTTGATGATATCATATTTGGGTCAACTAACCCCAAATTATGTGATAAATTCTCTAAGTTAATGTAGGATAAATTTTAATTGAGCATGATGGGGGAGCTGATGTTCTTTCTCGGTTTTCAAGTTCGTCAACTTAAAGATGGCATCTTCATCAATCAGGCGACTAGAGAGCTATTGAAGAAATTCAATATGGAGAGCTGATCAGCTGTCTCAATGTCCATGAACTCATCTAGGAAGCTAGACAAGGATGAAGATGGTCAGTCTGTTGATATAACTGCCTATAGAGGAATAATTGACTCTTTTGTTATACCTAACAGCCAGTTGGCTAGACATCATGTTTGTTGTTGGCGTCTATATAAGATTTCATGCTAACCTTAAACAATCTCATTATATTGTTGTTAAAGTATTTTGAAGTATTTAAAAGGAACTCAAAATGTGGGACTGTGATATATAAAGGATTCCAGTTTCAATTTAATTAGCTATTCTAATGCAGATTATGCAAGATGCAAGATCGATCGGAAGAGAACCAGTGGAACATGTCAGTTCCTTGGTGATCGTCTGATCTTTTGGTTTAGCAAGAAGTAGACGTTCATTGTCACGTCAATAGCAAAAGCATAATATCTTTCCACGGGAAGCTGTTGTGTTCAATTGTTGTGGGTCCAACAACAATTCGAAGACTTTGTCATCGAAGCAAGCGAGTCTTCGATCTTCTATGACAACACTGGTGCCATAAAGATCACATACAACCCGATGTTGCATTCTCGGACAAAGCATATCAATATCAGACACCACTATATCTGGGATCATGTTGCTCAAAAGCATATTCGGCATGAATATGTCCCAACGGATTAGCAAGTGGTCGACATCTTCACAAAGCCACTCCCCGAGACTAAGTTTTCTTACTTTAGAAATATTTTAGGCCTTTTAGACCTAAATTAACTTAATTTAGTATGCACTAATTGAGGAGGAAATTTGTTGATAAGTTGACTGGATAGACGTGTTAAGACGTATGTATCATATCGTGTTGAATAGACCAGTCGTCTGAAGACTTTGTATATAAGTTGTGCTTAAGAAGTTTGCATTTTAAGAGGGGTCAGACGTGCATATGTTATGCAGACGTCTGCTGACAAGGTTGTTGTTGCCAGTAAGTAGACGCCTTCCGAACAAACGTCCTACAAAGCTTAAACGCAAGATATGCGAATAGCATAGACATACGTTTGATTATAAGTGTTGGTCAGATGCCTCATCTTAAGATGAGTGGGACAGCTGTCATATTTATTTATGCATTGTCATTTTATCTTCTCTCTCAGACAATAAAGCGGTCAAATTTCGAAATATTTGGAGGGAATATATTTATGAGATAAAATAAAATCTCATAAATATCTCCAAATAACGAATAACATGAACACACAAGTTTATTATTGTTTAAAAAATGTGACATATATATCTGACGGTTCATTACCACACATTTTATATTAAAGATGACTTTTAAAAACGTCCTTATTTTAAATAATGAAGGTTTATTTTAATGATTTCTTTTTACACGTGTCTGTTTAAATCTATAAAAGGGTGCCTTGCACGCCTAAAAGATTTCATATTCTCTTGAGATTTTCTGAGAACCTTAAATATCTCTCTGTCGTCTCTCTAGATTCAATCTTTCTTTTTCATTGTTTATTCTCTAAAACCTAAGATGACTAAGAAAATCGCTTCATTCGCTCAAAATACCATGCAGGTAGATTTTGACTATGTGTATGCTTCTAGGAGTCTGGCGATGGTGGCAATGTTCAGATCTTTGGAAGCTTCCAGCCATAGGAAGTTTCTAGGCGGTCCATATATTCTTCACGATAAGGAGGTGCGTGCGTTCTTTGATACCACAAAGTTTGTCGAAGATTCTATTTCAGTAACGGTGAAAGGTGTTAAAATCATTTTATCTTAAGCTCTCATTGCCCAGATCCTTGGGTTTCTAACAGAAGGACACACCTTCTCCGATGAGATTCCGACCGAGGTTATCTTAGAGATGCGCGCCTTCTTTTCAGATCTCAACGGTCCTATGAACATTAACGGGAAGAAGTACCTCAAATATGAGTATTGTCTTCTCCACAATATTATTGCAAAATCTCTTCAAGGGAATGTAAGGTCATTCAATGCCTACACCCAAGAAAGATTTTTGGTAATGGTGTCCATAACGAAGGGCATGGCTATTAACCGGGCATACGTTCTTTTCTCTACCCTTTACCTGATGGTGTCTTCTCTAAGCAAGTAGAGTGTGGGCTTTTCAGTCCAACTCATCTGGGTCCTGGAGCATTAGAGGGTGCCCTTGGGAAAAGGTGCCTTTATCAACTCAAAAAGGATTATGACGAGTTCCATTGTTGGGAACTATATCGTGCAAATGAAGCTTGTCAAGGAAGCCAAATCCACCTCTTTAGTCCAACAGATGAGTGGTCAGTCGACCACTTTGTCCAAGCATCCTACGACCTCCAGTCACAAGGCCCTTGCAAAGAAAAGAAATCAGTCGGTGATGGAATTTTCCGCAAGTTCCACCTAGAAGAGAGCATCTATTGGAGAAATCGTCGAGGTTGACTCCATTCCAACGAAGGCTAGAACAGAGAAAACCCATGTTGTTGTTGTTCCTCTATTCTCAGCCTCGCCTTCTCCTCTAATCGAAGTTTTGGCTAAACAATTCAAGGCACTAGTTCATGCGTCTACCCCTATCCAATCTGAAGAACTAGTGTCTACAAAAGTTATTGGTCTGGAGGCTTCTCTTGTTGGTCAGACAAATGTTTTTCCTACTGGTCAGATGACCTCCAAGGTAAATCTCATTCTTTATTTGGTCGTAGAGCCCGATGTTGTTCCCGTTGTGGAATAAGTTGTTGAACCAACTGTTGAGACAGTTGGACTATCTGCTGAGAAGATACAGGAAGAAGACAATGTTGTCTTCCTTACCAAAACAGAAAGTTGCTGGTAAAGATGATGTTCCTACACCTGTTCAAACAGATTCTGGTCCTATTGCATCTATTTAAGTAGATGCATTTCCTAAGACTGCCTCTCCATTCGCTATTCTAAGAGCGGTCCGAGCGGCTCAGGGAATTGCATTCAGAGACCCTATCCCTGACCACAAACCTAACAAAGTTGCAAGGAAGTGAAAAGATAAGGCTAAATACATTCCTAAACTTTCCTCTAAAGTGAATCAGACCATCGACCTCATCTTGGAGGATGTGGAGGCTACGGTGTCTGTGTGAATCGATGCATTTGACAAATGCCTAAGTAGAAGGCTCCACACAAAGTTCAGCGACGTAATTAAAGGATCCAATATGGCTAAGAAGTGGAAGGAGCTTCTTCAATTAGAGAAATCGGTCCTCTCATAGACCCACACCCAATACGTCAACGAAGATGCTAGTTCGCAATACCAGATAATTGTCTTCGAAGACAAGGATATTCCATCACTCAAAACAAATCATAACAAAGCCCTCTACATTTCTATAAAAATGGAGGAAAAGACGGTTCCAATGGTTTGATAGATAATGGATCCGCTCTTAACATATGTCCTTGGAGGACTCTTGATAAGATAGGTGTATTATGAGACAAGATCATACCATTAGACCTGTGTGTTAGAGGTTTCGATAGCTCTCGACATTAAATAATGGGTTGCTTCAAGTTCACCGTCCGAGTGACCGGTATCCCATTTGAGGTTGACTTTTGTGTCATCAACATGCAGCCTTCCTATAAATTGATCTTAGGAAGACCATGGATTCATCAAGATAAGGCTTTAGCCTCCACCTTACATCAAAAGCTCAGATTAATCGCCAATGACTAAGTTATCACCGTCAACGGCACGATAGACACCACAAATAGTCATAGGGTCTACTCACTTAAACACCTTAAAGGTTGAACTAAGCAGGTTCGACATATGTCCAATCCTCTCAGAAGGTAAAGACTCATCCAAACACCCTAACTTTAGTATGTTTAGCCTCTCTTCAATTAGAATGATGCACCAAATGAGATTTTTCCCTAACATGGGCTTAGGCCCAAACGACAAAGGCATGACATCATTCCCGCAACTATGTTGTAACATGGATCGACAGGGTTTAGGATACATCCCTATAATATTTAAATAAATCCACAGGAAAAGGATATTTAAACGACACGTAGTTGTTCCACCAACCTTGAATGGACAGTTCATCTGTGTGGGACAAAGCAGATGTACTTTGACTTTTCCGAACCCTTTACCAATCCAGATTTACGAAGACATTTTATAGGTCTCAAAATCTTTTTAGATTTTCCTTTAAATCCTAACATTTTTGTTCGCATGATTAGTAAAAGAATGGACTATTGGCGCGATGCCCTTCAAAACTTGGCTTGGATTCCCCAGAAAGTTACTCTAGCTCAATAATCTATCTATCTCGATTCTCAAGAAACTGACTCCATTTTATCCATCGATATTATGATAGATAAAAGTAGAAGTCTTTCTCCTCTCCTGTGTACAAAGATGTTAAATATTGTACATTGTAAAAAATCCACGAATAATGATCCACGCTTACATGTAATAAATCCCTCGATGTAATAAAAAGTTGTAGACTTCGAATCTATAAGTAAAAATGATCATTCCTTTAACTCTAACTTGAACTTCGAAACCAAAAATTTCTTAGAATTGAGGATGAGATTGTCTTTGTCGCGGAAAAGACAATCGAAATCAATTTACACATGGCCGACGATCCTTAGATCGTACTGATTGACCAAAGTTTAAACCTCCAAAAATGTCTGGAGATTGTTGAGCTACTGAAGGCCAACGAAGACGTCTTCGCCTGGTCATACAAAGACATGCCAGGAATCGATCTAAGGATCACACGACATCATATTCCTCAATATCATGACGCTAAGACTGTGAAGAAAAAGCTCAAACGGGTAAAAGAGGAAATCATGAATAAAATCTGAGAAGATGTCCGAAAGAAACATGAAGCTGGATTTCTCGATTTAGTAGATTATCATACCTGGATTGCCAACATAGTCCCTGTCCTAAAGAAAGACGGAAGATTACATGTGTGTAGATTATTGTGATCTTTACTAAAGACTATTTCCCGCTACCACATATTGACATACTATTCGATCATGTCGTCGGTCATAAATTGTTATCATTCATGGACGGATTCTCAATATACAACCAAATCCTGATCGCCCCGCACGTTAGGGAAAAGACCACATTTATAACAGAAGTTGGAACTTTCTTCTATAAGGTCATGCCCTTCGGTTTTAAGATGTGAGAGTCACATATCAAAGGGCAGCCACTATGGTCATTCACGACATGATCCATAAAGAAGTAGAAGTATATGTCGACGACGTGATTGTCAAATCAAAGGATCAAAAAGAACATGTCCTAAACCTTACAAAATTCCTACAACAAATTAGGAAATATCAGCTATGACTCAACCCGAAGAAATGCACCTTCGGAGTCACAGATGGTAAAATGTTATGCTTCTTAGTAACATAGAAGAGAATCAAATTCGATCCCTATAAGATTGAAACAATCACTACTATACCGACCCCTAGAAACAAAAGAAAGGTACGTGGGTTTTTGGGTAAAATCCAACTCATTAACCGATTCATCAGTAAGCTTACTATGACATGCGATCCACTATTTAAGTTGTTAAAGAAAGATCAAAAATTTGTATGGGATGAAGATTGTCAACTAGAATTTGACATAATCAAGGATTATTTAAAATTCCCTCTCACACTCATGCAGCCCCGAGTCAGCATTCCTCTCATCTTATACCTTACTATAACAGACATAGCCATGGGAAGTGGCTTTGTACTACATCAGTAAACGAATGACTGGGTGTGAACTACACTCCAGTTGAGAAAAAATGTTGGACCTTAACATGGGTCACAAAGAGGTAGAAACACTACATGCAAGCCATCCCATCAAGTTGGCATCAAGATTGAACCCGATCCACTTTTGTTCCAACGAACTGTTCTGTCACCAAGGCTGACCAAATGGATGATGATGTTATCCGAATATGACATAGCCTACACGGTACAGAAATTTGTCAAAGGAAGCGTTGTTGTAGACTTCTTTGCTGATCAATCCATCGTTGTTGAAGACGAACTCGAGTTCCCCGACGAGGGAATTATTAATATAACATTAGACACATGGAAACTGATATTTGATGGAGCTTCCGGAGAGCGAGGTTATGAAATTGGGATTTTGTTAGTTGACCCGAAAGGGACATACAACCCAATATCCATAAAACTTGAATATCATGTCACCAATAACGAGGTCAAATACGAGGCATGCCTCAGGTCTCAAGTTGACATATAAAAAACTAGATGTCGTTGGCGACTCTAACCTGGTTATATCCAAAGCCAATGGCACATGGAGGGTGAAAGTGGAAAATCATAAACCCTACAACGCCCACTTGAGCAAATTCGATCAATTATCATTGGTTCACGCTCCAATAAGCCAAAATCGCCTCGCGGATGTTCTGCCTACTTTAGCAGCCATAACTCAAATTCCCGACATAATTAAAGTCAAACCTTTGAAAATCCGATAAATCAATGACCTACTTTTGAATTGGGAGCAGTCACTTCTTGTGAGAATATTCATAAGCCCTTGTATGATACTCTCTAGAAGTACATTGAGTATGGAGAATACCCTTCTCATTTTTTAGCTAATGAACAACGGGCGTTGCGCCAGTATTTCACCAACTACGCTTGGATTGCCAATAGTTTTTATTGTCGATCTTTTGATGGTCAAAACATGCTTTGCATAGAAACTCTTGAAACCAAAAAAAAAATCATGGAAGAAGTACATTCAAGTACATGTGACCCACACATGAATGGAATGGCTTTAGCAAAGAAAATATTATGTCTATGATATTATTTACAAAACCTCGAAAAAGAATATGTGAGTTATGTAAGGAGTTGTCATTAGTGCCAAATATATGATAATTTAAAGCATACACGGGCCTCACTCCTTTACAACATGACATCCCCTTAGCCCTTTTCCACATGTGGCATCGACGTAATCGGGAAGCTTTGTCTCCACGCGTTAAATGGACACGAGTTCATACTTATTGATATAGACTACTTTACTAAATGGGTTGAATCAGCCTCTTACAAAGTCTTAAAATCATCTCAAGTGGAAAAGTTCATATGAACTATATCATCGCTAGATATGAAGTGCCTCACGCCCTGATTTCAGACAATGGTCGACACTTCCAAAGAAAGGTGTTGCAATTGCTCGACGAATTAAAATTTCAACATTATAAATCATTTTTCTATAGACCCCAAACCAATGGTGCGGTCAAAAAGGCAAACAAGAATGTGATTAGGATCATCAAGAAGATGACCAGAAACATATAAGGACTGACACGAGAAGTTGTCATACACCTTATGGGGATATCATACTAGCGCTCAAACATCGAAGGACAAAACTCTTTACTCTTTGGTCTACGGCATGGACATCATACATCCCATTGAAATCGAGATTCCAACTCTAATAGTGCTCATAGAGAGCTACATCATTGAAGAAGATTGGATCAAATCTCGATATGATCAACTAGCATTAATAGAGAACAAGAGGTTAAACACTTTGTGTAAAACCCAAGCTTACCAAAAACGTATGTCATACACCTTCAATAGAAAGGTGAAACTTAGAAACTTCAAAGAAGGTGATTTAGTTCTCAAACGAACCCGGGAACTCCTAGACTCCAAGGGAAAGTTTTGACCCTAATGGAAAGGACCCTTCCTACTTAAGAAAATCATTTCTAGAGGAGTTGTTTGTCTATCTAATCTAGAAGGTGAAGAGTTTATTCTGCCAAGAAATCTCGATGCACTTAAATGATATTTTGTATAATATTAAGCATCGCATAACGGTTTAAAGTTCGATCACAAAAGAAGCTAATCTCAACATAATCAAATCCCAAGTTTTGTACAACTTGCAACATGGAAAAAGGACTCAAGGTCCAAACTACGAAGACCTGATTCTTCTCTTGCAGAAAAATAAACCGAGAAGATACGTAGTCAACCCGTATGTTTGGGGGCCCAGTCTCAAATATATAAATAAAACCCTCAAGTCCCTTCCTCAAGGGAAAGAAAATATTTTGAGAAAGAAAGAAAATATCGAATTCATCCTAAAGTCGATGTATCGGATTTTAGAAAACAAGTAGGGTCAAATCCAAGAGCATCTCTTCCTTTCGAGTGATATTCTCAAAAACAAAACAATGTCATAATAAACCCAATTCAAAAGATATCGGTCATAATCTCTTTTTCGTTTGTAAACGATTATCTTGAGAGCACCCCCCATCGAAGGTTTTTGAAGAAAAAGAACCGGAATAAACCCCATAAAAGCGAGGTTTAGAGCCCCAAATTGGGAAAGAACACCTCATCGATACTTTTATCAAAGAGCAAGAGGTTTTAAACTCATTGCAAGAAAATAAAAATGCCAAAAAGAGAACCCGAATAAAACTTCAAAAATCTCTAAACAAACATTGAAAAATGTTCCTATGTTAGTTCAGATATTGAAATCACCATTCGTGCTCACTCAGACTCTAGTCTTGATTACTATGGCAATAGTAGAATATATTGATTCTACCAGATACATCCCAGGTACCTAAAAAAGGCTCAAATGATTGAGGTATTGAAATCACCATATGTGTCCTACCCAAGATCTTAATCTTGATTGTTATGGCAAAGGCATGGATGTACCGATTCTACCAAATACACTCGCGAGCTAATAAAAAAGAAAGAGAAAATGGAATATGAAAACCCAAAGTAGAAAGTCGAAAGGCTCTCCCAAATGTTTTGTGATGAGTCGAACTTTCAAGAAATGTGGTTCAGGGTCGAGCAACCAAAAATAAGTTTCAATCTTTTATCAAAATGTCAAAGTACTTATCGTCTTCCTCGAAGTTATGATCATGGATAATCGTTTGTACACAAGATCGAATTTATAGCCAATATCTCGAAAATTGGGGAAAAGAAATCTCATTTCTTGATGAAAGAAAAATCATCATAAATGATGGAAAAGATATTCAAAGCCTAGCCCCGAATACGCTTCGAATCTGAAAGTGTCATCATTCATTCCAAAGGATTGAGGTTTATTCCAATCTCGAAACAAAATAAATAAACAAGGATAGGAACTAGAGAAACAAAAAAATATTTCTTCATCCAAAAACATGAACCATTTGTCCATATAAATTCTCATCATTTGACAAGAGTTGGAACTCTTTGCTAATCTACATGATTCGCAAATCGCCCGAAACTACTAATGTGAAAAATTTTAGACTTATTATTCTTATTTCATCTTTCTACAAGATTGTGTCTAAATGTATGTCGAATAGACTACGCGGAGTTCTTGATTCAGTGATCTCGACAAATTAGATGGCTTTTATTAAAGGTCGTCAAATTTTTTATGCATCCCTTATTGTAAATGAATGTATTGAATCAGCAAATTTCAAGGGAGATAAGTGTACCTTTGTAAAACTTGATAAGCCTATGATCGTATTAATTGAGAATTTTTATTTAATGTAATGGGTAGAATGAGTATGGGAGTGAAGTTGATAGATTTGATCAAATTATGCGTGTCAACAACTAAGATCTATGTAATTGTGAATGGAAGCCCTAAAGGTTTTTTTGAAAGCTCGAGAGGAATCAGGCAAGGTGATCCTCTTTTCCCATTATTGTTCTTCATTGTCATAGAATCTTTTTCAAAAATATTGGCTTTCGCCGAGCATGCTAGCCTAATTAAAGGAGTATCTTATGGGATGAGGAAGTCTCCATTTGTCATTTCTCATTTGCTTTTTATGGACGATATTTTATGCATGATTCAAGTCACTCATAGAAATTTCAAGCATCTTTGGGATATTCTCTAGTTGTTTGGAGCCTATTCTAGATTGCGGGTTAACCTTGGTAAGTCTGAGATCTTTTTCTCAAAATTCGTATCCAATAAAAGTAAGATGACACTTTCGAGCATCTTGGACTTTGGGGTGGGATCATTTATGTCTACTTATCTTGGGATACTTTTAGGTTCTAAAGCATGTCTCAAAGCTTCTTAGGATCCGATCATTGCCAAAATAGAAAGTGTTAAGAAAAATAGATAATTAATTATTAGTATTAATTATCTATTAAATAAGAATTTAACTATGTTAATCTTGTGCAGATTAAAGAAAACCGAAAGAAAAAGTTGTTCGGCATTTTATTGAATTAGTTTTATCAAAGTTCGGTTTCATATGAAATTAGCATTTTTACAAGATTGACAATCTGTGAAGACGCGTATCCGGTATTATAAGAAGTCGGTTTTATATGAAGCAATACGGTTTGTTTGATCATCGGTATTATGTGAGGCGCAACTAGTTTTTAAGCGAAATCGGCATTTTATCAATCGGTATTCTATAAAAGCGTAATCGGTATTTTATGAAGATCGGTAGTTTATAGAATTGGCATTCTACAAACACGTAATCGGTTTTATCTCTATTCGTCATTTTATCAAAGTGTAACCGGTTTTATCCTAAATTAGTATTTTTGTGAAGTCGGTATTATGTGAGGCGTAACCGGTTTTATCCCAAATTGTTATTTTAGCGAAGTCGGTATTATATGAAGCGGAATCAGTACTTTAGCAAAGTCGGTATTTTTTTTTTTGAGAAATGACTTAGGCCATTAATTAAAAAGACCCAAAAATGGTAAAAGGAGTACATGAGCTGAAATTGAGCTTACAACAGTTTGCTCAAAGTCAACACACGATGGCCATAAGGAATCCACAGTTGGCCTAAGAAACGCACACGGACATGAAATCATAGTACAAAAGTGAATAAGGAATGAAACTAACAATCAATCAACTAAAACAAGACGATAGGGGTTGATTTCCTCAAACTCGTCTCTCTTGTCTTTGCCCTTGTTCTTTCTTTCCTTCTTTCTTGTCACTCTTATGTATTTTGGGGATATATTTCTGGATAGAGTTCCGGCTTCTTCGTCTTCGCTAGCTTCTTTTGTCATTTTTTTCTTTTTGGCTTGAGTTTGAAGTTGAGCGTATGAGTTGTTTCCCTTAAGGCAAAGTCGGCATTTTACTAAAGCGGAGCCGGTAGTTTGCACATCGGTTTTATATTAAAGCACGCGGCCGGTATTTTTCAAATCGGTATTTTGCATAACATGCGTCCGGTAGTCTGTAAATCGGTATTATATAACTTCGGTTATATAAAAAGAGCACCCAATATTTTATTGAAGTCGGTTTTCCAATAAAATTAGTATTTCCTTATAAGCGTGTCCAGTATTTTCTTTGCCTCTCAAAACCTATCAGCCTCGGTATTATACAAGAACACTTCCAGTAGCTGCAAATATCAGCTTTATATGGACTCATCATTTTGTTTCCATTCTGATGCAAAGACTGATGAAGACCTTTTTGGAAGAATCAGAGATATGATAAAAGAATCAAAGATAAGTCAAAACTTTTGATATTTACGCTCCTCGTAAATCATAATTCAATTAATGACCATTTGGCTTTTTATCATCCAAGTACAGACAAGATCAAAGAATATCTCATCCAATGTACCATCTTGGAATTCAACCAATCAAGATCAAGACAGTTGTCTTGTGAATAAAATTATGTTCGTTGAGCTGCAAAATATGACCATTGATATTTGCCTATTTAAGAAGACATAAGACAAATTGATTCATACTGGTTTTTCTCTAAACAATTTCTTTGCGAATCTTAAGCTATCAAATCTTTCAAGCTCTCAAAGTCTCATAAGCTTTCAAGTGTGTTAGAGTTATAAAGTTGTATTACAATTCTACTTATTCTGTGTGAGTTTGTTAGTATTGTAAGTTGACATAATTTGTTTCTGTTCAACATAGAGTGTGTGCAAGGAGTTCGAAAACAGGCAGTAACTAAGTCCTGGTTATTCGACTAGGTTGTATACAAGTGTTGTATTCAATCAAATATTTAGTGAATATCCTTCTCAAAGTTGAGAAGAAGGGGTGACGTAGTACCTTTATCTCTGAACATCCATGAACATCCATGTGTTGTATGTTCCTTCCTATTGCATTTCCTAATCTTGTTGTATTGTTTCAAGTCGAAAGAAACATTTCCGCACTTGAACTCGGTTCAAGAGTTTGTGATGACTTATGAAGAATAAAAATTGATATTAACTTCTAACAGAGTTAATATCAAACGAAGTGTGTGTATGCATTCAATAATAGTCGGACCCTAGTCCCTATTATCGATCATAATCCTATCATAAAGAAAGTTACCAATCTAGAAGAGCAAGATGATTTTAAAAGGTGGGTGTTTGGTTCTCATCAAAAGTGATTTAGAATATATGCTTACTTACAAGATGTCTATATTTCTTATACCTAAAAGTGTGGTTGTAAAGATGGAAAAAAAATATTTTAAGTTTCTTTGGGGGTCCTTTGAGTCATCCTTCTGTCATTTGGTAAGCTGAGATAAAGTGAAGAAATTTATGGACCAAGGGGGCTTAGGTATACAAGATTTGATTTCGTTTAACAAAGCTCATTTATAAAAATGGTGTATTAGTTATTCCTTGGAGTCTACCTCTTTGTGGGCTACTATGATCAGATGCAAGTATGAGAAAGATTGGTCTGGCTGGTTCACCAAACCTATTAATTGGGTAGTAGGATGTAGTATTTGGAGTGCCATCTCATTAATTTTGAAGTCATTTGTGGACAATACAGATTTTTGGTTGGCGATGGCTCTTCGATTAGTTTTTTTGGATGGCGTATGGTTAATGTCAAAAGTCTTTCCTTGTTGTACACGGCCCTTGCCTCGATTGCTATGTGTAGAGATGTTATAGTCAAAGACATGTTTGACGCGAGTCTAATAGTTTTGTAATGAGAATCATATATAGAAGAAGACTAAATGTTGAAGAGTTAGCTTCACATGATAGAATGTTGAACTTGGTGGGACGTAAAGAGGTGAATACTTCTTTGTGTGATATTTTGCGATGACAAGATATTGATAATTTTAAGGTTAGTCACTGTTACTCTTTAATTGCGGAGAATGTTCCTTACGATCTCATATGGGAGAAGTTGTGGGACTCTAAGTTCTCATCGAATATCTCGTTCGTTGAATGGAGTGTCATTCATTGAAGGATTTTGATAGATGATAAATGCATGAAAAATGGTGTATTATGGCAAGTCGTTGTAGAATGTGTCATAAAGAGGTGGTGTCGGCGCCTCATTTGCTCTTACACTATGATGGAGTGATTGCGATTTAAAGTTTATTATGGAACATGATTGGTATTCAGTGGGTTATGCCGGAATCTATTGTTAGTTGTTAAGAAATGTGGATAGAGAATGTGAGTTCAGTCGGTCTGAGTCGTTGGACTCTTATTTCGCTTATCTTCTGGTGGACCATTTGAATTGTGAAAAAATAAAATAAATATTGTAATTATGGTAACAATGTGGCAGGTGAACAATCACCTTAAGACTTAAAAAAAATTGATATTAATATAATTGAGTATCGAATTTTGCACACTTCTCATCTCAGATACGCACATTTCTCGTCTCCGACCCATACAGGGTAACATTTCTCTCATCTCCAGCATCTGACCGGGATTGTCATTCTAAACCTTCTATACATGACATCTCACTATCAGGATTTTTTTCATTTAAGATATTCTAATAACACTCTCTTATAACTAATCTCACTATTCAAATCATTCCAAAATATTGTATAAATGAATGTAAAGTCACACCCAACAATAACTTATATATTAATTTGTATCTATTAAGATAAGTATGTTGAACGTGAGTCGGTCAAAAGTTCATTAGTAGTGACCTTTTATAGTCTTCTTTTTATAAAAGCTCTAACACTTAACACAATCTTTTTGATGATAGGAAAAAATATTTTCACAATCTGAATAACCCAAAAAACTGAAGCAACATCAAACTACATTAAAAAAATGCCTCACAAAATGAAAATGACTTCATTTTAAAATCAAATAAATCCCACAAAATAAAATTTGTATCTAACAAATAACCTTGAAAGAGGCAAATTAGAACCATATCATTAGGCTTCAATAAACAACCATTAAATTAGAACCAAATGATGTCATTTCAACCATTAAACTAGAATAACATAATACCTCAATGAAGGTTTTATATACATACTTGACCTATTTGAATCAGCTATTAATTTTCAATTTTACTTTGACATAAACATTCTACATATATCAACATCTGATTTTCTGGTGGCAAAAGCTTATGTAACAGTGCACCATCTTAATCTGGCAGATCAAAGAATTGTCGTGATTTCTCAGCTCAAACCGCCACAAATAAAAGGACTAGGAAAAGAAGAGCTTCTTATAATGATCAAAGAACTTTAGCTGGCTGCACAGTTTTCATCAAGTGGCTCGATCAGGTTATAGTACAAAAACGAGGTCTTTCCATCAAACCGTGACACCACCCGATGTGCGTGTAATCCACAATAACGCTTCCCTAACCGAGCCAAACAGATGTCAATGATTTTCTTAAACATTTTATCTTCCTGGATCTGTGGCTGTTCTATAAACTCTACTAGGGGCATCCACTGCTTTCAATAAAAGAATGTTAAATTTAAATAAGAAAAAGCTAAACTCGTGAACACAAATTCAGATATAGAAAAAGGATTCCATATAGCTAATTAATACCTTAGCTGCTTGAATTTCCAGATGGTCAATGAATATATGAGTTGACAGTGGTCTCAGCATACAGATGAAGAACAAATCTGACTTCTCAAACGCGACATTGTGAACATGCCTGAAGTGAGAAGTTCAGATAATCTATCAAACACGACACTGTTTCATTTGGATTCTTGGTTATTATATAAATTATTCTGATTTTCTTTAGAAATGTCAATTGCTTGATTTCAGAATGTCATTTTGTTTTTCAAAAGTACCATGATTAAATGGGAATCACTCTTTGATTAAATAAAAGTCAGATCCGTAGATCCAATATGCCGAAAGGCGTGAAAGGATTTAGCTATACCTGAACGCCACAACTTCAGCAAATTCAGTATCAACCTGAAATTTTGAATGAAGGAAAAGGAGTTCAAAATATCTCTAGTTCATTCACTTTTAACCACTCCAAGAAAATCAATTTTTTTTATTTGAATGCTTACACCAGTCTCCTCTTTTACTTCTCTTACAACTCCTGAGAAGATCTCCTCTGACTGAAGAATAATGAAAATGAACAAGTTCAAGAACCTAGCAAGTTTCTGAATGGTATTAAGTTTTTTTTGTGAAGAAAAAATTAGAGATCAAATTCATGAAATTACCTCGTTAATGAAACCTGTTGGTAATTTCCAAAATCCAACAAGAGCTGGGGCACAATATTTCTCTTGTACTACAAGCACCTGAGACAGTTTAAAAAACACATATTTCAGTATAATAAACATACAGATGAGAAGCATATTTACCACAGAAGTGCATCATAACAAAACAAGCATTTTGAAAGGCAGTTTATCTAACTTAATCCAAGAAAAAGTGAACAAATCAAGGTAAGGGAAAGGTTGTGCCTATTAACTAGACAATTCTTGTGACAATTTCTTTGCTTGGTTTATGGCAATTGTTTGAATGGATCTGGGTTGTGGGTCTTAGTGATGGAGTATGTGTCAATCTTATGGATGATTCTGGTTTGCAGTTTAGGTGGATGATGATTTTTATTTGCAGTTTGGGTTTACCAAGCAAAGCAATTTTATTTTAAAAAAAAGGATAGAAGTTAATTTTGCTTTTTGAACTTGTGTAAGAGACAAGTTTTGCTCCCTCAATTTGTGTGGGGCTCGTTTTACCTCATCAACTTTTAAAGTTGGGTCTAATCATTTATAGCTGTTAATTCTTGGTGAAATCAAGTTTTTTGATCAAGTTCTGCTACTGCTTAATATAAATCATTGACTAAAGTACTATTTTTTTTCTAAATTGCATATAAAGACATGTATTAACAGGAGATGGTGACATTAAGTAATATGAGCCATTTCGAAAGTTTATCAAGCCAAACGAATTTGTCGCAAATTGAGGAGGCAAAAAGAACTTTAGATGCACGTTCAGGAAGTAAAAATGAGCTTCTTTCCTCAAAAAAAAATCTCAAGTAATTATTGTGCTTGAATTTATGGGGGTTTATTAGAGAGCACCTCATTGTAGTCATTGATCACAAATCCCCCCACCCCAACTTGATGAGAAGCATTAGCAGGAAGCAAGCTAGGTCCTTCGGGTAGCCAATATGTCATCATAACATACCCTCTTTCAGCATGATGATATTCGAATCCTTCCTACACGAATTAGGACAATTGTTTCTAATAACGCCTATTAAGGAACAGCCTGTCAACACCAAATAAAAACAGAATGCCAAGAACAATATAGAATTCTTTGACTTTATATTATTATTCATTTTATATATCTATAAGATATTTCTCAATATTATTTCTTTATATAACTATCAGATATTCTCAATGCAACCTATAAATTAGCTATTGAAATAATGTAATCTATTATTGAAATATATTCTAGGAACATCTTAGCAGAACTGAAGTTCTCCAAGTTTTTGGTTTAAATTAGGTGGAATTCATTGTTTCCACATTAAAAGCATCAACTGCTGAACTTCTCCAAGGAATGTAAAAGATGTGAAAAAGTCACCAGCCGTGTGAAATAGTAAAATACCTCTACAGCTATAGGAACTAGCTCAGATCTTTGAACAGGCAACTTCAGCCAAACACCTTCTTTTCCCTGCAATTTACTTGCCCTCCATTAATGACAAATGGGAAAAGAACCATGAAATAGGCTAGTTCCAGTTGGCAAAGAACAAGATAGAAATCACACTTCTCAGATCTCACACAATATAACAACTAGAAAAGACATTATTGATATTGAATGAGAAAGTTTTAACCTGAGTTCTCCAGTGAGAAAGGGATGAATGAAGTACAGAGGCAAAGACTCTTGGATTTGATGGTAATTTCTCTGCATCTATAATAACTCCTCCATACTCATCATCAAAAGCATCAAGTAGTACTTTCCTTTCCCTCATTGACTCGGAAAAACTTGTTCCATGAACATGGTACCTGAAATTTTCAGGACATTCTTGGCCAACTGAGCTAATGACTTTGTTTGAAGCACTTAGATAAGTTGCCTTTGGAGAACTGCCTGAGGAGATGAAACAACAGAGTGAAGTTGAGAACTAAACTTTTCATTGTGGACTTTGAACAAATAGTTGGTGGGCAAAATCATATCAATATACCTCTGAGATGATACAATAGTGCAGGGCTTTTGACACATGTAAAATGCCTTGAACTCAATAAGCTGCTTGATAGCATATTTCCTGAACTATTAACTAACTTGGACAAAGACATGGGACTCGAATCAAACATTTCCAACACACAATACTGCCGTTATCCAAACTTTCAATTATAATACAGTCATAGAAATATTGGACAATTGACAGAAAGTTCGCATCTTTCAGCGAGAACAAGGGGGGAATATGTTGGGTTCTTCGTCATCATCGCATTATAGTAATATAAAAAGTAGATAAGAGAAACCCAAAAGAATATGCTGAAAGCCATACAATGAGAGAGGAGATAGATTAATAATTAAGGAAGTTGTCCGAATGGGGACAAATAGAGAATCCATAAAAGAAGATCAACGTTAGTGTATAGGACAGAGGAGGAATAGTAAAGATGATCTTTAATTGAGAGTTTAGAGTACTTGTGGCGAGAAAATGGGACCGGTGTGATATTTTCTGATATATGCTGAGTTGACGTGGATATTTTCTGATAAGGGAGAAAATCTCAATGAGAACGATGATGACGAGGACAGTACAGACTACATAGAAGAGGGAAGGAAAGTTGCAACGAAACCCTTCAAACAACCATATGATAAGTTATTCTCTCTCCCTTGTTCACTAATATTTAAAGTACAAATATCAAATTTGATATTTGATATTTCAAGCTATCCACAATATTTTCTCATAAAAAAATTCTTAAAAGGGAAATTAAAAAGTCATTTTTTTTTTTTTATAGATCCTTCTAATAGATTTTTAGTATCTATCTTTTTTTTTATAAATTTTGAAGAATCAATGATTTAACAAATCAAACAAACTTTCAATCAATGGAATGCAAAATATCATTTCAATAATTTGAATGAAATGGGTTTGTATGATTAGGCTTATACATCAAATATTGTGATGAGTATATTATTGTCTTACTTATCTAGATATATGCAATCAAAGATCTCAATGAAAAGGACAAAAAGGTAAGAAGAGAGGGGATTCCTTATCTTATCATGTTTTCACATTTGAAAAATCAATCATGAATACCATTAATGCTAACAAAAAAGTGAGGAGTCGAAACACATTAAATAATTCACTCAATAAAGATGCGAGTAAATTTGAACACAACAAAAAGGTCATGAATAACATTTCATCTAATGGAATCAAAGGCTTTTTGATATCAACCTTAAAAACAACTCGAGACAAAATTGACTTTTTACCATAACATTTTAGCAATTCATGCATAAGTAAGATATTGTGGGAGATAGTTCTAGCAAGAATAAAAGCCGACTACTCATGACTAATCAGTTTGGAAATAACAGTTTTAAAACGTGTAGAAATAATTTTTGAAATGATTTTGTAAATCACATTGCAACATGAAATAGGTCGGAAGTCTTGAATCCTTTCAAATGTGAAGTTTCATTGTTTATTGAGTGGATTATAAAGTGTGTTTCAATTGCATTGTGATAAGGTTCAGCACTGTAGCGTTCCATTGTTTGAGCATTCTCTAGTTCCAAAAAAAAAATCATCACTCCTTCACTAACTATTTGTCCCACAATTTCCCAATTTTCCTTAAAAAAAATAGTGTTGATCAGGCCCTGGATTTTTATCTCTTTTCATGCAAAATAATGTTTGTCTAATTTCATCAAAGGTGATCATCTCAATCAATTTATAGCTTTCATCCTCCATAATCTTCTTATTGACAATTTAGTGAAGCAACACAAATTAGAAGGATGTGTCCTGCTTCGGGTCAATGAGGGTCTTATAGTACTTGTTAGCCTCTTGATAAACTTGTTTATGTCCCTAGGCAATGCTGCCATCGTCTTTGCTAAGACGAACCACACTATTTTGAAAGTTCCTCGTCTAACACTTTTGGTAGAAAAAAGTTGTGTTCTTGTCACCAAGGAGAAACCAATTCTGTGTTGATTTTTCACAAGCAAAACTCTCTTTACAATCACTTATTCCTAGAGTAGACACTAAGAGGAATGTATAAACCAAAGCTTCCATAGATTCAATCGTCGAGACGGGTGATATTTTAGTAGGTAACTTATATAACCGGTATTGGCCATAATTTACAAGAACGTTTAAAGCCTCTTTATCGGTTGTTTGACCATGGCTTAAGTTATGATTGCTTAAATGATGATTTTGGATAGTCTCAAGTCAATATTTTTCCTCCAATACCCTCAAAGAGATCTTACTGAATCTTTTTTTGGCCAGTTTCTGCAATTGGATCTTTATGAGCCTCAGCTTTTCACTCACTTGGAGCATTTTGGAACCATAAATTTGCCCCGACCAAACGTCATTAAGGATGACCTTAAATGTATCACTTTCCATCCAGAAATTGAAGAACTTAAAAACTCATTTCACCCTAACATTCTTATCCCAAAACATTTTGATTGGGAAATGGCCAAAAATTCCAGGACTTAAGATTTGGATATGACTTTTCGGAAATTGAATGGCCACATTTCATTAATCAATCCTCTATCAATTCGATTTTTTTTGCATATGTCCTTCACCTTTCATGGATGACCAAGTGAAAAAAATTCCATAATTTGTTGGCTCAATAAATCTAATATATTTAATGTAATCGTTGAAATCAATCATGCATTATGTAATCTCGGAATTCGAGTTTTTATCCTCCTCAAGTCTAGTAGCATTAAAATCACTCGTAACAGCCCGCGGTTTTCCATCGTCAATCCAATTCTTCAAGAAGCTCCAAAGTTGCTTCATTTTACTGTCAACATTATCCCCATATACAACCGCAGTTGTAACCCCCAGAAAAACTTTTTGTATTGATTTCTATGAAAAGATCGTGATTCGAGAAATTTAAAATCAGTTTGTGTGCTATAATTTTCTTTTTAAAACATTATTTTTAAAAGATTTCATTGATTCCTAATAACTTTTTAAAGTTAGTTAAAAAATAATTAATTTCGGGGTTCAATTTTAAATAATTCGGGAATTTATGATAATCAAATCACAATTTGATTTTTTTTAAAATACTTTAGTTTAAATTAATTAAACATAGTTAATTTAAAAGATTATTTATTTTGAAACAGAGTTGCCAATTAATTTTTGAAAATCAATCAAAGTTGGCATCGTATACGTATTGACTAAAGTTTCTTTTAGTTCGTAGTTTGTTGATACTCGGGAAAGGACTTTCGCGCTTCATCCTCCGTACCCGTTTTAAAAATAGTTTCTACTTATGAATTTGGCTTTTAAAAATCGGTTGTATAACATTTTGTTTTTACCGATTATTCTTCAGTTTCTAAGAATCTGTAAGGTTTGTGCGTTATTTAAAATATTGAAACAATAATATTTAAATGCTGGTATCTGTTGTGGATGATTGCTTAGAGAGAAAATAAATGAATAATATCAGTTATTTTTAAAGGCATTAGGGTTTAGAAATAAACACCAAATGAGTTGTCGAAATATTTTTGTGGAAATATCCCAAAAATATTTTTAAAACATTTTCTAATTTTTTTATTTTTAGAAAATGATTTGTAGTCCCAAAATTACAAAATTAATTTTGGATTTTGAAAAGTAGAACCAAACAAGCCTTAGGACTGGAGTCCTAAACCTCGGGTTCGTTTTTATCGGTCGAGGTCAACAGACCCTCGGTCCTAGGTCGAGGCTTTGAATCTTTGATCAAGGCTTTAGATCTTCGGTTTAGGTGCCGAAGTCCCTCGATCGAGGTGTATAAACCTTGCGGTCCTAGACTAGCTTTGGGCTAAATCCCTTGGTCTTGGACTTGGGAGCTCTCGGTCCTAAGTTTAGGATTCTCAGTCCCAAAGTTAGACCTCTCGGTCCCGGGTTTAGAATCCTCGGTCGTAGGCCGGACCTCTCGGTCCTAGGTAAAAATTATCGGTCAGATTTTTTGGTCCTAGCTCAAGAACATCGGTCGGAACTCCCGGTCTTATTGAAATTCTCGGTCCTCGGTCTCGGTCATAGATTTGAATTTCTCATTCTTATGTTTTTGTCTGGATAGAGGATCCTCTATCAAATCTCTCGGTCCTAAACTAACAAGCCTCGGTCCTCAAGAACATCAAAGGTTCATTTTTTTAGTCATTTTTTTTGCTTGGATTCTTTGATCCAAGGGTTTGGGAAGCTTCACAAAGCTCCTGGGAACATGTTGATCACTATCTCAAGGTATCAATCGACATGAATGATGATCAATTTTTTTAAAAGAGTTTGTGATCAAAAATTGAGTTTTTGATTTTAAAGTTGTTTTGAAGTGTAAGGAGATATCCAATAGCTTCCTTATACTATATATACTTGATTGGTACAAAAATAATAACACTATCTATTCGTTTTGACCAAATTAATAACTCAAAAATTTTAATTATTTTTGAAAATTTTGATTTTTATCAAACATGATCGGGATGGATCAAACATGATCCACTTAGTTTCCCAACATCATTACAATAATATTGGGAATTTTACTAGGCTATCATTCAACAAAAGTAACCCAAGAACAACAAACCCGTTTTTTATTTTAAAAATTCAAATTTGGTTTTTGTTATTTAGTTCGATTTATCGGTTCTATCTTATCCAGATAGTTTTTAAATGATCCTATGTCCAATATCTTACAATAAAAACCATAAACATCAAGCATACAAACTTATGCAATTTGAAATATAAATATTTCAAATTCAAACTATAAATATGAATTAGAGGGTGATTGGAACCTTACTATGGATTGGAGAACACTCTTTGATCCTTAGGAAAAATTTTGGGATGCTCAGATCCAAGCTTTAAGGCTTCAAACAAATTTTCAAAAAATTCAGAAGCTTTGATCTTCAATGGCGGATTTTTTGTAAATTGCGATTTGATAGTGGAGATTGGATTCTCTAGTTTGAGAATGAATCAGGGGTCTATTTATAGCTTCCCTAAGTCAGTGGAGGCTTCTAGTGGCCATAATCAACCAAAAGTCATTAATGGTGTTTTGGTTGTTCTTGATTCAAGTAGTCGGAGTCAGTGGAGCCTACTTTTATAGAGAAAATGATCATTGTGATAGGGTCATCATTTCACATTTTAAATTAGCCATTTTGGTGGACTAACGGCTAAGTTCTAAAAAGACAAGATCAACACGGATCTTCAAGCTTATCCACTCTAGCGTCGCATTGGAGACGAAGGTGGCACTCAAAACGACGTCGATTTGAGCGTTTTTAGGCGTTCCGTTGGCGTTTCCTTAAGGCCTAACATTCTGTTAGAGCTTGGGTGGACAGAGCTAATGTCCGCGTTAGTTGTTCTCCTACGATGCACGCGCGTGTCTCCTCGGCTACAATGGGCTATGTTATTGCTTCCTAGGCGCTGAAAATACAACGTTCATCCAATGGCTATGGTTCCTACTGTAACTAATTCTCCTGATTTCGACCACACGGGATCACGAATTCATTTTTTATTTAAAACCTTAAGGGTTTATTTGAAATTGATTTTTTTTTCACCCTTTTATCTTTAATTTTGATCTTTTTAAATACTCAAAATATAAAAATAAATATAACACATATTTTCCCAATATATTTTTTCATATTTTAGGGTTAAATAAATCATTTTGGGAGATAAAATGGGTACCTCATTTCATCCTAAATTATTTACTTTAATACCTGATTTTATTCTAAAATTATTTTAAGATAAAAGAGTACAACATTTATTTCCAAATAATTTTATTTTTATTAATTTGACTATTTTCCTTAATTAATTAGACTCTAATTATAACAATAATTGGCTTAATTAATTGTTGTAATTGGGTTTTGGCCATGGAATTAATTATTTTAATTTTATTTGTTCAAAATAAATCAAAATAATTATTTTAATTTTATAAATTGACAAGGACCGAGGACCTAGAGGAAGGACCGAGAATCCTCGGTCCTAGCCGATACCAAGGACCGAGAAAATTAACCTAGGACCAAAACCAATGACCAATGTTCTTGAGTTAGGACTGAGCCCTATGACTGGTGTTCTTGAGCTAGGACCAATAAATCCGACCAAAGGTTTTCACCTAGGACTGAGAAATCTAATTTGGGACCAAGACTCTAAGTCTTAAGACCGAAAATTCTAACCTTGAGACTGAGTCTACCAAACCCAAGACCGAGGATCTCAGCCTAGAGCTAGCCCTGGACTGAAAAGCTTTTACACATAGACCAGTAATTTCAGTCAAGGACTGGGAGTCCTTGGCACTCTAACCTAGGGACTCCGGTCCTCCGACCAAGTATCCTGAACCTTAGCCAAGAGCTCCCTCGGTCTAGACCGAGTCTCTCTAGTCCCAAACCGACAAAAATGGACCCCACCCTTAGTTCTCCGATCCTAAGGCCTGTTTGGTTCCACTTTTCAAAACTCAAAATTATTTTTGTAATTTTGGAACCACAATCCATTTTCAAATAATCCCGAAAGGGCGGAAAATTATTTCAAAATACTTTTGGGATATTTCCCAAACAAATATTTTAACTAAGGTTCAGTTTAGAATTTATTTTTAAATTTTAATACTTTTGTGATATTTCCAGGTCTTTTACTCAATCTTTGTTAACCGCAATCGCAGGTATGCACCTCTAAATAATTTTGTATAATTATTTACATTCAAATTTATTCTTGTTTAGGACCCTGGGACTACTAATTAAAGGAAATAAATATTATAAATAAATCTTTTGATAGTCAAACTTTTAAAAAATAAAACCATTTTCAACGGGCGCGAAGGACATAGCACGCAAGCCCTTTTCCGAGCGTAACTAAATAACGAACCCCTTATGGAAACTCTAGTATAAAATACGTTTGTACACGTACAATTTACTAATTTTTCTAAAATCAATTGGTGACTCTATTTTTAAATAAATAATCTTTTCTTAAATTATTTATGTTTGATTAATTTAAACCGAATTTCAAATCAAATCGTCATTTGGTTAAAACAAATCCCTAGATTATTAAAATTTGAATAAAATTAATTAATTTTACATAATTGATTTTTAAAGCTATTAGGTACTGTCAAAATCTTTAAAAATAATATTTTATTTTAAAAAAGACGTCTAACACGCAACTAAGGTTGAAACCATCGAACCTCGAGCCACCCCGAGTCCCCCGTATTGTCATGTGTCATCTAACATATGCTAAGCTATGGACTAGGGATTTCTCGGGGGTTATACACTTCATAGAACATTTTTTGACGATGTTTATCAACTTTTAGTTAAAAAAAATCACTATCATTCAGAATATTTAATGGAGATTTTTCTGATACTGTTTGATTGATTTGTTTGACTGCCTCTATTTCATCACTCGTTATTACGGATCTTTGGAATCGCTCTAAAAAAATTACAAAGTTGTTGAATCTTATTCATTAAAATTTTAATTATTATAAACTTGTTATACATTTTTGTTTATATTTAATTCTTTATTTGAATTAATGATGAGGTGTGATCTCAGATTTATTATTCATTTAGTTATTTGAATATTCTTTTACACAATAGGGATTCTTATAATTAAATTGATTGTTGATCTAAATTAATTTTTAGATCTTAATTATCTCTAACAAGAACTATATCTAAAAGAAAAAAAATATCCAAGAGTCATAATCTTTTCTTTTTTTTTAAGTGTGATTATTTTTCTTAAATCAATACCATGAAAGTTTGAATGTAAATGAGAAAAATGGTATAAAGTTTATAGTGTTATGGCATTTATAATTAAGAATTTGTTGTTCGGTTTCCAATTATTTAAATTTAAATAATATTGATTGATGATTGAGACAGATCAAGAAATTGAAGTAAAAATGTTTGGGGTTGAAGTTTTTTTATTAAAAAAAAAATAAAAAATTACAAAGTTATATATATATATATATATATATATATATATATATATATATATATATATATATATATATATATATATATATATATATATATATATATATATATATATATATATATCCCTCTCAATTTTAACGTAGATGTATAATTTTTATGATAATTTTGAAGAATAATTTATTTGAATAAAAAAAATTAAAAATATTAATATATAATGATAAAAAAGTTAAAATAAAATATATTTTAATATTTTTATTAATAAATTAAGTAATAAAACGAATAATGGAGTTATATTTTATTATTATTAAATTTTGTTTTAAATAAAAAACTCAACACAACAATAAAATAATGGGAAAATTCAGAGTTAAAAAATTACAATTTAAATTATTTTTTTTTAAATTAAGATTGATTCGTAAAAATAGTAAAAACATTTATATAAAATATGAGAGGATGGATGTGCAAGTTTTGTATAAAAGATTGATTTTAATAAATAAAAAAATTATTGAATATAATAAAAATAATTTTAAATTCCATAATTTCATTTTTTTTTTATTATTGCAAGGTAAAAGCAACAAATAATTTTCAAAGTTGAGATTATTATTATTTTTTTTTAATCAAACATCATTTTACTCCTTTTTCATCCATCAAATTAATTAATTCATTAACTAAAATACTTAATATCTTATATTTTAAATTATTATTTTATTTACATATATCAATATCCATAATTCAAAAAATGTGATGAATTTGAAAAAAAAAAATTATGAAATAAATAAAAAATTATGGATTAAACGAATAAAAATAAAAGTAAGTTTTACCATTTTTTTAATAATTAGATAAACAAAATAATAAATTATATTGAATTTTTTAAAAAAAATTAGGGTATAATGACACATTTTTACCGGCCCTACATAGATCTATCCCTACAATATCTTTTAAATTTTTTTATCAAAAGAACATCTCCATCTTCTTAAAATTATCATCAATCATCATTTTTTTTCTCTAAATTATTTCAATGACCTCAAACGAACATCAATTATTTCAAAATTAGGGTAAATTCTTTATTATTTTATTCTCCTCTGATTATTACCATCTATTGTACGTTTGCAATATTTATTTATTTATTTTTTTAAAAATGATTGGAAAGCGAATTTGGGAGAGTAAATTTGAGAGGAAATGACGTGTCTCAATCTGATTCGCTTAAAAATAACAAATTTCTTTTCTCTTCTCTCTCCTCACACTTTATCAATATTTCATCTAGTGATGTGGTGACACTAGAGCGATCAGACGGGCCAACTCATGGCGGGGCGGGTCTACCCACCAAAACCCATCGTTTGACGGGTCGGCCCACCATCTTGACGGGCTGAAAATCCTCAACTCAAACCAACCCAAGGTGGGTTGCGAGTTAGGCGGGTTAGGCTGCAGGTTATCTCACTACAAATAAAATTAAATAAAAATCATTAATAGTTCTAAAAAACAAGAGTTCAAGAACATGATCAAATAGTCATAACACACATCAAACAAGAGTATTGTATATCGTTACACATTAATTGACCAAATAGTTCAATAAAGTAACTAAAATTTGAAAAACTCATAAAATACAAATTTCAGTAAAGTCGGCATTCTTTAAATATCATCAATCGAGATATAATCCATGTCAAATCCTTCTCATTCATCGTCTTTCTCTTCAATGTATGCATCAACATCTTCTAGAACATTTGATCCTTGCTTGGACAATATTGAAATAACTATTATGTTGTCTTCTTAATTTTTATCTACATATGAAATACACAAAAATGAAGGTAGTTAAAATTTCAAATCAAAATAAACTAATATATGAAGTCACAAGTCACAAATAAGTCAACAACATAATTAAAAATAAGTAGCCGAGAACGAAGAGAAGAAAGACGGAACAAATAAATATCCGACAGCCAATGGGCGAAGTATTGAGTATTGACTGTTGCAGTCTGGAACCAAGTTTGAATCCACAGACCTTTGAAGGAGAGAACGAAGAGAATAAATGCGGAACAAATAAGTAGTCGGCGGCCGATGGGCGAAGTATTGAGTATTGACTGTTGTATTGATGCTTGGGAGAGAAAAAAAAACTAGGGATATGAATCATATTAGATTTTTATTGTCAACCCGCAGGCCAACCCAAGCTCGACCCGCCTAGGCTCGCGACCCGAGCGAACTGACCTGTGTAGGCCCACTTCCAAATGGGTTGATAATATTTCAACCCAACCCGTCTAAATTATTTGGCGGGGTGGACCAACCCAACGGGCCTAACCCAAATTGACAGTTCTATGTGACATGTCATTCTATCCTTCCCTCCCCTGTAACTCTTTTTTTTTTATTGAAAATATGAATCCTTAAATTTAAATTAATGTATGTGATCACATGTTTATATTAATTTTGTTGTTTTATACTTTTATTGATTTAAGTGGCATAGACATTGCAGAATTTTAGATCCGGGAATTGAATTGAAATTAAAATTCATATTAGATAAACTATCAATACATTTAATAGTTGAACAAATAGTTTTCAAAAATCGTTCAATCATATATGGGAAAAGGATAGTATTCCTCATTCTTGAGAATCTTGACAACATGCATTGACCTTTTAATCACATTTGAAATTCTAAATATAAATCATCTTAAACTAACATATTTATGTGAGAAACAAAAACATCTTAATCTATATCCTTCTTTTTAATATTGTCTTGATATTTATTTCAAACACATTTCTGTATTAGGTGTTAGGACACGATATTTTTCGTGATTTCTATTCTATATATCATTTGTTTCTTCTCTATTTTGAGTTTATTTTTAGTTATTATTAATTATCCAGCATTACTTTAGTTACATTGATTGGCAAACGTTACATTTAGAACAAGATAGTACTGGGATTTTAGAAAATGTATTACGCTACCATATTTGATTATTTGAAGGTATTTTGAGATTATGTCCAAAAGTTTTTGTTTAATGAAAAAAAATATTTAATTTTTTAATTTGTTAAAAAATTATAATATTCTTTTGTATTTAAAATTTAACATTTATAAAAATAAAATAAAATAATTTTAATATTTTAATTAATAAAATGAGTAATTTGATGGTTAAAACGATTGTTATGGAACAAAGATAGAATTTATAAAAAATATTATTAAAATTCGAAAGATCTAAAAGTAAATCTACATCAACCCAGCTCAAATTCAATAATTATGGATAAATAATTAAATATTTACAGTTTAGATAATCATTAATTTCTTAGTATGATTAGTATTTATAAATAAATAAATAAATATATATATATATATAATAAAGTCTTTTTCTTTTTATTTATTCTCTTATGCTAAATCTCTATTCTAATCAACGATTCATGTTTAAATCATATTAATTTTATCGAGAATCGAATTTAAAATTTTAACCTCTTAAACTCATACTTTTATTCACTGGATGAATTAAAAAAAAAAATTAAAAAAAAAATCTTTAATTTATTTGTAAGAGAATTTAGAGAAAACCCTCCATCTCAAACTTCACTCCTCCATCAATTTGCACTAACAAAAAATCAAACTTAGAAAGCATATAAACATTTAAATCGGTCCAACAAAATGAAGAAAAAACAAAACACCATATTCAAACAAGAACTATTCAATCAAGAGCTACATTATTAAGGGTCACGTGTCATGAGCCCCATGGTGATTTAAATCCTATCATATAAGGCCAAATATTAATAAAAAAGAAAACTCCATATATATTTTCAAACACAAGTAGACCATAACATTACCTATGTCTGTTATTTTCCACCACATACTTATGCACACGATTTTAATTCACACTATTAAAGTATTAATCAATAATATCTATTTAGGTAGGAAGCTAAGGCCGTGTTCGGATAAGATTTTAAAAAAAATTGTGTTTGTTGAAAAATAATAATTAGTGGTGATTTTAAGGAGGTGAAAATATTTTGGGTAAAAATTTAAAAATATTAATATATAATGATAAAATAATAATAATAATTTAAAATAAATAATATTTTAGTTAATGAATTAAATGATGTAGTGAGAGAGAAAGAGAAAGAAAACTAAAAAGAAAGAGCAAAGAATAGTGTAATAATGTTTTTTGGATTTGGGTTATTGAAATAACTTAAACGAAATCTTGGCCTAAATCCTGATTAAGATCCGATGTCAATAAAAAAAAAATGTTGATCACTTTAATTTCCAATTTGATTGATAGTTGTATGAATACTGAATAGTCTATAAAGAGGAGATAAAATGACATGTACATGATCATACAACATAATAAATAAATAAAGTCATTTAATTCATAGTATAACTATGAGGATGTATTATATCTTCCATACTTTTATGTATATCATGTTGAATTTTTTTTTAATTTAATTTGATATACATAACTATATAAGTTTATAATAATCATTGTTAGGGCCGGCCCAGCAAATGTGCTATGGACTTTTGAGAAAAGAAAAATTCCCTAATTAGTTCAGTTAAAAAAAAGGACTTGACTGAGGCAGCCCAATCGTGGTGGTTGAGGAGGGTCACATTATGATTTATGATTATATTGTAGAACTTATTAAAATGATATAATTTATTTTTAATTAAATTTTAACTTTAATATGAAAATGAATTTATAAACTTTATTGTTCAATAAATTATGTAAAAATGTATAAGAGGGCCTAACTTAACCGGAGAATAATGATACTGGGTTGTAATGGAGATTTAAACCCAGCCTTAGAAATATTTATCAAATTTTTATTTATCTAATATTGTATTATTTAATCAAATTATTTACATATAACTCCAATTAAAAATGAGAACATGGGCTAGAGAGAATGGGGAAATTTAAGGAGATGACCTTAAAAAAAGAAAGAAGGGTAATTGCAGCAGAGAAAAAAAAAAAATGTGTTCGGTGACCCATTTTACTTATTTTGGACGATTTTGTCCATGTCGGAGGTTGCGTGACGCTACCGGAATAGCAAGATTTTTTTTTTCGTCTCGCAACTGGGCCATTTTCTTCCCAAAAAAAATTCATAAGTAAAATTTTTTGAAAAATAAAAAAATAAAAAATTGCGTCACGCAATAGGGGCATTTTCGTCAGAAAAAAAAGAGGGTCACCAGCTATTTAATTTATGCGCTGACACTATCCGTTATGAGGCCTATAGTGGAGTCATTTCTCAAATTTTTCCAAAAAAAATGATGTATTTTATTAATTGTTTTTAAATAATAAGCTGGTGTGGCTAAATATCACATGGAACAAAATTATTTTAAAAATCAAAAAGTCACGATTCAATTTTATCTGAAAACACTTAAAAGATTTTCTGAAAGCGCCTAAAGTCCTGTCATACTAGTTCTTCTTTTATCTTTAATTCTTAAAAAAAGAAAAAACAAATACCCAAATGCATATATGAATTAACTCACCGGATAAACTAGTAGAATATAATAATAATAATAATAATAATAATAATAATAATAATGTAGAGAATATAATAATGTACATATAGCACATGTGTTGAATATGTGATTCAAACATCTGTCAATCTCTCCTCACATGCAATTTTCATTCCATCTTACAAAATCTATCTCTTCTCTCTTTCTTTCACACTCACAAATTTCTTCTCCCGACCACCGACCGGAAAATAACAATCTTAAACCACGATCAGTTCCGTCACTACTGTCAATAAATTCTACTTTTCAAAATGTCTACTCTCCAAACTCCACATGAAGAACAGATCTACCAAAAGGTGGCGAAAACCACAATTGCTGTCACCATCTGCGGTTCCTTCATCATCCTCTCTGGCCTCACCATGGTAGCCACCATCGTTGGACTTGTGTTGGCCACGCCGCCGGCCGTCATAACCAGCCCAGTCCTGGTCCCTGCTTCCATTGCGGTTTCTCTAATCCTTGCCGGATTATTGACCTCTTTTGGGCTGGCATCAACTGCAGCATTTATCTTTTACTGGATGTTCGGATATATGACAGGTAAACAACCGATCGGAGCAAACCAACTTGATATGATATGTAATAAGCTATCTGATGCTGCTAATGAGATCAAGGGAAGAGCACACCAACTTGGACATCAATATTAAGTTATATGATATGTAGTTTTTCAATTTCGTTCAAACTTTTATCTTGTTCTTTTGTATCCTTATAATAATAATAATAATGGGTTAACTTTGTATGAGAAAATGGTCATGAAAAAATTATCATTAATTTTGTAATTGAAGAGCAAAAGAGTGGGGAGAATGCCAGAAGGGTCATCAAGATAAAAAAAAAAAAAAAAAAAAAAAAAAACAAGAATTCAATGTGATATATTGTTCAAGAGTTAAAATGATGATGAAGAACTTGAATTGGGATGTCAATGGGATTTCTTAGACAGGGCGATGACATTGAAATTCATGGAATCAGGGTTCTTCTGGATCATCGCTTTTATAACTTTGACAGCATCCTGCGCAATAATAACATCAAAGAAACCAATCAAATTTGTAGGACATTTCAACAACTCGAATTCACGACCTTAGATATCATCATCTAGAAAAAAAAAGTATATTAGTTATATTTATCAAAGTTAATAATGATCTAAAAAATAATTTGGAAGATGATCCAAAAGATAATTTGTATACCAAGTTCATAGACTAATATGGATCATGATAAGAAAAACAATGTTTATACCAAATGAATAAAAACATCACATTATAATATGGATTATGTTCTAGAAAAAACAAATTGGATTGATTAAAAAATTTATACTATATCAAACAAATCATTTTTCAATAAAATTGTGATTGTGACAGAGATTGTGATAAAATACCCTAAACAGACTAATAGTTGCAAACTTAGCATGCATTTCTGATCTATCTTAAGCATATACTATCACACAATGCTTTGTTTCCATAAATACGTCTCGTAGATTCTCAATGATAAACAGAAAATGGAAGTAAAAGCAATTTGTTACAAATATGAGTTGAAAGTTTTACCTGTAGTAAGGTATCTGGTGAGGAAACACCATGTAAAACTGCAGATGTTCTTCTTCCATCAAGCTCATAAAGTTGACCTATAATAATACAGTATAAATTACTCAGGTTTTGGCATTGCTGATAATTTAGTTTTGAAAGGATGAAAGCATTTTGTTGATCTACAGTTTTGCAAAGAACTAAAAATTGTGGTGAGAAATTGTTGACATATTGTGAGCACTTTTTCTTGATTTTTGAAAAAGAAAGGAGTTCAATACTGAGTAAAGGGCTTTCCAGGGGTCACCCATCCTAGTATTATTCTTGCTCAAGCATATTTTATTGATTTTTACAGGTAAGAACAATCATAGCCCAAGCATTAATTCACTTGAATTATATTATTTCAGTTTATCAAAAATATAAAAGTATAAGTAGAATTTAGCATATTATTCAATTGAGTCCAAAGTAAGAATTACTTGCCATCAATGCATGAGAAACAGATGAAGTGAGTGTCCACATTATCAGAAGCCTGCAAACAATACAAATAACTTGTCATTGAAATCAATAGACATTGAATAGTAACCGAATTTCTTACTAGACACAATCTTGTAAACTACTACCAAAGTGTGTGAAGAAATTGTTTTGTTTCTATATCTGGATCCGTTTTTATATACAAAAAATAAAAAGTAAATTTCTGAATCTGTCTCCAACTAAATATAGTTCTTAATCGTTTCAATATCTGAAAACGTATCGAGAAATAATAAGTATATCCAAATGGGGCCTTATAGAAACAGGAATTTTATACAAGTGATGGCAGCCACCTCAGTTTATTAACTTAAACCCACCTCAGTTTCACCAGCTGAGGCAGCCACAGAGTGCGCTACCTCCATTTCCACGTCTTTTTCAAGGAATACAGCTCGCTGAAAAGATTTCAAAAGAACATATGATAGATAGATACTATGTTATCCTGAGTTTCAGTGTAAGAAAGGAAGAGATTATGGAAAAACCTCTAATGGATCCATTGTTGCAGTGGCCTTGTAGAACTTGTCTAAGTATGAACCCTCAGCTGAAAACAATATAAGAGAACATCACTAAGTTGCGTAAATAGTGGAAGAAAGAAGGAAGAATAAGCAGATTTGGTTGCTGTTTCAGACAATATTGGAACAAACTTTACGTAAGACTAGGAAAGAGCATCTGGAATGACCAAACCTATATTATAAAATCCAATTTCACCCTTTCTTAAAAACATTAATAGTAAAGAAAACAATAACAAAAAAGTGCAATTTTTTTTAATAACAAGTACTACATTTTTATGCTCCTTACTGAATATGAAATAATAATTATATCTGAAGTTTTAACAATTCTCATACTTTCCATCAAATATTAATAACCTAACGTAACGTTGTATAACTAATACCTCCATATAACTTATACCACATAAGACGGCCTAATATTAAACAATCGTCTTCAAGAAAGAACCAGTCGATGTATAGGTTTCATTAAACCCCTTTTACTTCAACCTAAAATGCACACATTATAACTGGCACAACTAATAAATTTCTAATATACTAAATTATAACACATTTGTATTATATTAAAAATTTATGTTAACCATCTTAGCTTATATGTGTTATAAATTGAAGTGAAGATGGTTGAATGAAAAATATGAAGGAAGATTGTTATGCGAAGAAGGTTAAATAACATTGAAAATATCTGTACTACTAGTAAGAAATTTAAAGTATTGTGTATTTTTTCAAAATTTTGGGACATATTTACACATTTAGCCAAAGTTCAACGATTCTTTTTGTCCTTTTTCTAGCTTATTCACAGCTCTATATTAAAATAAAATTATAATTTAAATAAAAGAGCTTATAACTAAATCTTTTAACATAGCTAAAAATTGTATACACATTTATATTTGAAATATAATGGAAAAATTGGCCAAATCGACCTTGTCTCGTCCACAACATGATAAACAAACCCATTTATCATGTTGAGCTTGCATTTTCCAACTTCGGCCTAGCTATATTGGTCCTGTGGCAAGGCATGGTCCGTTAACACTTTGGCCACCAGGTTAGCCTGACATGCCTATTATGCCTCTCTAGTAGAAGGTAATGAAATTCTATAGTTTGGATATTTTTGGGTGAACCAAAAAATAAGTTTGGGATCATCTCATAACAGGAAACCAACTCAACTCCACTCAACAAACCTAATCTAAATATTATTGATTATTTGGGTAAAACAAATTGTACTCACTCTTATGTAATACAACATCTTGCACCATTATAATTTATACTTGTAAAAGAATCTTACAGAGTTTTATCTCAGAAGTAATATTCCCAACAGCATGAAGAAGTCCAACTGTTCCACAGGCATTTCCTACTGTTTGTCTCATGTAGTAAACTTTATCGCTAATCTCCTGCATTAGAATAATTCTGGATAATAAGATTTTTGTCCACAAAACTAAACAAAATGAATCTCAGGCAGAAGTCAATGAAAGCATTGATCTATGTACACTCCTTGAATAATGACACATAAACACAACATGTCATAACCATTATCAATGATCATGTAGCATGAAGAAACATGACTTGCAAAGGCATTTTAAATGAGTAGTGACATGACTTCACCTTCTTTATACTATCCTGCTGTATTCTTTCTAATTCACTCTGAAAGCACAATCCATTAGAAACAAAAAGATAAACGTCAGTGGGCATTTAGTATTGAAGGTATATTTTATCAGCATAAGCAAATGGCCATACAAACCTGAGGAGTAATAGGATAGAGAAACAACACAGCAAGTACTGGCTTGGGAACCATTTCAAGAAGTTCTTCGTCCAAACCATATACATCGCAGCATTCTGCCTCATCTTCTGGAACGCCTAGTCCCCAAATGAACTGCCCCATCAATAACAAAACATACAAATTTAACATCCTTATTACTGTAAACATTAAATAGTTACATGGAACCTAAATATCGAATCATACACTTCCGAAACTACTAATCTGAAACCTACATACTGAATGACCGTCCGATTGTGCTTTCAACGGAAAACTAGGGATTAAGAGTATAATGTTAGTTTCGTTTGATCTCCTTCATCATCCGAGGTAACAAATGACATGATCCAAATGGAGGATTGATATCATCTAGCACATGATTAGCGGGATTTAATAGGCGGAATTACCTGATTCATAACATCAGGATTCGCTTCAAGAGGAAGCCATCTCTTAACTGAGGCCATACTTTCTTCTTCTTCTACTACTGCGGATGATCTTTGATTATATTTTCGGAACAGAGAGTAGTATAATCAGCGAAAAGAGCTAGGGTTTGCTTCGCAATGAAGAATGGAAGCATTAGCTGCTTAATTAAAATTTTCCCTTGAACTTAGCACAGATTAGTTGCTTAGATTGAAGGATTATTTTTTTCTAATAAAACTAAGTTTAAATTATTCTTAGAAAAAATATACTTTTGTATTATTTTTTTTTTTTGAAATAGGATGAAATGACTTAATAATGCCCTATTATTAGGGAAATGACAAGTGCCTTTTACCTTGTGTAATCACGAAAATATCCTGTCGCGCTCACGCAACGGAACCCTAATTATTTATTATAAAATTTCATTTTTTTTCATTTCTTTTTCTCCGTTCTCTCTAAACTAAACCCTAAGCGGCGACCAACCATCGCGAACGACGAACGCGCGAACACAACGACAGACAAAACCCGTTCTAATATCATGTGATTAATTATGTTCTTATTTTCATTATAGCTGAATTGTTTTTGTGTTTAATTTAACAGATTTGAGACTTGATTCATGTGATTCGAGACTTAATTCATGTGAGACGAGTTGGTTGCTGAATTGAATGGGTTTGGCAGATGATCATATTGTTGCACTTTGTAGGTTGAATGCAGATGATGATGAGGTTGAATGCGGTTTAATGTTGATTTGTCTTGCGGTCGCGATGGTGGTTGCTTGATAGTTGGTCGCGACGGCACGCTCGTCTCGTGATGGTCGGTCGCCTCTTGCAATGGAAGGCAAAGAGGTGCGTTTATGCACGCGCCAAACTCTATTTATAAGTATGACGCGATAAAATATTTCTTATTTGTTCACTCCGTCGTGTCTCGTCTCTCGCTATCCTCTACTCATCTTCACTACTGCCTGCCTCGACGACTCTTCCAGCTCGTCTTCTCGTTCCTTCATCGTCTTTATTAATCAGGTTAATTTAGTTTTTGGTTTAGGGTTTATGTTTAGGGTTTAGTTAAAGTCGGTCGCGTCTCGCGACGCGACGGTTTATGTTTAGTGTTTAGCCAAAGTTGATTGCGTCTCACGACGGTTTATGTTTAGTGTTTAGCCAAAGTTGGGTGCGTTTTGCGACTGTTTATGTTTAGGGTTTAACCAAAGTTCTTTTCCACATGCTGATGAATTATATGAAAATAGTTCTATTGGGGATTCATACTGTAACAATATGCATGTTCATAATAGAAATGATAGGATTGAATTGATAGGAAAAGACAGTACTGCATATAGAAATGATAGGACTTTAATTCCAGAAAATTATGTTGTTACTGGACTTGCTGCACAGAATGGACCGTTAGAGTCGCTGGTTGGTACCCTAGACCTGACCGGTCATTCTGTTGGGAAATTTGATTTGAAATCTTGTCTTGTTGAAATTGATGACAATCGGGTCGCTTGTGCTGAAAATTCGGTCCCAATGTTGGAGATAATCTGTCAAAATGGCTCTAAGGTAATGCAGGAAAATGACATAAATTGTACAGGTTTATTGAGTCCTATTGAAAGCTCAAAATTGGGGTCTGTTTCTAAATCGGGTGAAAACACCATGCTGAGATTTATGTCTGTTTTGAATGATCCTACTAAAATTGGTACTGGTGTTCCTATTGAGGTAAGTATGATAGAGCTGAATAAGACTGTTGATCGAGAATTAATAGGTTCAAAGAATATTACAAGGTCGGGGTCAGCTTCAGAAGCAGGAAAACATGACAGTTTGGGTAATTTAGGTGCAGAGAAAGATCAGAAAACAAATTTTACCGGTCCTATTAGAGAGGATGCTAAACTGGGCAAAATAGATCATTTTGAAATTGCCTCTACAGGGTTGGAGATATCAACTGCTCAGAGTCCATTAGGTCCAAAGAAGGATATAATTTCAGAGTCTTGTTCTGCAATGGGAAATCTTGCAAATCTAAAAGTCTCGGGTTCCATTAATGATCAGAATGCTAAGTCTACCTGTCCTGCTAAGGATCAAATGGAAAGTCAGATATCCAGAATATGTACTAGGCTTGAAAAAAGTTGGACAAAAGACACTAAATGCACCCAGGATTCTGAAACTGAGGCTAAAATTGCAGGATCTTCTTAACAGCCTGCACATCTAGCTGAAACTGCTAAAGGACATAGTCTAACAGAATCTGGAAACACTGAAGAAATTGGATCTGAGTTAGAGCTATTCATAGAAATAAATTCAGCTAAATTAGAAAAGCCTAATAATACAGATCTAAAGGATGATGAACTGAACTTGATTGATATAGCCAATGGTGAAAGCTTGGCTGGAAATTATATTGATTCGTTGATTGATGACATCATGAATGACAATCTGTTTGAAATTCTGGGTCTGGGTATGGATCTCATGGAAGTTACAAATAAGTTGGGTCAGAATATAAGTCAGGGTATAAGAGGTGAAGAATGTATGAAACTGGAAGAATTAGCCAACGGTTTTCGCTTGGCCGGGTCAGATGAGAGGTTAGCCAACGGTTTTCGCTTGGTCGGGTCTAATATGGGGTTAGCTAACGGTTTTCGCTTGACTGGGTCTGAAAAAGATAATTTGGTTGCAAAAAAATTGGGTCTAGCAAGGGTGGATAACATGAATATTCAAGTCATTGATCCTGAACACGCCGGTCCTGGACACACTAAAACTACTCATGGCATTGGTCATATCTCTTCAAATGCCGGTCCTAGCTCTTCAAATGCCGGTCCTAGCTCTTCAAACGCCGGTCATAGCTCTTCAAATACCGGTCCTAGCTCTTCTAATGCCGGTCCTGACATCACATGTCCACCTTCTACCGGTCTTAATCGCCAAGATAATAAATCTACTAGCAAAGCTATGAGCCACCGGCCGAATCAAAAGAACCAAAACATAGATGTTGATTTGGAATCAGACAATAGCACTGACTATGATGAAACAATAATATGCGACCTCGAATATCATAAGTCCATGAAGAAGATATCGGCAACAAAGATCAAACTAAAAGCAAAGAGGCATAATTCTTCCAAAACAAGTGCTGAAATTGAAAAGATCGATCAAGAAACTGGATCGAATAATTCTAAAACAGCTAAGAAGGGTAAGAATGGATCGAAAATCAAAGAAAGGAAAAACATGAAGGCAAATAATTTAAGTTCTAAGAAGAATGCTGAAGTAAATCCCAAGGAAACTGTGACACCCGAGGCTAACCCTGAGATATTGAACCTGGGTGCGTTTTCTCCACTCGGTAATCTAGATCCTGAAATGCCAATTGATAGCATTCAAAAGAGAAAAACTGATACACAAGAGAAGAGCACTAAAGGGGATATTCTAAAGAAGATTGGAACAATTGAAGACAACGGTTTTGTGGGAAATATAAGGGTTAGATGGGCCGAAAAGAACAAACAAGTCAGGAAAGATAGCATCCCTGAAACAGTCATCTTCTCAGCTCCTCCTACTGCTGCAATTCCTGGCAAAGAAAATATTTAGGCTGATAACAAGGATCCTACTGCTGGTCCAACGTGGTCAATGAGGAAAAACGAAATAGCAAATTTGGCAGGACTAAGAAACCAGATGAATAAGCTATTTTTCCAAATTAATAAACAAGAGATTACGATGCCCCAATAAAAAAATGATCAGTTGAATGCTCAGTTCAACAGTCACTATCTAAAGAATTGGAATCTCTTCAACAAAGACCAATATGATGAAGTGATCAAGTGGACGGTTGACGCCATGAAGGAAATTTTGAAATGTAATAAAACAAAGGTCTACACAATCATGAGTAACCCAGACAAAACTTGGCAATAAGGAAATGTGTGGGATGGAAATGCCATGAGCGATCCAGAAAAGGGAAAATTCCAGATAGACACCTTATTCCCAAAGGTAATTACACTTGATCATCCGCACCGGTTTGAGCTCCCACCAGAAATTGAAGAAAAATGTGTCAAGGCATGGGAGTTTGTCATAGTTGGTCATTTTATGGGCAACATGAAGACACCATTTGCTGAGGTTAAAAGAACGTTGATGGGTCAGTGGGAATCCTCTAATCTAGAGAGGACTACAATCAATGATCACAGATTCTACTTTCTATCCTTCAGGAATGGAAGCGAAATAAAGACGATCATAGAGAGCGAACAAATAACGTTTAGGTCGATCATGTATAAATGATCGAGGTACTATCAACAAATATATTTGATTTGATGTGAATGTTGATACACTATTAACGTGAGTTACTAACAAGTAACATTTAGGGTGATCATGTAAAAATAATCGAGATACTATCAACAAATATATTTGATTTGATGTAAATGTTGATAAACTATTCACGTGAGTTACGAACAAGTAACATTTAGGGTGATCATGTATAAATGATCGAATACTATTAATAGATATGTTTGATTTGATCATGTTCCAATGATCTTATTTACTTGGAGATACATTAATTTATCTAGTTCTTGTGGTATGGCTTCTTGGTTTCTTTTTCCTTTTAAAGGAATTATTTCGACATAATCTTCTTCCTTTCACCAAAATGTCCTAAACAACCATTTCAAATATGCCAGTCATGAGTCGATATTTGATTTAGTAAAAGTACACAACTTTTGGTAAATTGTTTGGTTTTTCAAAATTATTTTCACAACTGTTTAAAATTCGTCAACCGATAGCTTCAAATATTATTTTGAATAGGTGCATGTATTTGGATTGAGATGATATAGTTCTACCCCTGGTATTTTTAAAACCTTGTTTTTTAAAGAAAAGTTTTGGCTATTTTCAACAATAGTTGACTTTAGTTAGTTTTTTATGGGAATTGTAATAAATCTTAATCCTTTAACGAATCATGCTATTTTGGATTCAAAACATGTTGAGAGCTTATATTTGATTATCTTTTAATGACCTCTTGTGATTATCTCGTAAAAGAAATCAAGTTTCTTTTTCTTCAATTTTTGAGATATTAGTTATAAATTTGATCTCGTGTATAAATGATTATTCAAAATTTTAACTCTGTAAAAAGTTGTTCAAAATATTGAAGCTTTGACAGCGTTAACATATTTTTGTTACCTTGCCTCAAACCAAATTATTTTTAAAAGTTTACTCATCTATAAAAATATATTTTATTATTATTTTTTTAGAAATTGTTTAAAACTTTCAACTTTTGAAATTTTTCTTTGCTATTTTTTTGTTGACATTGGATATATCTAGTAGAGTTAGTACATTTTTATACTTACCGTAGCAATTAAGACTATATTCTAAGTGAACATCAAATGGGGATTTTAATAACTCAACCACTTTGAGTCATTTTTATCTTCCGGAACTAGTATATTTATGCCCTTATCGTAGTAATCAAGATTAGAGTCTGAGTGAGCATCAAATGGTTATTTCAATACCTCAACCAACACAACAACATTTTTCTATTTTTTTAAAGCATTGAGTTTTAAACATCTCTTATCTTTTGTATTAAAAGAGATGATGTATTCTTTTTCAATTTGTGTCTTTTTCTTGGCTTTTTGGTTTATTCCAGTTCTTTTTAAAAATAACTTTCTTTGGAGAGTTACTCTTCTTTATAATTTGTGTATAGCAAAAATGAGCTTATAGTCGATGTCCTTCTGTTGGAGTTATTACGAAACCATTCGAGTTCGTTTTGAGATGATGACATTTGGTCAAAGATCAAACAGTTGTAGAAGAAAGCAAGAAGGATTATGGGAAAAAGGAAAATAGTGAAGGAAAGAAAGTAAAAGGAATCAAGGTGAAGAGGAAAAGAAAATTTTCTGTAATGCGAAGGATTAGGATAGAAAAAGAAGATGAACCTCAAGTTGTTGTTGAGGAAACTCAAAAGGAAGACACCAAAAATTTCAAAGCTGAAACAGAGAATTCAAAAGTCGATGAAGAAGATTCTAAAACCAATGTGGAGTCTAAATCTGAAGTCGAAGATAATAAAGACAAAAACACAGAAATTCAAGTTGAAGATAACAAAGGTAAAAGCCCTAAAATTCAGAAACAGTTATTTCTATCAAATCAGAACGGGCTCGTACAAAGAGAGAATTTAAAATGAGAAATAACAATACTCATCATCATCTTCAATACAATCTCCTTACATAATCAGAGGAAGGGGAAGAGGAAGAGGAATAGGAAGAAGACCTCTAAATGAAGATAGATGGAATGCAAAAATCCCAAGCTGGGATAGTTAGGTTTGAATGTAGTCTTTTCTATTTGTAATCTCTGATTTTTTAGAATGTATGAATACTATTAATCAGTTTTGTAGGGTCTTTTGATTGTCATCCTTAATCATAGCTAGGGTTTGTCTAGCTTTGTTTTCTGACCCTCCTACTTTTGAGAATATAATGAAATGGTTTTAACCATTCTCCCCCCCCCCCAAAAAAAGTGATAAAATTAACTTTTCTCTTACTTGTTTCCTAAAATCCTCTTTACAAGCTCATAGAAGGGATCCATATATTCTTCTATTCTCATAAATTTGTTAAGAAAAGAGTTAAAATTTTTGATTTATTTCAGACCGAACCTATAAAGGTTTAGAATGCATATGTATCTTCTTTCCTTTTTATTTATTTAGAAGAATCAAGTTTTTTTTAGTTCAGATCACTGTGTATTAAATACTTTGTGTTGGAAAAAATAAGTAAGTAGTTAATTAACTCAGAAGAAATTATTAGAAAGAACTAAGTGAAGAGTTAATTAACTTAGAAATTATTAAATATTAATCAATTGAGTTTTGATGATGTTTAAATATGAAAGAAGCTAAGTCGTCTAATTGTTTCTATGCAGGTGTATCAGATTTGGCTAACTTAGACGTGGTCTAAGAAGGCTAATTAGACGTTGTTAGATAAAATTAGACCGGTTAAATAGAACTTAACAAAAACAAACTTCCTGTGCAGGATCAGTCAAGTAATCCAACCGGTCAGGAAAACAAGACCGGTTAGAAGACAAGGCAAAAGGTGTATCCAAAACCAGAAGTCATCCGGTTAACATGAAGTTATGAAAAACCTGAAGTCATCCGGTCAACCTAAACAACCGGTAGAAATCCTAATCCGAAATACATCAAACCAGAAAACCGATGAAGAAGCTACTTAGAGAAAGAAGCCAAGAACACCAAACTAAGTACAATCTACAAATCGGTGCAAACAGATACCTTGAGTATCTGCGGAAAATGATACCAAAGGAACAGACTGTAACATTGCCATATCCATACAAGTCTAAGGATACTCTACAGGCTGCAGAAGACCGCCTGAAGAGATCTTTCCACTCTGAGATAAGTCAGAGGCGCAACCTTCCAAGTGCAGGCAACTGTCAAACCGACAGTTGCTACATTAAGTAAAAGACAAACCTAGCCGGTTTGACCTACGCATTGGAAGCCTAAACCGCCAGGTCTGAAACACTAAACCTCTGCTCAACCAATCAGATTCAAGGAGAAGAAATGTGACCATTGGCACATTTCACCTATAAAAGAAGGAGCTGAAGAGAAGTAAATACAGTTACCAGTTCTAGCAGTTAAAAGCTCCACCAACTACAAGTTCTAAGAGCTATTACAAGTTTATCTCTCTACAAGATTCAAGGTTTAAAGTGTGCATTTGAAGTGAGATTACAATTTCGGTGAGAATTGTAAGAGTGTTTATCGAGTAGAAAATAAGTCTCGATCGGATATTGTGTTTGTGTATTCCTTAGTGAATATCCTTCTCACGGTTTCGAGAAGAAGGTGTGACGTAGGAGTTTTATCTCCGAACATCCATAAAACTCTGTCTTGTTCTTTACTTTCTGCCGGCTCTACATTCTAACTGACTCACACTAACCGACCTGTACCACTCTAACCGACTTACATCACCTAAACCGATTTACTAAACCTCAAACCGACCTACTAAATTCCAAACCGACTTTATCCAAACCTATCTCCATTCATCCTGTGTGTATTGCTTCAACTTGAAACAAACCACTTCTGCACTTGAACTCGGTTCAAGGGTTTGTGACAGTTTGTGTTGTATTGAAACCCGGTGTTAATCTCTAACCGGATTAAACACCAACCGTTGAGTAAAAAGGTGATAACCGACCAGACCCCGGTTCCCCATCCCCGACCTAGATCCTAACAATTGGTATCAGAGCAGTTAGTTTCAATACTCAAGCAAGCATGACTTTCGAGAAGCCTCAAATGCTAGAAGGTGATGATTTCGTCAACTGGAAGTTACGCATGCACCTGCACTTAATCACTATGGATGATGAGATGCCGTTCATCCTGTTTGTAAGACCGATAAAGATTGATAAAGATAAGGAGGATTGGACAAAAGAAGATAGGAGAAGAAATAATCTAGACAACCATGCTAGAAACCACATCATCAACAGTTTGGACAGGAATACCTTTTGTAAGGTCAGAGATTGCGAAACCGCAAAAAAAATATGGGAAACGGTGATTCAACTTCATGAGGGAAATGAAAGAACCAAGGAAAACAAGTTAATGGTGGCTACCCAGAAGTTTGAAAACATCAAGATGAAACTAGGAGAAACTATGAGGGAGTATAGTGACCGGTTTACAGATGTGATAAATGAGTTATCAACTCTTGGAAAGAAGTATGATAACAAAGAAACCATCATGAAAGCTTTAAGGTCTCTTCCAAGTGCATGGGATATAAAGACAATGGTGATGAGGGAATCAAACTGCCTAAGCAAGATGAAGCTACACGATGTATTCGAAGATCTTAAGGCATATGAGTTTGAGATGAGATCTAGGATTGAAGATGAAGTTTCAGCCTCAACCTCTACAAAGGCCTTAGTCATATCTATGGAACCGATTGCTCCTGCACCGATCAGAACCGCCGAACAGTTCACTAAGGATGCCATTGCAATGCTTGCACAAAAGTTTGGCAGATTCATGAAGAGAAGCCAACCGACAAACAATAACTCAGTGATAAATCTAATGTTAGATGTTATAATTGCAATTGTTTGGGACATTTCAGGTGGGAATGCAGAAAACCAAGACGGGATGACCGGAAACCGGATGATCAGAACCACCGAAACAACTATCCACAAACCGGTGAAGAAAGGGAAGTTCAGAAAGCACTGATAGCCGATGATGGAGGAAGCTTATGGGCTCACAGTGACAACGATGATGAACTCACGTGTCTCATGGCAAACGAGGAACATGTATTTGACTCTCCTTGTGAAGAATTTACTAAAGATGAGTTATTTAATACACTAAATGACATGGTAGCAGAGTATAAGAACCTATTAACCTTAATACCAACCCAACTCAACTTTAGAATCGACCCCATAGCACCAACCCTGTCCGAACCAAAAACCATGCAACCTGATGAAATCCTAGAAACCGAGGCAGCACCTGAACTATCCTCTGAGATTGAACAGCTCAAGGAGTTAGTTCAAGAGTTGACCGAAGAGGAAGATGCCCAAATCCGGTATCGAATAGCCGCATGGAAAAGATCCAGTGAAATGGTGAACCAGTTGTCTAGGTATAAGAGACATCCCAAATGCAAATTTGGTCTTGGATACAAAAACAAAAAATCCGCCAACTGGAACCATTCGGACAAAATGAAGCTTACAAAAGACAATCTTCCCTTTGTAAGATTTGTCAAGAGTTCTTCCACCGACGATGAGGAACAAAGTGCCTCAAATCTGAAAGACGAAATAACCTATGTAAGTCCAACTGATTCCGAAAAATGGCTTCATCCTGAGAGAAGGAAAGCCAACCGGCCCAAAGGTAAACAAACCGATCCATGACCAAATAGGATAAACCTAAGACCACCACAAAACAAGGCACTCCTAGGAAAACAGAAAGATGTCAAACCGAGTACAGGAAAACTAGTTAGAACCATAACCGGGAAAGTTATCCGACTTATTAAAGTTTGGATACCCAAGGGACTAATCAATTGTGGACCCAAGTAAATGTGGGTACCAAATAGTTGTAAATATGTATATTTTGCAGGATATGAAGAAACGGCTAGGAAACTCTGAATGGTACTTGGACAGCGGTTTGTCACGGGCTAACTTTCGAATGCTTGATTATCCTCGACCCGTGCGGTACTAGATTAGTATTGCCACAATGATAACTAGTCAACCTGTCTAAGAATGCAAGAAGGAAACTTTAGAGTGAGAGTGAGAGCTTGGAGAATAAGTTTGTATTCAATTACTTGGTGGTTGGCTTAATGACCAAGGCTTATTTATATACAAGGGAGGAGATCATTCTAGATACTCCTTTATCCTAGGTCTTTCTAAAGACTTCTAATATTTAATTACATTTAGCAAGTCTTAGAGAATTCTAGAGACATCTTTAAGATATTTACATTAAGGACTTCCTAGAGAATTCTAGAGAATTCCATGGAAGGAAAGACCTGGGCACTTCTAGAATATTCTTAAAGAACTTTCTAGATATTTCTCTTTTGTTGGCTGATTTTTCCATCCAACTTAAGTGGGCCGTGACATGCTCCCCCACCTAAGTCGTGGACGTCCTTGTCTCGACCTTGGACCGGTACTCTTCAATCTTCTGCCTGAATTTCCATAAGTGATCTTCACTTTCCCAGCTACTCTAAGTATCTGGTAGACCTTTCCATCGTACGAAGTATTCGGTGTAAGGTGGAACGCCCCTCCTTCTTATCTCCCTATGGGATATGATTTCTTCGATTTCTTTGTCGAAGGAGATGATGACTGCAGTCGCTGCCCGATTTGATTCTCCTCGTCCGGCATCCTCTTTGTCTTGGTGGTACGACTTGAGTTTGCTCACATGGAATACCGGATGAATTTTTAGTTTGGGTGGCAAATCCAGCTGATAGGAGACATTACCTACACGCCGCACAATTTCGAACGACCCCTCGTATCTTCGCACTAGCCCCTTGTGCACGGATCAGAGAGACTTAAATTGTTGCGGGAGTAGTTTCACCATTACTCGGTCTCCCTCCTTGAACTCGACTGCCCGCCTTTTCAGATCTGCCCATTTCTTCATCTTTTTTGTTGCTTTGTCTAAAGATGCCCGAGTAAGATCCGCTTCCTCCTCAAAGGATTTAGCGAATGTGAAGGCAGCTGGACTTTGACCCACGTATCTTGTGGCCAAAATATGTGGAGTGGATGGTTGTCTCCCCATCACGAGTTCGAACGGACTTCTTCCGGTCGATTCACTTTTCTGCAAGCTGTATGAGAATTGCGTTGTGTCCAAAAGTTTTGCCCAGTCTCTTTGGTTGGCGCTCATGTAGTGTCTCAAGTACAACTCCAGCAAGGCATTGACTCTCTCAACCCAACTCAACTTTAGAACCGACCCCATAGCACCAACCCTGTCCAAACCAAAAACCATCCAACCTGATGAAATCCTAGAAACTGAGGCAACACCTGAACTACCCTCTGAGACTGAACAGCTCAAGGAGTCAGTTCAAGAGTTGACCGAAGAGGAAGATGCCCGAACCCGGTATCGAATAGCCGCATGAAAAAGATCTAGTGAAATGGTGAACCAGTTGTCTAGGTATAAGAGACATCCCAAATGCAAATTTGGTCTTGGATACAAAAACAACAAATCCGCCAACCGGAAACATTCGGACAAAATGAAGCTTACAAAAGACAATCTTCCATTTGTAAGATTTGTCAAGAGTTCTTCCACCGACGATGAGGAACAAAGTGCCTCAAATCTGGAAGACGAAATAACCTATGTAAGTCCAACTGATTCCGAAAAATGGCTTCATCCTGAGAGAAGGAAAGCCAACCGGCCCAAAGGTAAACAAAACGATCCACGACCAAATAAGATAAACCTAAGGCCACCACAAAACAAGGCACTCCTAGGAAAACAGAAAGATGTCAAACCGAGTATAGGAAAACTAGTTAGAACTATAACCGGGAAAGTTATCCGACTTATTAAAGTCTGGATACCTAAGGGACTAATCAATTGTGGACCCAAGTAAATGTGGGTACCAAATAGTTGTAAATATGTATATTTGCAGGATATGAAGAAACGGCTAGGAAACTCTGAATGGTACTTGGACAACGGTTGCTCCAGACACATGACTAGAAACATCAACCTTCTAACCGACATCAAAATAGAAACCGGTGCAATGATTGTCTTCGGTGACAACTCAAGAGGTAGAACTGTGGGCAAAGGTAAGATTGTCCGTGGTAATTTAACAATTGATAATGTACTTTTTGTTGAAAATCTACTTTAACCTGCTAAGCATTAGTCAGATGTGTGATGCTGGATATACCGTAGAATTTCTCAAACATGCATGCTTAGTTAAAAACTCTCAGGACAATACACTACTAACCGGAAATAGGTTAGGAAATATATACAAGGTAGACTGGAAAAGTGAAGTAGAACATCCTGTTTGCATGGTAGCTAAAACCGATCAAACTTGGTTATGGCATAAACGGCTAAATCATCTAAACCTCAAAACCTTAAATTATATCTGTGGTAAAAAGCTAGTTGAAGGAATTCCTGATATAGTATTTAATAAGGATAAGGTGTGTTCAGCATGTCAAATGGGTAAACAAACAAAGTCAACCTTCAAGAGTAAAGGACACATTCAGTCTAACCGATGATTAGATCTTCTTCACATGGATTTATTTGGACCGATTAGGGTCACCAGCCTAGGTGGTATGCTCTACACTATGGTAGTTGTTGATGATTATTCTAAGTATACATGGGTCATATTTTTAGCATCTAAACGTGAAACCGCATCAAATTTAATTACATTGCTTAAACGTTTGCAAAATGAAAAATCAACACGCATAAACAGCATTAGGAGTGATAGAGGAACCGAATTTACAAATAATACTCTAAATGCATTTCTTGATAAATCCGGTATTAGACACGAGTTGTCTAGTGCTAGAACTCCTCAACAGAACGGCCTGACCGAGAGAAGAAACCGAACTCTCAAGGAAGCCGCAAGGTCCATGATAACCGATTTAGGTGTTGCTCAAAAACTTTGGGCTGAGGTTATCAATACTGCATGTTACACACAAACCGGTATTTGATCAACAAATTTCACAACAAAACACCGTATGAAGTGTATTTTGATAGAATTCCTAACATTAGGTATCTCAAGATTTCCGGTTGTAAATGTTACATTCACATAAATGGAAAAAACTACTTATCTGCCTTTGATGCAAAAACTGATATTAGAATCATGCTAGGTTACTCAGCAGTTAGTAAAGCATATAGAGTATATAATACTAGAACTTTAACCGTGGAGGAATCTCTTCATGTTGTATTCGATGAATCGGTTGAAAGTAACACTGCATCATCCTTTGATCTACACAATAGATTAGAAAATAATAATATCCATTCTGATAGTGAAGATGAGGTTCCGGTTTTCAGACGGTTTGTCCATGACCAAATGGGTGCTGATTAAACCCAGCCGGATCAAGCTGCCACACAGCAGGAAGCTGACACCTCGGTTCAAACTGAGGAAATCAGTCGGTCTGACATTATTGCTCAGCCAACCGATATGTCTAGCCTTGATCAAACAAACGGTAATTTGATAGACACTCCTGAACCGAATCTCAAAAGGAACACAAATCATCCTCCTGAGCTTATTATAGGTGACCCTTCAAAACCCGTTCAAACTAGGCAACAAATACTAGAGGAATACTTTAATTCCGCCTTCATATCCCAGATTGAGCCGAAAAGGTGGATGAAGCATTGTCGGATCCAGATTGGATCTTGGGAATGCAAGAAGAGTTAAACCAGTTTGAGAGTAACAAAGTCTGGTACCTAGTCCCTAGACCGAAAGATCAACCGGTCATAGGAACAAGATGGGTATTCGGAAATAAACTCAATGAAGACGGTTTGGTTACGAGGAACAAAGCTAGATTAGTGGCACAAGGATACAAACAAGAAGAAGACATTCATTTTGAAGAATCATTTACTCCTGTAGCTAGAATTGAAGTCATTAGGATTTTTCTAGCATTCGCTGCTTTCAAAAACTTTAAAGTTTTCCAAATGGATGTTAAAAGTGCATTTTTAAATGGTGACCTTCGTGATGAAGTATATGTTGAACAACCACCCGGTTTTAAAAATGTTGACCTGCCTAATCATGTATACCGCCTAAATAAAGCAATGTACGGTTTAAAACAAGCTCCTAGAGCTTGGTATGATACACTAACCGCATTTCTGTTACATCATGATTTCACCATAGGTTCAATGGATAAAACCCTATTTAAATTTGAGAAAAAGGGACATATCCTACTTGTTCAAATATATGTGGATGATATTATTTTTGGATCAACCGATCCTAAGCTGTGTGATAAATTCTCAACCTTGATGACTAACAAATTTGAGATGAGTATGATAGGAGAATTAAGCTTCTTCCTAGGCCTTCAGGCTAAACAACTCGAAAGAGGAACCTTCATATGCCAGCCCAAATACACAAAGGAACTTCTGAAGAAATTTGGGATGGACACATGCTCCTCCGCGGCTATGCCAATGAGCTCATCAACTAAGATGGACAAAGATGATGACGGTCAGGTAGTAGATCTGACCGCCTATTGAAAAATCATCGGTTCACTCTTATACCTGACAGCAAGTAGACCGGACATACTATTTGCAGTCGGAGTGTGTGGAAGATTTCAGGCTAATCTCAAACAGTCTCACTATACAGCCGCTAAGCGAATTCTGAAATATCTAAAGGGAATCCCTGAAGTCGGTCTGTGGTATCCAAAGGACTCATCTTTTAACCTTACAAGTTACTCTGATGCAGAGTATGTAGGTTGTACAGTTGACAGAAAAAGTACCAGCGGCACATGCCAATTCTTAGGTGACCGGCTTGTGTCATGGCACAACAAGAAGCAAACATCGGTTGCTACATCAACCGCAGAAGCTGAATATCTGGCAGCCGGAAGTTGTTGTTCACAACTCCTATGGATTCAACAACAACTAAAGGATTTCGGTATCACCGCCGAAGAATCTCCGATTTTCTGTGACAACACAAGTGCCATAGCAATCACATACAATCCGGTTTTACACTCTAGAACCAAGCACATCGACATAAGGCATCACTTCATCCGAGAACATGTCATGCTAAAGCATATTCGGCTGGAATACGTATCAACAGAACAACAAGTAGCCGATATCTTCACAAAGCCTCTGCAGGAAGCTAAGTTTTCTTACTTCAGAAACATCCTCGGTTTAACCGATATTAATCAACTCATCTCTTAAACCTGCAATCTCTAAAGGGAAAATCGGTTCGGACAGACAACAACGACAGTTCTTCCTAAAATGTCGAAAACTGAATTTACCATTGTATTTATTGAAGAACCGCTTCGTCTATCAGTTACAGTAAACCGACCGGTTACTTAGTGCTTACACTAATTAACCGCATTGGGACCAATGATTGAAAACTAACCGTTTTGAATATAATATATTCTGGATTATTTGGCTTCCTAACAAAGTTGGAACAACTGTCTGTGTTTAGATGTATCTGTTCTGAAAAGTCACATTTTCAAAGCAAAATATTCATACCTCAAAAGACGTGAAGATATGATATCTCTCACCGTCCAGGCCTATGACTCACACCTTAGGCTGTAGACATACCTAATTCATGCAAAATGCTCCATACTATGGTTAATAAACTAAATTACCTGCTACCCACTAGATAATACTATCACCCCTCAACTAATATATAAGTTAGATGGACATCAACCAAATATCCACAAATATCAACTTATTATCTCACTAAGACAAAAATGTCTCAGTTCCAAAACATTCTCCAAATTGATTTTGATTCCACTCAAGGGACAGAACATTATGAGATATTCAAGATGCTTAAATCTCTAGAGAGTATCGGTCTGAAACCCTTCCTAGATGACAAACATGTCATCTTCCCTAAGACCGTGCTCGAATTTTTCCAAAACGCCAGGGTCTTCCGTGGTACTCCGTACTTTGATACCCTCATCCAATCTAGGGTTGGAGGAACAATGTTTGACTTTTCCGAGCGTGATTTTTCTCGGTGCTTCGATCTTCCGAAGTAAGGGCTTATCGATCTGAATGTTCCGGCCGAACTAAAAGCCGAAATCTCTTTGAACTTCTCTCGCTCAAACCGTCCGGTCAATGACCACGGAGCTCGATCATCATTGAGGGCTGAATACCAGCTTCTCAATGACATCATCGGTCGGGCCATCCTGGGGAAAGACGTCACAAACACCTACTGCGCCACTGTCTTCAATATCATGACCTCTATCACAAATGATACTCCGGTCAATTGGTCCAGGGTGCTGTTCGATATCCTGATTTGGATGATTATCACTCGTCATACCGGCTTCATTCCTCAGATCAACTCTCTACTCATGGAACTCGAGGTTCCGCTATGTCCGGGCGAGGGGCTGAACCAGTCCTAAGTCGTGACTAAAGAATCCGCCGACTCATTCTATGAGAGATTCAAGAAGGCCTGGAAGAAGAAGAACCGTAACCTTACCAACTCCGACCATTAAAGTCACTCCTTCAACAACCGGTCATTTTGCTCCATGTACTGGTTGTATTGTTATCCTACTAAATTATGATCCCTTTCGGTTAATCTATGTTTCTTTCGGTTTGTTGTAATTCCTCTTCCATTAATGAAAACTAACTTTGAATTCAAAATGCATGGGAAATTACACAAACTTAGTTACTTCCCAACTAGATTCTCAGCCTCGGTCTTCGCAACCGGTCAAAAAGTAATCCCTTCCCAAGGCGTTTTGAAAACATAAATATTCTCAGCATTAATGAGACAAAATGGAATAACAACATTAAATGTTCAAACTTTCCCTCCAATTTCAAATATATTTAAGAAACCTCTCCTTCTCACTCCGACACACTTCCAAACAACTTATAATTTTTCAAACTCTCTCTCTATCCATCTCTCTCTTAGCAAGATTTGAAAAATGTCTAATCGCACTCTAAGGAACTACCTATGCATCAACTTCGACTCTGTCCTCAACATGGAGGATGTTGAAGTAAGGGAAATACTTTTTGAATCCCTTAACGACACCGGCCTTCGTGAGTTCCTCGAAAAATCCGGACCTCAACTTTACCCTAAGGTGTTGGAATTTTTCGATAATGCATCCATGCTCGGCGATGTCATTACTTCCATCGTGAAAAACCACTTTATCATTCTCCCCGAGAGCGGACTCGTTGGGATGTTCAATCTGCCCACTGAAGGGTTCTCCGACTTCCCATCCCGGATGGGCAGTGCAGTAGTTAACTATGCTGAAATGTTCTCCGGAACCGAAGTACTGGTGGAGAATTACGGCCTGAAAGCCAGACTCGCCCCTCACATTCAACTCCTGCATGAGATCGTCAACCGGTCGATCATATGTCAATCCCCAAACCAAAACCATTCCAAGAAGACTTTTGATATGATGACCTACATCGTCAGCCATACCCCCATTAACTGGGCGTCGGTCATCTTAAACAACTTAAAGACCATGGTCGAAACAAAGAGAGGTTTCGACTATGCTCCCCACCTGAGCCGGGTCCTTCGTACCTACAGTCCAAATCTTGGACCGGGTACCCCGGTGAATCTCTCGAATGTCCTCAACGAGGAGGTGGTGGATGACAAACTTTCTAAAATAATCGTTATGTAATTTTCTATTTCTTTTGTGTACTTCAAACCGATCTTTGTATCTGTATCAATTATGTCTTTCTTCTTCAATCAAATGATCATTTAAATTACTAAGTTCGAAAATCGGTTCAAAATCGCAAAGTTAAAATATCGGTTTAAATGCTCAACAGGTTAAAATCGCTAACCGCTTCCCTAAATCACTAGTTAAATAACCGCTTCACTAATAATCGGTTACAAAAATAACCGCATTAAATGCTTCCCGCTCAATGCTTTCCCGCCCAAATTTGCCGCCCAAAGTCACTTTGGAGGGAAATTTCCCGCCCGTTCTTGATGTGACGGTTCGCGGCGGTTTGCATTCCAACCCGCGACTATAAATACCTTCCTTAGTCATTTTATCTCTTTCTTCCGTGAAACTGCTTTCTCTCTCTAGCACTCAAATGTTTCTCAAGCTCTCAATCTCTCGATCTCTCCAAATCAAAATGGGTCGCGACTCAGTACGTTTTACTCACATCTTCCAAGTGGACTTCGAAGAAATTCGAGCGAACAGATCGACGGAAACTAAACGGGTGCTAGATCTTATTTCTGCTTCTGGTCTTGAACACTTTCTAAGCAAACTGTTCATTCTATATCAAGACGCGGTCATGGAATTTTTCCAAACCGCCGTACACAGCGAATGAGTTATAATCGCAACAATCGGCGGAAAACCGTTTAAACTCACAAAAGATTCGGTTGCCGAAGTTCTCCGCTTACCGACAGAGGGGAGCGACTTCTCGGTTCTTACAGACGAGGATGCATTCCATGTGGTTTGCTGCGATGTCTCGGATACCATAGAACCAATAGCAGTGTCCGGTAAGAAAACCTCCCTTAAATCAGAATATATGCCACTTTGCGAGATTCTCTCAAAGTCGGTTCAAGGAAGGGGAGGCAACTACGATAGCCTTACACGCTCTAAGATTGAGATGATAGCCGGTTTGGTCAGATGCATAAAGATCAACTAGGCCAAGGTAAATTTTTCTAACTTATGTGAGATGGTGGATCCATCTTCAAAACGGTCGTGGGGATACGCCGTTCCAGTTGGAAAGCTAATGCGCCACTTCATGCCGAAACCGGCCCGGGCGTCTTTACTCCTCCCAGCAAGATCATAAAATCCCATCACTTTCTCAAACCGGAGGACAAACCGGGCAAGTCAAAAGTCTCCGCTAACAAACAATCAGACAACCGACGAAGGAAATCACAGCCTAGAAAGAAGAAGGCTTCGGCGGGTGAACAGTCCGGAAGCAAAGCGGTTCCGCACACAACCGGGTCGGCTAATATTCAGGCCGACACCCCCAATCCGGAGAACTCCGCGTCTAGTTCTAGCCAGACTCACTCCCACAACACCGGGGAGGATCGGTTTGACAAAGGGAAGGGGAAGATGGTCGATGAACAATCGGCCAGAAATGATGATGTTGAAACCGGTTTAGCCAGGCAATCGGAAAGGATTGAAACCGCGGACGAAAACGTTCGGCAATTGGGAGAAGAACTCGTCTCTCAAATAATGGAGCAACTTTACGATCAGGCTCACGCTGCGAGCGATGTCTATTTTCAATGGGCTCTGAATCGACAGGAAATCCTTTATGCCAACATGTTACCGGAGCATCCCGCTGACCGAAGGTATGAAAAGATGATTGAAATGGAAACGTCGGTGCTCAACCTTACTAAAGCTAAGAGCGTGGTGACCGCTCTTCGAAGAGGGAAGATGGTCGAACCGCATGCCCGATTGCTAGAACTCACCGATCACATTCATTATCTTCGTGAAAAGCATATCCCTGGGACGGAGGAATCCCAGTTCGAGGCCTTAGTGCTAGAAATGCTAACGGCTAAGGAACGAGAACTGACCGATGAGTTAGCACAGTTAAAATCGGAACCCGCTCACCAAGAAGCGTCACTCTTCTCCAGATCTCATCATGAGGATGATGGCGGTCCGAATCCGAACGAGGTCGAGAATATCTCCCCTCCACCGGAACCCACGATCAACAACATTGAAGTCGAAACGGGTACTCTACTCACTAATCGGCACGAATCTCCGCAAACCGACAATGCATCGGTGCCTGCTATAACAGAAGATAAGGTCAATGACATAATCGAGGAATTTGTCAATGACGCCATCATGCCGTGGCAAAAGAAAATAAAGGAAACCGCGACGAAATCCATCCGGTTAATTGAGTCTACCGATAAAAAGCTGGACTCCGCGGTTAAACGACTTATAGCCGTTGAGGAAAACTACGGCATGACCGATCTTCTGTTCGGTTCCACAACTAAAAGAACTTCAAAGTTGGAGACTGGTATTGCTCAAACCAACCAGCATGTCGGTTTAATAGATCTACACATAATAACAATAGATCAAAGACTGACAACTATTGAAGAGGGTCTGTCTCAATCCGGTGTCCAGGCCGGATCCATACTTGAAAGATTGGCAACGCTTGAAGAGAAGCATGCCAAGACCGAAGCCGAGCTAAAGGCGGTCTCCGAACAGCTGGCGGAGATGATAGCGGCAAAGCTGGTAGTCGACGAAGAGCTTGAAAAAACGAATGAAATCGCGGCTCAGAAGATTCAAGATGCCGAGGACGAGCGGGTACAACTCCAAAAAGAAAGGGAACAGGCGGATGTAGACCTGGCCCAACATGTCCAAAGAGTAGAAGATGTTGTACCGGCACAAGCGATTCAAGATAATGAGGATGCGGCTCGGCTACTCGACCAACAACTAGCATTCGAAGAGATCGCCAATGCACATAAGAAATCAAAGGCGGCTGCTCCATCAACCGGACCGGTCACCAGAAAGAGAAAGGCCTCCTCTAGGAAGGAAGCGGCTAAAAAGCTGTTGGACGACATTGCAGAACCGGTTACTGCTCCTCCACTCCACCCGGTTTCAGAAGAAGATGACGAACTCGAGGAAGAGGTCGTACCGCCGCTCAAAAGAACGCGGGGTCTCGAAGAGATTCCACTCAGATCGGTTCCTTCACCGATCTCACCATTCATCGGAACCTCGGGCGGTCAAGGATCCTCCTCCAGAGTCGGCGACGATCCCTATAATCCGGGAAAGGGAATAATAGCTGAATACCTACGGGAAAAACTCATGCCTAGGAAGAGGGGATACAAGTTTTTATTTATTACTTATGTTATATTCAGTATACTTTTATATATATCAAGTATTTTTGGAAACCGGCCTACAATTTAAATCTTACATGGTTTTGAATATTTTAAACAAAATAATCTAAAAGGGAGAAATTGATAGATAAAATTTTTCTTCAAAAATTTTTCTCAAATTTTTCCAAAATCTTTCGAAAAAATTTTCTAAGTCATTTTCCAAAAATCTGGCCAAATAAACCTTTAAAACAACCGGCCTACAATTTAATTCTTACATGGTTTTGAATATTTTAAATAAAATAATCAAAAATGGAGTGTTTATCGAGCAGAAAATAAGTCTCGATCGGATATTGTGTTTGTGTATTCCTTAGTGAATATCCTTCTCGCGGTTTCGAGAAGAAGGGGTGACGTAGGAGTTTTATCTCCGAACATCCATAAAACTCTGTCTTGTTCTTTACTTTCTGCCGGCTCTACATTCTAATTGACTCACACTAACCGACCTGTACCACTCTAACCGACTTACATCACCTAAACCGATTTACTAAACCTCAAACCGACCTACTAAATTCCAAACCAACTTTATCCAAACCTATCTCCATTCATCCTGTGTGTATTGCTTTAACCTAAAACAAACCACTTCCGCACTTGAACTCGGTTCAAGGGTTTGTGACAGTTTGTGTTGTATTGAAACCCGATGTTAATCTCTAACCGGATTAAACACCAACCGTTGAGTAAAAAGATGATAATCGGCCAGACCCCGGTTCCCCAGCCCCTACCTAGATCCTAACAATTGGTATCAGAGCAGTTAGTTTCAATACTCAAGCAAGCATGACTTTCGAGAAGCCTCAAATGCTAGAAGGTGTTGATTTCGTCAATTGGAAGTTACGCATGCACCTGCACTTAATCACTATGGATGATGAGATGCCGTTCATCTTGTTTGTAAGACCGATAAAGATTGATAAAGATAAGGAGGATTGGACAAAAGAAGATAGGAGAAGAAATAATCTAGACAACCATGCTAGAAACCACATCATCAACGGTTTGGACAGGAATACCTTTTGTAAGGTCAGAGATTGCGAAACCGCAAAGGAAATATGGGAAATGGTGATTCAACTTCATGAGGGAAATGAAAGAACCAAGGAAAACAAGTTAATGGTGGCTACCCAGAAGTTTGAAAACATCAGGATGAAACTAGGAGAAACCATGAGGGAGTATAGTGACCGGTTTACAGATGTGATAAATGAGTTATCAACTCTTGGAAAGAAGTATGATAACAAAGAAACCATCATGAAAGCTTTAAGGTCTCTTCCAAGTGCATGGGATATAAAGACGATGGTGATGAGGGAATCAAACTGCCTAAGCAAGATGAAGCTACACGATGTATTCGAAGATCTTAAGGCATATGAGTTTGAGATGAGATCTAGGATTGAAGATGAAGTTTGTGTGTATTGCTTCAACCTGAAACAAACCACTTCCGCACTTGAACTCGGTTCAAGGGTTTGTGACAGTTTGTGTAGTATTGAAACCCGGTGTTAATCTCTAACCGGATTAAATACCAACCGTTGAGTAAAAAGGTGATAACAGGCCAGGCCCCGGTTCCCCAGCCCCGACCTAGATCCTAACAGAAGTGTTGCTAGTTAGACGTGTCAGTCTAACAAATATGTAGTTAGACGTGTCAGTCTAACAGATATGTAGTTAGACGTGCTAGTCTAATAGATACGTAGTTAGACGTGCTAGTCTAACAGATACGTAGTTAGACGTGCTAGTCTAACAGATACGTAGTTAGACGTGCTAGTCTAACAGATACGTAGTTAGACGTGTCAATCTAACAGATACATAGTTAGACATGCCAGTCTAACAGATACGTAGTTAAACGTGGCAGTCTAACATATACGTAGTTAGACGTGCAAGTCTAACATATATGTAGTTAGACGTGTCAGTCTAATAGATACGTAGTTAGACGTGCAAGTCTAATAGATACGTAGTTAGACGTGCAAGTCTAACAAATATATAGTTAGACATGCTAGTCTAATAGATACGTAGTTAGACGTGCAAGACTAACAAATATGTAGTTAGACGTGAAAGTCTAATAAATACGTAGTTAGACGTGTTAGTCTAACAGATACGTAGTTAGACGTGCAAGTCTAACAAATACGTAGTTAGATGTGCCAGTCTAATAGATACGTAGTTAGACGTTGGCTTCTAACACCTTAAGATTAGTCTGAAGTGATACGTAGTTAGACGATGTAGTCTAACTCCATTAGACGTGGTAGTCTAATGGGATGCAAAGTTAGATGTTGCAGTCTAACTCCATTACACTTGGTGGTCTAATGGAACTCTTTTTTAGACGTTGACGTCTAACTCCCTTAGACTTGGCAGTCTAATGGACCACGTCTAATACCTCGATTCAGCAGCCGTTTGAAGTTAACATACGTCTACCCACGATTAACTAGCTGTACGATACTCCTGGTCCACTCTTTCTTGTAGTCCAGTTCGCCAGCTATTTGCATCAAATGAATGAACTCCATGTATGCGAATATTCTTCCCACTACTTATTTAGTACATGACAGTTCTAGAAGGATATCCGGCGCACTACTGTTTAGTACGACCACGATCCATGAGCACATAGTCTATTGTACTCTTGTACTATGGAGGCTTTCCAATGAGCGCTTGCCACGTGTCCATGATGAAGATTTGACTGTTGGTGTCCTTCTACTACAAATAGATGCTCAAGGACAACTATCGAATCACCGGTTACTCTTCTCATTTTCTACAACCTTATTCATTACTCTTGCACTTATTGATTGTACATCATTTTAAAGTTCAAGAGAGAATAAAAAATAGTGTCTAGCTGAGAGATATTATTGATCATATTGTAAGTTGAACAGAGTGTTAGCTATTTAGTAATCTGTATTTAATTCAAAAAAGTTTTAATGAAATCCTTCTAGTTGATTGGAAGAAGGGGTGACGTAGGAGAGTTTGCTCCGAACATCCATAAACAACTTGTTGTGTTCTTTACCTTCTATCTTTCATCATTCATTGGTTCAAAGCTTCAAACCCAAACAAACAGTTCCACACTTGAATCGTTTCAAGAGTTTATGAAGGATTGCGAAGAATAGAAAGTGATATTAATCCCTAACAGGATTTTTATCAATTCGTTTATCCGAAGTTGCTAACAATAGTCAGACCACTGTCTCTATTGATTGCACCGATCCTATCAATTGGTATTAGAGACCTTTTTTCTATTCTCAAAGCTTCTAAAGAACATGAATCATGTCGAAAGATGCTAGCTCCTCCAAGATTCCTATGTTTTCGAAAGAAAACTACATGGTTTGGAAGAAAAGAGTTCGTTCCTATATTACTTCCTTGCACGATGACATATGGAGTGTTGTTACTGAAGGACCCATCAAGATTGACAAAGAAAAATCTGAATGGACAAGTGAAGATAAGAGGAAGAACAACCTCGACAACTTGGCCATGGACATCTTGTACAGATCCCTTGACGACAACATGTTCAATTACATCATATCTTGCGAGTCTTTTAAAGAAATTTGGGACAGACTTACTCAACACTGTGAAGGCAATGTGTAAACCAAAGAGAACAAGATTATGGTTGCCACCCAACAGTTTAATAACTTCAAGATGCGTCCAGGAGAGACAGTGACTGAGTTTGATGCAAGACTCAGTTAGATTGTCACCACCCTATTCATTCTTGGCAAGACCTACAAAAACTGAGAGATTGCTATAAAGTTCATGCGAGCTTTTCCCAGGGAGTGGGACATCAAGACTATGTCGATGAGGGAGTCCAAAGACTTCAATAAGTTGGAGCTCTTCGACTTGCTTGTCGATCTGAAGGCCTATGAGTTTGAGTTGAACTCGAGGAATGAAGAGGAGCACCCCACATCCTCTATCATTACCAAGGCTTTGGTGTCTTCCGAGGAGTCACCAATTACCAACGAAGAAAAGGCGTCTGCCCAACAAATCAGCAGCGACGCAATGACTCTTCTCGTGAAGAAATTCAGGAAATACATGAAGAAGAACATTCCTAACTCAAGCTCTTCAAATAATACCAATGATGATAAAGCTAAATTGAAAGCTAATGTTAAGTGTTTTAACTATGGTATTCTAGGTCATTACAAGTCGGAGTATAAAAAGCTAAAACGTGATGAGAAGAAGAAAGACAATGAAGGTGAGTTGAAGGCCCTCGCGGCGGCGGACAACAAGGCCAAGTGGATGCAAAGAGATTCAGATTATTCATCATCCAACGATAGTGATGATGAAGAGGTTTCTTTCTTCATGGAAAGAGAAGAGGAAGTTTCTGAGGAATCTAAGGTGATACAAGAAAGCTGCAGGAAGGAAGATTGGAGCATAATTTTTTGAAGACATGCTCTAGAAGATCAACAGTGACTCATGCCATTTCAAAGGACTAAGTGTTTTCTTCCTTAAAATTATTTTGGTCTTGAGAACCTCAAAACATTTGTTTATTCTTTTATACATGCACAAATTGAGTGGGAAATTTATTGTGTAAATAAAGATGCACGCAGACGAAAGCTTTAATCGGTCCACTAAACGAGGAAGTCTAAAAGAAAAGCAAGTACTTAGACATATACTTACTTACACAATCTAATGTGAAATGTTTTGGTGTAAAACCTACACGGTTAGACGTTGAAGTTTAATAGATGTCCAAATGTTTATAAGACAAGAGTAGTTGGACGCTCATGTCTAACCAAACACACGTCTAATACGTGATGTTCATGCGTAATTAGACGTCTAAGTCTAATAGACGTTTAGACATCTATAAGACACGTGATTAGACGCATGCATCTAATAGACTCATGCGTCTAACAGACGCTTAGTCCATATAGATTGTAGAAGTAAGTCAAATGTCTAACTATGTGTGCTATTAGACGCTTTATCTTCAGAACTAATTGAGGATACTGTCTTTTATGCGCTGTCATCTAGTTTTCCCTCTCAATATATTGAACAAGTCATCTCCTAGTAACTTGAAGACGCGTGTCTCTCAATGTTAAGGAGAATGACTAATATACCCTCTAAATTAATGATAACTACCTTTGAGGAAAGGCGTTTAACATTAATTGGTGGGCCCCTCTTTGTCAAATGTGATGGTTAGGCCATGTGACTGTTGGGATTCTATTTAAGGATATCGTGCATGCGTCCGAAGTTTTTATGCTCACTAATTTCTTAATAACCCTAGTTTCTCTAACTTCTCTCTAGGAAATTGTGTTCATCTTCTTAATCTTTTCTCAAATGGCTAACAAGAAAATTACCCTTGGTCACAACACTCTGCAGGACGTGGTTGATATGTTTCATTCCTTGGAGTATTCCACTCTCGGAAAGTATCTCGGCGGTCTGTTTATATTCCACAAGAAGGAAGTTCGAGAGTTTTTCAAGTCGGCGATCTTGGTCAGAGAATCCATTAAGGCGACTATGAACGAAACTCCTATATCCTTTAATGAATCTGCCTATGTGGAGTTCTTTGAACTTCCAACGGAGGGTCATACCTTTAATCTTGCATTTCCAACAGAAATTATCACGGAGATGAAGACTCTAAAGCCGCATTTCATTCTTTTGAATGACATCGTAGTGAAGGCTCTCCAAGGCAAAGTAGGTTCGTTCGACATGTATAGCCAGGATCGCTTCGAGTACATAACGACCATTTCAAAAGGTATTCAAGTCAACTAGGCTTCTACACTGTATTTTAATCTATGTGAGTCAATTTACTCTAAGAATAAGGAGAGTGTGGGCTTCGCAGCCCAACTCAGCCAATTTTTGAAGCATTTGGGTGTTCCTATGGGCGAGGGTGAGCATATACACTAATTTGTCCGTAAAGAGCACTCTTGCGAGAATGAAGCTCTCAAAGGATATGCTCTCTGGCTCTTCTAGCCAACAGACAGGTGGCCCATTGGTCACTCGATCTAAAAGATAGACTTCTTCTATGTTGTCTACGGGGGGGGGGGGGGGGGGGGGGGGGGGAAACAAACCAAATCTGTAATGGAGTCTGCGGCTAGCACGAATAGCCAAAAGAGCTCCCTGAAAAAGGATTCTGGAGTAGTTGACTCCAAGGCAAAAAAAGTCTTTCTCTTATTTCCATCGTTCCTATTTCATCATTTTCTCCATCCCCCAGCCCATTGAAGAAATCGGCTAAGTCATTTGGTCCTACTGTCAATCAGAAGAAGGCGTCCAAGGCGTCCAAGGCATCTAGTGCGTCTAAGACATCTAAGGCATCTAAGAAATCCACTAAGGTAACCTCCTCCTCTCCTTTAATCTCTGTGCCCATTTGTGATGTTCCTGTGATGGAACAAGCTGCAGAACCGACCGTTGAACTAGTTGGTCCAATTATTGAAAATGTTGATAGGGCTTCTTCGCCTGTCCTCTCTGAAGTGCCAACAACTGTTGAGGTTGCTAGTATTATTGAAACCACCACTAAAACAAAGTAGGTTATTGCTCCAACGCTTGCTGTTGTTGTATTATCTGAGCAGGGTCCCACTCTGCCAATTGTCGAGCCTCCTGCTGCTAAGATTGTTGAAAAACAATCTATTGTTATAGTAAAGGGAGTTATGTCTACTCTTCCGAAGGGGTCTTTTCGAAGTCTTTATCCCCTTTCGAAATTATGAGAGCAACAAGGGGAGCCCCTGACATCACTATCTGCAAATCTATGTCCAATCCTAAACCTAAACCTGTTGAGGTTCTTGGAAAAGGAAAGACAATTACTTTAAAATCCCCAGAGAAGATCTCTAAAGTTAGATGTATAGTCAACCTTGTGATGGAGCAGGTAGAAATGAAGGTTGCTGAGAAAATTAACATTTTTGACACTTGGGTGAACTACAAACTAGAAACTCAATTCGATGAGATGTTCTCAAAGAAGGAGATCTTGAAAGAATGGAAGAATGTAATAAAGAATGAAAAGAGAATATTAAGATGAGCTAAGATTGATGTAGTTTCTGAGGCCCTCAAACGAAAAGAACTGGTGGTGGCCAACATCATGGGACATATCCTTCTTCCCATGATTGAAAAGAGAAAAGCAAACTTAACTCGCTCGACAGGGATGCTTCTGCAGAGCAAAATGGTTTGAAGAGATTGGACCTCATCATGAGGTCTTATTGTTCTACAGTTCTTCAACAGGCTCACGGTACGGAGTCTTCCGGGTTGAGTTTATTTCATGATTCATTTGAAGAAGACTAGCCAATGGAAATTTTTGATGTTGATCAATCTGGGTTAGAAGAAGATGAGCATGTTGCTTCCCATCTTGTTGAAATGGAAAACATCTCCTTTGAAGAAACGCGTCTAACGACCCTAAAGACTACTAAATAGACCTCTATCTTGGGTCAAGCTGAAACATAACTAGAAGAAGAAGAAGAGGTTATTGTTGAAGCTCTTTTATCTAATATTCAACCGAAGGAGACATATGGGGTGACTCATTCTACCATTATTGAAGAAGAACCTCCGGTAGGAGAAGAAGAATCAACAAAGATTGCTGATAAGTCTCCTAAATCAGACGTTGAGGGGGAACCTTTGAAGGAGGTAGATTTAGAGAAAATTCCCTCTTCTGAGGGGGAACAAGATGATAAAGAAGATTCTTCTGAAGGTATTCCTCTAGAATAATGCTTCATCCCGGGCTCCCCTATTCCTCAATCATGCCCTATCAGGACAATGGAAGACATTGCTGACCACGTTAATGAATTACCTCTACATTCTAAAGATATTTTAAGAAGAATTCATTAAGTATGTGTTGATATTCTTAATGAAGAAGATAAATCTATGGATGCGTCCAAGGCCCCCTCTTCTCATTCCCAAGATAAAGAACCCGAGTGTTCTTTATAAGTGAATACGCATATAAGTCCAATTCGAACTACTCCGACTTACTCTCAGGCTGTGTCATCAGTTGCTCACTCTTCCGAAGAGGCTTTTCCCGGAGACACAAACTTTTGTACTACGATGCTGGATGCAATAAATTCCATCAAACAGAATATGGTGGACATGTAGTCCAAATTGGTCAATCTTGAAAAGGGCTCTGTGTCAAGCCAGAAAGAGATGTCTTCCTTCCTTTCCATTGAAAAAGAATTGGATAAGACCATGCACAAAAATACGTACGAAGTCAATATTGCAAATTCTAAGTACAACAAGTTTGAGAAAAGTTTCATTAATCATCAAACAAAGCAACATGCCGATTCAAAGGCTTTCTCCTTGGAACTTCATTAGGCCCTCGTATCTGCAATAGATCTCCTTCGAGCTCAAATGGTGAAAGTATCCAGCTCAATGAGTAGAGAAGAAGCAAAAAGAATGGAGCATGCTGATTCTCTTGCTAGGTCCATTCAAGCTATTGAAGTGGCAGAAGCCAATGCTGCTAAAGAAAGAACCCGTATTGTAGTTCCTGCTACTACTGAAATTGATAATGTTAAAAACGAGGAAGGTAGCTCTAGAGGAAGTAGATCAAGAGGTGGAGCTGCCAGAGGAGCTGTTGCTAGAGGAACCCGATCTAAACGCAAAGCTGCTTACGAGGAGATCAAAGGAGAAGGAAGACTAGGAAAGAAAAGTCATGGTCACGGAAGCAACATAGGCAGTAGAAGTGGAGGCGACCGAAGTTTTTTCACTTGATTTCATAACCATTTAACTGGCGATTCTCTGGATGAAGACAATGTAGATGCAAACATGAAAAGGGAAGGACCATAAATCTATTTCTTTACTTTTCTCATTCTAAAACTTTTGTTAGAAGATTTTAAAACTTATGTTGGAATATTTTTTGGTAATCTTTATAACAAGTACTATGTTGGCTATTCATGTATGATATTCTATTACTCCAAGGAATCTAGCATCTAATTACAAGATCATGCTTCATTCTTCTAAGCTTTTTCTTTATGTATTATCAATTGGATAAAGGGGAATGTGATGTTGAATGATATTAGGATTGATGCATGAAATGTCTTTGTATGACTAGGAAAAAATGGCTTTGTTTGTACTCAGAAGTTTAATCAATTTATGACGTTCTAAATCAGTTAGACTTTGTCCGGTTAGGATGGTCTAAGGATCATCTATTGTGTTTAAATTGATTTCAATTGCTTTTTTGGCGAAAGAAACAATTTCATCCTCATTTTCCAAGAAGCACTTCATTTTGAAGTTTATGTTAAAGTGAAATGATAGGACATCATTGCTTAGTATATATTCGAAAGCATGTTATTGTATTACATTATCAACTTTGTTAGAAGGGGAGAAGGACATCATATCAATAATCTTTTCTAGAATAGGATTTTCATTCTTAGTCTCCTTACTCTTTATAATATTTAACACTTTTCTATGTGCGAGAGGGTGGTTAGTATTGTTCTCCTTGGCTTTTAATTCGATAAGTGGGGCTACAATAATTGGATCCTAATTCGATGGATTAGCTTTGAGAGTTTGGTTTCTTAACTTGTCTTTATATGGGGGGTAGTTGGGGTTCGGAATAGTCTTTCTAAAGTGTCGCACCAATATTATATCATTTTCCTAATCATACAAAAGGAAGGGTTATGATTATGTGAACAATTAGAAATGATTTAGAGACTTGGAAAACTCTTATAAAAATTATGATTGGTAAAGGGTTTAGGGAAGTCGAAACACAAGGTGTCTTGTTCATCACGAATGAACTATCCATTTAGGGTTGGAGGGATCTATTTATACTCTTTGGATTCCTTTACCAATTTTTCTTGGATCCTATTGAAAATATCCTAAACCGAAGTGATTTAAGTCATAGAATGATAGGAGAAATTATGGTATACCTGTGTTGTTTAGGCCTAATCTATAATAGGGAAATATCCCATTTTACACATAATTCTTATGGAGGAGAAGCTAAATGTGTTATTGTTGAGATCATCAAATGATTTCTTACCTTTTATGAATATTGTAAATATCTCGAATCTACTTAGTTCAACTTCTTGAGCATCAACGTGAGTTGTTCTGATAATTGTTGTAACAAAGGTTTCAACTTTGATTATGATGAGGTGGTCATTGACCATGAATCTTAGTTTTTGGTGGAGCGAACTTCTCATCAGCTTTTGAGTCGATTTTTGGGGCTACAATTGTTGGATCTAGATTCAATGGATCAACTCTGAGAGTTTGGTTTCTTAACTTGTCTGTATTTGGGACAGTTGGGCTTCAGAATAGTCTTTTTAGAGCATCGCGCTAATATTATGTGATTTTCCTAATCATACAAACAGAAGAGTTAGAATTATTTGAACAATTAGAGAAGATTTCAAGACTTGTAAAACGCCTCAAGAAATCATGATTGGTAAAGGTTTTAAGGAAGTCTAAACACAAGGTGTCGTGTCCTTCACGAATGTCACAAATGAATTTTCCATTTAGGATTGGAGAGATTTCTTTGTGTTCTTTGGATATTTTGCCTTTCCGAATTTATCGAATTTTGTTGGCATATATCCTAAACCGAAGTGATTTGAGTCGTAGAATGATCAGAGAAATGATGGTATGTTTGTGGAGTTTGGGCCAATGTCAATACCAATACCAGGTAAATATCTTATTTTACACATCATTCTTATGAAGGAGAAGCTAATGTGCTAAAGTTGGGATCATCAGATGAGTCCTTATCTTTTATGAAGATTGGACATATCTCGAGTCCACTTAGTTCAACTTCTGAGCCATAACGATAAATTGTGGTTGTGGACTGCGATTGAGATTGATTAAAGAAGAGGTGAGTCTTATTTTATGAATTTATACTCTAATTAAAATGCAATTCACATGCATGTATATGTATCCAAAAGAACTAACATCTCTTTTCTGATTTTATTTAGTAAAAATCCTGATTTTATTATACAAAATTAGTAATTTATTACAAGCACACATCTATCTTATTTATATTTACAGAGAGATTATGTGGGAAAGTAAAAAGTAGAACTTATAGATTTTAGGTCCTACTATAGCCCATTCCTACACTAGTGTCTTCATCTTTCTTCTTCTTCTTGTTTCATTCGTATTATTCGATGATATCCATCAGATAGTTTATTGGTTCTTTCGGGATTCCCATCTTTGAGGTGTTAGCCATTTCTCAAGATAGTCAATGTAAGACTTGTTATCAATTGGCGTATTTATGGAGATTGCATTTCCAAAATAGGATGGCATATTATCATGACCGAATTGATTAAATATGTCATGTGTGTAGTAGGAAGTGACCAATTCCAAACCCATAAGTATATTCAATGATTTATTGTCCATCATATATGCCAAAATAAGTAATTCTCTGATGGGATCATCATCTTGCATGAGAGACTCAGGTATGACCCTTTTCACTAATTGGTATTGCATTATAGATCTTATATGGTCACCTAGAACTGTTGGAGGAAGGTGTTTGAGTTTTTCGAGAAGCCATATATAGAGTATTAAAGGAGAACCTCTTTTACTCATAGTGGGGATCATATATGACTCATTTAATCCCATGAGAGCTTTAACTAGGATGAGACCATACATGTCTTTATTTCCTCTACGTAAGTGATATATTACCTCTAAAATTTTAGAGAATGGCTTAGTTCTAGATGGTGTAAAGAAAAACAATCCATTAGTATGGTCAAGGTCATCATTGAGAAGCCTAGGGTTAGAGAAATTTCTCCATTTATGATCTCTAATTTATTCCACTTTTGTAGATCGATGGTGACCTTCCTTGGGATGCCTTCATATATTGTTTTAGTATATCCAAATTCTTCTTGTAGTAGTTTCCTTTGTGACATCGATTCTATAAATAGTTTGAGATATATAATGCTCTTGTTGTCAATCATTAAGATGACTCTAAATTCTTCTATGATATGGCACATTTGTCAGTCTCCTATGAAGAGGATCTTAGAAATTGGGCGCCATCACCTTTGAATTTATATCTTAAAGTTCTTATTTACTTTGAAATTGACGAATCTCATAATAGCGTTCAACTCGTAGATCATATGATTCCATTCAGGTTTATGGAAGTGATGAATCCAATGAATCAATGTGGCATTGACTAGCATAGACATAGTATGCAAATAGACGTAAAAAATAAATGACAAAAATATTTTTGTTTTGAAAGGGAAGACAAACTCATAAATATTCAATTATCTATAAATGCATATATGTAATACATATATAGTAGTCACGTAATGACTTAATGACGAGATTTTGTTGTTTGAGTACATTAAACAATTGGTCTAGATAATGTAGCAATGATTTAGTTTTTATGGTGAATCATAAGAGAGTATCATTCACCGTTAGTGGAGGGTGGTTAATACTGCCATAAACTGGGAAGTATCAACTCAATCGAGAATTTTCCTCATCTCCACAATGCTTACGTCCTATCGGACGACTCATTACCAAAGAAAATGATCGATCTCAGGTATTCTAGTTCAAACTCTCGCATCATCGCTCGTTTTGTAACAAGTTGTCATTCCTTATCGACAATCTTTTCATATGGATTGAAATATCCTATCGTGTATTTTTGAAAGTAGTTTGGATTGTATACCCTTTGATATGTTCATGCATTTATTAGGATAAATCCTATGTATCTTTTTGGCGATATGCCTTTCTAACATATCTATTAATTGAAAACGTAATAAATCGTGTTTATTTGATAGCCAAAATTTCATTTTTGAGTTATACAATTTTATTTCCCCAGTAGAGTTGCCAAAATAGCTATAACGCTCACAAATCCCTTTCCCAGACTATTTTTCCTTTTCAAAATTTATTTAGTTTTGATTTAGAGATTGAAAATATTATTTAAAGGATTTATTAAAAAAATGTATTAATTAAAAATAATTAAATTTTGTAATCAATTTTAGACAATCTTAAATTTAAAATAATCAAATTATAAGTTGATTAAGAGAAATCTTTACTTTAAATTAATTAAAAACAATTAATTTAAATGACTATTTATTTGACTATAGAGTCGCCAATTAATTTTAATTTTAAAACCAATAAAATATTTGTATACGTGTATAAATGTAATTTATTAGAGATTATTTTAGGTTTGATGTTTGGTTACACTCAGTAAAGGACTTTCGCGCTATATCATTTGTGTCCGTTAAAAATGGTATCTACTCCAAATTATTTTGGCTATTTCCTTGAAAATTTGGTGTTGTAACGTTTTATTTAACCAATTATTTTTCAACTTCTAGACATGTATTGGTTTTTCTTGCATTTAAAATTATAAAATAATATTTTAATGCTAATACATGCGATTGCTATCAGGAATTATTGAGGAAGGTACCTGAAAAATATCAATTTAGGATATTAGAATTTAAAATTAAATTCAAAGAACCCTTTATTAATTATTTTTATGAAAGTATTCTAAAAATATTTTAATATAGTTTTAAATTTTTTTTGGATTTTTTAAAAAATGTTTTGGGCTTCTATTTGTTAAAAAACAATTATAATCAAAAATCCTAAACAAACAAGTACTTAGGTAGGTGTTCTAGTTGGGAACATGTCGGAAACGCAGATTTGAGCTTGATTCAGCCCGAGGTCAATGGGATTGGGCGTCCAATCAATGCGGGAGTTGATTCTTAGTCGCTCGCAAGAAACTTTATTTGCTCGCGAGAATTCTCGGTCGGAAGACATGTATGGCTGGTTTTCTCGGTCAAAAACCAGGACATACTGAATTTTCTTGGTCAAAAGTAGGACCTGACTAGTTTCCTCGGTCTAAAATCAAGCCAAGTCAAAATTTATCGGTCACCAAGTACACCTTTGTAGGTTTTGGGATTTCGTCAAGAGTCTCCATTCTTCGATCCAAAGACATGGGGAGCTTCATCTCCTTATGTAAAACACTATTATCATCATCTTGAAGCATCATTCAACCGGGAAGAAGCCGAACAAAGCTTTAACAATTTTTTAACAAAAAAATGGGATTTTGGATTTTAAAGTTTATTTCAACATTTGGAGCTTACCAATAGCTTCTTATTAGAATTAGTTTAAACCATAAAAACATCATTGGATGCAATTTTGAACCAATTCAAGAACTTAAGTTTTCACATATTTTAGAGAGTTTGGTTTTTAGACAACATGCCTTGAATTGATTGGGATTTATCTAAAAGTGTTCCTAACACCATTAAAAACGTGTTAGGTAGATTTTCGAGTCATTGTTAGCTTAACAACATAAACTCAATTTTCAAAAATGAATTTGAGTATTCTTGATCTAGCTTAATTCATTCCAATTAGTTTCGGCAAAGTGCTTTAAAATGATCTTATAAACGAATTCAAATCAAGGAAATGGATAATTAAGTAGTATTGAAGATTGATCGAACTGAAATATGAAAATTTCAATTTGAATTCACAAGTTGAATTGCAACATGAATTGAAGCTTATAGTGAGTTGGAACACACTTCTGAACTCTTTATGAAGTTTCTTGATGATCCAGAACCGAGCTCCAGATTTTTACACAAGTTTTAAAAATCTTAAAAGCTTAAGAAAATTTCTTTGGTGGATTTTGTAGAAATTGAATTTGAGGCTTGAGATTCTGATCCTTGTCTTTGTCTTGGTCGGGGAAACTATTTATAGACTCTCTAAGTCGGTTGAAGGAGCAAGTGGATCGAATTTAAGACAAAATACAATTAATGGCTTTTGTTTGGTTTTGATCGTCCTTATCCATTTAGGTTATTCTTGAACCTATGATCATATGTGAAATGATCAACAAACTAGTGTGATCATTTCAACCTTTGAATCAACTTGTTTGTTGAAGTATCGACCAAGTTTCACTTTTAAACAATTAAAAGTTTCGGCCAATGTTTATCTATTCGTCGCGAGGAAGAAGATGATCTGAGGTCGTGGACACACGTCTAGGAACAACGCTGGGCATTTCGTTTATGTTCTATTAGCTTTCAACATTTCGCTTGTGTTTTGACTAACAACGTTGCTTCAGGCATTGATTGATCTAGTGTTGCGCGGAAGCAACAAACTTCCATTGTAGTGGGCGACATAGTAAGTCTTAGTTCGTTGCATGGAGGTCAATGCTGCATCTCATGGTCGTGTGGTCTGCTGTACCCGTTTCTTCTAGTTTCGGTTGTATTGGATCACAATCCGTTTTTAGCCTTGAAGCTTGTTTGAAATCGATTTTTCTTCACTCCTTTGGCTTTAATTTATCCTACAAAATATATAAAACTATTTTAATAGACATACATATTTATTTTGTCTATTTTAGAACTTTATAAATAATTAATTTGAGATTTAAATGGATACAGTATTTATTCCAAATTACGTATTTAATTTATTTAAGCCCTCTTAAAATTAATTTCGGATAAAATGAATACAACATTTATCTCAATTGAATTTATTTAGTTTATTTTTGCCTTGCTTTTTAATTATTTTGAATTTATTTATTCAAAATAACTATTTAAAATTTATAAATTCGGTAGTAAATATGTAGTGCTTACACAAGTGATAACTCGTTTATGTAGCCCATGTTGTAGGTGCGAGCTAAACCAGCAACGAGCTCACCCAGAAAAGTGTGCACATGCAAACTCCAGTTTTGATTCCTCTAACGTTAGGTCTACTTAGAATTAGAAGAAGATTTCCACTCCATTGATCCAATAATATAACTCATCTCCATTAAACTTTTGGAAATCCATTTTTTGAAAGTCTCGTCAGCGGTTGGTTCATTTGATCTCAATGGTCCTGATCCGCATTTCAGTATCTCATCTCCTTGCCTCGCCTACGATCGCGAAAATTATTACCTTAGAAGTCTCCTTCCTCGACACCTCTTGGTTTCATAATATTTGTTGCTACCTAATTTCGGACTTAGACGTCTAATGGCCACATCCATGGAGGCTATCATACTTCAATTCAATTGAAGCAAACATCATGTGCCGATAAACTTTTGTCCCATGCCTAACTACGACTCATTTAATTCCTCTTCCATATGTGTTTCCAATATTTTGATAAAAAGATGCTCTTATGCCAATGATAAACTTTGAATTAGAATTTAGTGATAATTAGTTCAAGGGTAGGATATTACTTTAATAATAGTTGATAATTGAGATAAGGTGAAAAAGAAGCTTTATTACCGATCTTGCAACCTAATATATGAGATTATGATTATATAGAAGAGAATATTATTTGAAGAGAAATAGATTAAGAATTAACATGAGGCTAAATAATCTATATATATAATGATTCTTAATTTTTAAAGTGTCAGGATTGCCGAGTCGAGAGCTGTGGTTAATTTGGATTTATATGTGAGAGTAAATGGATACTTGGGTCGAATTGTGGGTTGACCCGCCCATAAACTTAAAACAGTTAAAAATAAAATTAAAAATGTTATAGATATGGTTCGAACTTACAACATAAAAAAAATAAGTACAACCCTTTAACCAACTAGGCTAATAACACTTTATATTTTAAATTTAACACCAAATTTGATGAACGCGATGGTTCATCAATAGTTTTTAATCAGTCATAATTCACTTTTGACTATTCGTTATAGATTTCACTATTATTAGTGTGCAATAATGGAAGAATTCTGTCATATTTATAGAGATAGGGAACATAATTTATATAGATATAGTAAGTCTCGCCTGGGCTATTTTAATGGTAGTTATTACATTTTCCCTTTCACTCGTAGTATGGGAAGAAGTGGACTCTAGAGGTCAACTAATTGAGTTGAGTAATCAAACAATATCAATTGTTTTTGAGATTGTTTTGTAATGTGAGAGTAAATGGATACTTGAGTCGGATTGTGTGTTCACCCGCCCTTAAACTTAAAACGATTACAAATAAAATTAAAAATACTATCACATTTTTACCGTAATATTTTTTTTCACGGTTTTTCACGGGTTACATACTAGTTGGTTGAATGTCTCTAATTCTCTCATCAATTACTTCTTAACCCTCCTATTATTGTAACCTCTTTTTTGCCAAACTTTCCCACTAAAACCAATTGACAGTTGTCAATGCCAACTCTTTTTCTCACCTTTTATTCATCTACTGAATTAATTGGAATTAAATTTATATTTGCTATTAAAACAACTTATTTATAAAATAATTATTGATGATTATTACACTTCCCATCTTTTTTTTGAGAAACGGTTAAAACCATTTCATTAAAATCCTAAAAGTGGGAGGGTCATAAATCAAAGTTAGACAAACCCTAGCTATGATTAAGGATGACAATCAAAAGACCCTAAAAAACTGATTAGTAGCATTCATACAATCTAAAAAAACAGAGATTACAAACAGAAAAGACTACATTCAAACATAACTAACCCAGCCTGGGATTTTCGCATGTCATCTATTTTCATTGAGAGGTCTTCTTCCCCTTCATCTTCTTCCTTTGACGATGTAAGGAGATTGTATTGAAGAGGATGATGAGTATTGTTGTTTCTCATTTTAAATTCTCTCTTTGTACGAGCTCGTTCTGATTTGATAGAAAGAATTGTTTCTAAGAATTTCAGGACTTTTACATTTGTTATCTTCAACTTGAATTTATGTGTTTTTGTCTTCCTTATCTTCGGCTTCAGTTTCAGACTCCACATCGGTTTTGGAATCTTCTTTATCAACTTTTGAATTCTTTGTTTCAGCTTTGAAATATTTGGTGTCTTCCTCTTGAGTTTCCTCAACAACAACTTGAGGTTCATCTTCCATTTCCATCCCGATCCTTCGCATTATAGAAAAATTTCTTTTCCTCTTCACCTTGATTCTTTTTACTTTCTTTCCTTCACTGTTTTCCTTTTTTCCATAATCCTTCTTTCTTTCTTCTACAATTGTTTGATCTTAGAGTTTGGCCTCCTCTGTTTACTTCTTTTTATTTTCTGCTTCCTGACTTTTTTGGTTTTCTACTCTTTTTCTTTAGTTTTATCACATTTATTGTGCAGGAAAGTATTACAGAAAGTATACTTCTTTGGTTTTCATTCATAAGAGATCTCCATGATATTGTGCTTTCCTTTTCTGTCAACAACTGTCATTTTCATTGGAAAGACACTCTTAGGATGCACTTCAATGCTAATTGTAGCAAATGACAAGTGCTCTCCACCTTCAGTTATTGGGTCCATATATAATGGTTTTCCAATTGTATTTGCAAAATGACTAATTGCTTCAGCATTGTACATGTGGGTTGGAATGTTCCAAAGCTTGAACCAAATCTGGGTTGTTTCTTTTGGTTTGCTTTTTAGATTCATCTCTTCTGACCATTTTTTCAGCTTCATGCAATTTGATCCTATGTAAGTATGCCTTTTATACAAGATTTTTTTTCCAGATTTGAGCCCTTTTTGAACTGCAGGAAGTAGAGATCATGTATATTTGGAGAAACTTTTTTAAGCCCCTTTTCTCCCCACTGTTTAATTAAAGCCTCTTTGCTAGTTGGGAATGATACTCTATTTTTTCCAATAAAATTTCAACCACTACAAACTCCCAGTCTTCAATACATTTCTCCTCTACTTTAGAAGGCATTTTAATTTCAAAAGGAGAGTTGAGTACCTCTACCTTTGTTTGGATATCCCCCAAGTAGATTTTTCCTTTGTAGACATGATCTTCATATTTTTTTCTTCTTTATTCTTCCATACCTTGTTGACTTTCCATGTTGAATTACTCTTGATAGTGTAGGTCTTGGTTTTGGGAGCCTTCATCATCTCCTTCATTGCATCAACTGACCATTTAATTATTTCCTTATATTCTATTTTCTTTAGTAAATTCCAGTCTTGGAGATAATTAATATTGAGTTGGACTGTTATTTGTTGAGCTTTCTCTTTACTGATTGTGATTTCACCCTTCTTAGCATGCATTACGAGTGTGGTAATCTGGTTTTTAAGACCAAACAGGTTGGCTCTTTCATTATAACCAACATTCCAAATTACTTATTTCTTCCCCTGTTTTCCTGCAGCATTTTCTTCAGAATTTTTAATAGCAATTGGTTCCTGCATTCTTGTTTTTCCTGGATTATTTCTTCAACAATCATATCAATTTTATTTTCAGTCACCTCCGTTAAACCTTCCATTACAAATTCTTTGACTTCCTTATACTTATTGTTTTTCTTTCTTCCCATTTTAATGAAGAATAGAACAAAGCAACAAAGCAATTGAGAAAAACAATTACAGAATATGGTATACCAGAAACCCTAACTATAAAGAACAGGGTAAACCAGAAACCCTAACCTTTCAACCAAGCTCTATAGATGAATGACCAACCTAGCAATTAGAGTCGATACTGTGTCGTTCGTGCCGATTGTGTCGATTGTGCCGATTGTGCAACAATAAGCGATCCGCGACCTTGATATCGTGCAAATCGTGTCGATCGTGACGTTCATGTCGATCGTGTCGTTCGTGCTGATCGTGTCGTTTGTGCCGATCGTGTCATTCGTGCCGATCGTGTTATTCGTGCCGATCGTGTTATTCGACTATTCGTACACTTACCATCTTATTCTAGAGCTTACAACCATAAATTTCATTTCCCTCGTAACATGGTGCTGGCAGCGACAAAAGATGGCGACAAAGAGGTGTCAATGATGGTGGTGAGTGATTTTAGGTGACAAAGAGTGTGGAATATAGATTTGGAGTAGAGATAAGATAAATATAGGTGACAGTTGGAGGTAGAGAGAAAGATAAGATCAAAGATTTGGACTTTAAAGTAGAAATATGTTAAGGGTTAGTGACGATGGGAAGAAGAGGTAGGGATAGAGATAGAAACTTGGAATAGAGATAGGTTAAGTGTTGGTGGCGACTGGGAGATGACTTTGACATAATTTATTATCTAATAAAATAAATAATAAAAAATGAATCTAGTTTTCAGTTTCGTTTTCGAGTTGAAATCTTTATTCGAAAATCAAAACAAATATCGTATTCGAATGTGAATTGGTTTAACATTCGATTTATTCGAATTTGGTAAATTCGAATTCAATCGAATATTCAGTTTAGACCAAATATTGAACGTCTTTAATTAAAATTGGAAACGATGTTGTTTTGAGTAAAAAATAAAAAATAATAATAATTCAATATATTAGATTGATCACGTTATTTTATTAAAAGTTCTAAAAAATGCAATAATTCAAAGAGAGAGAGAGACAATTTCCGAGAAACAGGGAGAAACGTAGCGAGAGATGTGAAGCCATGTCCGACATAGATTGAATAGCAAGACATAAAGAAGTTAGCGAACCTTCTAAATAATAAAAAAAGAAACAATTCTAGTTTTTATTTTATAATTATATTTTGTATAAAGATGATTCATTTTCATAGAATAAAGTAGGATTTTCAAAGAATAAAAAATAGTTTTTAGGAGACAAATTCTTAATGATGATAAAAGATTTAGGGGATAGAAACTTGGGAAATTTGACGAAATGACCCTAAAAGGGTTTTAAATGTACTGGTCACCAATGCATAAATTTAATTGCATAAATGACTACTTCAAAATATTTTGACGAAAGTACCCCGTTGCGTAATGTGAAGGGAAATCCTGTGAAATCTAGAATGATCGTGTTCTTCGCGTGACGATCGTGCCCTTCGCATGACGATCGTGCCCTTTCGCGTATCATCACGCAAATAGGCATGATTGTCACGCGAAGGGCACGGTTATTATAGACATTTCACAAGCTTTCCCTTCGCGTGACGATCATGCCCTTTTCGTTACGCGATGGAGGTAATTTCTTTAAAATATTTTGAAGTGGTCATTTGCGCAATTAATTTTATGCGCCGATGAATTTAAAATATTTTTTAGGGTCATTTCGTCAAATTTTTCTAAAAACTTTAGATTCTAGGAATTATAAGTTATTTCTGTTGGAATTATTTCCAATATTTGGGTACATATATTATTTATAATTGTATATTAGTTGTTATCATAATAAAGATTAAATCCCAATTAAAGTGATCTATTAAATAAAGTATAAAAATTATGGGGCTTATTTAGACATCTATAATAAATATGGGGATTATTTGTGGAGAAGCAGAAATATCCTTTATTATTACGTTGATGGGACGAATAATAAATGAGTATATTAGGGCTAGGTCCCCAACCCATATAGATAGTCTACTTTCTCTCATCAGAGAAAAAAAAGGTTTATATTCATCTCTCAAGAACACTCAAGAAGGCTATCGATAAGGGGTTGGAAGACTTAAACCCCATCCACATCAGACATTCCGATCTAGGTCCAGATTTAGAATAAGAAAATCCATATTCTGATCCAGGTTCAGATCCAGAACAAGAAAATCCAAGATCAAGAGAAGATCCAAGATCAATAGAAGATCAAGAAGAATAGAATAACGAAGAACGGCTTAATGAACCGTTCTTCATTCAAGATCTAGGTACGTTTCCGCAACATATGTTTATCTCAATTTATCGACATAGAGTATTAAGAATATAGATTTAAGGATTAAATATCTACACTAAAGAATCTAACAAGTGGTATTAGAGCCTTCTCTATGTCGATCTATTGAGATTTAAGTTTATAAGAATTTTTAAGAATATGATTAGACAATTTTTTATATTCTTGATCTAATTTGGCTAGTTATGTTATTGATCTAATTTGGCTAGAACGGATAATGATAGAATGAATTAATGAATAGTAATAACAATATTTGATGTATATATTGATATAAACTTTTGGATTAAATTAAAATAAAAGAACAAAACATCAAGTATCTAAATAATTTTTGATATTCATTCTGATGAACATATTTTGTTCAAAGAATTATTATTAAAGGATGGTTCATATTCTCTAATTAGATATAATATATGAATATCTAATGAATTAGAAAGATAAAGAAATTAAAATAAAGAACTGATACATATGTTATAAAGAAAGATATCAAATATTAAAAAGGAATTGTTAAAGAATATTTATTAAAGCATGAGGAAGATGAACATTTTAGAAAGAACCTTTATTAAATTATATGTTATATATACATGAACACATTATATATATATAATGTATATATTTTACAATTCAAAGATTTTAGTTTTATATATATATATATATATATATATATATATATATATATATATATATATATATATATATATATATATAATTATGTGCATTGAAGAGTCAAATACTAAAGATATACTTACCTACTATATAAATGTATACGTTTTTTTTACTCAATAACATTAACATGGATATGGATTAAACGAAAACCTTTATATATAATCTATAATTTATAATTTATAGATTAACGAGAGAATTATAATTAATTATATAGTTAAGCAATTATAATTAATTAAAGAATTCAGATTTTAGAATAATAATTAATTAATTAATTATTAATTAATTATTAATTAATTATACATCGATCGAGAGAATTTATGGTAAAGAAGTTGAAACATTTTTAAAGAATTGGTCAAATTATTATTTTTTTATTAATTAAGGAGATATTAATTAATATATTATATATATTTCGGTTATATATATATATATATATTTTGAGTATGAATTTAATAATAATTATAACCAAATTAATTAAGGAAATTTGAATTTTAGAATAATAATTTATTATTATAATTATATAAGTGTGTAAGAAATTAAGGAATTCAGTTTTAGAATAATAATTTATTATCATTCTAATTAATTATATAAGTATGTAAGAAATTAAGGAATTCAGTTTTAGAATAATAATTAATTATTATAATTAATTTAAGGAATTAAAATAATAATAATATTTTAATTAGTTAAAGATTGAAGTAATATTTATTCCTAAATAATTGTTAATGTATTAATACATTTATATAGAATGAAATTCTAGAATTTTAATATATACTTATTATATAGGTTATGATTTGAGAATTAAGTAAAGAAAAATAGTTACTTATCATGTTTATAATATTTTATAAATATTGATTACATTAAGTTTGTAATATATTTAATGAATTAGTATAAAAACGGATGAATACATCCATTTAATTTATGACTTAATTAATGTATGGAATATATTCAGAAATTAAGAAAAAATTATTTTATATAAATATATTCAGAAATTAAGAAAAGACAAGAATAAAAAAAAATAAAGAGATTATTATTTTATTAATAATAATAATTTATAATTAAAGAATAAATAAATATCAATAACTTATTTATCAAGAATTAAGGAAATCAATTAACCTAATAATTGATAAATTTAGAATTTTAGGTAATATGTGTAATTGATTATTTAATTATTGATTATTATTATTATTATATTTGGATGAATAATCAATCATGTTATATTACATATTCGAATATATATACATATTTCGGTCTTTATGTATATATATTGTGTTGATTGATATTAAGAAATAATTGAGTGATTAGTAAATCACAATTATTTGTTTTGTGTAACACATATGGAATTTATGAAATTTTGATACATAAAACAACATTCGGATTTTCGGTATTAATAACTAATTCAAAATTTAGTACAATTTTAGGCCCACTTAAATTTGTAATTATGTGGTTGTTAATCGGCCCAAAGGAAGGTTAATAATTGGTCGGATTGCAAATTTAAATAATGTACAAATTATTAATTTATAGAACATATTTGTTTTATAAGATTAAGACGGTTGTGTTTGTAACTATGCGATTATTAATCGGACAAAAGGAAGTTTAATAATTGGTCGAGTTACACACTTAAAGTATGTACATTAGTTATTAATTTATTAAATCAATTAATTGAAGCAACATCCTACCAAAGTAGGCTCTCTTGTGTAGGTTAATATGTTTTATAAATTAAGAAGGTAGTGTGTATGTAATTCATGCGGTTATTTAATCGGCCCAAAGGAAGATAAATAATTGGTCAGAATAATATTATGCACATGTGGTAATAAATATGTAACAATTATTCGGTGTGCCATGTGAATAATTGGACTATCCAAAGATAACCAATTGTTTGACAGGACTATTGTTAATATTTGATTACTAGAAAAGAATACCGTTTGCATGTTAATATTTAATGTCCAAAGAATAAATATTAAATGTTGCGTTTGGTACCTTATGATTAGACGTACCATTATTTTGAATTTATGTGATTATTAAAATTTTGTGAGTATGGTTGTTCATTTGTTTTGTTATCTAATTAAGTTAACACTTCTGCTTATCCAAATTTTTTCTTGTCAACATCTTAAGTTCATTTGAAGTATTTTTTAAGGCATATCTAGAATTTGTTATTGTATTTTTAAGAATTATATCTAAAAGGGTTAAAATTGCTAAGGGTATTATTAGAATAAAGACTTCATAAATAATATATGTTTTATTTTGTTTCAAAAGTAATGCATTAAAGTCAGAGTTACAATAATGTATTCTCATGCATCTAATTTGGATTTTCTTATTTACACTTAAGTTAATTGATGTGAATTGTAGTTGTCTAAAGGGAGACATAGTCTCTATATGAACGAACTCACATCAATTGTGTGTAAGAAAAATAAAAGATTGAAACAAAAATAACATAAATAGTGTTCACTTAGCAAATACCTTAATACATAATAAATAAATGAAGTTGTAAGAATTGCAGATATTGCACCTAAAAGAAAATTACTAAAAAAAGTGGTGCATAAAAGAATACATATTATAGTTTGTTTTGTTTGTTTTAGGAGTAATTTAACTTCAGTACTCATACACATTTAATGGTAACTTCAATATTACTAAAGTAAATGTGTTGATGTACGGTTGAGTTAATTATCAAAAGTCAATTGATGGTGAAAAAAATATCGGCGTGAGCATTGACAATTCATATTAAAGATGAAGAAATAAAGAACTATTTTAGATACTTTTTTATTTGGAAACAAACATTTATGGAATATCTTCATGTAATTGATTCATTTGGAAGGAAGAGTTAAGAATTACAACTTATATATGGAATAAAGATTCAACTAAAACAACTAGTGAATTCTTTTGGGGTTGTCCAGTTAAGGTCAGGCCTTATAGGTCTAAAGAAAATAAACTAGACTAAAGAATTTTTAGATGTTAATTATTGGATATTTTGAAAGATCTAGAGACAAATTTAGTCTCATAAGTACTTCAAAATTAGCCTTGAAAATAAATATATACATAATACTCCTTAAACAAGAGTTTAATGTATAATCTAGATTATATGAATCAAGAAATTAAGTACATTTATGATGTTGGACAAATACTTGAAGGATCCTGGTTTGGATCATTAAGAAAGCAACCAAACAACTAATGTGATATTTTAAGAACAAAACATTACATACTCATATAGTGAAATCGAATCGGATAGAGATCATTTGGTATTTTGATTCGAATTTTTTTGGATACCAAAACAGTCGGAAATTCGTGCCACATACTTTTAGTTTAATTATTAGTTTAAAGAATTCATTCTTGTAAGCGTGTTAAGCAGACACTAGAATTATTTCGACATGATGACATAATTTATTAAGTGTTTTGTGGTATCCAATTAAAGAATCTGACTGCAAAGTTTTGTCACGAGGTTGCAAATTATGGATGATATAGAAAGACCACTAAAGTTATTACGTGGCAATAATTTCATTTCTTTTACTTTAAGAGTAATATGAGTTTGACTAAGTCGAACTATTTGGAAAATAAATAATTCAGAATATTTACTTATCTCTGAGCATATTTGGACAAACTCTAAAATTGTGGATCAGTTATCTAAATATTTGCTATTCGAGGTCTTTCATGAATATATTGTTCATATGGATATTGCATATTTAGATGATATACAGTTTTAGTGGGAGTTTGTATTATGATGCTTGTATGGATATAATTTGGAATTTATGTGCACATTAAAGAATCAGTTTCTAAAGAAATTAAAGATTTAGTTTTTAAAGATATCAAGATTATAAAGTTATTCAGATTGATCTCTATAAGGAAGAAAGGAGGACCAGTTGGTATTAGACATGTTAAAGATCGCACTACATGTTAATCCACACTACACACCCATGTTTAATCTATGTCATTTGATTGTATTGACATATGAGACTATTGAGGGTTTAGTTACGAATTAATGTAAAAAAAATTATTTTAATCCTATGTTGATATAATTGATGGACGAGATTGATATAGATGTATTTGGAAATGATAACAATATTTTGAGCTCTTAAGGTTATAATATACAATTGAAGGAAATATTATATGACCCAAGTGGGAGATTGTTGGAATTATTTCCAATATTTGGGTACATATATTATTTATAATTGTATATTAGTTGTTATCATAATAAAGATTAAAGCCCAATTAAAGTGATCTATTAAAGTATAAAAGTTATGGGGCTTATTTAGACATCTATAATAAATATGAGGATTATTTGTGTAGAAACATAAATATCATTTATTATTACGTTGATGGGCCGAATAATAAATGAGTATATTAAGGCTAGGTCCCCAACCCATATAGATAGCCTACCTAATTTGTTTCTTTCATCAGACAAAAAAGGTTTATATTCATCTCTCAATAACACTCAAGAAGGCTATCGATAAAGGGTTGGAAGACTTAAACCCCACCCACATCAGACATTCCGATCTAGGTCCAGATCCAGAATAAGAAGATCCATATTCTGATCCAGGTTCAGATCCAGAACAAGAAGATCCAAGATCAAGAGAAGATCCAAGATCAATAGAAGATCAAGAAGAATAGAATAACGAAGAACGGCTTAATGAACCGTTCTTCATTCAAGATCCAGGTACGTTTCCGCAACATATGTTTATCTCAATTTATCGACATAGAGTATTAAGAATATAGATTTAAGGATTAAAGATCTAGACTAAAGAATCTAACAATTTCATCATTTGTTGTTCTAATTTTCATATAAAATTACGTGTAATTGTTATTTCTTATTTGAGCTTATCAATATTCACATGAATTGACATAATTGTATGGATTTCTTTGTGTTTAAAATCTTATTTCAATTTCTTAAATTAATCACCGTCTTTCGTATAATGGTCTCATTCATTGATTTGTATCAATTTTTATATAATTTTGATTTGATTTTGGTTGATTAATTCGGTTAAAACAAAATTGAATAGGGTTAGACTTAGATGAATTCATGTTGAATTGCTTTTTTTAATGCGGGTTTAATATTACAAATGATTAGCAGGATTCCTTACACCATCAAAATATTATTTTAATAAGGGAAATGCAGAAATTTTTTGACAAGAATATATAGATAAATGATGTGTCATCCCTTTATTGGATTGAAAATTTTAAATTCTCTCTTATTACATTTTCAATTTAATGAAGTGAAGACACATCATATCCATACATATTTCTGTATAAATTTTCTCGCTTTCTATTATTTCTCTTTTAATAATTAGAATAAATCTAAAACATTTAAACCGGAACTAATTTATACTCGTGAACTGGGTCTCAGTCGGGAGTCCGGACTCCATTATGAGTATTTCGTTAACCAGTGGACCTAGGTATTCAAGTTGACTTAATTAACTCTATAAATTTATCAACAAGTTAATTTAATTTAATAATATAAGATTTGGGCTTTTTTCAGCTCTTTTCTAAATACTAAATTCTTAAAATATGTATATAATGAATGGTTCATGATTCAAGATTTGTTTCATGGCCCAAGCCGAGATGTCTCCAAGTCAGCCAGTCTCTCCAATATTTGTTAAAGAAGTAGCCCACACTTTCTTTTAGTTGGAAGCCCAATCAGTATATACCACTTTGTATATATAAATGAGAAAGAATATTAATTTATCCAGTAAGTTGAGCTACTTCAATTTACTTACCATCCAAAACAATTTGTTGTGCATGATCTTTTAAATTAGGTAATATTTATCTAAATTAACAATTGTTATATTTGGTTAGTATTGTAGTCCGTTTGAATAAATATGACACAATCTATCCTTCTTTTAATTTGACAAGCTAAAACACAAATTTGTTTTGAATTCAAACAGACTTTGATTTGAAAAGTCAATTTAATTGGCCTAAATTAAATTGATTGATATGTTTGGATTATTATTTTAATCGATAGAGGGAATACCATTACATTAAATGTATGGAATCAAAATATATATAGTGAATTATATTAAATAATTTTATTCCAAGTTAAGGAGCTAAGTATTATGATAATGAATAATTTATTTTGGTATAAATTCTCATGGCTCATCTTTTGATTCTTTAACAACTATTGAGATTTTACATTGTTTTTCCTTCTGTTATTCTAGATAAACAACAATATTTCTTTGTACTTCATTTTTGTAAGAATTTTTCAAAGATTGAATGGGATATTTATTTATTTGAAAATAAAACACTTATTGATCGTTTTAATTGTACATTCACACAATTTTGCATTGTTACCCGGTGATAGACTTAATGCAGTGCCAAACTTGATGCGAAGTTATTACAATGAAGAATTATTGTTATATTTATTGTACATGGGAGATAACTATATATGATAAACTTCAACATAAAATATAAAGAATACAATTGTTTTAGTAAAATATGTCAATCAAATATCTTGGGAGATAATTATCTATGATAAACATGAACATAAAATATAAAGAATACAATTGTTTTAGTAAAATGTGTCAATCAAATTTCTCCAATTAACTTTTTATTCTTTGATAGTTTCATTACATTCTTTGATAGTTTCATTACTAGTTTCTTTGATAGTTTCTTTGCTCACCAATTATCTATACAATTTTTGAAGTCTACTCTATTTTGTTCAATGAAAAATGACTAATACCATTTTTGTAATTAGTAATTCATATATATTATTTTACTCACGAAATTTAGAGTACTTAAAATGTTTTTATCATTATTTTTTTAATTTTTACCTACCATATTTATGCATCATTACTTCTGGTAGATGTCACTTTGCTCCATGTGGTTGAGGAGTCAACCTCACACTTACTTAGTTTGACTCTAGAGTAATATAGAATGTTCGAGAACAAATCCCGCCCTAATATGTTGATTTTGACATGGCGATGTGATATTCTCGGTTAAGTTTTAGGTCCATATTTTGTCATTTATTGCCAGGTCCATATTTTGTTAAAGTTTATATTAAATGAACTTAGGAGTAATAATAGTTTAGTCGGAATGTATTTATATGTTCTTTAATAAATAGAAGCATTGTAATAATGTATTTATATGTTATTTAATAAATAGAAACATTGTAATATAATGCTATTTGGATCATTATTTCACAGAATATTATAGAATGAACACTTTTAAGTAAGTATTCATTTGTTGATCGAACTTCGTTATTTTAAAATATTTTTATCGTTTTAGATTAGTGTTGTTTGTACACGATTTTTGTTAGTATTATTGTCTTTAAATTACAGAAAATATATAAGTGAACGATGTTATAAATAAATTAAAGAAATAGAAAATAAGAAGAAACGAAATCACCAATTTGAGAAGTCGATCGGAGACATGTGTCAAACACATTTCACATAAAATAGTCTATGTCTCCCTTGTACAGGAGCTTATCGCAGATGGTTGTCTCTCAGGGTACAACAAATCTAGTAGTGATTCAACACTGAAATCACTACACAACGAACTTGACAAAGTACCTGAATCGATCACCGGGTTTCAACGAAAATATATCGAGTAAAGAACTCGAAGAACACTCAATTGAGTGAAGAACTCAAAGAACACTCAATTTAGCAAAGATCTCAAAGAACACTCAGTTGAGCGAAGTTTTCAAAAAACACTCAATTGAGCGAAGATCTCGAAGAACATTCACAACAAACCAAGGAAAGACTCTTCGAATCCTAGAGAGTTAATAAGATGAATGAAGAAATTATATGAAATTAAGTTCTAACATAGGGGATATATATAACTGAAAATTAAACAATCACAATAAACTCATTTATCAATTCAACGACTGATAATTCATCCAACAAATGTTATTCCTAGACTCTTGGCATTTCTAAACTCTTGGCATTCAATCTTATCCATTGATATTTGATTTTATCCATTGACAAAAACAATGAACAAATTCATATTTGAATTTGGTGTAAATTTATATTTATTTGGATTAAATTACATTTAATATATTTATCCAAATTCTCATTATCATTTCCATTTAATTAATGGAATTAATTTAAAATTACAACAATCCCCACATTAATGGAAATTGTAAGATTAACCTGGTAAAATATTCAATAGTTGAATCCTACATAGGATAGGTAAGTGTAACCCTTTGAACCGGTCTGATCGCACCATAAATCAAGTTGTAACCGAAGTAGACCAAGATGGGAGTGGAATGATGATGACTGTGTGACAACAGGTACAAAGTACCAAGAGACCAAGGAAGGAGGCAGCTGAAAGAGTCAGTGATGTACCCATTCGGTTCCACGAACCGAGTGCTTTAGCTGGGGCATATGGAAAGGGCGGCTGTTTTAGTGCACTTGTGTCCATCTGCCTCACTTCAAAATCGATTATGAATCACTATTATCAATTCGAATAGCTTTCTTTTGAGAATCAAGGGACCTTATACTTCTAGGCGTTCCATCGCGTGAATAGATAAACGAGAAGAAGAAGATTGACCTAAAAAAAGACCAGACCAAGACCTAAAAAAGAAAGATAAAAAATCAGACTTACACTGACTTGATAAAACATTTTATGAACCTATCGAACAAGCGGTTTGAAAACAATAAACTATAGAAATTTGTTTTTAAACCATCAACTCAAAGAATCAGGACAAAAGGAGGTCCAAACTCACTACTTAACCAAAGAAAAACGTAAACTCAATAGTTGAATATAACTATCGCGACATAGATCCCTTATGAAAATATATAACATTACTAGCCGATTAGTAGACTCGATGTCATTGAAATATTATGCATTTTATGTAAACGATTACACAATTTCACATAAAAATATTTATAATACATGTCAAGCTCTCATAGGTGTGTCCGTTTTGGCCATGGAACACGCGCCTGGTTTTGTGAGATAGTCTAGAATTGTGTTGTGCAATTCTTTCGAAACGACCACACTTCTCCCTCACATATATGATCTCTTTGTTCACAAAGAATCATTAAAAGCGATTTACTTATCCTCGTCAAAATTTATATTATTTCATTATATGATTAATACTCAACAATAAACTTCCAAGTGAGTACAATTAGTTTGTCCCATTGAAGCTAGTTCTTGGGATCTCTAGTCTGCATAAGTTGAGTTTCCTTCATACCGACTTATAGTAGACTCATGTCTTAAAAGACTTTTAAACTATATCTCTATTTAATAGTTTAATTAGTGCATTTACATTATTTTATTTGACTAATATAGTCAAACGTGATAACTCTATTAGAAAGTATAGTCCAATGATATTATGTCTAAGACGTGTATGTCAAGACTTATCATTGACTTTAAGTTTGTCTAATTTCAAATTACTATCATAATAATTAGAAAATTTCATTGTACATTTTTAGGCAATCTTAGAATATACTAGCATGTATCCCGTACATTTGCACGAGTAATAATATAAAAAACCGTGAAAAAATATTACGGTAAAATTTTTATGGGCGGGTCAACCCACAGTCCGACCAAAGTATCCATTTACTCTCACATATATCCAAATTAACCAAAGCTCTCGACCCGGCAATCCGGACACCTTAAAGATTAAGCATCATTATAATATATATAGATTAGTTAGTTAAAAAGTTGAACTTATATTGTTAAAATGTCACGCGTTTATCAAATTTTGGGTTGAATTTAAAATATAAAGTGTTATTAGCCTAGTTGGTTAAAAGGTTGTACTTGTTTTGTTAGGTTGCAAGTTCGAACCATACCTATAGCATTTTTAATTTTATTTTTAACCGTTTTAAGTTTATGGGCGGGTCAACACACAATCCGACCCAAGTATCCATTACTCTCACATATATTGAAATTAACCACAGCTCTCGACCCGGCAATCCGGACACTTTAAAAATTAAGCATCATTATATATATATATATAGATTCTAATAAGAAATATAGTAATTCGCAAATGCTTACCATTTAAAGAATCTTTTGTAAAAAAATATATTATTTACTTGCTTAACTAGTAGACAAAATGTCTTTGAACTAACATGTCTTTGTGTAAACAATTACATATTTCACAAAAAGATTTTATTTTCCAACACTTGTCAAATATTTATGAATATAGATTATATCGTTTAATCTATAATCATAATTTTCTTAAAAATTTTCATACGCATATTGCACTTAGACTAAGTGTAAACATATTCATATATTCATTTATGCACGTAAATTCTTTCATTTAATAATATCAATATATAATTTGATAACAACATAATATTTTGTGTAATGCAATTCACATCATTAATGGATTAAATATTTTTATCATAAGTAGGAAGATTCCCGTGCTGCAATAAACAGATAAATATATAAGCGAAATAATTATGACATAAAATAAAAATTCAAAATTTTTATAAAAAAAATTGAATCATAATACAATATATCAACGGTTGTGATATATTGAACAAAGACTTTCACCTTAGTTAAAAAATTTTATATAAAAAAATGACAATATATAATTGGTTGTGCATGATTTTTAAATTAGGTCATATTTCATATTTATCTAAATTAACAATGTTATATTTGGTTAGTATTATAGTCGTTTGAATAAATATACACAATATATTCCTCTTTTAATTTGACAAGATAAAGGAAAAGTTTGTTTTGAATTCAAACGGACTTTGATTTGAAAAGTCAATTTAATTGGCCTAAAATAAATTTGATATGTTTGGATTATTATTTTAATCAAGAGAGGGAATACAATTACATTAAAGGTATGGAATTAAATACATTAAATCATTTTATTCCAAGTTACAGAACTTAACTACTATGATAATGAATAATTTATTTTGATATAAATTCTCATGGCTCATCTTTTGATTACTTAACAATTATTTCTTTGAACTTAATTGTTGTAAGAATTATTCAAAGTTTCAATAAGATATTTATTTATTTGAAAAAACCCACTTGTTGACCGTTTGAATTGTGCATTCACACAATTTTGCATTGTTACCCAGTAATAGCCTTAATGTAGTGCCAAGTTGATGCAGAATTACTTTTACCTGGGAGATATATAATTAACTATTAATGATAAATTTCAACACAAAATATAGCAAATAAAATTGTTTTAAGTAAAATGTGTCAATCAAATGTCTCCAATTAACTTTTTATTCTTTGATAATTTCATTGTTGGAATTTAGACTATGTAGATTATTTCCATTATATGAATGGAAATGAGAATTCAAAAACAATTCTGAGAATGGGTGGGTCCCAAGAATAAAATCGAGTTAGTGGATTTGTCCATATTGAAAAAATAGCAAAATGTAGCATTTTTCCATTAATCCAAGTGGATTTAATTTATTTGCATAATGCATTTTATTGCATAAAAATAAATAATATATTTGGATTAAATATTAATTGAATGAGTCAGTTAAATGGGTATTAATATCAATGTGCAAATGAGAAATTTTCAATCAAATGCAATGATAAATGCATACGTTTGAAACCTTTCGCATGCAATTGATGAAAATGCAATTGATTGCATTAATTGATTTTATTCCTACGTTAAAAAATTAGTCATTATGTTGATTGGCTAATTTATCTTTATATATCTCGATTGATCACACATTGTGAAGAAGAGATATAACAATTGTGAAGAAGAGATATAACAATTGCAGAATTACATAGTTTATATCTTTCAATCACCCTAAATGAATTTTAATTGGTTTTATTTTCAACATCACAAGAAGCTAGCTACTTCTTAGTTTTTCAGAAAAACCTTCCATTGATCATTTTAATTGTGGCTTCACACAATTCTACTTTGATCCCGGTGATAGTTCAGGTACGTTGGTCAAGTTCGTTATGTAGTGATTCTGGTGCTGAATCACTACTAGATTCGTTGTACCCTGGGAGACAGCCATCTACGATAAGCTCCAGCACAAACGGGAGACGGTGGAACTGTTTTAAGGGAAACGTGCTAAGCACATGCCTCGAATCAACATCTCAATCGGTGATTTCGTTCTTTGTATATCTTATTTATTTTTATTTATTTGTAACACCATTTTATATATATTTTCTGTTATTTCAAGACAAGAATACTAACAATCTTAAAACAGTTTCTTTGTGCTAAGCTATTTAATAGCTTGCGCCATCGAATATTTTTTTTTTGTCTTTGATGTTTCAGAAATACGAATCGTGGCGTTGCGAAAGAGATAATGCTCATTTCGAAAAAATGGAAATGATTCATCTTAAGAAAAAAAAAAACAACAAATAAAGATAAGTCTTTATTATATATAAATATGTTGATTATTAGCACATATGTTCTTATGTTGTTAAAACTTAATTTTATAAGCTAATATATTTTGATATAAAATTTTTCTTAAAGAACTTTAATATGTATATTCATTATATAAATATTATATATAAAATAAATTAGAACATAATTAATTTAATTTGTTCTAGTTTTATTTTGAAGATTTGTTTGGTTATTAAAGTTATTAATAATAATGAATAAAAATAAGAAAGTAACTAATATGTTAGCTTTCAATTTTTATAAAATTTATGGTGTTAAAATTAATTATAATTGAAACATATGGTTTCAGTTTTAAAATAATTAATTATAATATATAACTTCTTTTTAATTAAGCAATATAATTAATAAGAATATGGTAAGAAGATTTAATAACCAAAGAGAGATGATATCTTTATTTATACATTGTTTTATATATTACATTTTATTATAGTAATAAGTTATCGTTTTAAATGTGCATATATTCATTTGTTGACAGAGTCTAGTCAAATATGAAGTATAAGTTGTCTCTAGAAAGAAGACAAAAGGTCATAAAAGCGGTACAATAATGAAATGGCGCATTGACGCAGTGGTTTGAAGTTCAGACGCGCAAGGAGGTGAAAGGTCCCTAGTTCGAATCTCTTTTAGCTATAGAAATTATTATATGAATGGATAGTCAATGATTTCTTGGTAGAAATCAGACTAGTTAAAATGACTTTAGTCATTGATGTTGAAACTATAATTGACTCTAGTCATTGATGTTGAAATCACTGCAATTTCTTGTGTAAAAATAAATTGTGAGATGAATGATATCTGATATATGATTTTAATCATGGATGTTGAAATCATTTTAATTTCTTCTATAGAAATTATTAAATGTGAATTGGCACACTTAACGATTCCTTAAGTGCTGGAGCCATTCTAATTTCTTGTGTAGAAATTATAGAAATTTAATTTGCCAAAATGATGTTGTTATTAATATTTTGAGGCATTTAAATTTCTTGAGATTAAATAAGTTATGTGTTAGAACTTATTATAATCATGCATTTAAAAGGACACGACTATGTTAGTCGAAATTGTCTTTGCAAAAATTGTCTCGGTGAGAACAATTTACCCAAAGATATTTTTGAGCATGCATAGTCGTTTCACGTCGATTATTGTTCAAAATATGGAAATGTAAGTGCTTCAAATAAGATATGAAATATATTTATAATTATATTTTATTTGATTATGTTGCTAAGTGATTATTTGTATATATATCATGCATATTAGTTAATAATACGATGATTATTAGTTAATAATACGATGATTCGTGTTCATTCATAATATGTTTATATAGCCATTAATATACATATATGAATAAAGATCAATTATAAATGCATTTTGTTTTAATATAAAATTCAATTTTTTTTTTCCCATAAAACTATTTGTCTTTTGGTATACAAAAACTTTTATGAAAAGTTAAAGTCATATAATTAATTAAGAAACGGACAAATTGATGACATGAATAATTATTTATAACAATTAGTTATTTATATTTGATTAAAGATAAATTGTCAATTATTGATGTATTTTAGAAAGATATTTGTTTAATGATACTTGAAGTAATTATAATATATATGACATATCATTTGATTATGTTATTCGATTATATATTTGATATACATGGTTCAATTTCATCATAAACACTTGTTTAATTTGATGTTTTTGAAATCTAATAACTGCAAGAAAATATGTGTTTGATTTGAGAAATAATGTGGCAAACGTGCCGATATTACGGGATGCAAACGTGCAACCGGAAATAAATGTTTAAGCGACTTCGGTCAAAGATGCTTGAAACATTATGATTTCTTTTGTATAAATCATGTGATATGGTGAATATTTATTTGATTAAATATTCTAATTTCTTTTATAGAAATTAAGTGTTGAAATAAATATTTTAATTGATTAAATATTTTTAATTTCTTATGTAGAGATTATGTGAAGAATGATTTATATATAAATAAACATTCTAATCTCTTGTATAGAAATTATATTTTATTCAATTAAATATTTATGATACAGTTATCTTATTCATTGTATGATAAGTATAACAAAAGAAATCCGTAAAAGAACCATGTGACAATTTCTTGATTAGAAAATCATTGATTTAAATCATACAAATGTGTGTAATTTAAAAAGGATACCAACACGAATGTGGGGGCAAATATTTTTTATTGATTATAACACAAAAATAACTGTGTATATTATGATAAATGTAAAAATTATTTGTTGTTAGAGAAATATGTTCTCTATAAAAGATAAAGTTGCGCAACTTTATAAAAAGAAATAAAATAACAAGAAAATATCTTGTTTATATTTGTTGAGTTGGTGTTCAAATCGATATTTTAGATTTGAGGATTTTGAAATCAAGAGACGTGTCATATTTTGACATTATTTTCATGAAACTTTGAAGAACCAATGTCTTCAAAAGGATTTTATGAAATAAATAAAAAATAAAATTTATAAAGTCTTGATATGACTTGTAACAAATTTTATAATAATGATATAAAAAATTTGATCATACTTTTATTATAAAGTGGATGTGACAATTATATATATCATGAAGACAATGAAAGTTATTTCATTACGTGTCTTTTGTACAATATTTTTATCGTTGAAAATTACGATAAAAATGATTAAATCAATAAAGGATATGAATTGCACTAAACGAAATATCATGTTGTTATCAAATGATATATTGATATTATTAAATGAAAAACTTTACGTCTTAAAGTGAATATGTTTACACTTAGAAGTGCAATCTACGTATGGAAATCTTCTAAGAAACTTATGAGGGATAGATTAAACGTTATAATCTATAATTTTGACTTATGTCGAAAAATAAAATATTTTTATGTAAAATATATAATCGTTTACACAAAGGCAGAATAGTTCAAAGACATTTTGTCTACTAGTTAGCCAAGTAAACAATATTTTCATAAAAAAAATTAAATGATAAGCATGTACGAATGATATGCTTCTTATTAGAAGATGTTCCAAGGTTAACTAAGAATGTACCAACATAAATTTCTAATTATTGTGATAGTAATTTGAAATTGGACAAGCTTAGAGTCAATGACAAGTCTAGACATGCACGTCTTAGACATAATGTCATTAGACTATACTCTCTAATGGAGTTATCAAATTTGACTATGTAAGTCAAAGATAATATTGTGGATCCACTAATAAGATTATTGAATAGAGAGATAGTTTGAAGTCTTTTGAGACATTAGCCTACTATAAGTCGGTATGAAGGAAAACCCAACCTATGCAGACTGGAGATCCCAAGAACTAGGTTCAATGGGACAACCTAATTGTACTAACTTGGAAAGTTATTATTGAGGAATAATCCTATAATAAAACAATATATATTTTGACGAGGATAAGCATATCGCTTTTAATGATTCTTTGTGAGCAAAGAGATCACCTATGTGAGGGAGAAGTGGGGCCGCTTCGAAGGAATTGCACGGCTCAATTCTAGACCCTCTCACAGAACCAGGCGCGTGTTCCATGGCCAAAATGGACACAACCATGAGAGCTTGACATGTATCAGGGAGAATTCTATGTGAAAGTGTGTAATCGTTTACAAAAAAGGCAGAATAGTTCAAGGACATCGAGTCTACTAATCAGCTAGTAAAGTTATATGCTTTCACAAGGGAAGGTTCAAAGGGTTACACCTACCTATCCTATGTAGAATTCAACTATTGAACCTTCACCGGGTTAATCTTTCAATTTCCATTCATGTGGGGGATTGTTGGAATTTAGACTATGTAGATTATTTCCATTATATGAATGGAAATGAGAATTCAAAAACAATTCTGAGAATGGGTGAGTCCCAAGAATAAAATCGAGTTAGTGGATTTGTCCATATTGGAAAAATAGCAAAATGTAGCATTTTTCCATTAATCCAAGTGGATTTAATTTATTTGCATAATGCATTTTATTGCATAAAAATAAATAATATATTTGGATTAAATATTAATTGAATGAGTCAGTTAAATGGGTATTAATATCAATGTGCAAATGAGAAATTTTCAATCAAATGCAATGATAAATGCATACGTTTGAAACCTTTCGCATGCAATTGATGAAAATGTAATTGATTGCATTAATTGATTTTATTCCTACGTTAAAAAATTAGTCATTATGTTGATTGGCTAATTTATCTTTATATATCTCGATTGATCACACATTGTGAAGAAGAGATATAACAATTGTGAAGAAGAGATATAACAATTGCAGAATTACATAGTTTATATCTTTCAATCACCCTAAATGAATTTTAATTGGTTTTATTTTCAACATCACAAGAAGCTAGCTACTTCTTAGTTTTTCAGAAAAACCTTCCATTGATCATTTTAATTGTGGCTTCACACAATTCTGCTTTGATCCCGGTGATAGTTCAGGTACGTTGGTCAAGTTCGTTGTGTAGTGATTCTGGTGCTGAATCACTACTAGATTCGTTGTACCCTGGAAGACAGCCATCTACGATAAGCTCCAGCACAAACGGGAGACGGTGGAACTGTTTTAAGGGAAATGTGCTAAGCACATGCCTCGAATCAACATCTCAATCGGTGATTTCGTTCTTTGTATATCTTATTTATTTTTATTTATTTGTAACACCATTTTATATATATTTTCTGTTATTTCAAGACAAGAATACTAACATTCATTACATTGTATTGTTAATTATTTATTTATAAATCATATTATGAATACCAATTTTTCTGTTAGTTTCCATAAAAGATTTCTAACATGTGATTCTATGCATGGATGCAGAGAGCTCATTTAGAACTTTTATGGAATTTTGATACTCCATTAAAATATAAGAATGCGTTTGAATTCATTAGTAATTGACAGATTGAGTAGAATATTGCATTTGAATTCATTTGTAATTGAATACTAGCTTGAAAAGTTATAATTATATGTGATACTAATTATGGTAGAATTTTGATAGAGGACTCTGAAGAATGCATTTTTCTTATATGTTGTCTATATTTTCTCTTCTTTGATTTAGAATTATTTTCCTTTTTTTTCTTTTATATTGTCTAAGAGACTAGTACTTGAGGTCTACTTTAATTGTTCATCATTTTTGTATTTGTAATTCATATATATTTATATTTCATCTTATTATTTTACTCACGAAATTTAGAGTACTTCAAATGTTTTTATCGTTATTTTTTAATTCTTACCTACCATATTTATGCATCATTTCTGGTAGATGTCTTGCTCCATGTGGTTTAGGAGTCAACCTCACAATAGTTTGACTCGAGTAATATAGAATCTTCGAGAACAAATCCCGCCATAATATGTTGATTTTGAATTCTATATTCTGATACATGGCGATGTGATATTGTATGTTAAGGTCCATATTTTGTCAGTTTATTGTCAGGTTCATATTTGGTTAGCCTAGTTCTTTTTGGGTTATTTTAAAAATCGACACAAAATTAATTTTTTAATCAATCACTTCTCAATAATCACATCACTCATTTCATTAATCGAAATACTAAAATACACTAGTAAAAATTGGTCTTTTAACGACAATAATAACTGTCGGTAAAGATCCTATAACTGTCGGTAATACATATTTGCCGACAAGTCAACAAACTATCGGCATCTATCGGTATTGCTCTTGTCGGTATAGGGTTAGAGGTCTAAGCTGACAGGTTGCAAACCTGTCAGTATAACCTATACCGAAAGATTAATGTATATCTTTCGGCGTATACTTTTCTGAAAGATATGATTAGATCTATTGGTATCCATTATAAAATGACATTTTAACATTAATTGTATATCATCTAATTAAGCTGACAACAACTTGGATACATAAAAACTGAATAGGCTCTTTAATCTATTTTCAGATAAATAGCGAAAGATATTGAAATCTTTCGGAAATGACTTTACCGAAAGATTTATTCACATCTTTCGGTATTACCTATACCGACAGATATATCCATTTTCGACAGATGTATTCAAAACTGTCGGTATTGGGTATTACCAATAATTTTATGTATAACTGTCGGTATTGGGCTTTGCCGACAGATTTGTATAAATCTGTCGGGATTATGTGCATAGGATTTTCCGACAGATTCCTTAATATCTTTCAGTATTCCCTCTTTCAGTAATATCTTTCGGAAGTGGCATATTATCTATTATTTCTAATCTGTCTACAATCGTATTTATACATATAAGATAAGTTTTATAGTGGATGACCAGTACGAATATCAGTAAAAGTAGAATTATTGGTTATCATTGCATATAAGCATAAACAAAATTTTTATTTGAAGGATTTACATACAAGGTCAGCGTTGTCGACGTCTTCTTTTGATATTTTATAAATCTTCATCTCATCCTTAAGTGTAGACACAAATACTTCGAAACCATGGTCCATCACAATATATAATTAAATTTCAAATATAAATCACATGAACATGAGTATAATACATAGAACACACCCAAGTGAAGTACTTACATAGGATAATATTGAAAAGAAAATTATTTGTTTTTCATGCCTTGCTAGCCTACTAAAATTTTAGTTCATCAGATAGGCTTACTATTTCAGTACAAACACACATGTCTTCTTTCATGAGTTAAGAAGTTCACATGTTACATTGGTTGAGCCCTCGAAGAGGACCTCACTACAAAGCACATTAATTTAGAACATACATTACTTGGTATTCTAATAGATTGTACTTAATTTTTATTCGAAATTATTTTGAGTAAAGTTTTACTTACTTTTGATCGAGTACTTCAGAAAAAACCAAATCGGCCAATAATTGTTCCTTGTTTGTTATTTTTCCCAACTTCTTTGCCACAATGTTCATGTAAGGGGATTAAAGGACCACCAGAACTCTGTTAATCTTCCTCTTCGATGGTCTTTAATATTGACACATCTCTTATCTTCATCATCTTCAGAATCTTCACTTAAATCATCACAATTAATAGAGTCTTCATTATCTATAGTGTCCCATCTTGCACTTTTCAAGGGTCTTTCTTATTTCCACAAACATCTTCATTAGGAACAACCATTGGGGAACTAATCGTTTTAAGGTCTTCACTATCAACAGTGACACATATGTCGCCTTTGGAGGATCTTCCATATTTAAACAACCATATTCATTAGTATCAACCATCGAGGGACTATTATCTATAAGGTCTGCAATAAAATTGTCCTCATCTGCCACCTTTGGAGGATCTTCTATATTTACACAACCCTCTTCAGTAGGCTCAATGGCGGCTGAGGGACTTTCATTTGTAAGGTCCTCATTCATATTGAAATGTTTTTTTTGTACACTTCCGACTCTGTCAAATTCAAGATACCAGCCTCAAAAATAGGCCTAGTATCAATGTTGAGTTTCTTAAATTTGCCCGATAGATATAACAATAGTTTTTGTGCCATATCTTTAAAAGTTTGGGCGAATTTGGATGTCAACATATGTAGATTAAATTAAGAATAGTTTATTAGTCTCAACAACATGTAAGTATATACAAATGACATTAAAATTGTTAATTTAATACCTTTTCTTTATTTGTTGGAGTTCCTAAATCCATCATCTTATGTTGACGTAATTCTAAATAATGATCTGGAATCTCAGGTTGAGGTAATTCCAAATCATTAATTGGAATCTCAGGTTGATTTTCATAAATTGGTAGGTGTGTCATGGCTCTCTCACGTCCATAATCACCTGCTCGAGATTCTATTTGTAAGGTCCTCATTCATATTGAAATGTTTTTTTTGTACACTTCCGACTCTGTCAAATTCAAGATACCAGCCTCAAAAATAGGCCTAGTATCAATGTTGAGTTTCTTAAATTTGCCCGATAGATATAACAATAGTTTTTGTGCCATATCTTTAAAAGTTTGGGCGAATTTGGATGTCAACATATGTAGATTAAATTAAGAATAGTTTATTAGTCTCAACAACATGTAAGTATATACAAATGACATTAAAATTGTTAATTTAATACCTTTTCTTTATTTGTTGGAGTTCCTAAATCCATCATCTTATGTTGACGTAATTCTAAATAATGATCTGGAATCTCAGGTTGAGGTAATTCCAAATCATTAATTGGAATCTCAGGTTGATTTTCATAAATTGGTAGGTGTGTCATGGCTCTCTCACGTCCATAATCACCTGCTCGAGATTCTACATGATGATCTTTAACACAATGGTGTCATCCCAACAAAAGATGAATGGAAAACATATCTGATAAATATGGCATACACCATTTACAACAACCCCATCGAGGTAGTATAACTAAAAGAAATAAATATAATAGTGAATATTTAATGTCTATCAAATATAAACAAGAGAATACTTATATATTAATAGAAGATTTACTAATAAAAAGGTTAAAGGTCCATCCAAAAAGAACTCTTTATTTTTTTTGCCATTTTCGGGCACTTTCAACCAATCCTTTTCTTGTGAATTTACACTAGTTAAGGTTCTTTATGTTCTCAACATCCATTAAGAATTTAAGAATTTTGAATATGCATTATTATACTACATGTGTAAGTATTCACAAATACAAATAAATTTATAATAGATTTCAAAAAAATGTTACTTGCATCGTGAATTTTGAACTTTACATAGAAAATTTGTGACAACATAGACAAAAAAGTAAATTTTGAAATTGTTTTCTGCACTTCTGTTATTTAATATCGTTGATATCATAGAATTTATTTCAAGACCTCCATTCGATTCACTTCAGCCCCATCTTACCTTCCCTCAAGAATACATAAAATTCAGGGTCATGTGTGTCCATCCTAATGGACTCAACTATGTCCATTGGCCCTCTACATGCATGCATGCCATGTTTATTGGACATCATGGATCTAAATGGCAGTTTAGTTATATCGAATTCTTAGCATTTCCATTCAACTTGCCTATTCTCTCAGATCCTTATATGTATTTGAATAATCTCTCAATTCTACCTTTGAATTTAATTAAGTTCTCACTAAGATACTTTACCATAAAGAATAATTAAAATAAAGGATGGGGGCCGGGATTCGATCACCGACCCCTTTCCCTTTGTAGACACTCATTTTTCACTCTCCAAATTTATAGTTTTATTATTTTAATAAATTTCGAACTTATTGTCATTCAAAATTTATATATGGGTTCACGAATTATTAATCGAGAAATTATTTTTGGAGTAATTAAAATTCAAAAGAATGATTGATTTATGATTTTTTAATAAGTTAAGGTGATAATAAGTTTAAGTGAAAACACATTGCGCTATTATTATGCTTAAAGTGCTTAAGGTATTTTTCTAATTCGAATTAATTGAAAATTATCATAAGTAAAAAAAGAAAAGAAAATTTTATATATATATATATATATATATATATATATAATTTGTCACTTTTTTTATATAGTTTTTAATCTCATTTAGTTAGATTATGTAATTAGGATTCTTTTAAAAATAAAATTATAATCGTGAGGGGTATAAGACTTGGTCTTTTTCTTTTTATTTTTAATCATTAAAGAAATAGTTAGTTAGTATGTTTAGTAATTTAGTAATTTAGTTAGTTTAATGATTAATTAATTAGTTTTGATAATTAATAGATTAGTTTGTTAGTTTGGATTGATTTTAATAATTAATTTATCAATTAACAAATTTGATAAGTAAAAATAGTGAATTAAGAAGTAGTATTAATAAAATATTTAAATAAAGACCTAACTATGTCAAAATAATTATGTGCATATTAAATCAGATCGGTATTCAAAGAAAAGTCAGTTTTGTCAAAAATCGGCATTTGGCGGATATTGGTATTTGGACCAATCGACATTTGGCGGATATTGGCTTTTGGCTTTTGGCAGATATCAGCATTTGGCACACATCGACATCCTAAACATATCGGCATCCCAAACATATTAGCATTTGGACCAAATCGGCCTCTAGACTAATCGACTTTTGGCAGATATCGACATTTGGCACATATCGGCATTTCACAGATCATCATTTCACAAATTGGCATTTCACAGATCGGCATTTTACAAATCGGAATTCTGGAAAATACATCCGACATTTCACAGATCGACATTTTGAAAAGCACCTCCGACTTCCGACTTTCAAATTTCGGCATTCCATGAAGCGCATCCGACACTTCACAAATCACAATCTGTTACCAACCTCGGGAACATATATATGAATTATTTTGGCAAATTCAGACACCAACTTTATACTTCCAAGATGAGAATTTCTATTTAAGTGCAAAGACTGATGAACAACTTCTTACACTAACAGAACCAGAATCAGAAATAGGTCAAATAGTCTGAATCATATATCCCCTGGAGATTGAAATCACATTAATATAAATTTGTCTTACTATCATCTAAGTACAAACAAGATCAAAGAATATCTTATCTAAGGTACTATTCTGGACATCAACCAATCAAGATCAAGATAAGTTGTTTTTTGAAGAAGATATAGCCGGTTAGCTGCAAATATGTCCGTTGACATATGCCTATTTAAGAAGACAAAGCTCAACCTTCTTTATCAGCTATTTTTTACCGCAATCAACTTTAAGCTATCAATCCTTTCAAGCACTCACAAGGCTATCGTGTGTGTTAGAGTTCCAAATTTGTATTACAATACTAGTTATTTTGTGTGAGTGGTGAGCATTGTATGTTGACAGAATTTGTTTATGTTCAACAGATTGAGTGTATTGGATGATCAAAAACAGGTAGTAACTAAGCCTTGGGTGTTCGATTGAGTTTGCATACATGTTGTAAACAGACTGAATATTCTAGTGAATATCCTTCTCAAAGGTTTGAGAAGAAGGGTTGACATAGGAGTTTATATTCCAAACATCCATAAATCTTATGTCTCTTATTGTGTGTTCTTTATTACCTAATCGTTCCAATTGTTCATCTATTGCTTGAAGCCTAAATAAACAGTTCCGCACTTGACTTGGTCAAGAGTTTGTGAAGGCTTGTGTAGAGTGGAAACGAGATAATCACCTCTAACAGGGTTATTATCAAACGGTTTATGTGTAAGCGTTCAACATTGTGAGACCCCCGTCTCCTACGGTGATCTCGATCCTAACAAGTGGTATCAGAGCAAGTTGTTTCTATTCTCAAGCAATTAGATAACAACATGTCTCTTGTCAACAAGGCCCCAATGTTCGAAAGTGAAGACTTCATGAATTGGAAGCTATGCATGCTAGTGTACTTGACTTCACTAGACGATGACATGATGTACATTATCTCTGATGATCCAATAAAGATTGACAAGGAACGAAGTGAATGAACAAATGATGATAAGAGGAAGAAAAATGTTAACAACCTAGCCAAAAATGGCATCTACAACACCTTGGATAAAAACACGTTTGCAAAAATCAGAGCATGCACCACTGTCAATCAAGTATGGGAGAAAATCATCTACCTTAATGAGGGCAACGAACGAACCAAGGAAAACAAAATCATGGTGGCCACTTAGAAATTTGACAACGTCAAGATGCGCCCCAGGGAAACCATGAAATAATTCGGTGATCGTTTCACAAGTATTGTGAATGAAGTTTCCCTTCTAGGAAAAACTTACGACAACAAAGAAACAATCGTCAAAGCGCTAAGAGATCTTCCCATCGTTTAGGATGTCAAGACAATGGTGATGAGGGAATCCAGGAGTCTTCATAAGATGCAGCTGTATGATGTATTTGAAGATCTGAAAGCTTATGAGTTCGAGATGAACTCAAGAAATAAAGATGAGCCTTCAACTTTAAGAGTGACCAGAGCTCTGGTGTATTCTATGGAACTAGCAGCTCCTGTACCTATCAAGTTAGCTGAATAGTTTAGCGAAGATGCAATGACTATGCTCGCAAAGAAATTTGAAAGATTCATGAATAAGAGTTAGCCACACTCATCCTACAACAACAACAATGCCTATAAGGCTAAGGTACATTGTTTCAACTGCGATACGTTTGGTCACTACAAGTCAGAATGTCGAAAGCCAAGAAGAGATGATATAAATCCATAAAATAAAAAGAATAAGGAAGATCAACAATCATTCAACAAGGATCAAAAGGAAATGGTGGTAGAGAAAAGCAAAGACAAATGGAAAGTGATTCAGAGTCAAGCGATAGTGACGATAATGAAGTCAAATGCTTCATGACCAACAAAGAAGAGGTATTTGATTTTGCCTCTAAAGAGTTTACTAGAGACGATTTAATTAGTGCACTTAATGACATGGTCATTGAGTACAAGAATCTGTCGAAGGTCATCTTAAATCAACCTACCAAAGTAGTGGTAGCACAACTGAACTATCCTATGAGAATGAGAAGCTCAAGGAGACATATCAATTATTGACTGAGGAAAATGAAAGAACCAAGTATGTGATTGATGCATGGACGAGATCTAGAGATGCTGTGAGCTAGATGACGAGTCATCAAAGACCTGCCAACTGCAAGTTTTGTCTAGGCATTGATAACAACAATCCATGTATGTCATGCAAAGAGTTAAAAACCAAAAAAGGCAAGCTTCCTTTCATAAGCTTTGTCAAGGGTACATCAACCAACAATGAAATAAGTCACGATTCAAATAAACTAACAAAGGATCAAAATATGTGGAGCCAACCGATAAATCACGGTGGCTTAGTCTTGAGAGAAGGAAAGTCAGTCGGTCGGCTGGACGCGAACATGACAAAATGCCAAAGAGGTATCATCAAAACTCAACTTCAAAACACGATGAATCATTTAAAGGCAGACAAAGATATGTCCAGCCTAATGCAAGTAGAGTTATTAAGACTAACACCAGGAGATCCATAAGAATAATACAAGTATAGATCCCCAAAGGACTAATTAACCGTGGACCCAATTAAATGTGGGTATTAAAGGTGTAAATAGTTTTATTTGCAGGGAAAACATGTTAAGTGCTTGGAGAAATCATAATGGTATTTGGACAGTGAATGTTAAAGGCACATGACCGGAAATAACAAACTTCTGACCAATATTATAAAGAAATCTGGATCAACAGTCACATTTGATGACAACTACAAGGGTAAGACTGTGGGCAAGGGTAAAATTGTTCATTATAATCTAACCATAAAAAATGTACTACTTGTTGAAAATTTGTGTTACAACCTACTTAGCATTAGCCAAATGTGTGATATAGGATATACTGTTGAATTTCATAGACAAACATGCATAGTCAAGGATCAACAAGAAAGTACCTTGTTGATAGGGCATAGGATAGGAAATATCTACAAGGTTAACTGGAAAAATATACCAGCTAACTCTATTTGCATGATACCTAAACATGATCAAAAATGGCTTTGACATAAGAAACTAAATCATCTAAATTTTAAAATCATTAACACAATCTACTCTACAGAACTAGTTGAAGGAATTCCTAAACTAACTTTTTCAAAAGATAAAGTATGTTATGCATGTCAAATGGGTAAACAAATTAAATCAACTTTCAAAAGTAAAGGAAACATTCAATCTGAAAGATGTTTAGAGTTGCTACATATGGACCTTTTTGGCCCAATTAAGATATTAAGCTTAGGAGGTATGAGGTACACCTTAGTAATTATTGATGATTACTCTTGGTTTATGTGGGTTATTTTCTTGCCATCAAAGGATCAAACCACTCCTAATTTGATTAAAATGCTTAAAAGAATACAAAACGAAAAATCAATAAAAGTTAATAAAATTAGAAGTGATAGGGGTACCGAGTTCACTAATAGGACTCTGTCTTTCTACCTTACGGAATATAGAATTAGACACGAGTTGTCTAGTGCCAGAACTCCACAGTAAAACGATTTGTCTGAAAGGAGAAATAGAACCATAAAAGAGGCAGCCAGATCAATGTTGGCTTACTCCGGCGTAGCTCAAAAGCTTTGGACAGAAGCTATCAACACAACATGTCATACTCAAAACCGGTCAATGATAAACAAAAGATTTCATAAAGCACCTTTTAAAATTTATTATGGTAAAACTCCAAACATTAAATAATTTAGGATTTTTGGATGCAAATGTTACATTCATAATAATTTTAAAATCATTTGACCGTTTTTAAAGCCAAATATGATGTTGGTATTATGTTAGGATATTCTTCTGTTACCAAAGCATATAGAATATACAATAAACAAATTCTAAATGTTGAAGAATCATCCCATGTTGTGTTTGATGAATCTGCTGAAAGTAATACCCCTATATCCATTGAATTGTCTAACAGAATGGAGGATGTGAATCTTCAATCTAATAGCGTTGATGAAGTTATAGTGGTCAACCGAAACATTGCTCTTGACCAAGTGGCTGAAAATGTTGAAATTCAACAAAATCAGACCACCACTCAATATACGGATAATAGTCTGGATAACAATGAGAATACCGGTCAATCAAATGTTGATCAATCAACCGATCAATCAAATCTTGACCAAATAACTGGTGGGTCAGAGAGTGTTTAGGAACCAAACTTCAAATAGAATAGAAATCATCCTCAAAAGCTAGTAATAGGTGACCCCTTTGTGCCTATTAGGACCAGACATCAACTGTTAGAAGAATATGCAAATTCTGCTTTCATCTCACATATTGAACCTAAGAAGGTTAACGATACATTATTTGATCTAGATTAGATATTAGCAATGCAAGATGAACTAAACCAATTCGAAAAAAACAAAGTATGGTATTTAGTTCTAAGACCATCTAATCAATCTTTTATTGGAACTAGGTGGGTCTTTCGAAATAAACTTAATGAAGATGATTTGGTCACGAGGAACAAGGCTAGACTAGTGATCCAAGAATATAAACATGAGGAAGGTATTAATTTCGAAGAGTCATTTTCTCCTGTTGCCAGACTTGAGGCTATTAGGATATTTCTAGCGTTTGCTGCTTTCAAAAATTCAAAATTTTTCAAATGGATGTTAAGAGTGCTTTCCTTAACGGTATAATCAATGAAGAAGTTTATGTTGAACAACCCCCTGGTTTAAAAAATCCTACATTGATTAGTCATGTTTATAGATTAGATAAATTACTTTATGGTCTTAAACAAGCTCCTAGAGCATGGTATGATACTCTTACAAAGTTCTTATTTGATCATTAGATAAGATATTATTTAAATTTGCGAAAGACAATCATATTTTACTTATGCAAAATTATGTGGATGATATTATATTTGGGTCTACTAACCCCAAATTATACGAGAAATTCTCAAAGTTAATGACAGATAAGTTTGAGATGAGCATGATGGGGGAGCTGAGTTTTTCTTGGGCCTTCAAGTTCGTCAACTTTAAGGAGACACATTCATCAACAAGGCAAAGTACACAAAGGAGTTGCTCAAAAAATTCAGCATGAAAAACTTCTCTGCTGCTTCAACTCTAATGAGTAAATTAGTCAAGCTTGACTAGGATGAAGATGGTCAAAGCGTTGATATAACTACCTATCGTGGGATAATTGGATCTATACTCTATCTAACAGCAAGCAGGCCAGACATCGTATTCTCTGTTGGAGTTTGTGGAAGATTCTAAGCTAATCCTAAATAATCTCATTATGTAGCTGCTAAAAGAATCTTAAAATATCTTAAGGGCACTCAAAATGTGGGACTGCGGTATCTGAAGGATTCGAATTTCAATTTGATTAGCTACTCTGATGCAGATTACGAAGGTTGTAAAGTGGATAGAAAAAGCACAAGTGGAACATGTCAATTCCTTGGGGATAGACTTGTTTCATGGAACAGTAAGAAGCAAACGTCAATAGCTACCTCCACAGCTAAAGTAAAATACCACACCGTAGAAAGCTATTGTGCCCAATTGCTTTGGATTCAACAACAATTGAGAGACTTCGGCATCGAGGCTGTGGAGTCCCAATCTTTCGTGACAACACCAACATGATTTCTATAACATATTATCCGGTGTTGCACTCAAGCACTAAGAACATCAATATCATATATCATTTCATTCGAGATAATGTGACGCAAAAACATATTCGGCTGGAATATGTCTCAACCGATCAACAAGTGGCTGATATTTTTACCAAGCCACTCCAAGAGACTAAGTTTTCTTACTTTAGAAACATTTTGGGTCTTTCAGATAGCATTTATTTTCATGAAAGTGTTGCATGCATTCAGAGAGAACCTCCCTCATTTTCAAAAAGGATTCACATAACATTTATTTTCATGAAAAAACAGGCATTCATTAAGGGAGAAGCCATTGCTTCTCAAAAACACATTCATTTCATTTGTTTTCATGAATACTTGGGCATATTTTCACGGAGAAGCCTTCGCTTCTCAAAATATTTTCATTGCATAAAATTCTTGAAACTCTTCATTTGCATAAATGTAGAAGAAAAACAACCTTAAGCAGAGAAAACCAGACGGTTTTCACCTTTTGAAATCAATAAAGATCATTCAACCGAGATACATGTAAAAATAAACCGGACAGTTCAAGCAATCTGGAGCTTAAGCCGGCCATTTTATTTAAGTTTGAACAAAAACCGATCGACTCAGTTTTTCTTCAAAATAAATAACCAGTCCCTTGAGTAAAGGACGTGCATAATACTATTTCGGTTATTTATGTGAACACTTTCGTAGTATCATCTTTAAAGACAAAATGATAAAGTTTTCTTAATTAATTTCATCATCCTTACTTCTTCTACAATATTAAAAAGGTCATACCTCGAGTAACGTGAAGACCTATGTCTCTCAACATTCACATTTATGACCAACATAACACACTTGTAATAGTTAGTTTTTCTTAACCAATAGAATCTAGGGTGAATTTTAAGTGATAACTTCCCCTATTTAAAGATGCATTCTTTAAGAATAGTTCACACAACAAATCTCTTCAGATCTCTCTAAGTGAATCTAAGGTCTAGAAGTCCTTCTTATAACCAAAACAACTTCCTCCTTCCCTCACAAATCTAGAAATGGATCCAACTTTTGTCCGCAACACCCTAATCGTCAACTTCAATTTCGTTATGTCTATTGAAGACAAAGAAGTTCTTAAGTTATTCCAATCTTTAGAGAACTTTGGGTTAAGAAATTTTCTCGAAGGGTCTCAAGTGATTCGTGAAGAAGCATTCATTGAATTCTTCAAAAATGCAAGAGTCGTTGATGATTCCATCCTGTCAAAAGTGGCAGGAATGGAATTTATCCTTACCGAGGAAGACTTCGCTCAGTCTTTCGAACTTTATATGGAAGGGTTCTCTAAGTTCAACCCATCTCCAAGCGACATTATCCACTCGCGTGGAAACTCATGGAGTTAAATCTCTGCTAAAACCTGATATTCAAATTCTCAATGATATCGTTGTCAGATCTATCCTGGCAAAAGAGTCCACCCACTTCTACACATAAAATTTTTAAAATGATGATCGCCATAATCAGAGGCACCCCTAATCAACTAGTCAAAAATCATTTTTGATAACCTGAAGAAAAGGGTCTCTTCACCAAAATGATGATCGGGTATGTCTCCCAACTTGGCCATGTTCTCTTCGATTTCAATGTCTACCGTGGACCCAGAATCCATGCAAGATCCTCCCACATCCTAACTAAAGACAAAGTCATAAACTGGATCCATAGGGTAGAAATGGCACATGCTAGGAAAGAACTAACCCCAAGGTCTCCAAGTCATTAGGTCCAGTACTATTGTTCTTTTGTGATTAAGTTAGATCTGGATAATGGAAACCGGTCTTTTTGTGTTTTATATCCGGTTATTTAAATTTAAGTTTATGAAGTTAATTGTCATTTGTATTTTATTATCTTTATTTAATGAATTTGTGGCTTATTTGAAATTAAGTGTATTAATTAAATTGCATAATTAAAGTCAGTTTTTAAATAACAGTCATAAAGAAATTTATGATTAAAAATAATGATGATTTTATCTTGGAAATATGCATTTTTCAAATTGGCACCATCTTTCTTCTTTTAATAGCGTTATGGAATACGCGCTATTAAAAGTGACGGTTCAAATATAGGGCAGTTTGGAACACATTTGGCATTTTTCCCTTAAAATGAAGTGCATGCCGAAAATCTAGGATTACAATATTTTATGCAAACCCTAATATTTTCTTTCGCTCTGCCTTCTCTATAAAATATCACTTTTCATCTTCTACTCCCCTCAAATCCTCCAATATGGCTAAGGATAACGCGTTCTCTAACAATGTCATGTAGTTTGATTTCAAATCAATCTTCAAATCTGGCACAAAGAAGATGAAGTTGTTGTTCAAATCCATTAAATACTTCGGTCTCAAGCACTTTCTGGAAGGAAACTTCACTACCTACAACGAGCGATACTGCTATTCTTTGATTCGACAAAGATAAACGGAGAAGATATCTGAGCCAAGGTAAACGATATGGAGTTTACCATTACTGAAGAAAAGTTCGTACAAGTTATGAAGCTTCTGACTCATGGACAGGATTTTACTGAACCTATGTCTCCCGGCGAGATGGTGCATATACAAATCTTCCTTTCAGACAGTGATGTTCCTGTCAGCTGTAGAGGAATGTAGAAGGATCTCAAAAGAGAATGTCGCCTTATCTGCGACATCGTAGCTAAATCCCTTCAAGGAAGAGGCGGAAATTTCGACACAATCACCCAATCAAAGTTCGAAATGATGAGTGCCATCGTTAGGGATGACAGTGTCAACTAGGGACGTGTTTTGTTCAATACTCTCAGCGAAATGGTGTCCACTCATACCAAGAGAAGCCTCAGCTACTCAGCACAGATCATATGGATTATGAAGTATTTATATGTTCCTACGGGTCTAGGTACTATTTTAAGCCCTAAGAAAATCTTAACTGCTGATATTGTTGGTCATTACATATCCAGGACGAATACAGCCAAGGAGTCTACCTCCGAGGCTACCAGAAAATAACCTAGAGGAATTAGATCTGTCGTTACGAAACCGACAAAGAAATTCCACAAGCAGTCTGAAATGAGTACATGCATCTACTCGCACTACATCAAGTAAAAGACTCAGATCTGGGATTGAGTCCACTGCAAGCACCGATAGCGTTGCCAGAACCGGAGCTAAAGACACCAAAAGAAAGTCTGACTTGAGGTAAATATTCTCACTCTTCCTCTGTTTAATGCCTCTTCAGTCTTGGTGGAAAGCACAACTTGTCCAACTACTACGGTTGAGTCTACAGATTTAGAGGCTCAATCGACATTCAATGTTGATACAGATCAGTCAAATGCTCCCTAAACCGAGCAGTTGGAGGCTTTGCAAACCGACAAGCAAGATTGTTGGGTCAAATTATTTTGACTAAGTGTTGAAATAATTTAACCATTGGAATTTTGATGATGAAATGAATAATGCGTTTTGATGCAGGTGTATCGAAATCATATTTCATAAGACTTGGCTCTAATGAGGGTTATTAAACCGATTTTGGGATTAGATGCAAAGAATTAGACGTACAGTCTAACTCAGTGGAGATAGACATGCAGTCTAATGAATGCACAGAATTAGACGTACAGTCTAACTCAGCGGAGTTAAACGTGCAGTCTAATGAATGCACAGAATTAGACGTGTCGTCTAACTCAGTGGAGTTAGACGTGCAGTCTAATGAATGCATAGAATTAGACGTGCAGTTTAACTTAGTGGAGTTAGATGTGCAGTCTAATAGATCTCGGAATTAGACGTGCAGTCTAACTCAGTAGAGTTAGACGTGCAGTCTAATAGATCTCGGAATTAGACGTGCAGTCTAACTTAGTGGAGTTAGACGTGCAGACTAATATATCTCGGAATTAGACGTGCAGTTTAACTCAGTGGAGTTAGACGTGCAGTCTAATATATTTGCGGAATTAGACATGCAGTCTAACTCGGTGGAGTTAGACGTGCAGTCTAATGGATTGTGAAAGTTAGACGTGAGTCTAACTCCTTCAGATTAGTCTGAGGTAGAACCGGAATTAGACGTGCAGTCTAACTCAGTGGAGTTAGACGTGCAGTCTAATGGTTAGTGAATAATTAGACGTGTAGTCTAATTAGTGAAAGTTAGACGTGAGTCTAACTCCTTCAGATTAGTCAGAGGTAGAACCGGAATTAGACGTGCAGTCAAACTCAGTGGAGTTAGACGTGCAGTCTAATGGTTATTAGATAATTAGACGTGTAGTCTAATTAGTGAAAGTTAGACGTAAGTCTAACTCATTCAAATTAGTCTGAAGTGACTGTAATTAGACGTAAGTCTAATTCTACTAGACCAGGCTGTCTAATGGACTCTGTTATTAGACGGGGATGTTTAAATTTCATTAGACTGGTTTTCACAATCCGTCTAACTGAAATACGTCTAATGCTAAACTTAAGCAATATGCTTGAAGTTAGCACCTGCCTACCCACGTGCTATAGCTGTACCCTACTCCTGCTCCACTTTCTAGTGAAGATCAGTACAACAACTGTATGCAACCAACCAACGAATGCCACGTAAGTGAATTTTCCTCATATTACTTGTTTTGTAGATACATCACTGATGGAATATTCGACGAACTACTAGTGGTGTACGACCACGATCCTTGTGCTCAGATCCTACTGTGTACAATGGAGGCTTTCCAATGGAAGAGTGCCACGTATCATTCTAAAAGATTCGACCGTTAGCCCCTGCCCAGTATTTAACAAATCTCAAGAACAACGGACAATCTGCCTTACGAACTGCCAGATTTTACAAAGAGTCAATCGATAATTCTGCTTGCTATTTCAGAGAGAGAAATCAAGCCTTATAGTGTGAAGCTGCTTTCCTGATTGTACTGTGTGTGAATCAAGAGAGAGCTAGAATCAAAAACACCTTTAGCTGAGTGATATTCTTCATCTTGTATATTGAACAGAGTGTGTTCTGTTCAATAGTGAGCTAAGTGTGTGCAAACTGTATTTGTTTCTAATCATATTATAGTGAATCCTTCCGGTGGTTGGAAGAAGGGGTGACGTAGGATAGTTTCTCCGAAATCCATAAACAAACGGCTGTGTTATTTAATTTCTGTCATCTTTTCATATTTAATCTTGATCTTCAAACCCAAGTAAACAATTCCGCCTTGAATCTGTTTCAAGTGTTTACAAGTGTTTGCGTAGAATAGAAAATGAATCAAATGCTTAACAAGATTTCTTTCAACCCGTTTTTCATAAGCCTTCATCCATAGCCAGACCCCCGTCTCTATCGATAAAGCCGATCCTATCAATTGGTATCAGAGCCAGGTTTCTATTCTAAAGTTTTTCCTAAAAAATGTCGACCATAACCAAAGATGCTAGTGCTACAACCATTCCAACCTTCTCTTCAGAAAACTACATTGTATGGAAGAAGAGAGTTCGTTCTCACCTTTCTTCTCTTCATGACGACATTTGGAGTGTTGTGACAGAAGGTCCTATCAAGATTGATAAGAAGAAGGCTGACTGGAACGCTGATGAAAAGAGGCAGAACAACCTCAACAACATGGCTCTTGATGTTCTGTACAAATCTCTCGATGACAGCATGTTCAACAACATGGCTCTTGATTTTCTGTCATCTTTTCATCTTTCATCTTGAGCTTCAAACACAAGTAAACAATTCCGCCTCAAATCTGTTTAAAGTGTATAGAAGTGTTTGCGTAGAATAGAAAGTGAATTAAATCTCTAACAGGATTTCTTTCAAACCGTTTTTCATAAGCCTTCATCCATAGATAGACCCCCGTCTCTATCGATAAAGCCGATCCTATCAAAGATGAAGGTCCCCAAACCGACCGGCTGGGGGTTTTGCAAACCGATTGGCAAGCTACACAAACCGATCAGCAATAGGTACAACTAACCAATCGGTCAAAAGCTGATAAAACCGGTCAGCTAGATCTTATTCAATCCAATCATTCTGAAACTGTTGGTGCTAGTCAAAGCAATATTGATCAAACTATTCAGAAGGATATCCCAAATCCGATAGAGGCCTCATCAACTGTCGAGGCTCAGACAAACACCGAAGACGCTAATGAAAGATCTATTCCTATTCCAACATTTCTACAAGGAATCCTATATACTCCTCGCTCTCCAAACAAACTTGCACTAAGAAGGGCTCCAGTTGAATCATTTTCTTCATTTGCTGCGATGAGAACGTCAAGGCAAGTTGAAATCAGAGAACCGGTTTCAGAACCTGAACAAAGGGAAGTTGTCGAGCTAGAAAAAGGTAAAATAGACAAAGGCATCGTCCCATCTCCTCCCGACTCGCCTTTGATGTTACCCTAGAGGCACATACATCTATTCAACTAATTCTCGACCAAGTTCAAGCTGATGCTATGTTGAAATTAAATGTTTTTAACTCTTGGGAGAACCTCATATTGGAAAAAAAATTCAGTGAATTATTCCCGCATTTAGAAGAAGATGTGAAATGGTCAAGACTTCTAAAATTGGAGAAATCAGTCTTCTCCATCACTAAAACAAGGATTGTTGCTGCAGCTCTCAAAAGAAGTGAGTTCATGGAAGCCTGTGCAAGGGGCCGCGCGATCTTCCCTACCGTCAAGGCATTCCAAATGAACTTTAATCCTACGTATGCCACATAAAAAATAGATGCAGAGGTAATTAATCACCTCAATGGGCTACCAGAGAAGTACGTATCCACTATCCTCAAATATGTGGATGGGGTGAAATCTCGGAAGACTCCTATATTCCTCCTCCCCTAACTGATTTAAATTATGACGACCAGAATGAGCCTCTGGACTTCATTGAAGAAGTGCCTCCCTTTCAAGGCGAAATTCAAACAATCAAAACCGAGCAAATGCAGACCGAAGAAGGAGGAACATCAAAGTGAAAATGGACAAGTTCTGAAGAACGAGAACTATTTGAAGGATATGAAGTATGGGGAACTTGTATTAAAGAGAAATATGGTGGTATGTCAAGACAGGAATGTGAACAAATTGTTAAGACGCAAAGAATTACATCGTCCGACGTAATAGATTCAAGTCTTCTCGGGTCACCATCTGATGGTATTGAAGTGCAGGATAGGCAAGATACAAGGATATCTAATCCTTCGTCCATGGCTGACAAGGGTCCTGCATCCCCACATCAAATCGAAAATCCAGAACCAACCAATATTGAAGCCCCTCCGGTTATTGAAGAGGAAATTGAATCTCCACATCCAAAGTAGTCGACCCCTACTCAATCTACATCGGATAAGTCTTCTAAATCTAGAGGAGTATCAGATCGTAGTAATCAAAACAGGGAAAACTTCCGTAAAGAACCGATCGGTCTAGAAATGTCCTTTCAACTAATTGGTCGTGATGCTATACCAATACAATTTGTCCCTCATGGTTCAATCTTCTCAACACGATCGGATTCCGAAGAAAGACTAAGGCAGAACATCCAACAAATTGTCATGGAGGCGCTGACTCCGTGGCAAGAATCAATTCAGAATCGACTGGACCAAATGGAAGCAATGCACACATCCTCTTCAGGTGTGCACATCCAGACTGAAACTAAATCCGCCGTTGATATTCTCACATCACAAATAATGAAGATGGATAAGTCTCAAAACGCTACTGATGCTGAGAAGTTGAGAGAGAATGAAGAAGTAGCTCAACGAATTCAAGATGAGGAAAATGCAAATGTTGAAGTAACTAAACAGGCTGAAGCTGGTTAACAAGTTGAAGCTGCTAAATAGGTTGAAGCTGCAAAAAAGACTAAGGGTGCGAAACAAAAGAAGGCTACACAAACTAGAGCTGTAGTGGATGAAATGACGTTAGGTCTTCACGTTGTTTGAGGTTTAAGTAATCGGTTGGCTTTTGGTGACCGGTTTTATAGAGATAAGTTATTCTGTTATTAAGAAATACCGCTTCCGCTTGAAGCATGAAGTTATTAGACGGAAGTTATTCAGTTTAGAGAATAATCCATCTGATATAACCGATTCACTTTGACCGCTCAATTTATTTACAGTTATTTTGGTAAAGTAATTCAACTGATATCAACCGGAGACAACTGTTCGGTTTTACATACTTGGTTTTCTTTCCTTCTGATCTTTTATGTACACAATGAATTCATGTCAATGTCTGACCATTTTTAAAGAGAATGCATATATTTTAAAAATCCGACTAGTTTTATAAAAGATGTCGAGAGCATGATTTGAGAAGCGGTAGCTTCTCCCTAAGATCATGCCCAGTTTTTTATGAATGCAAGTTATGAGAAAACATTGTTTTTCTAGAATCATGCAAGAGAATTTAAGGAATGATTTGGCCGCTATCAACAAGTCCCAAAATAGTTCTAAAATAAGAGAACATAACTTCATGTAGTGGCTTTGTGAAGATGTCGGCAACTTGTTGTTCGGTTGAGACATACTCCAGCCGGATATGCTTTTGTTGCACATGCTCCCAAATGAAGTGATGCCTAATGTCAATATGTTTGGTTCTTGAATGTAACACCGAATTATATTTTATCGCTATTGCACTAGTGTTGTCATAGAAAATTGGAGATACCTCAGCCGTAATGCCGAAGTCCATCAGTTGTTGTTGAATCCATAGAAGATGAGCACAACAACTGTCGGCTTTAAGATACTCTGCTTCCGCTATTAAGGTTGCAACTGAAGTCTGCTTCTTGCTATACCAGGAAACAAGCGGTCACTTAAGAACTGGCATGTCCCACTGGTACTTTTACGGTCGATTTTACAACATGCATAATCTGCATCAGAGTAGCTCGTTAGATTGAAACTGGAATCCTTCGGATACCACAGTCCCACATCTTGTGTCCCTTTTAGATATTTTAAAATTCTTTTAGCTGCAGTGTAATGAGATTGTTTAGGATTAGCTTGGAATCTTCCGCATACTCCAACCGTAAACAGAATGTCCGGTCGGTTAGCTGTTAGGTATAAAAGTGATCCAATTATTCCACGATAGCATGTAATGTCCACTCTTTGACCGTCTTCATCCTTATCCATCTTGATTGATGAACTCATTAGTGTGGAAACTGTAGAGTAGTTTTCTATCTCAAACTTCTTTAGCAACTCCTTCGTATACTTGGATTGGTTAATGAATGTTCCTCCATCGATCTGCCGAACCTGGAGACCTAGAAAGAAACTTAACTCTCCCATCATACTCATTTCAAACTTGTCTGTCATCATTTTCGAAAATTTTTCACATAACTTAGGGCCGGTTAATCCAAAAATAATGTCATCTACATAAATTTGAACAAGTAAAATATGTTCCTTTTTCTTAAACTTAGATATGATTTTATCTACCGATCCTATAGTGAAATCATGGTTGAATAAAAACTTTGTTAAGGTGTCACACCAAGCTCTAGGAGCTTGTTTTAAACCATAAAGTACTTTGTCTAGCCTATATACATGACTAATCAAATCAGCATTTTTGAAACCTGGAGGTTGCTCAATATACACCTCCTCACTCAATTCACCATTTAGAAATGTACTTTTAACATCTATTTGAAAAACATTAAAAATTTTGAAATCATCAAATGTAAGAAATTTTCTAATTTCCTCTAGTCTAGCCACGGGGGAAAATGATTCTTCAAAGTCAATGTATTCATCCTGTTTATATCCTTGGGCCACTAATCTAGTCTTATTCCTCGTACCCAAACCGTTTTCACTGAGTTTATTTCTGAACACCCATCTTGTTCCGATGACCGATTGATTTTTTGGTCTTGGAACTATGTGTCAGACTTTATTCCTCTCAAACTGGTTTAATTCCTCTTGCATTTCTAAAATCCAATCGGGATCCAATAATGATTCATCCACCTTTTTCGCCTCAATTTGTGATATGAAAGCTGAGTTCTCATATTCTTCCAACAATTGATGCCTAGTTTGAATGGGTAGTGAGGGGTTACCTATAATAAGCTCATGAGGATGATTTTTGTTCCATTTGAGATTCAGTCCAGAAATATCTTCTAAATGACCGGTTATTTGATCAAGATTAGATAAACCGGTAGGCTGAACAATGTCAATCCGACCGATTTTCTCAGCAGACACTAAGGTGTCAACTTCCTGCTGTGAAACAACTTGATCCGACTGAATCTCAGCATTAACCATTTGTTCATATGCAAATCTTTTATAAACCGGAACCTCATCTTCACCATCAGATTGGATATTTAAATTTTCCAATTCGTTGTTTAGATCAAATGATGATGCTGTATTACTTTCAACCGATATATAAAAAATAACATGAGAAGATTCTTCAACAGTTGAAGTCCTAGTGTTGTACACTATATATCCTTTACTAACTTTAGAGTAACCTAACATTTGCCAACATCGGATTTTGCATCGAAAACGGTCAAATAATTTTTGCTATTGTTATGAATGTAACACTTACAGCCAAATATCTTAAGATACTGGATGTTAGGAACTTTGTCATGGTATACTTCAAAAGGGGTTTTGTTAAAATGTTTATTTAGCATGGATCGGTTTTGAGTATAACATGCAATGTTGATAGCCTCGGCCCAAAATTTTTGAGCAACACCCGAATCGGCTATCATGGATCTTGCGACTTCCTTGAGAGTTCGGTTTCTTCTCTCGGCTAGTCCATTTTATTGAAGAGTTCTAGCACTAGACAACTCGTTTTTAATGTCGGATTCCTTAAGAAATGCAGTTAATGTACTATTAGTAAATTATGTACCTCTATCACTTCTAAATTTTTTTACACGTATTGATTTCTCATTTTGTACTCTTCTAAGCATTTTGATCAGATTTGGAGTAGCTTAATTTTTAGATACAAAAAATATTACCCAAGTATATCTAGAATAATCATCAATAATACCATGGTATAATGCTTTCCTCCCAGGCTAGTGACCCTAACCGGTCCAAATAAGTCCATATGAAGTAATTATAAACATCGGCTTGATTGAGTATTTCCTTTACTTTTGAAAGTAGAATTTATCTGTTTATCCATTTGACATGCAAAACATATTTTATCTTTAGCAAATTTCATGTTAGGAATTACCTGAACTAATTCTTTAGTGCAGATATAATTTATTGTTTTGAAGTTCAAGTGGTTTAATCTTTTATGACAAAGCCAATTTTGATCATTCTTAGCTATCATGCAAACCGAATTATCACATTTAGTTTTCTAGTCTACTTTGTAAATTTTTTTTAACATTTTTCCTGTTTGTAAGATACTACCTTGTTGATTTTTAACTAAGCATGCATGTGTATGAAATTCTACCGTATACCCTACATCACACATTTGACTAATACTTAGCAGATTGAAATGCAAATTTTCAACAAAAAGTACATTATTTGTATTTGGGTTGACATGGACAATCTTACCCTTACCCACAACTTTACCTTTGGAGTTGTCACCGGATACTATCATTGAACCAGATTATTGCACAATTTCGGTCAACAACTTGTCGTTTCCTTTCATATGCCTAGAACAGCCATTGTCCAAGTACCATTCCGAATTGTCCAGCCGTTTAATCTGTTTTACCTTCAAAATTCAACTATTTACACCTTTTTGGTACCCACATTCACTTGGGTCCACGGTTAATTAGTCCCTTGGGAATTCATACTTTCATTAATCGGATGAGTTTCCCTGTGATAGTTTTAATAGTTCTACTTGTACCAGGCTTGACATCTCTTTGTCTACTTATGGTTACCTCATTATGTCCTGGTGATCTTTGATCGGTCCTATTTGAATATCTATCATACTTTGTTCTAACTGGTCGGATGGCTTTCCATCTCTCAGGATGAAGTCATCTTGAAGTGTTGGGTGGTCCTACATATGTTAGTTCCTTTGCCAGTTTTGAATCGTGACTTATTTCAATGTCGGTTGATGAACTCTTGACAAAGTTTATAAAAGACAGCTTGTCTTTACTAAGATTCAACCCTTGGCGGTTGGAAGGTTTATGATTACCTGGATTGCAGTGGTCATAGCCTAGACTAAATTTACAGTTATATGGTCTTTGATGACTCGTCATCTAGCACACAGCATCTCCAGATATCTTCCACGCAGCCATCACATATTTAGTTCGTTCATTTTCTTTGGTCAACAATTGAATTGTCTCATTGAACTTCTCATTCTCAGAGGATAGTTCAATTGTTGCAATGGTTTGAATTTCACTCGGTTCACCGATTTCAGTTTTACTTGGTTCACTGTTCTGAAAGTTCAACCGGGTCGGTACAAGAGTTGATAGGTTCTTATACTCAATGACCATGTCATTGAGTGCAGTAACCAAATCTTCTCGGGTAAATTCTTCACAAGAGAAGTCAAATACTTGTGAATCAGTATCCGAATCTTCTCAGGTAAATTTTCCATGAGACACGAGATCCCTTCATCATCGCTATCTGAATCGGTATGTGCCCACAAGCTCCCACCATCATCGGTTATCAATGCTTTTTGAATCTCTTTGCCTTGATCGTTTTGCTGATGATCATCTCTCTGGTTGTGATCATCTAGTTTCCGGTCATCTCTTCTCGGCTTTCTGCACTTTGACCGGTAATGACCTAAAGCATTGCAATTAAAACATCGAACGTTAGATTTATCACCATAGTTGTAGTTGTATGAGTTGGTCGGTTGGCTCTTCTTCATGAACTTTCCGAACTTCTTTGCTAGCATGGCCATCACATCTTCACTGAACTACTCGGCTATTTTGACCAGTACAGGAGTTGTTGGTTCCACAAATGTCACTAGGGCTCTGGTAGCGGTTGAAGTTGAGGCTTCATCTTCAATCCTGGACTTCATTTCAAACTCGTATGCTTTTCAATCTTCAAAAACATCGTGTAGTTTTATCTTGCCAAGGCTGTATAATTCTCTCATCACCATTGTTTTGATATCCCAAGCGCTGGGGAGTTATCTTAAAGCTTTGACTATAGTTTCTTTGTTATCATATTTCTTTCCAAGTAATGAGAGCTCATTTACCACACTGGTAAACCGATCACTGAATTCATTCATCGTTTCATCGGGGCGCATCTTGATATTTTCAAATTTTTGAGTGGCTACCAGTATCTTTTTCTCTTTGGTTCTTTCGTTTCCTTCATGAAGTTGAATGACCGTCTCCCATGCTTCCTTTGCAGTTGCACATTCTCTGATTTTTGCAAACGTGTTTCTATCCAATGATTTATAAATGGCGCTTCTGTAGTGATTATTCAGATTGTTCCTTCTTTTGTCGTCGGCTGTCCATTCACTTCTGTCCTTTTCAATCTTTATTGGTCTGTCAGAAAAAATGAACATCGTCTCATCATCTATAGTAGTCAGATGAAGATGCATCAGAATCTTCCAATCATCAAATTCTTCACTTTCTAGCATTGGTAGTTTCTCACCGTGAGTCATGCTTGCTTCGGTTGCTTGAATATTGAGACTAGCTACTCTGATACCAACTAATAGGATCGGGATCCCCGATAGGGGACCGGGGTCCGGCTAAAGGAGAACACTTACACACACACAACAGTTGGTACTAATCCGGTTAGAGATTAATATCGGTCTCAACACTACACAAGTTGTCACAAACCCGTCAGTCATGATTGCTTCGGTTGCTTGAATATTGAGACTAGCTACTCTGATACCAATTAATAGGATCGGGATCCACGATAGGGGACCGAGGTCCGGCTAAAGGAGAACACTTACACACACACAACGGTTGGTACTAATCCGGTTAGAGATTAATATCGGTCTCAACACTACACAAGTTGTCACAAACTTCTTGTACCGAGTTCAAGTGCGGAAGTAGTTTGTTTCAACTTGAAGCAACACACGGATTGGATAATAAGGATGAATGTAATGAAGGAAAAACTCAATACAACATTTATGGATGTTCGAAGATAAAACTCCTACGTCACCCCTTCTTCTCAAACCTTAAGAAGGATATTCACTAAGAATATTCAATCACAGTTTATAATATGTCAAATAATCGAGGCTTATTTACTGCTCGTTATTGACTTACAACTCTCACACAGAATGAATAGAATTGTAATTCACTTTTACACTTTTGGATAGATTGTAAGAACAATAGGCTTTGATCTAAAACTTGTTGTGTGTCACTTGAGAACTGTCTTGTTAACAACCCTTTCTTCTGTTCTTCGGCTTCACCTTTTATAGTGGAAATATGACAATGGTCATATTTCTCTTTCAACGGATACCTGCAAGGTAATCCTTGCATCTGATTGATTGGTCAAAAGGATCTTCAATGCATTAAATGCGATTGATGCTTCCCAAGAAACAATACAACCGACCAGTTTGTCTTCTATTGAGTTTAACAACTGGTCGGTTGGACAGATCTCTACTTCTTAGAGGCTGCTTTTGGACTTATACCAAAATAGGTATATCTGTTCACTTGGCTGTCTTCTGTAGTTTACAGTCTATCAACAGACTTATATCAAATAGGAAATAGCACAGTCTGCATATTTGAAAATCTCCTTCTTCTTATTCTCAAAGAGACCCTATTGCATCAAAATGAAAACTTTTAGCAGTTCCATATCTTTGATTTGATCTTGATTAATCTTCCTGTTAGGATTGTACGGTCATTTAGGATTGAGCCAATGTTTTGAGCCGATCGGACTTCATATTGGTTTGCTGCTTGACTTGTTGACTGGTCCTACAACTGAGGAGAGGAAACCGATTTTTAAGAGAATGTTCACCGATCCTGAAGTTGAGCCAAACCGGTCTTCTACTGATGTTGATACGATAAAATAGTTTGGGAGTTCCAATTTGTGCTGCTTTTCTGATATCGGTTGACCGACCAGATTGAGAATATGACCAATATCGGTTTTCCTGCACAAAAGGTTGAGTTTGTTTAAGTTCTTTAGATAGTTAATTACTTATTAATTAACTATCTAATTTATCTAACATATTATAAATCCGTTAATTTGTGTTTAAAATTGACATAAATTTCTCTATGAGTGGTATATCCATTTATATTTTTCAAAATCATATTGAGGTCAAAGTTTTCACTTTCGTCTTCATATGATTTTTTAATTCAATTCTCAAACGACGACGCATCTATTTTGTTTCATTTTCAGATAACGATGTTACAGACAAAGACGACAAAAAGGTTGTTACTCATCTGTCTCCTCTTTTTTATAGATATTATGTGTTTGTCACTAGTAAAAAAAGGACCTTAACCGACGGTTTTTCCCGAAGGTTTTGTAAAACTCATCTAAATACTCTTGAGAGGAACAAATCCTTCGGGATTAAAAATAGATTCCGAGGGGGGTGTAAAACCTTCGGGTTTATTAATTATTACCGAAAGTTCTACAAAGAACTTTCGGTTTTAACCTTCCCAAAAAACCAAAAAAAATTCTAAGTGTTGGATGTGGGTTAATTGCGAATGTTTTTACAAAAACCTTCGGTTTTGAAATCCCGGGGTTTTTTAATTGCGAAGGTTATTCAAAGAACCTTCGGTTTTACCTTTTTTGAAATTCTCATTTCCGAAAGTTTTACAAAGAACCTTCGGTTTTGCTCAATTAAAAAAAAATCTAAATTTGGTAATGGTTATTTCCGAAGGGTCTTTAATAAACCTTCGGTTTTGACTAATATCAAAACCGAAAGTTATATGAAAACCTTCGGCATCAACCTCTATAAATAAAAACCCTAACCCTTCTCTCTTTCATTCCACTCATCTCTCCTTTCTCTCTCTCCCGCGCCGCAGCCGCCTGCCTCCTCCACGCCGGTTCTTCTCTTCTCTCGTTCAGGTTTGTTTCATTTGGTTTTTTTTGCTTTGTTTATTATGAGATTTAAGATTTCTTAAGTTTATATATATATATATTATCTAGATTTATTCTAGTTTACGTTATTTTGTTTGATTAATATATATATATATACATATATCTGAAATGCATTTAGGATATGGGTGATTCATGGAAGAGACTTCGGCGTACACCAGAGAAACTGCATCCGTGTTACCAGAATCTGATAGCACAATCAGAAATTGCGGCACGTGAGGAAGAGGTAAGACAGATGACGCTGGAAATGGAACAAATCCGATTAAGGGATGCGGAAAGAGGCCGTTTGCTTAGTGAAATTAAAGCGGACAGGGCCGAAATGGCCCAGAGATTAGAGAATCTCGAACAGAAACTTGTATTGTTGAGGAGTCGACTGAATCAACCACCCCCTCCTCCCACCCCATCTAATAATTTCTAGATTTATTATGTGTTTATTAGTTTTTCCGTACGAACGATGACAATATTTTTATGTGTTTTGTTTTAATATTCATGAATTATTAGTATTATGTTTGGTTTGGTTTGGTTTGGTTTGGTTTTAATATGTTGTTAATTAATTATGTTATATTTGTTTACTTTTCATCTTTTTTAAAAAAAACAGAATGGCCAATACCGAAGGTTTATTTGAAAACCTTCGGTTTTGACCCTCGTTTAAAAAAATCTAAAAAATTCTAAGGGTAAAAACCGAAGGTTTTCAAATAAACCTTCGGTTTTGACCCCTGTATAAAAAAATCTGAAAATTTTCTAAGTATGGGGAAGGGTAAAAACCTAAGGTTTATTTGAAAACCTTCGGTTTTGACCCCTGTATAAAAAAATCTGAAAATTTTCTAAGTATGGGGAAGGGTAAAAACCGGAGGTTTATTTGAAAACCTTCGGTTTTGACCCCTGTATAAAAAAATCTGAAAATTTTCTAAGTATGGGGAAGGGTAAAAACCGAAGGTTTATTTGAAACCCTTCGGTTTTGACCCCTGTATAAAAAATCTGAAACTTTTCTAATTATGGGGAAGGGTAATAACCGAAGGTTTATTTTAAAACCTTCGATTTTGACCCCTGTATAAAAAAATCTGAAACTTTTCTAATTATGGGGAAGGGTAAAAACCGAAGGTTTATTTGAAAACCTTCGGTTTTGACCCCTGTATAAAAAAATCTGAAAATAGTCTAAGTATGGGGAAGGGTAAAAACCGAAGGTTTATTTGAAAACCTTCGGTTTTGACCCCTCTATAAAAAAATCTGAAACTTTTCTAATTATGGGGAAGGGTAAAAACCGAAGGTATATTTGAAAACCTTCGGTTTTGACACCTGTATAAAAAAATCTAAAAATTTTCTAAGTATGGGGAAGGGTAAAATCCGAAGGTTTATTTGAAAACCTTCGGTTTTGACCCTTGGTTAAAAAAAATCCAAAAAATTTCTAAGTATGGGGAAGGGTAAAAACCGAAGGTTTATTTGAAAACCTTCGGTTTTGACCCTTGGTTAAAAAAAATCCAAAAAATTTCTAAGTATGGGGAAGGGTAAAAACCGAAGGTTTATTTGAAAACCTTCGGTTTTTACCACTCCCTAATTTGTTAAATTATTTGTTTTTAACCAACTAATCTTAACTCCTAACTAATATAATCTATTGTGTGTTGTATTTTAAAAATTAATATTGTGTTTAATGTTAAAATGTTTATGATTGTGTTTGATTATTATAGAGAAGTGTATTTCAATGTTTATGTTTGATTATCTTATGAATGTGTGTAATGTTTGATCATATGGATTGTGCAATATTTTAAGGATATCAAATGTGTTAAATTAATGTTGATAAATGTCATTAGAAGTTGAGAAACCAAAGAATTTAACATTTGGTCAAGTGATAATTCCGAAAGTTATATAATTAACTTTCGGAAATAACTATCAAAAACCGAAAGTTAATAATATAACTTTCGGTTTTACCCTTTACCAAGACCGAGAGTTTTATCTAAAACTTTCAGTTTTGATAGCTATTTCCTAAAGTAATGATAAAACTTTCGGAATTATCACTTCTCATTTTTTAAATTAAAGTGTTTTTTACCTTCCAAATATAGACTCCTAACTAATATAATCCATCGTGTGTTGTATTTTATAAATTAATATTGTGTTTAATGTTAAAATGATTATGATTGTGTTTGATTATATAAAGAAGTGTATTTGAATGTTTATGTTTGATTATCTTATGTATTTGTGTAATGTTTGATCATATGGATTGAGAAATGTTTTAAGGATATCAAATGAGTTAAATTAATGTTGTTCAAGGTTATTAGAAAGTGATAAACAAATGAATTTAAAATTTTGTCAAATTGTAAAACTGAAAGTTAATTATATAACTTTCGGAAATAGTTATCAAAACCGAGAGTTTATTTTACATCTCTCGGAAATATGAAAATCAAAACCGAAAGTTGTATTAAAATATTCGGTTTTTACATTGATAAAACCGAAAATTTTAATAAAACCTTCGGGTTTTACATTGATAAAAAACCGAGAGTTTTATTAAAACCTTCGTTTTTGATCAATGTAAAAACCGAAGGTTTTATTAAAACTTTCGGTAATAATTTAATAAAAAAAAATTAAAACCCTTTTTTCCCCCTTTTCTTCTTCACGTTTCTTCCTCCTGTTTCTTCCTCCCGCTTCTCTCTTCCGCGCCGCCTTAGTCCGAGATCGACGCCGCCCGATAAAAGACGCCTCCGCCCAAAGGCGACGACCGATAGACGACGACGCCGCCACCGACCGAAGGCGCTCTCTGTTCCTGTTTGCCGCCTTCAAGCGCCGCTCTTCTCCTCCTTCTGCCGCTGGTCTTCTCCTCCTTCAGTCGCCCGCTGCTCGCCCTCACATTTCCTTAAAGGTAATGAGTTATATATATATATATATATGAATTGAAATTTAGGTTAGGTTAGAATTATGGTTGGAGTTTATGTTAGAATTTTAGGTTTGAATTTTATGTATGAATTTTAGGTATGAATTTTAGGTTAGAATTTGGATTTTTGTTTGATTGAAGTCTGATTTTGGTTTGATTGCATTTTGATTTAGATTAGATCTTGTTTAAATTAAGGTTTTGGTTTGATTTTGATTTGTTTTTGGTATGATTTTGGTTAAATTTAGGGTAGAGTCATGTATTGAATAATGAATTGATTATTATTGTTTGTTTAGGTTAGATTTGAGTTTGTGAATGCACTGATTATTGTTCATTTAGGTTAGATTGGTTTGATGTTTGTTAGATTTAGGTTGGATTGGTTTCATGTTGGTTTGATTTTGGTTGGATTGAAGTTTGATTTTGGTTTGATTTAGGTTAGATTGGTTTGATGTTGGTTTGATTTTGGTTGGATTGAAGTTTGATTTTGTTTGATTTAGGTTAGATTGGTTTGATGTTGGTTTGATTTTGGTTTGATTGAGGTTTGAGTTAGGTTAGATTGGTTTGATGTTGGTTTGATTTTGGTTTGATTGAGGTTTGAGTTATGTTAGATTGGTTTGATGTTGGTTTGATTTTGGTTTGATTGAGGTTTGAGTTAGGTTAGATTGGTTTGATGTTGGTTTGATTTTGGTTTGATTGAGGTTTGAGTTAGGTTAGATTGGTTTGATGTTGGTTTGATTTTGGTTTGATTGAAGTTTCATTTTTGTTTGATTTATGTTATATTGGTTTGATGTTGGTTTGATTGAGGTTAATTTTAGTTTGATTTAGGTTAGATTGATTATATTTATTGTTATCAGGTTTCATCCACCGTCTATTGAAAATCGTCGAGCTTCCTCCACCTTCAGCCGCCTCCTCCACCGTCGCCGCCGGCACAACTCCTAAATAAGGTAAGTTTTAAATGTTTTTAATAATATTAGAATTGAATTGGATGGTTAGGTTAGTAATTTATTATATGGTTAGGTTAGTATTTTATTATATGGTTAGGTTAGTATTTTATTATATGGTTATGTTAGTAATTTAATGTTAGATTTATGTTAGATTTAAGTTTGATTTATGTTAGATTAGGTTAGAATTGTTATATGGAATAAATTGTGTATGAATAAAATTATGTTAGATTAGAATTGATTGTTTTGAAATGTGTATGAATGAAATAATGTTAGATTATATGTATGTTAGATTTAAGGTGGAATTTTGGTTGGATATGTAGAGATTAGGTGGAATTTTGGTTGGATATGTAGAGATTATGTTAGAATGATGTAATCCTAATTAATTTAGACAAACTTTAAGTAAATAATAATGTGGGTTGTTTTCAATTTTATTAGAAAGATGGAAGTACCCGATAAAAGCTGGATGACCTTACGTCGAGATCATCCAGATTACGAGGAAGGCGTTGAAAATTTCCTCGAGTATGCTCTTAGGAATACATCCCGCCAAACCGTGAAATGTCCCTGCATGAAATGCTTGAACACGCCGTTTATGGAAATAGACGAAGTGAAGACTCACCTCATCATTTATGGAATAAATGTTCATTATGAGTATTGGTATTTTCAGGGAGAAAAGAGACGTACTACTCAAGTGGTTAATGACGATGTCGATGAAGATGCCGATGACTTAGATGATGATGATGATGACGATGATCAGTCGGAGGATGCCGTGCCAGAATTCAACGATGCGAGACAGGAGATGAATAATACAGTTAATGAAGAGGTCAATGAAGAACGTTATATGCACGAATTTATAAATGATATGTTCCCCAACGTTAATGACGTCTCGAGCAACGATGAACCAGTCGAAGATGCGCATAGATTTTATAAATTGCTTGATGATTGCAAACGGCCATTGTATGAAGGTGCTCGAATAACGAAATCATCGGCACTACTGAAACTACTGCACATAAAAAATGTATGTCAATGGACGAATTCTTCGTTCGATATGTTGTTGCGTCTGCTTAAAGACTACATATTACCTATTGACGCTCAATTGCCAAACTCATACTACGAAAGTAAAAAATTCATTACTGATATCGGGCTTAAATATGACAAGATAGACGCATGTAAGAACAAATGTATGCTATTTTGGAAGGACGACATAAATGAAGATTCTTGTAGAGTTTGCGGTCTTTCAAGATGGAAAGTCGACCAAACAAGTGGGACAGTTCAGGAGAAGCAAAACGGGAAATTCATTCCAAAAAAGGTGTTGAGATATTTCCCTTTAATACCAAGACTGCAAAGACTATACATGTCCTCAAAAACGGCTCCAATGATGAGATGGCATAAAGAAGGAAGAGTTGATAGTGATACGTTGAGACATCCCGCTGATTCCTTAACTTGGAAGACGTTTGATGAAAATTATACAGATTTTGCTTCACAATCTCGAAACATAAGACTGGGTTTATCAAGCGATGGGTTTCAGCCATTTGCAAATGGGAAAAAATCATACAGTGTTTGGCCGGTTATTCTCGTTCCTTATAATGTGTCACCCACGACTTGCATGGATTCTAGCAATTTCATTTTATCTATGTTAATTCCGGGTCCAAAGAGTCCGGGAGATGCAATTGACATATTTCTCCAGCCATTGATCGAAGAGTTGCATGAACTGTGGCAAACATGTGTGAAAACGTTTGATGCACACACCTCGCAATACTTTAACATGCGAGCGGCGTTGTTGTGGACCATTAACGACTTTCCCGCATACGCGAATTTATCAGGCTAGAGTACGAAAGGTAAATTCGTTTGTCCTTGTTGTAACAACGGCACGGTATCTCTTCGATTGGTTCATGGTTCCAAACAATGTTACTTGGTTCATAGACGCTTCCTTCCACCGAAGCACAAATACAGAAGGGATAAAGAGTCGTTTGATGGTCGAACTGATTATAGAGATCCCCCTAAATTGTTAACGGGGCAAAAATGTTACGAGCAAGCACGAGACCTAGAAGACATAATTCTTAGTGCGGATCTGAGCAAGAGAACCAAGATATATCATGAAACGCGGGGAGACAATTGGAACAAAATTAGCATTTTCTTCTGTCTGCCTTATTGGAAATCACTATTATTGAGACATAATTTGGATGTGATGCATATTGAGAAAAATATTTGTGATAGCGTGTTGGGAACAATAATGAATGTGAAAGAGAAGACTAAGGATGGTCCTAAATCCCGTAAAGACATAGAACTCTTAGGCATAAAATCATGGTTACATCCTATAAATGATGAAGGGGTTGTTCATTATCCAGAAGCGCCTTTCACTTTGATATCCGAAAATAAAAAACGTCTATGTAACTTCTTGAAAGATCTCAAGTTGTCAGATGGCTTTTGCTCAAATCTCGGCGGTTGTGTAAATTTGGAAGAGAAAAAGATTTCGGGATTAAAGAGTCATGATTGTCACATTATTGGAATATCGAGAGCTATCTTGTTAATGAGAGTATTAGTTTATGTGCCAGGTATATGGAGGAACAAGAGCAAGAAAATGCACAACTGGAAATCTCGGGCATTTCAATATTTGCATCGTTGGAAGACCTATCTAACGGAAAAGTATACAACTTGGATTATATCGATCGAGTGACAGCTCATTCTTACATTTTGAAAAATTGTCCCGAAGTAGAACCTTTTTACATATAAGATTCGATGTTGTTGTTACTAATTATCATTAAAGAGTGTGCTATTTAATATTCGATCTATTTGTAGAGATTATAACAACGAGTCCAGTGGAGAAACGTTTGCCGCATATTTCAAGCATCGAGTGAGTAAATTATAAACCATATATCCAAACTCTTTTTATTAATTTTAACATCTTCATTTCGGATACATATATAGGTCGCCCATTTAGCAGAAATAAACGACATATCAAGAGACCTCAAGATCTTAGGAGAAGGTCCAAGTATGTACTCGTCTATGTATGTTTGGTGTAAAGTAAACGGATTCAAATTCTGTACAGAAAAACACGACGAAGGTTTGACCACTCAAAATAGTGGGGTGGTTGTTGAGGGGTACAACGGATCTGAAACTATGTCATACTACGTAGTTTTAACGGATATAATCGAAGTACAATACTATTCTCACAAACGAGTTGTTTTATTCAAGTGTAAGTGGTTTGATACACACTCAGGGGAACTATGAGTGAAAGTGGATAAATATGGCTTCATAAGTGTAAATGTAAACAGAATTTTGAAAACTCAATGTCAAGACCCGTATATATTGGCGAGTCAAGCGAAACAAGTATTCTACGCCCCTGATATGTCAGCCCGACCCGGTTGGAAGATTGTGACAAAAATAAAACCGCGGTTTACAAACATATAGTTCAGATTAATTAATTAGGTAGATTTATATTGGTTACTTTATATTCGTTCTTATTACTACTTCATTTCAAATATTCGCTCATTTATTAATGGTATGCATTAAGAATGTCTGAAGGTCGTAAAGAAACTTGGAAGAGTATGAGGAAGACACCCATCAAATTGTTAAAGCCATACCAGAACCTACTTGCCCAATCCGAGTCCTTAAAGCTCCGAGGATCTTCTTCTAGAGACCAACCACCCATTGCTGTGGAGCCGATAGCTACTGCGCCTCCCCCAACAGACGAGGATGTTGAGGCTAGTGAGCTCCAAGAGTTTATAGAGAGCACATTTGCTGATATGGTGGATAGCGATGAGGCTGCAGACGAGGGTCTCGAGGAGCCTATCGAGGAGGAGGATGGCGATGGCGAGGGGGAGCACGGTTCCACTCCCGACCCATCATCGACAAGTAACTCGTTTACAAATTAGTTAGTGTTTAAATTGATTGACATATCTAATTATAATTTTGATAATTTTGAAGAATCTTCTGCCCGCAAGAGACGGGGGAAGAACAAGAATATTGCGTTGTCTAAGAGGGTAGCGGGGACAAGGATTCCTCTTACGTTTAGGGAGAAGGATGGGAGGCCAGGCGGTACAGACGTGGAAAGAACACGGTGGTCTAGACATGTGGGGTCGATTATCCGGGACCCCGCAGCCGTCTCACACCGTCTTCTAAAGTGGAAGGCTTTAAGTGCAGACCAATTGGATTCACTGTAGACTGCTATCAAGGTAATACTTATTACTTGATTATACATTACGTCATTAAATAATTATTTTTAACATTTGGATGTTATTTTTTTCAGGATCCGTTCGAAGCTACTAATGGTGATATTGAGTCTTTTCGAAAGACCGGATTGGGACACGCTAATCAGATATGGGATAGATGGCGGTCGGATTTGAACAAGACATATATCCGCGTCCACAAAGGAGACGAGGCGGCGGTACTGGCTAATCCTCCACCGGACTACGATCGAGATGATTGGGAGTTTGTGTGTCGCAACCATTTCTTCACAGAAACATTTAAGGTATGGTTTCATAATTTAAATAAAAGTTGATATTAATTAATCTAACTTCATTTTTTATTTCAAATACAGAGAAACAGTTCTACAAATATGAAGAATATGAAGAAGTTGAAATTCCCGCATCAAACGGGAAGTAGACCGTTTGCACAAATTGAAGACGAGTTGGTAAGTACATTATTTGTAATAACTTAATCTAAAGATACCTATTAATTATATAAATCATTTATTTCAACAGGCGATTGAAATGGGACGGGCACCGTCTGTAATTGAAGTATTCAAGAGGACCCGTACCCCCAAACCGATAAAAGAAAACCCAACACCCGTCCCGGACGAACACGTGCAAGAGAAAATTGTATGTGAATTCAATATGCCTAGTTTTTAATTATAGAAATGATATTTTATTTGAATTGTGCAGGTTGAGATGGAGGAGGTTGTTAGTAACGAACCGGGAATATCGGATTTTGAATTGACGGAGAGGGTGTTCGGACAACAAAAACACGGGGTAGTGTTCGGAATGGGATCAGGCGTCCGGCCCACACACTTTCGTGAGGATCGTCGAAGTGGAAACAGTTCACAGTGAAACAATGAGCGATTGTTAGAAGAGAATCAAATAATGAATCTCAAGCTGGAGGAACTAGAGAAGAGGGATGAAGAAAGAAGGCGAAGAATGGAAGAAATGGAAGCGGAAAAGGAAGAAATTGTGACAAGAATGGAGAGGGAGAAGTTAGAGATGAACGCAAGAATGGAGAGAATCGAATTGTATATGAGGCAACAACCAACTCCTCCCCCCACAAGCTAAGGTTGTTTCGATGCAAAACATGTTTTAATTAGTAGTTGTGTAAATTTAAATTTATAACTGATTTTTCGGATTATTAGTTTGGTTTCGAATTTTGTAATGATAATGATCAATTAATGTGATCGTTTAATGTATGTGGCATTTCTTTTATCATTGATTGTTTGGTTTGGCTGAACAGGTTTTGGTTGCGAGCAAAATAATCTGAAATTTTTGAAAAAATTACGGGAAAAAACCGAAAGTGATATTGAAATCTCTCGGTTTTTCTTCAAATGGAAAAACCGAGAGATATTAGAAAACTCTCAGTTTTTACCCAAAGAGAAAACCGAGAGTTATATGACAAACCATCGGTTTTTACCCAAAGAGGAAAACCGAGAGTTATATGAAAACTTTCGGTTTTTCCATTTGTGGAAAAAACGAGGGTTTTACAAATAACTCTCGGTTTTCATCAAATGGAGAAAACCGAGAGTTTTCAATATTACTCTCGGTTTTCTTCAAATGGAGAAACCCGAGAGTTTTCTAATAACTCTCGGTTTTCTTCAAATGGAGAAAACCGAGAGTTTTCAAATAACTCTCGGTTTTTCCATTTGAAGAAAAACCGAGAGATTTCAATATCACTTTCGGTTTTTTCCATTTGAAGAAAACCGAGAGTTTTCTAATAACTCTCGGTTTTCGCCATTTGAAGAAAACCGAGAGTTATTAGAAAACTCTTGGTTTTTCCACAAATGGAAAAACCGAGAGAGTCAATACCGAGGGATGGCGAGTGTTAGGATCTAGGTAGCCGCTGGAGGACCGGGGTTGGACCGGTTAGCGGTTCTCACTCGAAGGGTGGTGGTTAATCCGGTTAGAGATTAACACCGGGGTTTCAATACTACACAACCTGTCACAAACTCTTGAACTAGGTTCAAGCGCGGAAGAGGTTTGCTTTCAGGTTGAAGCGGCACACTTGTATAATAGGCAGAACCGGTTTCGAATGATGAAGGTTACAGAAAATGATGGGTCGGTTTCGGTGATTCGTCTTTTAGTGAAGTTAGGTCAGTTATAGCGGTACGGGTCGGTTAGATAATGGAACCGGCAGAAAGTAAATGACAAAACAGATTTTATGGATGTTCGGAGATAAAACTCCTACGTCACCCCTTCAGCTCGAAGCCGCGAGAAGGATATTCACTAAGGAATACAAGTACAATCCGATCGAGACTTATTTCCTGCTCGATGACACCCTTACAATTTACACCGAAATTGTAAAACACACACTTTAACTTTAGCACTTAGGCTTTCTAGAACAGCACAGTCTTATCACTTGTAGAATAAATGCTCTTAGAATTTCTCACTTGTCTCACTGTATGTTACTTGTCCCACATTTACTCTTCTTCAACTGCCCCTTTTATAGGTGAAATATGCCAATCGGTCATATTTCACTTCCTTGAATCTGATTGGCTGAGCAGAGGTTCAGTGATTCAGTGATTCAGTGATTCAGAGATTCAGACCCTACGGTCATCTTTTCAGACCTGACGGTCAACCTCAGACCTGGCGGTCTGTTCTTCCGGTGTAAGACAAACCTGCTAGGTTTGTCTTTTACTCAATGTGGACACTGTCTGTTAGACAGTTGTCTGTACTTGGAAGATCTCCTTTCTGACTTATCCCGAAGTGGAAAGATCCTGTAGGACTGTCTTCTGCAGCTTGCAGACTTTCCTCAGACTTGTATAGATATGGAAGTGTTCAGTTTGTTCCTTTGGTATCATACACAACAGATGCTCGAATTATCTTCTTGTACTGGTCGGTCATTCGACTTAACTGGATGGCTTCCGGTACGAGTAATGTAACCGGACTTCTTCCGGTTATTCCTCTGCCTTGTGGCTGGTCGACTGTCTGATGTTTCCGGTTTTAAGCTTTGACCGATCCTTTCTTTGTGCGGTCATGTTCCAAGTGTTCCTGGTCGGTTTAATGACTTGACCGACTAGTTTTCTTTAGCCGGTTCTTTTGTTTGTCCGGTCCGGTTCCTTGTTCCTGCATGGAAGATTTATTTAAGTTAGGTTTATGTGAACCGGTCTAATTTTATCTAACAGAGAGAGTAACCAAAACCTTCGGTAATGTGTCTATACCGAAAGTTATAGGGTCAAAACCGAGAGTTTTTACTCTCGGTTTTGACCCCTTTTTCACTAGTGTGTGTTTTTTCCCCAAAATCATCTAACGATAAAGAATATTGATTTTGGAGGAGAGAAATATAAACGATAGTTATATAAGTAAATGTAATTAATGTGATTGATATTACAAGATATAAAATATGATACCGTAATACAAAATTTCATAATATGGTTGAATCGGTCGGCTAGACAGGATTTACATCAAAATGACGAATATCTCCTTAGTGAGAATGAATTGAGAGTGAGAATAAATGTAACTTTATTTGAATAAGAAATCAATTTATTAGTCAAAATTAATTTTAATCCAAATATAAGAAACACAATCTAGTTTGAACCTCAAGCGATCGATGGTTTGAAATTAGTTATAAAGAAAATTGTTTATACAACGAGTTAGGCTCTTCATCTTGTACTAATTGAAAGATTCAAACTATTTCAAACAAAAATAAATGTAATAAAAAGTATTTTCAAACAAAATAAATTTAAAAGTAACCATTTAATACAAAAATTAATATATAAGGATCAATTTAAAACAAAATCATGCATAAGAAACATTATACTTATTAGCCCAAAGTTTTTCATATACAAATAGTATGAAAAATAAATTTATGTTTGAATAATAGATTATGTAAATGACTTTCTGAATTAAATTGAAAAAATAAATATAATTGTGTATTTGATGAATAAAATTAAAGTGATGAATTTATTTCTCATTATTATTGCATATATTATTTATCGATATTTTATTTAATTTTAAGACAAAATATATATTTAATAAAAATGTTATTTTTTAATTTAAAAAGATATTATTACCCTACTTTAACTTAAGAATTTTTTTAGATGAAATTGGACTTGTCACTTATGCATTCCTCTTAAAATTTGAAGTACATTTTATTTATGAAATTTTTAAAACTAAAATAAATTAAATGTGATGTTAATTTATTGTTAGTTGGATGTCAATTTCAACTATGTTATCATTATGTTTAGTGATAAGAGATGAAACACATTCAGAATCAACTAAACAATGGCAACTTGTGCCATATATGAATTGAAGTCTTTGTCCACTAAGTATATAAACAGTAAGAAAAAAAAGGAGAACTAAAATGGGGTTATAATTATTACATTCTTGCACCAATGAGAGTGCATAGTAATGTGCACAATAGCTAAACCTAAAAGTCCAATAAATTTGCAACACATAGTGTGCCCATTATATATTTATCTCATGCGTGATTCTTTTTGTCGGATAATATTACATCATATTGCATTTGCTTTGGTAGTGAAAATAATAAATTGCTCAGTACATTTTCCAAAAGCGATAAAAGTGTTTTTTTTTTTTTTAAATTTTTTTATCCATTATTTGTGTGACTTTAAATAGTTGTATAATAAAATTAAAATGTACTAAAAACATGTGGGAATTATATATGGATTTTTCCATCATGCATTGCACTTTTTATCAATCAAGAAATTTTTTGATTTTGGTCAATAATTACTCATCACAATTCTTTTGACTTTAAATATCAAATAAGTTAATTTATTAATTAAAATATTAAAATATTTTTATTTTAATTTAACCTGTATATAAATATTTTAATAATTTAATCCAAAATATTTTATAAAATTATAAGTATGCTAGTTGTTTATCCTTATGGAGAATCTTTGTATTTACTATAAAAAAACAACTAATTAACCGAATAAGAATGAATTAAAATATAAAAATATTATCAAATAACACATCTTTCAGTATATCTTTGTAAATTATATTATTTAATATAACAACAAAATAATATATATCTTTTAATTTATTTTTAAAAAGTTAATTAAATATTATTAAAAAAAAATCTACTTTAAAAACTCAAAAATAACAAAATTATTTAAGAAAAAGTTGTTCGAAGAAGTCTTAGGTTGAGATTATTTAAATGATTTTTATATAATCCACATTATTTTATTTTCACTCGCATCTATTACGTTATTTAATTCATTAATCAAAATTTTATGTATTTTTTTATAATATAAAATTTTATATAATTATTATATATTAATATATTTTAAGTGTTTTTATAATAATAATAATAATAATAATCTAACTATCTCAAAATCACCTAATTTTTTTAAATAATTTATGTCCAATAAAATTTAGTATATGTCAAGAATAATGTCTTTTAATACTAAAATATAAAAAATATATGTCAAGAATCATGTCTTTTAATACTAAATTATAAAAAAATACACGTGATTCTTGGACTGCCCTAATCTAATAGTATTTCAAGCATGTGTCAATTATATAATTTATTTGAGCAAAAGAAAAATTATTAATTTATATTTTTTTTCTTTTTCTTTTCATGTGAAAGTGATATTATTGGGTGTGTCATATTTAAACAATTCCATCACCGTCCTACTTTTTTGTATGTGAAAATAAGTTCATTAGCTTTATTTGAAAATATTATAATCTTTGACATAATTACGTTGTCATTTAAATTAATCAAGCTTAATTTATTTTATAGATTGTTATGTTTATACTTATCAAGAATTTAGTTTGATCATTTAAATTCTACTGTATACATATTATTTATATGATTCAAGTTATAGTTTTACTTTTTACTTATAAAATTGTTTTTCTAATAATGACCTTATTTTTAAATTATTGTAATAGTTATTAATTATAACAAATCTATTTTTGTTGTGAATCGAGTTAATGGGACTGAGTCTAGTGTAGTTTTGTTTTTGTGACACATACTACTTTATAAATACCATGTAATATAGTGTTTTAACTCTAAGAGTAAAACAATATAATTGACGACACTTCCGAGAACGTAGATAGTTTGACCGAACCTCGTTATATCTTGTGTTTTTTCTTTTTCTTTCTCTAATGTTATTAGTTTACGTGGTTAATCGAATCAACAATTGGTATCAACGCATCATTGAGATTTAACATAAACTAATTAGAGAGGAAGAAGTTGTGTTATGTGTTCATGTTCCGATTCTCAAAACATATCTGCAACGGTGGTGGAGAAAAAATGGTGAAATTTGCTTGAATAGTCAATGCTTCCAGGCAAAGACGGATTTCAGCAATGTTAACAAGAAGTAGCCCTCTTCTTTGTTAGTCGGTGAAAAGTTGGTGTTTTCGATTTTCTCTATGTTAGTAGAAATAGATCGGAAAAATTTGAAGGAAAGAAAAATATTTTTAGATTTAATTTTTCAATATGCAGAAAAATAGAAATGTGAAGATATATTTTTTAAAAATGAGAGAGAAACAAATCAAAATTTTAAGGTTTTCTTGATTTAGGTCCTCAGTGTTTTTCAAAATAAGCAAAAGGCTTATTTAATTCCAGATTTACAAAAGTTCTCAAAACTTTGGTTTTGGATTTGTTTGATTTGTGCGGGAGCTTGTTTGACTTTTTTTTTTAAAAGTGAATATTTGAGCATGTTGAGATGTCTTCTATTGCTAGATTTAAAGTTGGAAAGTTCAAAGGAACGGGTAATTTTGGTATGTGGAAAACGAGAGTTAAATATTTGTTGGTGCAATAAGAAATATTGAAAGCTTTGTGTGCTAAAAAAACCAATAAGAATGGATGACGAAGATTGGGAGTAGTTGCGACAACAGGTATTAGAGACCATACAACTTTGTTTGGCAGATTAAATCAATTATCCTGTGATGAATTTTCAATCTCCAACTGAGATATGAAAAATATTATAAGGTCATTTTATGTCCAGATTGTTTACAACTAAGTTGTAACTGGAGTAGAGGTTATATGAGTTAATGATGCATGAGGTTTTTGATTTGGCTCAATATGTGAATATCTTTAATAAGATAATCACGGATCTAGCACAATTTGATGTGAATATTGACGATGAAGACAACGCAATGATTCTTTTGTGCTCGTTATCCTCTTCCTATGAACACATGGTGACTACTATGACATATGGGAAAGAAACTATCAAAGTTGAAGAAATTACTACAGCATTGTTGACCAAAAACCAACGGAAGCATAGTGCATGGGAAAATTCTCAATCCAACAAATTATATGATACGGGAAATGAAGGTCGTGAAAGAAGTCAAGAAAAAGAGCGTTCTAGAAGTGGAAAATCCATAACCAAGTCAAGGAGCAAAAAGACATTACGTTGTTATAATTGCATGGAGTTGGGATATATAAAGAAAATTATCCAAATAGAATAATGATGTTGAATCTTCTAAGTTGGTAAACATTGTCCAAAAAGACAACTTAAAGTAGAATGATGGTGATAGTTTTCAATTACAAACAGTAAATTCAATGATGCATGGATTCTTAATTCAGCATGTTCTCATCACATGCCCAACAAAGAGTGGTTTAGTACATACATGTGAGGTAATTTTTGTTATGTTCACTTAAGTGATAATAGATGATGTAGTATTATTGGCATGAGTGAAGTCAAAGTTAAGATGTATGATGATAATATTAGAACTCTTTGTAATGTTAGACATATACCTGAAGTGGAGAAAAATCTGATCTCATTAGGTACATTACATGAAAATGGGTATTCTCATAAAATGAATGAGGATTGGAAAACTATTATAATTCGTAAATGTACATTGATTGTTATAAAAGGAAAGCAAACCAAAGAGAATACTTACAAATTGTTGGGAGTACAATTGTAGGTGGAGTCAATTATGTTGAGTTTGTTGGGATCGGTGCTACCAATAGAGACTAGAGTCTTACTATTGTTGTTAGATAAATTAGATAGTTAATTAATAACTAATTAACTATCTAAAGAACTTAATTAAATTCAACTTTATGTGTAGGTACATGGAGCGGTCAAATTTTTGGCTGGTCAAACTTACATCTCTGAAACAGCACAAACCGGAATCCACTTAATTGAACTATCTTATAAGAAGACCAGTCCGGCTTACACTTCTGAATCGGTGAACATGTTATTAGAAATCGGGTTTCCTCTCCTAAGTGGTAGGACCGATCAACCGACTTTATAGCAACAAACTGATATGTGTCTAGTTGGTTCTACTTCCGGATAATCATAAACCAACAAACATTTCCAACGGGCAGATTTAAATCAATACAAAATCAAAGATATTGAAATGTTGGAAATTGACTGTTCAGTGCGAATAGACATTCTTTGGGAATATGGAGGAAGATCTTCAAAGGATTAGATAGTGTCATTTCCCTTCTGATACAAGTCTGTTGTTAGACTGCAGGCAGCAGGTAATTGTCAGGTGTACAATTACCTGGGTTAGTATAAATCTCAGAATTAGTTTTCAAGGAGCAGGTAACCGTCAAGAGTACAACTGTCAAGAGTACAGTTGTCAAGTGAATAGTTACCTAGTTTGGGTCGACGCTGAATTATGCCTTGGGAAGCCTCAACCGCATTAAATGTTATGCGCCTCCTTTTGAACAACTGCACCAACCGCATTAAATGCAAATCAGAAAGAGAAATATGACCGTTGTCATATTTCTACTATAAAAGGAGGAAGCTGAAGAGCTAAAACTACCCAGTCAACAACCTTTTGATCGAACTTTTTGAAGCAACTTTAATTTTGAGATCTTTATCTTTCTAAAGAACAACAAGCATTAAGTTATATTTGTGAATCAAGTATATTAAAATTATGTGTGAGAGTTGTAAAGTGAATATCGAGCAGTAAATAAGTTTCGATCGTGTGTTGTATTGTGTTTGAATATTCCTAGTGAATATCCTTCTCATTGTTTGAGAAGAAGGGGTGACGTATGAGTTTTATTTCCGAACATCCATAAAATTATTATCTTATGTTCTTTATCATTTCCGTTCATTTTATTATCCGAACTAATTTCTTTTTACTCTAACCGATCTTTCCTCATCCTTCTCTCTATCCGATCTGTGTGTGTTACTTCAGGTTGAAATAAGCTACTTCTGACTTGAATCCGATTCAAGATCTTGTAATAGGCTGTGTGGTGTTGAGACTGGTGTTAATTTCTAATCAGATTAGTGTCAACCGTTGTGAGTGTGTAAGAGTTCTCTTTTAGTCGGACTCTGGTCCCCTATCGGCGATCCCGATCTTAACAAGTGGTATCAGAGAAGCTAGTCTCATCACTCAAGTAACACCAACGCAAGCAAACATGACTCACAGTGAGAAGCCCTCTATGCTAGAAAGTGAGGAGTTTGCCGATTGCAAGATTCAGATGTATCTACATCTGATCACCATGGATGACGAGATGATGTTCATCCTTTCAGATGGTTCGATAAAGATCGAGAAAGAGAGAAGCGAATGGACAACCGATGATAAGAGAAGGAACAACCTGGACAACTATTGTACGAGACACATTGTTGGGTCAAATTATTTTGACTAAGTGTTGAAATAATTTAACCATTGGAATTTTGATGATGAAATGACTTATGCGTTTTGATGCAGGTGTATCGAAATCATATTTCATAAGATTTGGTTCTAATGAGGCTCATTAAACCGATTTTGGCATTAGATGCACAAAATTAGACGTGCAGTCTAACTCAGCAGAGTTAGACGTGCAGTCTAATGAATGCACAAAATTAGATGTGCAGTCTAACTCAGTGGAGTTAGACGTGCAGTCTAATGAATGCACAGAATTAGACGTGCAATCTAACTCAGCGGAGTTAGACGTGCAGTCTAACTCAGCGGAGTTAGACATGCAGTCTAATGAATGCACAGAATTAGACGTGCAGTCTAACTCAGTGGAGTTAGATATGCAGTTTAATGAATGCATAGAATTAGACGTGTAGTCTAATAGATATCAGAATTAGACGTGCAGTCTAACTCAGTGGAGTTAGACGTACAGTCTAATATATTTGTGGAATTAGACATGTAATCTAACTCAGTGAAGGTAGACGTGCAGTCTAATATTTTTGCGGAATTAGACGTGCAGTCTAACTCAGTGGAGTTAGATGAGCAGTCTAATATTTTCTCGGAATTAGACGTGCAGTCTAATGGATTGTGAAAGTTAGACGTAAGTCTAACTCCTTCAGATTAGTCTGAGGTAGAACCGGAATTAGACGTGCAGTCTAATGGTTAGTGAATGATTAGACGTGTAGTCTAATTAGTGAAAGTTAGACGTAAGTCTAACTCCTTCAGATTAGTCTGAGGTAGAACCGGAATTAGATGTGCAGTCTAACTCAGTGGAGTTAGACGTGCAGTCTAATGGTTATTAGATAATTAGACGTGTAGTCTAATTAATGAAAGTTAGACGTGAGTCTAACTCCTTCAGATTAGTCCGAAGTGATTGTAATTAGAAGTAAGTCTAATATTATTAGACCAGGCGGTCTAATGGACTCTGTTATTAGACGGGGATGTTTAAATTTCATTAAACTGGTTTTCACAATCTATTTAACTGAAATACGTCTAATGTTAAACTTAAGCCAATGCTTGAAGCTAGCACCCGCCTACCCACGTGTTATAGTTGTACCTACTCCTGTTCCACTTTCTAGTGAAGATTAGTACAACAGTTGTATGCAACCAACCAACGAATGTCACGTAAGAGAATTTTCCTCATATTACTTCTGTTAGGATCTAGATCGTCGCTAGTGGACCGGGGGTTGGACCGGTTAGCGGTTCTCACTCGTAGGGTGGTGGTTAATCCGGTTAGAGATTAACACCGGGGTTTCAATACTACACAACCTGTCACAAACCCTTGAACTAGGTTCAAGCGCGGAAGAGGTTTGCTTTCAGGTTGAAGCGACACGCTTGTATGATAGGCACGGTCGGTTTTGGATGATGAATATTTGGAGATGGTGGGTCGGTTTCGGTAATCTGGATATTCGGTATGGTTAGTATAGAGTCAGTTTGGAGCGGTATGGTTAAGTTAGTCGGTTATATAATGAAGCCGGCAGAAAGTAAATAACACAACAGATTTTATGGATGTTCGGAGATAAAACTCCTACGTCACCCCTTCCTCTCGAAACCGCGAGAAGGATATTCACTAAGGAATACAAGTACAAGCCGATCGAGACTTATTTCCTGCTCGATAACACTCTTACAATTTACACTGAAATTGTAAAACACACTTTAACTTTCAACACTTAGGCTTTCTAGCACAGCACACTTTATCACTTGTAGTAAATGCTCTCAATATCACAGTTGTCTCTTAATGTCTTAAGTCTCTTGTTGTCCCGCATTTACTCTTCTGCAACTGCCTCCTTTTATAGGTGAAATATGCCAACGGTCATATTTCACTGCCTTGAATTTGATTGGCTGATCAGAAGTGCAGTGATTCAGTGTTTCAGAGGTTCAGACCTGCGGTCGTCTCCTCAAACCTGATGGTCAATCTCAGACCTGGTATCCTGTCTCAGACCTGCCGGGTTTGTCTTTTACTTGATGTAGGCACTGTCTGTTTGGACAGTTGTCTGTACTTTGAAGATTTCCTTTCTGGCTTATCCCGAAGTAGAAGGATCCGGTAGTACTGTTTTCTGCAGCCTACAGTCTTTCCTCAGACTTGCATGGATATGGAAGTATTCAGTCTGTTCCTTTGGTATCATTCTCAACAGATACCCAAATTGTCTTCTTGTACTGGTCGGTCATTTGACTTGGCCGAATGTCTTTGGTAGTGATGTAACCGGACTTCTTTCGGTTATTCTTGTCTTGTGGGTGATCGGCTGTTTGATGGTTCCGGTTTTGAGCTTTGGCCGATCCTTTCTTTGTGCGGTCACGTTCCGAATACTCTTGATCGGTTTGGTAGCTTGACCGGTTAGATTTCTTCAGTCGGTTCTCTTGTTCATTCGGTCCGGTTCCTTGTTCCTGCATGGAAAGTTTATTTAAGTTAGGTTTATTTGAACCGGTCTGAATTTATCTAACAATTTCTCCCTTTTTGATTATTTTATTTAAAATTATCAAAATCATGTAAGTTTGCAACCGTAGGCCGGTTGTTTTGTTTGGCCGGTTTTTTGAAAAAGACTTAGAGAATTTTTCGAAAAATTTTGAGAGAAAAGTTTTGGAAGAGTCTTTATCTTTTATCTAACAATTTCTCCCTTTTTGATTATTTTATTTAAAATTATCAAAATCATGTAAGTTTGCAACCGTAGGCCGGTTGTTTTGTTTGGCCGGTTTTTTGAAAAAAACTTAGAGAATTTTTCGAAAAATTTTGAGAGAAAAGTTTTGGAAGAGTCTTTATCTTTTATCTAACAATTTCTCCCTTTTTGATTATTTTATTTAAAATTATCAAAACTAAGTAGAAATTGCAAAATAAGGCCGGATTCAAAAATAACTTTATATATTTATATGTAGATGACCGGAAAAGACAAGATATATAGAAATACTAAGGCCAATAAGAAAAAGAAGGATAGTCCCTATTCAGAGTCCGTGAAGTCATAGGCGCTCTTCTTTTTCTTCGGTTGTTGTTGCCTGGTCTGTTCGGAAGAACGTCGCCTTTTAGACCGGGACCGCAGCTGTTCTTCGACTTCTTCCTCGACTAGGTCGGCTTGCTGCGAAGTACCCGTAGTGACCGGTTCAGAGATTTCTTTGAACATCTCGGCTATCTGAACTTTCTTAGGAGCCTCCCTCTGTCTCTTTTTCGGTGCTGAAGCGGAGGCGGCCGCCTTCTTCTTCTTCTCGTTTTCCTTTGCAAAAGCTTTTAGCCTCCGTTCCTCCCTTTCAAACCGTTCAGCATCCTCTGCAGCTCGAGCGGCTACTTTATCAGCAAACCCTGGGAACAGGGCCTCTCCTCTTTGAATTCGCGCGGCTTCCACTTCCACTTCGGTTAGTTGAGACGATCGCGGCGCCTCTTTATCTTTGCTAACTTCGGCATCCAACGCATCCTTGACCCTTTTAGCCACTTGAGCATCAGCCTCTATAGCCGTGGCGTCCGCGTTCTCTTTAGCCTTTAGAATTTCGGCCATCTGTTCGGTAAGTGCCTTTACTTCGTCCACGAGACTCTCGTTTGTCTTTTCGAGTTCTGAGACCCGGTTAATTGTCGTGTCGACCCGTTCGAAATCCTTCTTTAAGTCGGAGGTCATATCCTCCAGAGTTGCGGTTCGCTGAACACATTTTTCGCGCTCACCCGCTTCTTCCCACAGACCGATGCCGAGTTGTGAGAGTTGTTCTTGATGTTTTTCCAGAAGCAGCTTTGTCACATCGGTGAACTTCATGGCCGAATCAACTATTCCGTTGTATTTATCTTTGAATGGTTGAAGCTCGGACACGTTGTGTTCTTGTATGCGGTCATCGATCCGTTCCGATATGGATGCTTCAAGCTTCTGAAGTCGGTCCTCCACCCATTCTTTAGCAGCCCATTCTTTAGGAGGGTCCGAAGCGGTGACTTCTGGTGGTGGGGGAGGCGAGTGCTCGGTGGGATATGGATCGGCTCTCTCACTGGAATTTATCGGTGCAGCATTCTCATTTGGAAGTTCTAATTGTGCCGCATCTTCCAAAATCGGTACCTCAACTTCCAAGATCGGTACCTCAACCTCCAATATCGGTACCTCAACCTTCCTTGGAGGTGTTGGACAGTTAACTGGAAATTTTTCGATTACCGGAGCAGTATAGACCGGTACTTGCTTTCGGTTGCATATCGCTTCCAGCCGCTCGATTTCTTGAAGTATTTCCATTTTGCCTTTTGCAAGCCTTGTTAACACCCGCGGCGCTACGGTGTCCACCGATCCCGTCTCGATGTACTCTTCCTTAATTTTCCGGATGCGCTTTCTTAGTTTCCGAAGTTGGATCCTCGGTATCAGGAGACAGGTTCGGCTTTGTACCTCTTGAATTGTGTTGGATTTTGTGAGGCGCAACATCAGGTCCTCTACTTCCTCCAATCTGTCGATGCATTCCTTTTGCGTGAAGCTCGGTAGGATTTCTTTATATGTTGTACTGAACCGGTGCTCATGCCACTCCAAGTATAGCTCTACAACGTCCTCGCCTCGCTTTTCAATGCCCTGAAAGATTTTCTGGGCTAATCTATCGGCCTCTGCTTCTTCGGCCTCCTCCCTCTCCGTATTAGAGCCTTCATCATTGGCTTCTATATCAACCCCTCTTCACCCTCGGTGGTCTCAGGATTGGTGTTTGGTTCGGCATCGTTTGGACTCCGAGCCGAATGATCGTCGTCATTGACCGTTCTATCATCGGTCCTCTCCGTGTCGGTTTCCGCAGAGGCCCACTCCTCATCTTCTGTTTGTTGTGGTGGATCTTCGAAGGTTATCTTTTCTTTGCCTTTTCCTCCGGTCTTTTCTTTGGCCGGGGAATCTTTCTTTGCGGCTTTCTTCTTTCGGCCACCTGTGGAGCTGGGGGCCGGCTGTTTCCTTTTAAGGAATTGCTTTGATCTAATGAGGCAGCGTTTTGCTACCGCAACGCCGGGACCAATGTTGAGATTCAAGTGGAGGAAGATCTTCCCGAGGGGCACGGCGTATCCCCACGACCGGGTTGAGTCTGGTTTCACCATATCCATGAGGTTGCTGAACACCGATCTTGCCCAGTTGACCTCTTTACCCTCCATCAGACCGATGAGCATCTTGATTTTGTCCCTGGTGAGGTTGTTGAGGTTTCCTCCCCTTGCCAGGATCGCCCTTGTGAAAATGTCACATATCGGGATATACTCCGGCCTTAGCATTTGCTTGCTCCCGGATGTTTTCACCGGCTCTTTAGATGCCGACAGAATGTAGCAAGCCGATTCAAAGGTGTCCTGGCCTATTTCTGCCGTTGCATCCTGGCCGGAAGTTGGAAGACGCAGGCTTTCGGCCACCAATCCTTCTGTGAGCTCTATTCGGGAACCGCATACAGTCGCGGTGATCTTGTCGTAGGCGATAGTTGCGGTGTTGAAGAATTCTTCGACCGCATCTTTGTAAATGACGTGAGGACCGCCTAGGAAATATCCCAGACCGGTTTTAATCAGCCGGTCAATGACTGCTTTCGCCTCGGTCGTCCCATTCAGCCGGATTTCCTCGAAATCCACTTGAGAGTAGAGTTTGAACAATGCCGAATCACGACCCATGTTAAAGAGTTTGAGAAAGTGAGAGAGATAGCCGCTTCAAAAGAGTTAGAAAGCTTAGAGAGAGAAAGTGGATTCGCGTGAGAATGAAATAAAATGACCGAAGGTCCCTTTTATAGATGCGGTTTGGAAACCCAACCGTCCCATCAATAATGGGCGGGAATTTTCCCTCCAAAATGAAAAGTCGCCAAACTATGGGCGGTAAACAAGAAAAGGTGGGCGGCAAGTTTGAGCGGGAGATTTCCCTCCAAAATCCTTGCGTATGTCATTGATGACGCACTCTTCCTCTAGAAGCCGATTGATTGAGCGGTTTCTAAGTTCAATTGATTATTTAGAGTGTTTAGCAAATTAGTCAAATTTCATGTGACCGGAAAAAAACGCGGTTATATGTTGAAAATGTGAACCGGTTACTTAGATAAATGTTCAAAGAATTAAGAAGACACGGTCATTTAAACTGAAATGATAATGGAATTCAAGAAATAGCAGATAAAGAAAACCGATAATAAGATAGGCATACAGAAACAATGTAAAATATAGCCTATTCAAAAGACATTCTCCAGAGTCGTTCTCTTGCCGAATCACTATCGAGGATGTTTGAAGAGGAAGCCGGTGTGCCCGGTCCGAACTCTGGTCGGTACCCAAGAATCAGCTTGCTGATATGCGGTGCATAACCGAGCCCCTTCTTGGTCAGCACCATATTCTTTAGGTTTTCCCAAATGACCGATGACCAGTTGATGGCCGATTTGCAAAGAATGTGGGTCATGATGTTGTAGGTATTCCTGGAATACCGTTGATTAGGTGATTGACACAGAATTGACCGGGTCACGATTTCGAGCAGTAGCTGACCGTGACTAGCAAGTTGGGTTTTAGGCCCAAAGTGTTCCACTGGAGAGGGGGTGGCCGACAGATATTGCGCGGTTTCAAATCCCGCAAGGTCCTGAATAGTCGGAAAGTCAGAGAAACCTTCAGTGGGTAGACCGAATAGTGATGCAAATTCAACCTCGTCGATCCAGAACGTGTGGTCTCTGACAGTAGAGACGATATACTTCTCCCTGATGCAGGCGCTTCGAAAGAAGGCCTTGACATCGTCTAGAAGAATATGACCGGCCTCTTCAAGAAACGGTTGAAGACCGGTTTCAGCAAGTGAGTCATACATGAATTTCTCTTTAGTAGTGCAATCCCTTATGTCCGTGCAAGAGTTGAAATCGATGCATAGAAAGTTTCCCAGAGTTCTGCTCGGCATGATTTCGGTATTTGAGAGAGAGACGGGATTCAAGAGTATCAGATGTGATGAAATGAGTAGAGGATGGCTCCTTATATAGGATCGGTTTTGGAGGGAAAATCTGAGCATTGATGATCAGTTTTGTTTTATTAAGGAAAGGAATCTTTACCTTTTCAAAGCGCATGGGGAAGGGGCAAATTGCAAAACCCAAGGTAAGTGTTAGTTGGGAAGTAACCAGTTCGGTTGGATATTAAACGTGCGGGTGGTTGGGAGTTATCTCATTAATTGGGATTATCTCATTAAATGCACTCAACACATAATCGATATTAATTAGATAGAAACTGAAAATGGTAGAGACAATGCCGAAAAATGGCATACATGAACGATGAAGAAAACATGAAAGCAAGAAACACAAATAAAGCCGAAATAGACATGGATGAAGCCGATATGATCAATTTTGAGTTGGTTAAGAATACATCCGGTACATGTTGCAAAACGACCGGATGCAGGAAGGAGTAACTTAGCGGGCGCGGGGATTGAATTCTTGAGGGAGGTTGAAGTTCCTCCTCCTCCATTCTCTTTCAAACCGATCATAGAAAGAATCGGTCGTCTCTCTGGTTAGCACCTGGGCCTGGTTCAAACCCTCGCCAGGACAGGTTGGAACACCAAGTTCCACCAGAAGGGTGCTTATTTGCGGAATAAGACCGACCGACCGGATGTTGACCATCCAGATGAGGGTGTCGAATAGCACCCGGGACCAGTTGACCGGCGTGCTGGTGATGATGGCCGCCATCATGTTGAAATTCGCCGCGCAATAGGTGTTGGTGACATCTCTTCCAAAGATGTCCCTTCCTATTACATCGTTGAGGAGCTGATACTCAGCCCTCAAGAGAGACTTAGAGCCATGATCATCAACAGGCTCATCCGACCGGGCAAGGGAGAGGGAGACCTCTGCCTTAATATCGGCCGGAGGGTTGAGGTCTGTGATCCCTTGCTTGGGCAGACCGAAGCACCGAGCGAAGTCCTGCTCGATGAAATCGAAGATTATACCCCCAACCTTTGATTGGATGTGGGTATCAAAGTGGGGTGTGCCCCGGAATACCCTGGCATTATAGTAAAATTCCAAGACGGATTCAGGGTAGATAGTTTGCTTGTCATCCAGAAAATACTGGAGGCCAGTATCTTCCAGTTTCTTGATCATCCGATACACCTCATAGTGTTCGGTACTAGAGCAGGATTCAAAATCGACTTGGAGGATGTTTGGGAAGTGAGACATGATTGGTTTGCCTTAGTGAGAGGATGTTCTTGTGACTTGTGAGTGTTGTGGTGAACGTTTGCTTCACTTAAATACTAGATTAGGGACTATCCTATTGTCCAGGCATTAAATGGGATGACATGTATTAACTGCAGGATAATAGATTTTGCATGAAATAGGCAAGTTTGCAGTCTAGGTGTCGGTCATAGGCCTGAACCGTGAAAGATATCAAAAGATCTTCACGTCCTTTTAGGCGCGACCATGTTACTCTGAAAAGGCAATGTTTCAGGACAGACATCTACAAGTATTGATAGTTGTTCCACTTCTGTGTGAAATTCAAATAATCTAGAATGACCTGCTTCCAAACCGGTCAGTCATCAGTTGTTCATCCCGATGCGGTTAATTGGTGTTTCCACCAAGTAGCCGGTCGGTTTACTCTATCTGATAGACTGGGCGGTTCTTCCACAAACACCCTGAAGATTCAAAGTTCAACAGTTTAGGAAGAATTATCGGTTTTGTCTGTCTGAACTAGTTTCCCTTTAAGCATCCTTTGGAAGGATTTGGCTAATGTCGGTTAAGCCGAGAGTAAGCCTGAATTGAGAAAACTTAGCTTCCTGCAGCGGCTTCGTGAAGATATCGGCTACTTGTTGATCGGTCGATACGTATTCCAGCCGGATATGCTTCAGCGTGACATGCTCCCGGATGAAATGATGCCTTATGTCGATGTGCTTGGTTCTGGAGTGGAGAACCGGATTGTAGGTGATCGCTATGGCACTCGTGTTGTCACAGAAAATCGGGGACTCTTCGGCTATGATACTGAAGTCCTTCAGCTGCTGTTGGATCCAGAGGAGTTGAGAACAGCAACTTCCGGCCGCCAAGTATTTAGCCTCCGCGGTTGATGTAGCCACCGATGTCTGTTTCTTGCTGTGCCATGACACCAGTCAGTCACCTAGGAACTGACATGTTCCACTGGTGCTTTTCCTGTCGATCTTGCACCCTGCATAATCTGCGTCTGAGTAGCTTGTTAGATTAAAGGATGAGTCCTTTGGGTACCACAGACCGACATCAGGAGTGCCTTTCAGATACTTCAGTATCCTTTTTGCGGCTGTGTAGTGGGATTGCTTTGGATTTGCTTGGAATCTCCCACACACACCAACTGCAAACAGGATGTCTGGTCTACTCGCTGTCAGGTACAGTAGGGAGCCGATCATGCCCCGGTATGCAATCTGGTCTACTGATTGGCCCTCATCATCTCTGTCCAGTTTAATGGATGAGCTCATTGGAGTAGCCGCCGAGGAGCAAGTGTCCATACCGAATTTCTTTAGCAGCTCCTTGGTATATTTAGGTTGACTGATGAATGTTCCTTCTTTAAGTTGTTTAACCTGAAGACCTAGGAAGAAACTTAATTCTCCCATCATACTCATTTCAAATTTGTCAGTCATCATTTTTGAGAATTTGTCACAAAGCTTGGGGTCAGTGGAACCGAAAATAATATCATCTACATAAATCTGAACCAGTAGGATATGTTCCTTCTTTTCAAACTTAAACAAAGTTTTATCCACCGAACCGATGGTGAAATCATGTTGTAATAGAAATGCGGTTAGTGTTTCGTACCAGGCTATAGGTGCTTGCTTTAGACCGTATAAAGCTTTGTTCAGCCGGTATACATGGTTTGGAAATGCAGCATTTTTGAAACCGGGTGGTTGTTCAACGTACACTTCTTCACGTAGATCACCGTTCAGAAATGCACTTTTAACATCCATTTGAAAAACCTTAAAGTTTTTGAAAGAAGCAAATGCAAGAAAAATCCTGATGGCTTCAATTCTGGCTACAGGAGCAAATGACTCTTCAAAATCAATGCCTTCTTCCTATTTGTAGCCTTGAGCCACTAATCTGGCTTTGTTCCTCGTGACCAAACCGTCCTCATTGAGTTTGTTTCTGAATACCCATCTTGTTCCTATGACCGATTGATCTTTCGGTCTGGGAACTAAGTACCAGACTTACTACTCTCGAACTGGTTTAGCTCTTCTTGCATTCCCAAGATCCAATCCGGATCTGACAATGCTTCATCTATTCTTTTCGGTTCAATCTGGGATATGAAAGCAGAGTTAAAATATCCTTCCAGAAGTTGACTCCTAGTTCGAACATGTTCTGAAGGGTCACCTATAATTTGCTCAGGAGGATGTTTACTGTTTCTTCTGAGATTCAGTTCAGGAGTGTCTACCAAATTACCGGTAACTTGACCAAGGCTAGACATGTCGGTAGGCTGAACGAGATTGTCAGACCGACCGACTCCCTCGGATTGGACCGAAGTGTCAGCTTCCTGTTGTAGAACAGCTTGATCCGGCTGGGTATCAATATTACCCATTTGGTCATGGACAAACCGCCTGAAGACCGGAGCCTCATCCTCACTATCAGAATGAATATCATTATTTTCCAATCTGTTGTGTAGATCAAAGCATGAAGCAGTATTGCTTTCAACCGATTCATCGAAAACAACGTGAATTGTTTCCTCCATGGTTGCAGTTCTATTATTATATACTCTATATGCTTTACTTACTGCCGAATACCCTAGCATGATGCCGGTATCGGTCTTTGCATCAAAAGCGGTGAGTTGGGTTTTACCATTTATATGAATATAACATTTACAACCGAAAATCCTGAGGTACTTGAGTTTAGGAACTCTGTTAAAATAAACCTCATATGGTGTTTTGTTGTGAAATCTGTTTATCAAAGACCGGTTTTGTGTATGGCATGCAGTATTGATAGCCTCAGCCCAGAATTTCTGAGCAATACCGGAGTCGGCTATCATGGACCGTGCGGCTTCCTTGAGAGTCCGGTTTCTTCTCTCGGCCAGGCCATTTTGTTGAGGAGTCCTAGCACTAGACAACTCGTGTCTAATGCCGGATTCATCAAGATATGCAGTTAATGTACTATTGGTAAATTCGGTACCTCGATCACTTCGAATGCTATTAATGCGAGTTGATTTTTCATTTTGCAAACGCTTAAGAAGTGTGATCAGGTTTGATACAGTTTCACGTTTAGATGGTAGAAATATTACCCATGTATATCTAGAATAATCATCAATAACTACCATGGTATAGAGCATACCTCCTAGGCTAATGACCTGAATCGGTCCAAATAAATCCATGTGAAGAAGATCTAGGCATCGGCTAGATTGAATATTTCATTTACTCTTAAAAGATGACCTAGTTTGTTTACCCATTTGGCATGCTGAACAGACCTTATCCTGGTTAAATACTATATCAGGAATACCTTCAACTAGTTTTTTTACCGCGAATGTAGTTTAAGGTTTTCATGTTTAGATGGTTTAGTCTCTTATACCACAGCCAGGTTTGATCAGTCTTAGCTATCATGCATATAGGATATTCTACTCTGGTTTTCCAGTCTACCTTATAGATGTTACCTATCCTATTTCCGGTTAGTAGTACGATACCTTGAGAATTCTTAACTAAACATGCATGTTTAAGGAATTCTACCGTGTATCCAGCATCACACATCTGACTAATGCTAAGTAGGTTAAAGCTTAGGTTTTCAACTAAAAGTACATTATCAATAGTTAGATTACCATGGACAATCTTACCCTTGCCTATAGTTTTACCTTTTGAGTTGTCACCGAAGGTAATTAGAGCACCGGTTACTGATCTGATGTCGGTTAGCAAATTGCTATTTCCAGTCATGTGCCTGGAGCAACCGCTGTCCAAGAACCATTCGGAGTTTCCTAGCCGTTTCTTTGGATCCTGCAAAATGTACATATTTACAACTGTTTGGTACCCACATTTACTTGGGTCCACATGCGATTAGTCCCTTAGGTACCCAAACTTTGATAAACCGGACGGTCTTCCTTTTGACACTTGGTCTGGTGTATTTCGGTTTTCCTTCAAATGTCCTAAATGGTGATGGTCTTTGGTTCGGTGATCTATGGTTTGTCCTACGCGGTTCAGGGAAGTTTTTCTTATATCTGAGGATTTCGGCTTTTCTTTTCTCAAGGTCAAGCCATGAATCGGTTGGGCCAACATAATCGTATTTTAGCTTTTCTTCCCTATAATATGCGGTTTCCTCTTCTTCAGCTGTCCAGGTGCTCTTAAGAAATTTTATAAAAGGAAGGTTTCCTTTTGTAAGCCTTGCTTTCTCTATGGGTTTTCGGTCTTTAGAGCTATTCTCTGTGTATCCTAGACCACGCTAACAACGAGGATGCCTGTAGTGTTTATTCATATTCTTTACTATATCGCTAGATCTCTTATAGGCGGCCATCGTATATTGAAATCGGGCATTCTCTTCCTCGGTTAGTTCTCTAGTCGGTTCACTAGGTTGTTCGATCTTAGGATCTAACTCGGTTTCTAGGGTGTGGGTATCATCAGGTTGTATGACTTCCGGTTCGGTTATGATGGGTACCTCTGGTTCTATTGGAATAGGTACTATGGGATCGGTTCTGATGTTGAGGTGCTTAGGTAACATGGTCAATAGGTTCTTATATTCTTCTATCATGTCATTCAATGCATTGTATAACTCATCTTTAGTAAATTCCTCACAAGGAGAGTCAAATACCTGTTCCTCATTGGCCATGAGGCACGTGAGTTCATCGTCGCTGTCACTGCGAGCCCATAGACTTCCTCCATCGTCGGCTATCAGTGCTTTCGGTACCTCACTTCCTTCACCGGCTTGTTGGTAGCTGTTTCTGTCATTTTAATAGTCCGGTTTCTGGGTATCCCTCCTTGGTTTCCTGCATTCCCACTTAAAGTGTCCCAAACAGTTACAGTTATAGCATCTTATATTGGATTTGTCACCATAGTAGTTGTTTGTCGGTTGGCTCCTTTTCATGAACCTCCCAAACTTCTGTGCGAGCATAGCCATGGCGTCCTCAGTAAACTGTTCGGCTGTTCTAATAGGTGCGGATGCAGGAACCGGTATCGGTGCAGGTGTAGGAGTAGGTGCAGCCGGTTCTGTAGATGTGATTAGTGCTCTGGTTGATGTTGAGGCCGAGACTTCCTCTTCGGTTCTAGATTTCATTTCGAATTCGTATGCCTTTAGATCTTCGAATACGTCGTATAGTTTCATCTTACGTAGGCTCTTTGATTCCCTCATTACCATTGTCTTTATATCCCAGGCACTTGGAAGAGATCTCAAAGCCTTCATAACTACCTCTTTGTTCTCATACTTCTTGCCCAGAGTTGCTAGTTCATCTAACACACCAGTGAACCGGTCACTGTATTCCTTCATGGTTTCTTCTGGTTTCATTTTGATACTTTCGAACTTCTGTGTGGCCATCATTATTTTGTTCTCCCTTGTTCTTTCATTTCCTTCAAAGATCTGGATGACCGTGTTCCATGTCTCCTTCGCAGTTTTGCAATCTCTGATCTTGCAATATGTGTTTCTGTCTACGCTGTTGGAGATCCGGTTTCTTGCATGGTTGTCCAGATTGTTCCCTCTCCTATCTTCAGCCGTCCATTCTTTTTTATCTTTATCAATGAATATCGGTCCTTCGGTTAGAATGGATTCCATTTCATCATCCAAGGTGACTAGGTGCAGGTGCATGCGTGCCTTCCAGTTGGCAAAGTCATCACCTTCTAGCATTGGAGGCCTATCCTGATACATGTTTGCTTGAGTATTGAAACTAACTGCTGTGATACCAATTGTTAGGATCTAGATCGCCGCTAGTGGACCGGGGGTTGGACCGGTTAGCGGTTCTCACTCGTAGGGTGGTGGTTAATCCGGTTAGAGATTAACACGGGGGTTTCAATACTACACAACATGTCACAAATCCTTGAACTAGGTTCAAGCGCGGAAGAGGTTGAAGCGGCACGCTTGTATGATAGGCACGGTCGGTTTTGGATGATGAAGATTTGGAGATGGTGGGTCGGTTTCGGTAATCTGGATATTCGGTATGGTTAGTATAGAGTCAGTTTGGAGCGGTATGGTTAAGTTATTCGGTTATATAATGAAGCCGGCAGAAAGTAAATAACACAACAGATTTTATGGATGTTCGGAGATAAAACTCCTACGTCACCCCTTCCTCTCGAAACCGCGAGAAGGATATTCACTAAGGAATACAAGTACAAGCCGATCGAGACTTATTTCCTGCTCGATAACACTCTTACAATTTACACTGAAATTGTAAAACACACTTTAACTTTCAACACTTAGGCTTTCTAGCACAGCACACTTTATCACTTATAGTAAATGCTCTCAATATCACAGTTGTCTCTTAATATCTTAAGTCTCTTGTTGTCCCGCATTTACTCTTCTGCAACTGCCTCCTTTTATAGGTGAAATATGCCAACGGTCATATTTCACTGCCTTGAATTTGATTGGCTGATCAGAAGTGCAGTGATTCAGTGTTTCAGAGGTTCAGACATGCGGTCGTCTCCTCAAACCTGATGGTCAATCTCAGACCTGGTATCCTGTCTCAGACCTGCCGGGTTTGTCTTTTACTTGATGTAGGCACTGTCTGTTTGGACAGTTGTCTGTACTTTGAAGATTTCCTTTCTGGCTTATCCCGAAGTAGAAGGATCCGGTAGTACTGTTTTCTGCAGCCTACAGTCTTTCCTCAGACTTGCATGGATATGGAAGTATTCAGTCTGTTCCTTTGGTATCATTCTCAACAGATACCCAAATTGTCTTCTTGTACTGGTCGGTCATTTGACTTGGCCGAATGTCTTTGGTAGTGATGTAACCGGACTTCTTCCGGTTATTCTTGTCTTGTGGGTGATCGGCTGTTTGATGGTTCCGGTTTTGAGCTTTGGCCGATCCTTTCTTTGTGCGGTCACGTTCCGAATACTCTTGATCGGTTTGGTAGCTTGACCGGTTAGATTTCTTCAGTCGGTTCTCTTGTTCATTCGGTCCGGTTCCTTGTTCCTGCATGGAAAGTTTATTTAAGTTAGGTTTATTTGAACCGGTCTGAATTTATCTAACAACTTCTTTTGCAGGTACATCTCTAATGGAATATTCGGCGCACTACCAGTGGTGTACGGCCACGATCCTTGTGCTTAGAACCTGCTGTGTACAATGGAGGCATTCCAATAGAAGAGTGCCACGTATCATTCTAAAAGATTCGACCGTTAGCCCCTGCCCAGTATTTAACAAATCTCAAGGACAACGGACAATCTGCCTCACGAACTGCCAGATTTTACAAAGAGTCAATCAATAATTTTGTTTGATATTCCAGAGAGAGAAATCAAGCCCTTTACTGTGAAGCTGCTTTCTGATTGTACTGTGTGTGAATCAAGAGAGAGCTAGAATCAAAAACACCTTTAGCTGAGTGATATTCTTCATCTTGTAAATTGAACAGAGTGTGTTCTGTTCAATAGTGAGCTAAGTGTGTGCAAACTGTATTTGATTCTAATCATATTATAGTGAATCCTTCCGGTGGTTGGAAGAAGGGGTGACGTAGGAGAGTTTCTCCTAACATCCATAAACAAACGGCTGTGTTATTTAATTTTTGTCATCTTTAATCTTGATCTTCAAACCCAAGTAAACATTTTTGCCTTGAATCTGTTTCAAGTGTTTACAAGTGTTTGCGTAGAATAGAAAACGAATCAAATGCTTAACAAGATTTCTTTCAACCCGTTTTTCATAAGCCTTCATACATAGCCAGACCTCCGTCTCTATCGATAAAGTTGATCCTATCAATTGGTATCAGAGCTAGGTTTCTATTCTCAAGCTTTTCCTAAAAACTGTTGACCATAACCAAAGATGTTAGTGCTACAGTCATTCTAACCTTCTCTCTCGAAAACTATATTGTATGGAAGAAAAGAGTTCGTGCTCACATTTCTTCTCTTCACGATGACATTTGGAGTGTTGTGACAGAAGGTCCTATCAAGATTGATAAAGAGAAGGCTGACTGGAACGCTGATGAAAAGAGGCAGAACAACCTCAACAACATGGCTCTTGATGTTCTGTACAGATCTCTCGAGGACAGCATGTTCAACTACATTATCAAATGCGATACTGCCAAAGAGTTCTGGGACAGACTCACCCAATTGTGTGAGGGCAACGAGCAAACCAAGGAAAACAAGATCATTGTTGCCACTCAACAGTTTGACAGCTTCAAGATGCGTCCTGGTGAAACAATGAACAATTTCGACACTAGATTCAACAAGATTGTGAGCTTTCTATCAAGGTCATGTGTGCTCTTCCAAGGGAATGGGACATAAAGACAATGGCGATGAGAGAATCCAAATATCTTAACAATATCTCTCTCTTTGATCTCATTGCTGATCTTAAGGCATATGAGTTCGAGCTGGACTGTAGGATGGAAGAAGATCAACCCACATTCGTTATCATTGCCAAGGCGCTGGTGATTGCTGAAGAGCCACCAACTGCTCTGGATGTGAAGATGACAGCTGAGCAGCGATGCCATGTCTCTCTTTGTGAAGAAGTTTGGCGACTTCATGAAGAAGAGCAACTCTAACTAAAACTCCTTAAATTCTAATGACAATAAAAAATCTAAAGCTAATGTTACTTGTTTTAACTGTGGTATTAAAGTTCATTATGCATCGGAATGCCGGAAGCCAAAAGGTGAAGATGCCAAGGATGATGGAAAAGAGCTGAAGGCTCTCATGGCAGGTGACGGGAAGAACAAAGGAAGCAGTTGTGGTTCCTACTTTTCATCCAATGAAAGTGATGAAGAAGAGGTGGCCTGCTTCATGGCAAGAGAATATAAACAAAGAACTTAGGAGACTGAGGTATTTGACTTCTCCTCTGAAAGGTTTTTAAGGGAACAACTGGTAGCTACACTAGATGACATGGTCATCAAGTACAGAAAGCTAACAGAATCCCTAAATGTAACTAAATCTTCACCAGATATAAACAAACCAAATCTGTTTCAAGCTGAAGAGTCAAATGTTTTTGAAAAGAAAATTGAAGAGATCTCATCTGAAAATTAGATGCTCAAAGAACAGATTCAAACCCTTTCATCTTAAAACAAGAGGTTAAACTATGTTGTTTATGCATGGACAAGGTCTGGAGACGCTGTCAAACATCAGATCAGTATGTTGAAACCTGCTGGATCTAGATCCGAATTGGGATTTGATAGCAATGACCCTAACTTGTCATGCAAAAAGTCCAACTCATCTGACAAGCTTAAGCCAATAAGTTTTGTCAAAGGGAGTATGACTGACATTGAATCAGATCCTATTCATGAATAATTTGCTTTCAAAAATGAAATAGTTTATGTTCCGCCTACTGTTAGCTGGCTTAAGAATAAGCTAGAAGCAACTAATAAGTCTGGCAATTTAAAACCTGACTCTAAGTCAATGAGTTTTAAAAGAAAATCTTCTTTAAAAGCTAAAGGATCAATGGCTAGCAGGAAGTCATCTGCTAAGTCAAAATTTTATGCATTAATCACGACACAAAATGGGAAATCCATCAGAATAACTCAAATATGGATTCCTAAGGGACTAATTGATCGAGGACCCAATTGAGTATGGGTACCAAAATGTGTAAATAGTTTCTTTTGTAGGTGATGTAGGAGGATTGCAGGAAGGAAGCAAGAAGAATACTCTTTTGAGTACACAGCCTGGAAGATCAACAATGGCCTTTGCCATTCTAGTTGATAAATGTTTTTATTTGTTAAAAATGTTTTTGGTCTTTGGACCACAAAAACTGTCTATTATGTTTTTCTGTCCATATACAAAATGAGAGGGAAAACTTATTTGAAAATAAGGATACTCTCTAGACTAAAATTCTTAATCGGTCTAATTAGACGAGTATGTCTAAAAGAAACGTCTTGTACTTAGACGTATTTTTGCTCAAACTCTATACATCTAAGTCTATATGTTGAGTTTTTTAACCTACGCAATTAGACGGATACGTCTAATAGACGTTAGACGTTTTTACGTCATGAGAAAGAGGATTCTCACGTCTAACCAAACACACGTCTAACACGTGGTGTTTATGCGGAATTAGACGTACACGTCTAATAAACATTAGACGGATTTTTATATAACACGGAATTAGACGTATGCGTCTAATAGACCCATCCGTTTAATAGACGTTTAGCTATATGGATTTGTGAAGTAAGAAAAATGTCTAACTACGTGCCGATTAGACTGATCAAGGACAGCTGTCCTACGTTGAGAGCTATTCATTTTTCCCGCTCAAAACATTAAATAGTCATCTCTTATCAACATAAAGACACGTGTCTTTCAAGTTTAGAGACAATGACTGATATACCCTTATTTTTAATGATGACTTCTTGAAAAAGGACGTCTAACATTTATTGATGGGCCATACCCTTGAGAAAAGTGACGGTTATTCTGTGTATTTTTTCTCTGTCTATATAAGGACATTAGTGCATGAGTTTAAAAGTTTTTCATCTCTCGAAATCCTTAAGAACCGTAGTTTTCTTTGCATTTCTCTCTCTAAATCTCTCTGAAATCTTGTGTCGGTTCATATTCTTTCGAAAATGGTGAACAAGAAAATCACTTTGGGTCATTGTACTTTGCAGGTGGATTTTCCATCGGTCTACACTTTCGATCAACCGAAAGTGGTGGATATGTTCAGAACCCTAGAATATTCTAGGTTGAGGAAGTATCTCGGTGGTCCTTTCATATTATATGAGAAAGAAGTTCGCGAGTTTTTCAAATCTGCAACTATGGTGGGTGAATCCATCGTAGCAACCGTCAATGACGTAGAATTTTCTTTCGATGAAACTGTATATGGAGAGTTCTTTGAACTTCCGACGGAGGGGCACACTTTCCACTTGATTCTTTCATCAGAAGTCATGCAAGAAATGAAGAAGACATTTTCTGCCGATAGTTCGATGATCCATGTAAATGGAAACAAGAAGGTCCTTAAACCTCATTTCATTCCGCTGAACGACATGGTAGCAAAAGCGCTCCAAGGGAAATCTGGATCCTTCCAACTCTATAGTCAAGACCGTTTCGACTATATGTGCGCTATCTCAAAGGGAATCCAGGTAAACTGGGCATCTACCCTTTTCCAGAACCTCTGCTTTTCGATCTGTTAAGCAAACAAGGAAAGCATAACGTATGCGGCTCAACTGAGTCGATTGATGGAGCATTTGAGGGTTCCTGTTGGTGAACCTGAGCAGATCAACACTCCGAGGGTATTCTCTGCCTTTACAGTCGCTAGTACCCTAATAAGGTTGAAGAACAACATAGAATGTGCCTCTGGTGCATCCAGTTATCAAACAGGTGGTAAGCCCTCCACTCGATCTAAACAACTGTCTGCCTGTTATGTCAACAGGGGCAAAGAGATCGAAGACCGTGAATGAATCGGAGGCCAGTTCCTCTAGTTTGAAAAGCTCCACCAAGAAGGACTCTGAATTAGTTGATTCAAGGTTAAGGCAAGGTCCAGGCGTACTTGCTGCAACTCTCATGTCCTCTTTATCTTCTCCGGCGACCATCCTGAGAAGGCCCTCGAGATCCTGTGTCTCAAAGGAAAAGAAGACGAAGGCGCCCCGCGCGTCTAAATCAATAAATATATATAACTAAAATAATTTCTCCTTAATTATCTAAATTTTTGGTATGAGGTATATTATTTAAATAAATAAATAAAATAATATATTCATTTATAATTATTAATTTAATCGATTTTTTCCTTAAAATATTAGAACTTATTTTATCGTTTGTAATTCAGTGATCCAATCTATCATTATTTATTCTAGCCGAATTAGATATTATATCAATAAATGTCTATTAATATACTTAAAGAATTTATAAACATAAATCTCAATAGCCATATAAAGAAATCTCTAATACCACTTGTTAGATTTTTTAGTCAAAATTTTATTAATTATTAATTCTATAATTTTTTTACTCTATGTCGATAAATTGAGTTATACTGTATTTGCGGAAAATAATTAGATCTATAATAAAAACTGTTTATGAGGTTGTTCTTCTAATCAGTTATCTCTTGGATCTCCCAATCCTGGGTCCGACTTGAACCTGGATCGTAATGTGTGATGTGAATGAGGTTTAGGCATTTCAACCATCTATTGATAGCCTTTGAATTTTCTTAAGAGTGAACAAGCATCTACCTTTTAGTTTGATGAGAGAAACATAATATGTAGAAACATAATAGGTAGACTATCTATATATATGTCTTGAGACCTAGCTAGCCCTAATATACTCATTTATTATTATTTATGCTTTTATACAAATATGTCCCTATATTTATTATAAATGTTTAAAAAAGTTCATACTCTTTATATTTTAATAGATCATTTATTTGGACTTTAATCTTTATATGATAACAATAATATACAATTACTAAATAATTTATATACCCAAATGTTTAAAATAATTTCAACATTGAATCCTTCCTACCTTAGTCTATTGGTTTAATTATACGTTAATGCTCTCCGTTCATGTTCATGTTCATGTTCATGTTCATGTTCATGTTCATGTTCATGTTCATGTTCATGTTCATGTTCATGTTCATGTTCATGTTCATGTTCATGTTCTTATCCTTTTCAATAGAGAATTCAACTAATTTAACCCAATTTTTCGATAAAATTTCATATATTGTCATGATAATTATATTGTGAACTAAACGAATTGGTTGATCGCGATCACGAAATATTTTATAGTTTCGAAAAAAATGATAAATATATGTTGATTGTTACAACCCTCTTATTATTGTTTCTTGAAAAAAAAAAATCGTATTGTGTTGGACATGTCATTATTTTATAGTTTGTAAATATTTTAAACTTAAGATTAATTAAAGTCATAATTCATATTTCAATTATTTTATTGAGATTTTTACAATTAAATAACCATTTCACAAATGAAATTGTTTATTATATAAAGTTAAAATAGTAATTTAATAATTGTTGTAAGTACTAAGTGTAAAAGGTAAATCAGAGATGTGAAGAATTAATTAAGAAATATCGCGTGATTTGTGTTGTATGCAAAATCAACTGACTGCATTAAATAAAGAAAGATTCAACGTCAATGTAAAATGATCGTTCCGTCTTTATATGTCTGCCATTTGATATTGGTCAAAAAAAAACTTATCTTTCCCAATCCCTTTCACAAGGAAATCACATGAAATTGTTTAAGTTAGAAAATTACATGAATATTTTTATTTGGAAATTTTTCTGACTGAATCAAATTGTAAACATTTTCTCAAGAACCGAGATATTGTTTTAATTAATTTTTCAAACTATTCAAATTAAACGAATTAATTTTTCAAACTATTCAAGTTTTTTATTTTTTCAATTCGCTGATAGTTTCTTTAATAACAGAACTTTTTATTATTATTTATATTTGAGTTTGTTTAGTGTTAGATTCAATACACTCATACACCATCATTTTAACATAATCAGATTTTGCCGTTACAAATTTATTAAAATGAATAATATTTAGTTTTGTGGATCATGGTTGCAAATTTATTAAATTGAATAATATTCAGTTTTGTGGATCATGGTTTCTCATATTATTCTTTATCATGTTGATCTTTTTCGAATCGGTATGTGATCATTTTAGCAACAAATAATATTAAATTATCAAATTTATATTTATTATTTTTGTTAAGTAAAGAGTTATTAAATTGATATTTTATTTGAAGACCTACATAATTATAAATATCATTAATATTTTGATATATATATATATAATGATGCTTAATTTTTAAAGTGTCTGGATTTTCGGGTCGAGAGTTGTGGTTAATTTGGATTTATGTGAGAGTAAATGGATACTTGGGTCGGATTTTGGGTTGACCCGCCCATAAACTTAAAACGGTTAAAAATAAAATTAAAAATGCTATAGGTATGGTTCGAACTTGCAACCTAATAAAATAAGTACAACATTTTAACCAATTAGGCTAATAACACTTTATATTTTAAATTCAACCCAAAATTTGATAAACGCGTGACATTTTAACAATATAAGTTCAACTTTTTAACTAACTAATCTATATATATATAATGATGCTTAATTTTAAAGTGTCCGGATTGCCGGGTCGAGGGCTGTGATTAATTTGGATATATGTGAGAGTAAATGGATACTTGAGTCGGATTTTGGGTTGACCCGTACATAAAATTTTTACCGTAATATTTTTTTCACGGTTTTTTATATTATTACTCGTGCAAATGCACGGGATACATGCTAGTTAGTTATTAACCTCGATTCACAACGATAGTTTATTTGATTTCTTCTTCTCTTTTACTTATCGCTATAATATTTAATATATATGTCTTAGTTTTTGATTTTGAATTATTTGTAAATTAATTTTATATATTAAATTTTTTTTATTTTAATTAATAAAATTATTTTTTTATTAAAAATATATAACAAAATAATTTATGAAAAAAATTATGATGGTCTCAATGTACTGTATAATATTTAAATTTTAAAATTATAAATTATTACAATTAATATTTTACTTGCCAAAACAAATGTGTATCAAAATATAAATTTAAAATGTTCAAAGAAAATTTAATTGCAAATTATTCTCAAATACACCATTCAAACCTGGGAAAAAATAAAATAAAACAAAGGGTTGACTTTTTATATTGTGAGATGGTACGAAATGACTTAAAGTCCTTTCAATTGTTATTATTATTGCTTAGAGAGGAGGCGAAAGAGAGACGTCACTTTTTGTATGCGGTATTATTTATAATCATTTTATTTAGAAAAAAAAAAATATCTGGCTTAAATTTAAAATATTTTTTAACTTCAAACCTTTTCAGTTATTTTTTTGAAATTCAAAGATAATCAAATATTATATTATTACTCTCACCTTACTCTACAGCTAGAACACATGCGTTGCATAATTATAATGTAGAAAAGATTATTAGTTTGTATGAATTAATAGATTTAAATTCATAATATATTATAATTAAATATTAACACTTATTAAAATATTATAAAAAATTTTTTGTCATTTTAATTATAGCATATTTTAATTGTATAAGTTAATTTATCAAATTTGTTGAAAAAGTTGACCGGATAAAAGAATTCTAAAGGAAATTTATGAGATATTTTGAATTGAAAATAACTCTAACCCTAAAAAAGAGAGATTTCTAAGGAGAATATCTAAACTTTTGTATGATAAGTCTCTTTTTATTTGTCATTCATTTTTTTTACTTCCTCTCTAGGACTACTTATCAACAAAATTCACCTTTCATTATGGTTAGAATGAAATATACTTATTTGATTTATGCTGCAATCACTTCTATTTTATTATATAACTAGTATCAAAGTGGTTTAATAAAAAATAATATTATATCTAATTTAATGTTCGTAAATAAAAAAATAAAGTTAGTTAGAAATTTTCTTCTTTCATGATGTCCATAATCTTCTTTGTGAATTACTTCTTCATTTCAACCTAAAATAATAGTGCACAACCATTTCAACCTAAAATAATAATGTACAACCATGTAAATGATAAAAAGGAAATTCATATTGTTTAGATATTTTGTAACATTAATTTGAGTATCAGATGAAAGTATTTTAAATAGCTCATTGTCTTTGAGTTTGTTATGAAATGAAACTGGAATGAAAAATCTTTAACCAAAATACAATACACAACATTTGTGAGGATATTTTTCATATTACTTGGTTTCGAAAACCAACTCTAAATTGATGTGTTTGTTTTGGTACACAAGTTTTGGGATGCTAGCGGTTAAGTTAATTTGTTATCGAAGTCACAATCTTAAGTGAGAGAACATATTCTTTTAACCCTACATTCTGATAAACAAATTATAAAGATATTATAAATTTGTTGAGAAAGACTAAAAAACCAATGTCCAAGAAATAACAAATCTAATACATGAAAAATATGAATTTTTTTCTAGAAAATACTCAACATTATATACCTTTATAGTATTAAGTGCAACATTCGTACAATTAAGTATGTTAATCTATATGAATTGTCATTGAAGCTCATTGTTCTATCACATATATCATGAAATAGTCTTTTATTATTCATTCTACTATAAATGTTCACACTTCGGTCAAACCAACATCTCATTCACATATATTTTTATCTCAATCTCAATCGAAACCTCTAATCTCGTGAGCTTATGATCATTTGTTATCGATTTTTTATCTCTCTCAGCAAACTAACCAGCAATCTCAATCTTACAAGTCTCTTATCCATTTGGACAAATCAATCACCAATCTCAATCAACCTTTCATCCCGTGGCCTTATGATCATTTGTTACCAACCTTTTATTCATCGATAAACCAACCACCAATCACAATCACACTTTCACACGCCTCTCTTATCCCTCGACAAATTAATCACCAACAATTTCAATCAACCACTAATCTCGTGACCTCACAATCATTTGCTATCGAACTCTTATTCCTCGATAAACCAAACTCCAATCTCAATCGACATGTAATCTCATGACTTAACGATTTTTTATTGTCGGCATTTTATCCCTCTATAAAACAACCACAATCAGGCTCTTATCCAGATATATAATTCACTTAAATTTATATTTGCAAATATTTAATCCATAGTCTTGAGTGTAGAAGATGATCAATTTAACCATTGGACTACTTGTTATTGATATGTTTTATTTATAATTTTGTGCATAGATGTTGAATAATTTGTAAGCTAATAAAATTTTAAAATTTAGAATTATTTGATAAAATTAAAAAATAACAATTCTCTCTTTACTAATAAGTTAAAACTATTTTTTCAATATAAAAATATTATTTATCCTTAAGTATTAAATATAAAAGGTTGATAAATAATAAAAAAAATTAATTTATTTTTATTTATCCTTACGTATCAAATATAAAAGGTTGATAAATAATCAAAAAGATTAATTTATTTTTATTTAAATATTTCCAATTAAATTTTAAATAGATTTATATATATATATATATATAATTTTTTAAAATGGTCCAAATATATATAATATATAATTATTATATTATAAAATAATTAATAAAAATAGAATTATTGATATATATATATATATGTATATATATTTATTTATTTAAAAAAATATATATTTTGAATTTATTTTATAAAAGTTAAAAAAAAAATTAAAAAAAGAGTTAAAATCATAAATTGTCGAATAAATATGGAGATAATTAAAAATATATTTATATAAAAAAGTAACAAATAATAAAAAACAATTATTTAAATAAGTTATTTTATATATAATATAATTATATAAATTATAAAATAATTAATACAAATAAAATAATATATATAAAGAAATACTATTTATTAAAAAAATATAAAATTAAATTAAAATATAAATACTTTTGATATACTATTTTCTAAGTTTAAAAATTAATTATACATTTATTAATATTTAAATATATATTCTTTTATTAAAAATATAATAATAATTAAGAAAATGACCATTTTTATAACTTATACCCATCCATTAACATATTGTTGGATTTATGATAAAATTCGACCAAAATATTCATTTGGTTGACATGAGTATCTAAATTAACCATTTGACTCGGCAATCCGGGCACTTGAAATTTAATCATTATTATTGTTATATATAGATAGATACCAAAATATTAAAATAATCTTTATTTAAATAAAAATATTTATTTTATCATTATAAAAATAATATGGACACAAAGAAAAATGTGACCACAGGAGGATTAAGCACATAGTTCGCAAACACAATTAATTACGCAAAACTTGTCAGTTGACGAACACGAACCCAGGACCTCTCAAGGAGGCTAGAGATATCTAGTTCTTGTTGCCGCTAAGTTATTTTATCATTATATATTAATATTATTAAAGTTATTTTATAAAAACATATACATTTTTTCCAACTCGCATGCCATCAATCTTTTGTAAATAAATTGAAGTTTATTTAAATAAATCCTTACCGAAGAAGCTCTCAGTAATATTTTTTAAATAATATATAAATAATATTTTAATTAATATTATTTAAGATAAAAATAATAAGTTGATAGGATATTGTATTATTTAGATTTTAATTTACATTAAATATTGTATTCTTAATTTATTTGAGATCATGTGTGATTTAATAATTTTTCTTCTTATTTTTGTTTTTTAACCAATTGTAATTTATAATGTTATATTAATAGACCACAAGTTCTAATATAATTCTCTCTTCTAGCCTAACCAAAACAATTACAAGAGGTGGATATCCAGCTTCCCTAAAGTCTTGGGTTCGAGTTTATCAGACGTCAAGTTCCGCTCGCCTGGTAAATTGATTAAGTGTGTTTGTGAGTGATGTGTTTAACCCATAAAAATTAGTCGCACTTCGAAGTAAAAAACATGACTTCGCGTTCTCAACACAAAAATGAAAAAAAATGATGTTTAGATACGAAACCCAGTTGGATATAAATGAATCTTTTAAATTAGCAAATATATATTATACAGATAGAGAGTTGTAGTCTTTTCCCCTTTTTTGTGTTAAAGTTCTTGTGTATTTAAGATATTGAATCTTCTTTAGAGTTCTATGAATAGGAGATTGGTCATGTGTGGTTTCATTTATCACTTATTCATAAGATGTTTAGATGGAAAGGTCTTGAGGCTTAGGCTTAAGAATTCATGATTTTTTTGGTTGACCATCTAGTTTAACAATAGATTATTTTATATCAAGGTTTGACCCATGATAAAGACATTTGTGTTTTTAATTTTTTGTTTTTAATTTTTTTTTGTTTGTCTAACTTTATATTGTTTGATTTTCTTTTTGTCCCTCATTAAATGATCTTTTATACAATAACATTATTTAAAAATAATATATATTTGTAACCCCGGCAATGGGCTCCCCTCCGTATCTTAGCACGTGTCGTGGACAAGTGACAATGTCGGGGAATACATCGCGGGATGACTCGAGATTCGATGTATTTCAACTTTTGTTTGCGTGTTAGGCTTATTTTAAAATATTTTTAGAATAATGCCTGGGAACTTTGGAATTAATTATGTAAAAATGATTAATTTTTTTTCAAATTTTATTAATCTGGGGCCAAATAATAATTTGGTCAAAATCTGGTTTAAATTAATTAAACATAACTAATTAAAAAAATTATTTATTTGAAATTAAAGTCGCCAAGTGATTTTATGAAAATCAATAAAATGATACGTGTATAAACGTATTTACACCAAAATTTCTATAAGGGTTCATGTATTGGTTACGCTCGGGAAAAGGCATTCGCGCTATGTGTTCTACGCCCGTCAAAGAACGGTATTTATTTTAAAACATTACTCTGGTTATTAAAACTTTTATTTATAATATTTATTTTATTCAATTATGTTAGGTCAAATTATTTTGACTAACGGTATTTTGATGATGAAATTGTGTAAAACTTAAATAAGAATGAAACTAAGTCGTCTAATTGTTTTTGTGCAGGTGCAATCAAAACGTGCTAAGTTAGACTTAGTTTGAATCAGGCTCATTAGACGTGTTAGTTGTTAGACGCGCTGCTAGTTAGACGTGCAGTCTAACAGATTCGTAGTTAGACGTGCATTCTAACAGATACATATTTAGACGTGCAGTCTAACAGATACGTAGTTAGACGTGCAGTCTAATAGATACGTAGTTAGACGTGCAGTCTAACAGATACGTAGTTAGACGTGCAGTCTAACAGATACGTAGTTAGACGTGCAGTCTAACAGATACGTAGTTAGACGTGTAGTCTAACGAATGAAAGTTAGATGCAGGGAGTCTAACCCCTTCAGACTAGTCTGAAGTGACCCGTAGTTAGGCGTGTCGTCTAACTCCACTAGACTTGGCGGTCTAATGGATCCTGCTATTAGACGTTGGTGTCTAACTTCATTAGACTTGGGATTCTAACGAAGCACGTCTAATGCCTCGCTTCAACAGTTTCTTGAAGTCAACATCCGTATACCCACGATCAACTAGTTGTACGCTACTCATGCTCCACTCATCCGTGCAGATTAGTACGACAGTCAGTTGCATCCAATGAATGAATGCCACGTAAGTAAATATTCTTTCCATTACTTGTTCCTTGTAGGACAATCCTAGAAGAATATTCGGTGCACTATCAGATTGGTACGGCCACGATCTTTGTGCACAGAGTTTGTTGTACTCGTGTACTATGGAGGTTTTCCAATGGGTACTTGTCACGTTTCAATCAGAAGATTCGACCGTTGGTACCTTCTCTCTATTTAAAGATCTTCAAGGACAATGGACGAACGGTCGGACTTACACGTTATCTTACGAATTGCTTTCTTGCTACTGAGTTTTGTACATCAAGAGAGAGATAGAATCAAAGTATTGTCTAGCTGAGTGATATCCTTCAATATACTGTAAGTTGAATAGAGTCTGTTCTGCTCAAATGTTCGCTAGCACTGAAACTGTATTTGATTCAAAGAAAAATATAGTGATTCCTTCCGGTGGTTGGAAGAAGGGGTGACGTAGGAGAGTTTTTCTCCGAATATCCATAAACAACCCTTTGTGTCTTTTACATTATGTCCTTCATTCTTTCATTCGTTCTTATCTTCAAACCCAAGAAAACGTTTCCGCACTTGAATCGCTTCAATAGTTTGCAAAAGAACACCAAATTTTTATAAATCCAGTTTTCAAGCTTAATTTTTCAAAAAATTTTGATTCAGATTGATTTGATTTGATCTGATTTCTTTAAACGTAAAGTTCATACATGATATATAACTATTGTTTTTGAACAAAGAAGTCACATGAACATGCCCTAGAACATATCAAACTCGATCAAACTAGAAAATTTTAAAATAAAATTCAAACTTTCTATCATAAATTGAATTACATGAGTTCTGGATCCATACCAACAGTTGGAGAACACTCCTTAGGTGTCTTGGAAGCAATCTAGAAGCCTGGATCGGAACTGTAATGTCCGGAGAAAGTTTTTACAAAAACTATTCTTACCTAGAATTTCAATTCTTTGATTCAGGGTGTAATAATGTGTAATTGTTCGATGATTCTTTGATGTCTAGGTAGAGGAAGTATTATGGAGTATTCATAGTCGAGGAAGGTCAGTTGAAGAATCTCAATTCAAGTCGAAATTGAAGATCTACGATCTTATCCCTAATCTTATCCTCAGTTGTGGCAGCCTATTTAGGGAGAGGTGTCCCTCCTAACTATAGGGCTATTGATGGTGGAGATAAGGCGAGCACGTGAACAAAATTTTGAGAAATAAGGATGGCTGTAGACGGAGCTGGAGATTCTAGAAGAAACGTGGAGGCGGATATCACGAATTCGACGAGTGTCTGATCTCGGCAATGAAGATGACCAAAATGATGTCGTTTCGCCTAACGGGACATGGGATTCCATTGCGTTTCGTCCGCGGTCAGGGTCTTTGATTAATGGGGTTAGTACATCCCATTAGTTCTTCCGGTGTGGGCAGGAACGTGCGATTTCGCTGCATCCGGTTGTGTGGCGCGTTCCTTGGCGTTGGATGATGCATGTGCGCTCATTTGATGACCTAGATTCCTGCTACAAAAATTAAAAATAGTTTCTACTGCACTGTATTATCAGATTTATGTTTTATAAAGGGTTATTTGAAATCGATTTTTAATCTTTTTTTCACGTTTTTCTTCACCAAAAATTTCACAAAAAATATTTTTATCAACATAATAAAAATTATGTTCATATTTTTATTTTTTTAGTATTTTTGGGAATTTTGGAGTATTTATTTATTTGTTTTTTAAGTCATAATTCATAGTTAAATCATAATTAAATAATTTTAACCCCTTCATTGGCTTAATTCGAGTAAAATAACTACAATATTTTAACTCAAAATATTTTTAGATTTTTGAATATTTTTTCTAATTAGGATTTAATTATCACAATAGTTAATCCTTAATTATGTTTTAATTCTTTTTTTTGAGTTATTTTAAATTTAAAATTTTAAAACATTATTTTAATATTATTAAAAATATTAATATTTTTATATAATAGAGTAGGTCAAATTTTCATACTTACACTATTAAATAAATTCACATAAATAATTAAAAAAACATGGTTTGATATTTATTTGTGAGCAGCTTTATACCAATATTTTTTTTTTTACTTTGAAGGATTTGAGAATGCCATTCAATATTAACAATAATATATAATCAAAAAGATGTCATATATGTGCCAATTAAGTGGGCACGCACCAAATGGTGTCCTCACCAAATGGTGTCCTCACAAGTTGACTTTCATGTTGAGGGTCCTATTATTCTATACCTAACATTCATAACATGTATTTGGATTTTAGAATGTAAGAGACTGAATATTTCAAATTTTGATAGGTAGATGGAACCTTTACTTATATCCATTCCCTAGTTAGATTTCAAATAGTCAGTTCGAAATAAGAGTGTAAAAAAAATTGAATCGTTTAAACTTAACCAAAAATTTACTTATTAGTTCAAACTGAATGAGGAATGACTACATTTTTTAAAAGACTAGACAATTATTGTTAAAATTTTAATATTACCTAATTTGGTTGCAACCATTTTTTTTACCTACATACATCATTTAACTGTAATATAGTCATCAAACTTACACAAACTATAATAATATGTTTAAATATTTAAATATTTAAAATTCTTAATAAATCACGAATAATATATTAAAATAAAAAATAAAACGTTCTCATTTCACATTTTATTTACTTCGGTAAAAATAACTTAATTTTCTCACATATTTCATCACATATTTTTTTCTGAATAAACCTCTCATCTCGTGACTTTACACTTTCACTTTGTCAATCAAATATTTGATTCATATTTTTTAATATTTAGTATCGTAAACTCACACTTTTGTCAATCAAATATTTGATTCATATTTGTTTAACCACTTTCAATTGATATCGGCCTATTATTCCTCGGCAAACCTCATCCCAATCACACTTGGTTAAAGAGTTGTACTTATTTTGTTAGGTTGCAGATTCGAACATACATATAACATTTTTAATTTTATTTTTAACCATTTTAAGTTTATGGGTGGGTCAACCCACAATTCGACCCAAGTATTCATATACTCTCACATATATATCCAAATTAACCACAACTCTCGACCCGACAATCTGGAAACTTAAAAAATTAAACATCATTATATATATATATATATATATATATATATATATATATTAGTTAGTTAAAAAATTGAACTATATTGTTAAAATGTCATGCTTTCATCAAATTTAGTGTTGAATTTAAAATATAAAGTGTTGTTTGCCTAGTTGGTTAAAAGGTTGTACTTGTTTTGTCAGGTTGCAATTTCAAAACATACATATAATATTTTAAATTTTAGTTTTAACCGTTTTAAGTTTGTGGACGGATCAACCCACAATCCGACCCAAGTATCCATTTACTCTCACATACATATCAAAATTAATCATAACTCCCGACCTGGCAATCCGGACACTTTAAAAAATAAGCTTTAATATATATATATACAATAGTTAGTAAAAATGTTGAACTTATATTGTTAAAATGTCCCACGTTCATCAAATCTAGTGTTGAATTTGAAATATAAAGTGTTGTTAGTCTAGTTGGTTAAAGGGTTGTATTTGTTTTGTTAGGTTGCAAGTTCGAAACATACATATAATATTTTTAATTTTTTTTAACCGTTTTAAGTTTATGGGCGGGTCAACCCACAATCCGATTCAAGTATTCATTACTCTCACATATGTATCTAAATTAACCACAACTCTCGACCCAGCAATCTGGACACTTTAAAAATTAAGTATCATTATTTATATATATATTTAGGGTTTAGGATTTAGTTAGTTAAAAAGTTTAACTTATATTGTTAAAATATCTCGTGTTCATCAAATTTAGTGTTGAATTTAAAATATAAAGTGTTGTTAGCTAGTTGGTTAAAGGGTTATATTTGTTTTGTTAGGTTGCAAGTTCGAAATATACATATAGCATTTTTAATTTTATTTTTACCGTTTTAAGTTTATGGATGGGTTAATCCACAATCCGACTCAAGTATCCATTTACTCTCAAAAATATATCCAAATTAACCATAGCCCTCGACCCGACAATCCAGACACTTTAAAAATTAAGCATCATTATATATATATATATTTGTTAGTTAAAAAGTTGAACTTGTATTGTTAAAATATCTTGCGTTCATCAAATTTGGTATTAAATTTAAAATATAAAGTGTTGTTAGCCTAGTTGATTAAAAGGTTGTACTTGTTTTGTTAGGTTGTAAATTCGAAATATACATATAACATTTTTAACTTTATTTTTAACCGTTTGAAATTTATGGTAGGGTCAACCCACAATCTGATCCAAGTATCCATTTACTCTCACATATATATTCAAATTAATCACAACTCTCGACCAGGCAATCTGGACACTTTAAAAATTAAGCATCATTATATATATATATATATATATATATATATATATATATATATATATATATATTAGTTAGTTAAAAAGTTGAACTTATATTGTTAAAATGTCTCGCGTTCATCAAATTGAGTGTTGAATTTAAAATATAAAGTGTTGTTAGCCTAGTTGATTAAAGGGTTGTATTAGTTTTTATAGGTTCCATGTTCGAAACATACATATAGTATTTTTAATTTTATTTTAAACTGTTTTAAGTTTATGGGCGGGTCAACCCACAATCCGACTCAAGTATCCATTACTCTCACATATATATCCAAATTAACCACAACTCTCGACCCGACAATCCGAACATTTTAAAAATTAAGCATCATTATATATATATATATATATATATATATATATAAATATATATATATATATATAGATCTCAGTGAGAGAAAAGCTCTGAATATTTTCGGAGAAAATTTTCTAGCGACGAAATCTTAAATTTATTCCCCATATACGTGCACATTCTCATATTCAATCAAGAATCCTGTCGGAATTAAGATCATCGGCACGTTCGGCACAATCGACACGGTGGGCACGTTTGGCACAGCTGCTCGGTCGCACAATTCAATTGATTTGGTAGTTGGTTACGGGAAACATGGACGAAGTAAATATTGTCGGCACTTCTGGCACGATCAGCACAACATGTACGTTTGTCACATTCGGCACATCTGGGAAAAATCGTCTAGGGTTTGAATAAAGTCATTTAAAGATTGTTGTTTTGACATTAATCCTATCTTCTAAAGTCTTATTAGAGTATGGGTAAACGAAAAAAAAACAAGGCCAAAGAAGTGGACTTTGTTCTTAAAGGAGTCAAAGAATTGTAGAGTATGAAATTAACAAAATAGCTGAAGAAATTATTAACGAAAAAGTTTTGGAAATCAGCAAAGACCCATTTGTTGCCCAAAAGCCATTGGAAAATAATGTAGGGATCAAAGAGAAGAAAGAAAAAGTTTGGATGATAGGGTATAATCAAAGGGTCAATTTATTTGAAAAAAAAAACAAATCACCAAACTCCTAATGCATGATAAAAAATGAGAGATTGTACTTAGCAAGGAGAAAATACAAAGCACAACAGTCTACCTTAATATTTACTATCTCCAAGACTGGAATTTACTCAAGAATATTGAGTATGAAGTGATAGTAAATGGTTTGTTGTAACAATGAGGGAGTTAGTGAATTCTCCTAAATCGAAGACTTATACTATCAGAAGTAATTTGTTATACCTCCTAGTAAAATTACGTATAAATCTTGAACATAAAAGGATAAAAGAATTATATTGAGACGGTGAATGAAGAATTAAAGGACAGAGATAGAACCCTAACCGATAGGGAGAATACAATAGGGATGAGGGAGAGAAATTCTAACAAAAAATTTTCAACTAAAATCATTTCATAACTATTCTTTATAACTAACTATTCTATTTATATACTACTACATTATAACTGCCACTTTATTCCCGTCAATATATTTAACCATAATATCATTTTTCCTTATATCATTACCCTCTCCTTCAATTCGTTCATCCGCAAACGACAATAGACGAAAGTTCTGCTGAAACTCCTAAGCATCTGGTGGTTATTCGAACCATATAAATTTCCCAAATTGTTTCCATAGATTATCAGGTGGTTCTTCAAACCATACAAACTGTCCCACCCGATTTATCGATTGTAAACCATAAGAACAATTACAAAAATCTGTATGAGGTGGTTCTTCAAACCATAATAAGTACTTGCATCTCATCCTTGTTTTATGCCAAAAAATTATCTGAAAGCAATACCCAACTTTTTATGGTTTCTCAAACCACAAAAACTGGATGCAATTAGAACTTGGAGTTAATTATGCTTGAGAAATGGGATCAAAATCCAACATCCTATCTTCAAGGCTCAAAACATCTTCAAACAGTCCTTCAATTTTAGCTTCTCCTAAGTCACCCCAATAATGATCAACCCTTTAAACGTAGGTTGCCTTCGTCTTCTCTCGGTCATCGTACACTATGGAGACATACAAATGAATAAACGAAGAACATGAATTATCATAAATTTTTTCAACAAAATTGAGATTGTCGTGTTTTGTATCATTAATATGTGGAGTCTCCATTTCTTTTGCATAACAAAAGTCATCGAGAGGAGGCACGTCTTCCACTTTAGAACAATCGTCATCAAAAGGGGTTTCATCTTTGTTTGGAACCGAATGTATCAATAGGGAAGGCGTCGATTGTCCCACCTATTTTACACGTTGATCGTAATCTTCCAATAACTTATCAGATTTGAAGATCAATTTTTTACGATCATTTTTCCACTTTTACCTTGTTAATTCTTCATCAGTATTTTGTTTTTGCCTTTTTATTTTGCCAGCGATCCTCCATGATTTTAACAAGTCGCTTATTTATCGACACTGTTCTGCGATTAACTCCAATGGTTTTGGCTGCACTTTCTTTTGTATATGTCGGGGATCGTCACTTGCACATGACCCAAACTCACGTCGCAATAGTTGTTTCAGCTCTCCACGTCAATCCTTTGCTGAGAGTTTTCATGACCACATGTTCCCTAAACCATCGTAGTGTCTTTTCCCTCATGTGAGTTATCGCAAGATGCACTTTGTCTTCTTCAAGCGTATCGTTAACCCGAAAAAATCTTTTTACCTCATTAATTCAGTTTTCGACATTTTCTCCAAAGAATTTGGGAAAATTCATTTTCAAATCAACCGAATTTTTCTTTTAAGACCTAGAATTCAATTCAGCATAAATATATTTAAGGAGTAATAAAATTTGATATAATCGGTTCAAATAGCAACCAACCCAGTCTTCTTGCAAGTCAAACAAGATAATCCTACTTTCTCTCTCTTCACATATACTTATTAAATTAACCTAGGGATCCTACTTTCTCTCTCTTTAGAGATACTTATCAAATTAACCAAGGGAATTTAGCATTGATTCGTACTACTTTATCTTACCCAATGGAATGATGCAATACCTAGATGTAGGGATTCATTTTCCTCCGTCTTCGGCTTCGAGGAACAAAATCACAATCAGTCTTCCCTTAATCGCGAAATTAGAAACCGTTGAAACTATTGTTCAGTTCTTAAATTACCATCGTAATGAATCTTCTTCGGATTATATCACTTTTGGTCGACTTATATCTCCAATCTCACTTTTGTTGCCACAATTCCACGATCAACAAAGTTAGTATCGATATTCTAAACTATATGATTATTCCCTAGGTAATTAGTTGGTTTACCATCGTCTATGTCGCAATCGAGTTCCAAATCCTTTTAAGAATTCCTTATTTTTTCCGACTATGCCGGAAACTCTGCACGGTGTCCAACTAGCTTTCCTTCATTGTAATGAACTTCGATCTTACTTCAATAATAATCCAATTCTCCAGTTTCGATTCGCAACACACTTCTTTAACTCTTTCCAATTTTCTTGTGAACTGTTTCTAAGAAACGAATAAAGAAATTGACTCGAATCTAAATCTGCTTCAGCTATAACCTCATAGTACACACAATTTTGCCAAGAATGAGCTCTGATACCACTGTTATACTTCCTAGTAGAATTAGGTATAAATATTGATCATAAAAGGATAAAATAATTATATTGAGACTTGGAATGAAGAATTAAAGGACGGAGATAGAACCCTAACCGAAAGAGAAAATACAATAGGGATGAGGGAGAGAAATTCTAACAAAAATTTTCAAATAAAATCATTTTATAACTATTCTTAATAACTAACTATTCTATTTAAACTACTACATTATAACTGCCACTTTATTCTCGCTAATATATTTTGATAGGATCGGTGTAACCAATAGAGACTAGGTCTAACTATTGATTACAACTTACGATAAATAATTTGATTTTAACTCTGTTAGAAGTTAAAATCTGTTTCTACTCTTCGCAAATCTTTCAAACTCTTGAAACAGATTCAAGGGCGGAAGTGTTCGTCGGATTTAAAACTTGAAACAACAATAGATAAAGGGCAGAAAGTAAAGAACACATCATGTTTTTTATGGATATTCGAAGCAAACTCTCCTACGTCACACCTTATTCCACAACCGGGAGGATTTCACTAAATTCTTTGAATCAAATACAATTTATTGAACTTGCTATCACTCTGAACAGAACAACCTCTATTCAACTTACAGTATTATGAACAATATCTTTCAACTAGATAGTGTTTTTATTCTTTCTCTCTTGAACTTAGAATATGATAGAAATCAGTAAGGCAAGAGTAAGCTTGTGAATTGATCAGCAAGTAAGCAAGGTAATCAGTAAGTCAATTGGTCGTTTCGATCCAATGATTCATCTGTTGTCCTTGAGCATCTATATATAATAGAAGGACACCAACAGACGAATCTTCTTCATGGACATGTGGCAAGCGTCCATTGGAAGGCCTTCCAAAGGACGGGAGTACAACAGGCTTTAAGCAAATAGATCATGGTCATACCGAACTGGTAGTGCGTCGAATATCCTCTCTAATATTGTATTGTACTGGACAAACCGTTGGAAGGACATTTATGTACGTGGCATTCGTTCATTAGATGCAATTAGTTGCCTTGTTAGACTGCACAATAGTGAGTGGAGTAGAGTAGCAGACAACTAGTTGATCGTGGGTATACATATGCTAACTTCAAACAGGTGCTGAAGCGAGACATTAGACGTGCTCCTTTAGACTGCCTAGTCTAAGAGAGTTAGACGTCAACGTCTAATAGTGTGTTCCTTTAGACCGACAAGTCTTATGGAGTTAGATCGACAAGTCTAATGGAGTTAGACTACAACGTATAACTACGCATCCCTTTAGACTTGTCTGAAGGAGTTAGACGCCAACGTCTAACTATGTATCTGTCAAACCTCAACGTCTAACTACGTATCTATTAGACTGGGACGTCTAACTACATATCACATCAACACTTGTCTGAAAGAGTTAGACACCAACGTCTAACTACGTATATGTTAGACCTCAACGTCTAACTACGTACCACTTCAGACTTGTCTGAAGGAGTTAGATGCCAACGTCTAATTACGTATCTGTTAGACCTCAACGTATAACTACGTATCTGTTAGACCTCAACGTCTAACTACGTACCACTTCAGACTTGTCTGAAGAGTTAGACGCCAACGTCTAACTACATATCTGTTAGACCTCAACGTCTAACTACGTATCTATTAGACTGCGACGTCTAACTACGTATCACTTCAGACTTGTCTGAAGAAGTTAGACGCCAATGTCTAACTACGTGTCTGTTAGACCTCAACGTCTAACTACGTATATGTTAGACCTCAACGTCTAACTACGTATCTGTTAGACTACGACGTCTAACTACGTATCACTTCAGACTTGTCTGAAGGAGTTAGATGCCAACGTCTAACTACGTATCTGATAGACCTCAACGTCTAACTACGTATCTGTTAGACTGCGATGTCTAACTACGTATCATGTCTAATTAGCCTGCTTAGACCGCGTCTAAGTTAGCAAAGTCTGATGTAACTACATAGAATCAATTAGACAAACTTAGCTTCGTTCATAACTGAGTTTTAATCACGATTAAGTTTTAATCATAATTATGTTTTAATCACAATTAATTTTTAATCACAATTAATTTTTAATCACATATCATCAAAATAAAGTTGGCATAGAATAGACTTATTCTCTTAATTATTTTAATCAATATAATTTGACCCAACAATTTCTCCCTTTTGATGATGTTAAAACTTAATTAAAAGAATAAGACACATGAATGCAGTTGATAACCATTAAAGCAGTATTGAACAACGGATCATATATTCATTCAAAATATCTGGAGGAGATAAGTAGCATAGACGAAATTTTTTCAAAAACAAAAAAATTGGATCTTTTCTTATCCTTTTCTATCCTTAGTTCCCTCTGGGAAAATGCCACTTCTTTTACTTTCCCCCTTTTTAAAATCATTGGGAAATAGATTCCTACTGATCACTTTCGTCCAGAAGGATCTCCAGATTTCTTTTCTTGAGCTTAAGCTTTCTTGCCTGGAGATCATAATCGAGAACTCTTTGATAGTTCAGGACTCTGGAGGATTTGATTAGGATCCCAAGTCCCCCAACGCTTGAAAAAAGGGTAGGAAGGAGCATGCTGAGCTTAGCAATATACCTAGGAGACCTCCTTTCAGGAGAGATTATCGCCTTCAAGTTTCTGAAAATGATCCTCAACTAGTTGATTGTTGTCCCCTTAATGATATAAATCATCATCTCAAAGACCATCTTCGAGTAAGAGTTTGAGAAGCCCTTGGCTTGAATCGACCTAGAGATTATATCATTGAGCAAGGAGAACTCTACTTTTAGGTCAGACCTTAGTCCGCGAGGTTTTACAAGAACGAGAATCCCATCACGAGTAATGTCGGAAAAGGCAAGCCCCATCTTAGACATGACTTCCTTAGAAGATGTAGGGAATTCAGATAGCCCCTCGGTCGGAAGATCAAAGAATCGAGCAAAGGATTCTTCGGTGAAGAAAACAATATTGTCAAAAAAAATTGCTACGATAAGCTTGTTGTCGTATAAGCCTTCATTTTTAAAGAACTCACGAACCTCCGGTTCGTGAATGATGATTGGGGCCTTGAGAAAATTTTCAAGACCTGATGCTTTGAGGGATTCAAACATGATGACCATTTCAGGAATCACCAACATGGACATAGAATCAAAATCTATTTGAAGGGTGTATACCACAAGAGAACCCATTTCTAAAGAGTTGGGAAGATTTCTTAGAGAGAGAATGCAACGAATCATATAAGAGATATTCAACCCTTTGAATATGACCGTTCTTTTATAGAAATAGGCTGACGTATGATCATTAAACGTAATGATTATATGAATCGTAAAAAACATAAAAATATGTTCCCAAGAGATGCATCATTTAAAATAAGTAGTATTTAAGGTATGATCATAAAGGTCTGTCATTAATGCAATACGTGTAGTGAAAGGACAACAGAAATTTTAATCATTCTTTTAGAATCGAAAGACACATGTCTTCAATTTAGTGAAAAGATGACTGTTTATTTTTGGCGGGAATAGTACATAGGCTGATAAGAAGTCGTGGACAGCTGTCCCATATTCCTGAAGATGAGAGGTCTAATGACGTACATAGTTAGACGCTTCATTTACTGTCCATATTCTATGCATCTAAGTTGGATATGCGTCTATTAAATATCGACGTCTAATCACGTCTGTCTTTCAGACAGCCAAGAGTCTATTAGACTTCAGGTGTCTAATTACGCATAAACACCACGTGCTAGACATGTGTCTAGTTAGACATCAACGTCTAACTACGCTCGTCTTATAAACATCTAAACGTCTATTAGACTTAAGACATCTAACCGCGTAGGTTTTAAACCAAGACATTCCAACCTGGAAACATAGACTACTTACGCAAGTATACGCCTAAGTAGGTACATTCCTTAGACTACTGATCCATTAGATAAATTGAGACCTCTGTCTACACAAGTCTATCCAATTACATTTAAATAACATGTTCCCCCTAAATTTATGCATGATGAGTTTAAATAAATCAATCAAGATCAACAAGCCCTAAAATATTTCTAAAGTAAGAAAACTTAGTCTCGGGTAGTGATTTCGTGAACACGTCTGCCACTTGTTGATCTGTTGGAACATATTCAAGGCCGATATGCTTCTGACTGACATACTCTCGGATGAAATGATGTCTGATTTCGATGTGCTTTGTCCGAGAGTGCAGAACTGGATTGTAGGTGATAGCAATTGCACTTGTGTTATCGCAGAAAATTGGAGATTCTTTTGCTTCGATTCCATAATCCCTTAGTTGTTGTTGAATCCACAAGAGCTGAGAACAAAAACTTCCTGCTGCAAGATATTCGGTTTCAGTTGTAGACGTAGCAACCGACATCTTCTTATTTCAGAACTAAGAGATCAAACGATCACCAAGAAATTGGCAAGTTCTTATGGTGCTTTTTCGATCAATCTTGCAACTTGTATAATCACATTTTGAGTTCTATTTAATTGTTTTGATTCTTTCTCTCTTGAACTTAGAAGATGATAGAAATCAGTAAGGCAAGAGTAAGCTTGTGAATTGTTCAGCAAGTGATAAATGTAATAGGTCAGTTAGTTGGTCGATTCGGTCCAGTGATTTGTCCGTTGTCCTTGAGCATCTATATATAGTAAATGACACCAATGGTCGAATCTTCTTCATGGACACGTGGCAAGCGTCCATTAGAAGGCTGCCCAAAGGACAAGAGTACAACAGACTCTGAGCAAATGGATTATGATTGTACCGAACTAGTAGTGCACCGAATATCCTCTCTAATATTGTCTTGTACTGGACAAATCGTTGGAAGGACGTTTGCGTACGTGGCGTTTGTTCATTGGATGTAATTAGCATGCTTATCAGACTGCACAGGAGTGAGTGGAATAGAGTATCAGACAGCTAGTTGATCGTGGGTAGACGTATGCTAACTTCTAACAGCTGCTGAAGCGAGTCATTAGACGTGCTCCATTAGACTACCTAGTCTAAGAGAGTTAGACGTCAACGTCTAATAGCGTGTTCCATTAGACCGAAAAGTCTAATAGAGTTAGACTGCAACGTCTAACTACGCATCCCCTCAGACTTGTCTGAAGGAGTTAGACGCCAACGTCTAACTACATATCTATTAGACCTCAACGTCTAACTACGTATCTGTTAGATTACGACGTCTAACTATGTATCACTTCAGACTTGTTTGAAGGAGTTAGACGCCAACGTCTAACTACGTATCTGTTAGACCTCAATGTCTAACTACGTATCTGTTAGACTATGATGTCTAACTACGTATCACTTTAGACTTGTCTGAAGGAGTTAGACGCTAACGTCTAACAAAGTATCTATTAGACCTCAATGTCTAATTACGTACCACTTCAAAATTGTTTGAAGGAGTTAGACGCCAAAGTCTAACAAAGTATATGTTAGACCTCAACATCTAACTACGTATCTATTAGATCTCAACGTCTAACTACGTACCACTTCAGACTTGTCTAAAAGAGTTAGACGTCACCGTCTAACTACGAATCTGTTAGACTACGACGTCTAACTACGTATCACTTCAGACTTGTCTGAAGGAGTTAGACGCCAACGTTTAACTACGTATCTGTTAGACCTTAACGTCTAACTACGTATCTATTAGACCTCAACGTCTAAGTATGTATTTGTTAGATTGCGACCTCTAACTAAGTATCACTTCAGACTTGTCTGAAGGAGTTAAACGCCAACGTCTAACTACGTATTTGTTAGACCTCAACATCTAACTTTGTATATATTAGACTTAACGTCTAACTACGTATCACGTCTAATTATCCTACTTAGACCGCGTCTAAGTTAGCAAAGTCTGATGCACCTGCACAGAAACAATTAGACAAACTTAGCTTCGTTCATAACTGATTGTTAATCACGATTAAGTTTTAATCATAATTAAGTTTTAATCACAATTAAGTTTTAATCACATATTATCAAAATAAAGTTGGCATAGAATAGACTTATTCTCTTAATTATTTTAATCAAAATAATTTGACCCAGCATATTTAACCCTAATATTCTTTTCCCTTGTACCATAATTCTATATAGAAAACAATGAAGTCTAGAAAAACAACATTGGGAAAAAGGCTGAAGATCATGCATACAAAGGAAAAATCTATTTCGGTAATTTATAGACAAAAGTGGAGGTATTGTATTCTCCTTTTGAAATTAAATTGCTTATTGTAGTAGAAGAAAGTTGTGTTAGGGAATGGGAAAATGTAGTGGTGGAAATTACATAGGAAAGAATATATTTTTCTTCATAGTCACCAAAGAAGCACTTATGAAGTATTGGGAAAAAAAGAGACTGGAAATAATTTCAGTAAATGTACATGATCTCTACTCTCTGAAATTTTTAGAAGGGATCAATTGCTGATGAAATTCTGAAAAATGGGCATACATATATTGGATTTAACTACATAAAATTAGAAAGATGGTCTGAAGATTTGAACCAATTAAGCAAGCCTAATGAAACAGCTCAGATATGGTTCAAACTTTGGAATATCTATGCACTCATGTATAATGTAGAAGTTCTTAGTCATTTTGCAGGTTTATTGGGTACACCATTATACATGGACCCAATTACTGAAGGAGAAGATTACATATCATTTTCTATATTTGCATTGAGGTGCATCCTAAAAGCACACTGCTGAATAGTATGACAACAGTAGACAGAAAATGAAAACTTACTATCATGGAAATCATTTATGAGTGGAGGCCATACAGATGCACTTTCTGCAATACCTTCCAACATGTAATCCCAAATTGTGATTTGGCTAAGGAAGAAGATCAAAAAATTCATAAAGGCCAGAAAGTAAGGATGCAGGAAAATGAAATAGAGATGCCTATTATCAAAGAGAAAAATTTGGTTAAAGAACATGAAACATGAGATAAAGACAATTATGAACAAAAAGAAAGTAGTACGAAGAAGGAGGTGGAACCTCAACCTAACCATATTGAAGAAATAGTTGAGGAATCTCAATCAAATTAAGTTAAAGTGGTTGCTGATGAATACAGAGAGGAAGATACTCAGGATAATTAAAAAAAAATACGAGAATTTCAAGGTTGATATAGAGAAATCCAAAGTTGCTGAGAATTCTAAAGTTGAAACTGAAGGAAATAAAGACAATGATCTCGAAATTCAAGTTGAGAACAAAAAGGTAAAGAGACCAGAAATTCTAAAGAATAATTTTTTCTATCAAATCAGAACGGGTTAATATAAAGAAAAACTCAGAATGGGAAATATTCATCAACCTCTTTAGTTCATCGTCCTTTCATTACAAGAAGAATGAGAAGGGGAAGAGGAAGGACAAGGGGAAGAGGAAGACAACATGTTGAAACATCAAGTTGGTATAGAAATAAAAATCATGATTGAGATAATTAGGATTTGATACAGTTTGTAATCTTTGTTTCTCGTATATTTGATTTCTACTAATCAGGTTCCTTAGGGTCGTTTAATTGTCATCTTTTAATCATAGCTAGAGTTTGTCTAGTTTTAATTCTTGATCCTCCCACTTTTGGAATTTTAATAAAATAGTTTTAACCATTTTTAAAAAAAAAAATGTTAACTAAATATTTTTTTTAATAATTAACTTAAATCATTAAATATTTAAAAATTAAAAATAACAATAGTAGAAAGTGTTTTATTTTTCATAAAAAAATATATATTTAAGCTAAGCCAATTTATATGTATTTATTATTATTGTTGTTTGTTTGTTTTTAATGTAAACCTTATTATTATAATTTAACAACATTTTTTTTGCTAACAAATAAATGTGATTGAACAAACTAAATCAAAACCGACAAATTGAAATTTTCTGCAAGTGTACAAACCGAATCATTACACTCTTAATTCAAACAAATTATATATAAATGTGAATGGCAGCTGAAAATAGCTTATAAGTTCTCAAATTACCCATCCATAGAGTTAATAATTAAAAAATAATGGAGAACCTGTCAAGTTGTGATAATTATTGTGATCTTCAAACAATGTTTTAAGTTCAAAGTCATATTCATATGTTTGGCTAGTTTTTTTTTAAAACTCATGATCATTCAATGTTCTTACGATTATCAAGATATTGAATGGTGATCTTAATGAGTGGATGAATGTTAAAGATGAATGTTTATGAATGTAAAAAGGGAAACTAATTTTGTACATTTCATCTTGTTTTTACAAAATCTAGAAGGATAATTAATGAAAAGGGTTTTTCTTGTTTTAAACATAAAAATCAAGAAGAGATTTTAAAGTATTTAAGAATATGTTATTATTCAAAGTCAAATCTAAAACAAAATTGATAACTTCATTCTAAATTTGTTATATTGCATTCATTAACATTTAAAAGAATGATGATTAATTAGTTAGCTATATCATATGACAAATTGTTCTTTTACTTTCTTTTTTTATTTAAGAAATATAACAAATATTTAAGAAATATAACAAGTAATAATATATTTTATATTTATCTTAATGGAGATAAAGGACAAAATCGTGACAATTGACCGCAAGAGTCTTCTATGACCAAAAACCTCTGTGACTGCCTCTCATAAGGAGGGTTAAAATTGTAATTTACCATCCCAACCAAAAACAATCGGAGAATTTTTAATACCATCTTTGCACCGTTCGGTTTCAGGAAATCTCAGCGGAACACTGTTTATAAATATTTCAAATAAAATAAAAATGTATACAATAAAATTATATAAACGAATTTTTTAATATAATATATATTGTAAAATATTGAAATTTTATAATATTATAAAAAAATAAACTTATAACTCTTATAAAATATAATTTATAAATAAATAAATTAGTGATTTTATATATTTAATTATGTTTATAGTGTTCGGGAAAGAATCGTGCGGGGCGGGGGCACAATACCATATCCGCCCCATCCCCATTCGGTTTTGGGGAAAACCGCCTCAAACGGGTCAATCATTTCGATTATCGCAGGACAGTTTCAAATTGTCATCCTTAATTACAACATTTTATGATGGGTCACAAGAATTTTTGTCAAAGAGGGCCATGCATGGCTGGACAGTGGGTGACTCGCCTCGGATACTTTAGACAAAAAAAATAAAATAAAATATATATATAAATATATATATATATTTATATATTTTATTTGATTTATTATATTTAAAATATTAATACTTTTATGATGTTATAATAATTCAAACCTTAATGTATGATAATTTAATTAAAATATAAATTAATTTAAAGGATCAATCTTATAAAATAATTAATGATAATTATTTAAAAATATATGATTAAGAAAAATTAGTCCATGATGAGAAAACCAAACTCAATCACAAGTAAATATAAATTATATCTATATTAGATATCTTTATACAAAAATATTTATATCTTAATGTTAATTGTATATTTTATATTTAAAATGTTAACAAGCATGAGTATTGAGGTTTGGCAAATGATATCACCAGAGACAAGTAAATGAGAAAAATCATTAGAAGTGTATTTATCCCTAAATCACACCTAAAACATGTAATGATTGAAGAATGTTGGGTTCTCATTAGAGCTTGAAAATTGATGACTGAAGTAAAAAATTCAGACTTTCATTCATAAGATAAACCCAACCAAGTATAACGATTGAAGTTATCAATAAACAATATATAAAATCGAGAACCTTTTTTAGAGAAAATAGGAGAAGGTCCCACACATCATAATGCATTAAATTAAATTGAACTGTGGAAAATAAATACTTTTATAAAAAGAAAATTCTTAAATTTAGCCAATTTACAACCACTAAAATAAAAAATGACATGACTTTCTATACAATCCAAAACTCCATTAGACACTACAAACTTTAAATGAGATCCAGAAACATGACACAAACAGAAATTCCAATAGAAAAATTCCAAAGATGAATGATTTAAACAGAGTGATGACAATTCAATGCTAGAGGAAACAACATATAATATTTGTAGTTCATCCAAAACATAAAGTTCTCCTTTCATATGGTCCATCACAATCACCTTTTGTGAGCGCGGGTCCTTAACCCAACAATTGGAAGAAGAAAATAAAATTGTGAGTTCATAATCACACAATTGATTAACATTTACAAATTGAAAAGAAATACTAGAAATATAGTTGACATGTGGGAGAGATAAATAAGATGTATGCACATAACTAATTTATGTCAATGACATTGGAGTACCATCAACAATCATGAGGGAAAATGATGAAACATAATTAACTGACACAAATGAGTTAATATTAGGAGACATATGATGAGATGCACCTAAATTTAATATTCATAAGAGAGACGATGTACCTAAGATATCAGACAATAACCAACCTTTGTGAAAGGAGGCGAACATGGCTTGAGGATGTGAGGCGAGGAACTGTTCAAAATTGTTAAACATATATGGATCCAAGGTTAGAGCAACAATTGTATTGTTTATATGTAGTGGATGAAAGTTCATTATACACTCGGTGACAAACGTTGTTATGAAGGTGGTCGTAATTACCATTTATTTTTATTCACCAATTTAGGACATTGAGCCTTTCATCGACTCTTCTAAAGGGGACAAACCTGAATGATGAGATATTGAGATTATATTGATCACATGAGAAGTGGTAAGAATTGCTTCCCCCCACACTACGAACCTCGGTTGATAGGATGAAAGAACGAGTTGTTTCAACAAGATGACGATATATTCTTTCAGCCACACTATTTTGTTGAGGAATGTCGGTACATGAGGTTTGGCGAATGGTATCATTAGAGGAAAGTAACGGAGAGAAATCATTAGAAGTGTATTCACCCCCAAATCACAAATAAAATATTTAAAGACTAGAGAATGTTGGGTTCTCACAAGAGCTTGAAAATTGATGACTATAGTAAAAATTCAGAATTGCATTCATAAGATAAACCCAAGTATAACGAGTGAAGTTATTAATAAAAAAATATAATATCGAGAACCTCCTTTAGAGGAAATATGAGAAGGTCCCCCCACACATCAGAATGCGTTAGATCAAATGGAACAGTAGAAAAGAAATACATTTATAAAAAGGCAATGCTGAAAATTTAGCTAATTTTAACCACTACAATCAGAAATGACATGACTTTCTAACCAACTCAGAACTCTGGTAGACACTAAATTTTAAATGAGATCCAAAAACATGACCCAAATAAGAATATCAAGGGTGTTATACACATCAACATTTGATACTTTGAGTTCATCCAAAACATAAAGTCCTCATTTCCTATTACCGTTCACAATCATCTTCTGCGACCGCGGATCCTTAACACAACAATTAGAAAAGGTAAACAAAATTTTGAGACCATAATCACACAATTGACAAAAAAGATACAATTTAAAAAACGACAGAGAATATAGTAGATATGTTGGAAAGATAAACAAGATGTATGTATAGAACTAATTTATGCCAATTACATTGAAATACCATCAACAACCATGAGAAAAATGATGGAACATAATTAACTGACACAAATGAGTTAATATTAGAAGACATATGATAAGAAGCGCCTAAATTTAATATCCATAAGGGAGATGATGTCACTAAAATATCAGACGATGACAAACCTCTATTAGAGGAGGTGGATATAGTGTGAGGCTATGAGGTGAGGAATTTCTCAAACTGGTCAAACATATATGGATCCAAGGTTAGAGAAACAACTGTATTATCGATATGTAGTGGGCAAGTCCATTATGCACTCGGTGTCGAACGTTGCTATTGAGGTGGCTGTAATTAATGTTTATTCTAATTCACCAATTTTGGGCATTGAGTCTTCCAATGATTCATCTAAATGGGACATCTGCATTATGAGATATTGTGATTCTATTGATCACATGAGCAAAGGTAAAAACAATTTCCCCCACGCTATGAACCTTGGCTGATAGCATGAAATGATGAGTTGTTTCAACAAAATGATGATATTTTCTTTCAGCCACACATTTTTGTTGAGGAGTGTCGATACATGAGGTTTGGAGAATGGTATAATTCGAGGCAAGTAACTGAGAGGACTCATTAGAAGTGTATTCACACCCAAATCACACCTAAAACATTTAATCACTAAAGAAAGTTGGGTTCTCACAAAAGCTTGAAAATTGGTACTATAGTAAAAAATTTAGACTTGTGTACATAAGATAACCCCAAGTATAACGAGTGAAGTCATCAATAAAAAAATATAATATCGAGAACCTCCTTTAGATGAAATAGGAGAAGGTCCCCACACATCTTAATACATTATATCAAATGTAGTAGTGGAAAAATAAATACTCTTAGAAAAAGGCAATGCATAAAATTTAGCCAATTTATAACCACAACAATCAGAAATATGGTGACTTTCTAAACAACCCAAAACTCTAATAGACACTACAAACTTTAAATGAGATCTAGAAACATGACCCAAATAGGGACGATAACGGTAAAATTTCGAAGATGAACGATTTAAATAAAGTGATGACAAGTCAATGCTAGAGGAACTACTCAAACTGATCAAGCATATATGGATCCAAGGTCAGAGCAACAATTGTATTATCAATATGTAGTGGGCAATAAGTCCATTGTGCACTTGGTGATGAACGTTGTTATTGAGGTGGTTGTAATTGATGTTTATTCTTATTCATCAATTTCAGACATTGAGCATTTCAATGACTCTTATTCTTGCATAATGCACATTCATCTAGAGAGGCCTTAAAAGACGATCATTTTGATTGCTTTAGAACAAAAACAGATGGATGTGTGGGAATAACTGATTATTTATCTATTTTAGACCTAAGTTGAATTTTCCTCGCTCGCAATTCATTGAGAATAGAGTCAATAGTAAGAAGAGAGAGCGATGTAGATTATTCCACGTAGTCTCTTAAAGTCATTTTGAAGGGCCATTAAGAATTTCACTAAACGGTTCACTTCTCGACGAGTTATGCGGGGTTCAAATTTTCGCAATTCAACGGACTCGATGAGGGCCAATTGATCCCAAAGATCAAACATGCCAAAATAAAATTCTTGTATACTCTTATCATTCTACTGAAATGAGTGAATATATTGTTAGAAATCTTGTCTTGAAAAATAACAGAAAAATATATATACATACGATGTTACAAATAAATAAAAATAAAATAAGATATACGAAGAACAATATCACCGTATTTGATGGTTGATTCGAGGCATGTGTTAAACACATTTTCCTTAAAACAGTTCCACCGTCTCCCCATGCGCTAGAGCTTGTCACAGATGGCTGTCTCCCAGGGTACAACGAATCTAGTAGTGATTCAGCATCGGAATCACTACACAACGAGCTTGATAAAGTACCTGAACTATCACCGGGTTTCAACGGAAAATATCGAGCGAAGAACTCGAAGAACACTCACAAAACAATAAGAAGGCTTTTGGAATTCTAGAGTGAGAAAGATGAAGGATGAAGTATGTGTAAAATGAATAATGAATGGGTGTATATTGCTGAGAATTAAACCTGTAAATAAAACCATCCAAACGTTTATTAGCAATAAATATTGCTCATTCATTTGTTAATTAATCCATAACTAATTAACATCAGCCTATACGTTGATTTGCAGAAATGCAATGTTAGACATTCAATGCTAATGCTAGCTAATTGAAGAGTCCATACGTTAGCCAATAGGCCAATTAAAGCTAAATGTTTATCCTAACATTATGCTTTAATTTTCTAATTAGGCATTAAATATTAATTAAACAATTAATATTTAATTATAATTTGGATTAAATTCACCGTTAATTCACGTTTGAATTTGTGTGAATTTTATTTGATTTTATTTATTTACAATCTTATTTCCATTCATTAATGGAATTAGCTTAATTCCAACAATCCCCCACATTAATGGAAATTGAAAGATTAACCCGGTGAAAGGTTCAACAGTTGAATTCTACATAGGATAGGTAGGTGTAACCCTTTGAACCTTCCCTTGTGAAAGCATATAACTTTACTAGCTGATTAGTAGACTCGATGTCCTTGAACTATTCTGCCTTTTGTGTAAACGATTACACACTTTCACATAGAATTCTCCCTAATACATTTCAAACTCTCATGGTTGTGTCCATTTTGGCCATAGAACACGCGCCTAGTTCTGTGAGAGGGTCTAGAATTGAGCCGTGCAATTCTTTCGAAGCGGCCCCACTTCTCCCTCACATAGGTGATCTCTTTGCTCACAAAGAATCATTAAAAGCGATATACTTATCCTCGTCAAAATATTATTGTTTCGTTATAGGATTAATCCTCAACAATAACTTTCCAAGTCAGTTCAATTAGGTTGTCCCATTGAACCTAGTTCTTAGGATCTCCAGTCTGCATAGGTTGGGTTTTCCTTCATACCAACTTATAGTAGGCTAATGTCTCAAAAGACTTCAAATTATCTCTCTATTCAATAATCTGATTAGTGGATCCACAATGTTATCTTTGATTTACATAGTCAAATTTGATAACTCCATTAGAGAGTATAGTCTAATGACATTATGTCTAAGATGTGTATGTCTAGACTTGTCATTGACTCTAAGCTTGTCCAATTTCAAATTACTATCACAATAATTAGAAATTTTTATTGGTACATTCTTAGTTAACCTTGGAACATCTTCTAATGAGAAGCATAATCATTCGTACATGCTTATCATTTAATTTTTTTTTTATGAAAATATTGTTTACTTGGATAACTAGTAGACAAAATGTCTTTGAACTATTCTGTCTTCGTGTAAACGATTATATATTTTACATAAAAATATTTTATTTTTCGACATAAGTCAAAAATATAGATTATAACGTTTAATCTATCCATCATAAGTTTCTTAGAAGATTTCCATACGTAGATTGCACTTCTAAGTGTAAACATATTCACTTTAAGACGTAAAGTCTTTCATTTAATAATATCAATATATCATTTGATAACAACATGATATTTCGTTTAGTGCAATTCATATCCTTTATGGATTTAATCATTTTTATCGTAATTTTCAACGATAAAAATATCGTACAAAAGACACGTAATGAAATAATTTTCATTGTCTTCATGATATATATAATTGTCACATCCACTTTTTAATAAAAGTATGATCAAATTTTCATATCATTATTATAAAATTTGTTATAAGTCATATCAAAACTTTATAAACTTCATTTTCATTTATTTCATAAAATCCTTTTGAAGACATTGGTTCTTCATAGTTTTATGAAAATAATGTCAAAATATGACACGTTTCTTGATTTCAAAATCCTCAAATCTAAAATATCGATTTGAACACCAACTCAGCAAATATAAACAAGACATTTTCTTGTTATTTTCTTTCTTTTTGTAAAGTTGCGCAACTTTATCTTTTATAGAGAACATATTTCTCTAACAATAAATTATCTTTTTATTTATCATAATATACACAATTATTTTTGTGTTATAATCAATAAAAATATTTGCCCCCACATTCGTGTTGGTATCCTTTTTTAAATCACACACTTATATGATTTAAATCAATATTTTTCTAATCAAGAAATTGTCACACAATTCTTTTACAAATTTCTTTTGTTATACTTATCATACAATGAATAAGATAACTATATCATAAATATTTAATTGAATAAAATATAATTTCCATACAAGAGATTAGAATGTTTATTCATATATAAATCATTCTTCACATAATCTCTACATAGGAAATTAAAATATTTAATCAATTAAAATATTTATTTCAACACTTAATTTCTATAAAAGAAATTAGAATATTTAATCAAATAAATATTCACCATATCACATGATTTATACAAAAGAAATCATAATGTTTCAAGCATCTTTGACCGATGTCGCTTAAACATTTATTTCCGGTTGCACGTTTGCATCCCGTAATATCGGCACGTTTGCCACATTATTCTCAAATCAAACAATACTTTGCTTGTAATTATTTAATTTCAAAATTATCAAATATATTATATTAAACCAAAATTAATATATCCATATATATATGATATTATATATTATTCTTCTTTCATTTTAGTCACCACGATGACAAAACAACTATAATATATATAGTCAATAAATCAGATACATAATATGTCATATATATTCTTAAACAAATATATATACAATTTCGTTTATCATTAAAAATACCGTTTAAAAATTATATAATAATTAATTAGAATATTAATTATTACACTTAATTAGAATGTTGATCATTTATCTTTAATCGAATATAAAACTAACTAATTATAAAAATAAATATTCATGTCATCAATTATTCGTTTCTTAATTAATTAGATGACCTTTAACATTCTATAAGAAATCTTTGTCAATCAAAGAACACATGATTTGTGACAAATTTCAAAATTATCTATTAAAATAAAAATAGATAGAAAACAAATATTAATTTATATATATATATATATATATATATATAAATTTCTAGATAATCATACTTATTATGAATAACATGAATCATCTTTATATTAGCTAATATGCATGATTTATATTAATAATCAATTAGCACATAATTAAATTAAATATAACCACAAATATATTTCATATCTTAATCGAAGCACTTACATTGCCATGTTTTGAACAATAATCGACGTTAAACGACTATGCATGCTCAGAATACATCTGAGTAGATTATTTTCATCAAAGCAATTTTTACGAAGACAATTTCGACTAACATAGTCGTGTCTTTTTAAATGCATGATTATAATAAGTTCTAAAACAAATAACTTATTTAATCTCATTATACATATGACCTTCATTTTCTGTCATTATGAATCACATAATTTCTATAAAAGAAATTATTAGGATACCTAATTCATTTCATAATTTCTACATAAGAAATTATAATGATTTCAACCTTCATGATTAATGTAATTTAGACAAATCATATTATATATTTATATTTTATAAAAATCATTATGAACCCATTAATCTCATAATTTTTACACAAGAAAATTATAATGATTTTTACATCAAGACTCATGTCTGATTTCTACCAAGAAATCATTGACTACCCATTCATCTCATAATTTCTACACAAGAAATTAGAATGGTTTCAACATCAATGACTTTAACAAGTCTGATTTCTACCAAGAAATCATTGACAATCTCATTCATCTCATAATTTCTACACAAGAAATTGGAATGGTTTTTAACATCAATGACCATAGTCATTTTAGTAGATCTGATTTCTACAAAAAGAAACCAAATCATCTCATTCTCATAATTTCTACACAAGAAATTGGAATGGTTTTTAACATCAATGACCATAGTCATTTTAGTAAATTTGATTTCTACAAAAAGAAATCAAATCATCTCATCAGTTGGATTTGAACACATGACCTCCCTTCCGTCACGCACCATTGTGTCTGAACTTTAAACCACTGCACCAATGCGCCATTTAATTGTTGCATCACTTTTATGACTTTTTGTATCCTTTAATTAAAAGAATATATTTATTTCTTTGACTCAACTCTGTCAAAAAAAAAAAACAAATATTTACACACATTTTAAAATGATATCTTAATACCATAATAAAATATAGTACATAAAATAATGTATAAATAAATAGATTATCTCTCCTTATTTAATAATCATCATACCACATTCTTATTAATTATCAACTCTTAAATAATTTAAGAATCCATATATTATAACTAATTATTTTAAAACTGAAACAATATATTTCAATTATAATTAATTTTAATTACTATTATTAATTTATTTCTAGAAATTAAAAGCTAACTCTTTAGTTACTTTTATTTTCCATTTATTATTAATAATAATTTTAATAACCAACAAACATACATTCAAGTAAAAATAAAATAAATTATTGTTTTCTAATTTATTTTCTAGAAAATATTTATACAATGAATATACATCATTTTTATTTTTATTTTAGAATATATATCTACATCAACATATATTAGCTTATAAAAGTAATCTTTCATACAAATAATATTAATAATAAAAAATATTATATGTATACAATAAAGACTTATCTTTATTTGTAGATCCATCTTATTCCTTTACATTAACAACTTTTATATTGTCGAAATAAGTCATCATCTGTTTTATAACATCATAACTCGTATTCCTGAAACATCAAAGACAAAATTTCGATGGCACAAGCTACTAAATAACTTATCACACGAAACTGTTTTAAGATTGTTAGAAATCTTGTCTTGAAAAATAACAGAAAAATATATATACATACGATGTTACAAATAAATAAAAATAAAATAAGATATACGAAGAACAATATCACCGTATTTGATGGTTGATTCGAGGCATGTGTTAAACACATTTCCCTTAAAACAGTTCCACCGTCTCCCCATGCGCTAGAGCTTGTCACAGATGGCTGTCTCCCAGGGTACAACGAATCTAGTAGTGATTCAGCACCGGAATCACTACACAACGAGCTTGATAAAGTACCTGAACTATCACCGGGTTTCAACGGAAAATATCGAGCGAAGAACTCGAAGAACACTCACAAAACAATAAGAAGGCTTTTGGAATTCTAGAGTGAGAAAGATGAAGGATGAAGTATATGTAAAATGAATAATGAATGGGTGTATATTGCTGAGAATTAAACCTGTAAATAAAACCATCCAAACGTTTATTAGCAATAAATATTGCTCATTCATTTGTTAATTAATCCATAACTAATTAACATCAGCCTATACGTTGATTTGCAGAAATGCAATGTTAGACATTCAATGCTAATGCTAGCTAATTGAAGAGTCCATACGTTAGCCAATAGGCCAATTAAAGCTAAATGTTTATCCTAACATTATGCTTTAATTTTCTAATTAGGCATTAAATATTAATTAAACAATTAATATTTAATTATAATTTGGATTAAATTCACCGTTAATTCACGTTTGAATTTGTGTGAATTTTATTTGATTTTATTTATTTACAATCTTATTTCCATTCATTAATGGAATTAGCTTAATTCCAACATATATGTCTCTAATTGATACTGCTTAGCAAAATTCAACTGCATATATAGTTTAGTCATATGATCCAAAACTTCTTTAAATGTATCATATTTGGTTAACTGAATGTCAATGTCAATAGACTGGATAACAAAATTGTTAATCCACGTAATGATTTTTGAGTTATCTATCTCTCAAGTATCAACTAAAGCCTCATAATCAATCAAATTATCATTTATAAGTTTGATCTGCATCCCTGTTACATAATTCCACGTAGATTTTCTCCGCATATAATTTTTTCTTTACATGACTCCAATATGTATAATTTTTGTCATCTAATTGAACACTAATATAGACTGAAGCGAATCATCTTTACGACCAGACATGATGAAAACAGTAGCAACAAATACGAATCCCAAAATATAACAATGACAACACAAATACAATAGCACGAATACAAATTTCCTTACAAAATTAGTTAGAGCAACAACTAATCAAAAAGAAGTGAAAACAAAAAAATACCATTAACGATTACAGACTCCAAAACCAAATTTCTAATTGGAAACTGTAGATTAGAAGTTTTAGATTGAACAAAGAGAATCCATAAATGGAGGCTCTGATATCATTATAAGATAAAGAGAGAAGTTTAGGTTTCTTATTAGCAAGCATAAATAAAATGAACGCAATAAAAAAACTTATATAATTAGTGATTACAATAAATCGAAATAACTTTAAGTGTTAATAGACTAAAATACCCTTAAGTGTTAATAAAGATAAAAAAATATTAAATTAAGGTGAATTAATATAACACTTCACCGTCATGATTCTCGTTTCAACTCAAAGTGCTTCTAGATGTAATTGAAGCCGTGACATTTGGTTAATAAATATATAAAAAAAAGTAATATATCTAACCGCTTCTTCCTGAATTTCTCTATTTCGGTTCTCTAGCACTTCTCATATATATATATATATTACATTTTCGGTGATGATGTCACATTATTTATTTCGGATTTAGAAGAAAGAATTTAGAAAAAAGATTGTAAAATGAATTTACATATGACACAATTTGGCCACTTCTTTTTCAATCTCATCCCCTCTCTCATTTCATACTCTTACTATATATATATATATTATTTTTCTAAATGAAAAATATAACTCTCTCCATGAAACTTTAATTAATATAATTTATATCTACAATTCTATATAAAATTCATTCCACATCAATCTAATAGTCATTTCATGAACGCGGATTAAAATTTAAATATATTTATGGCTGCTAATTGGTATTTGGTATTGAAAATTACCTAATTTTAAATAAATATTTCATTATTAAATTTCACTCGGTCGATCAGAACAGGTCATAGTCAAACTCCAACAATGCAATTAATGCTAACTCTCAAGGGCAATTATTTTTAACCTTAACAAAACTCTATATATATATACTCCACCTTATATACCAAATTTAACACCTATCCTTCTTTTCTCTCTCATTGACCTTTCAACTATCGGTCAAATCATGATGCAGATCACTTCAACAATGCCATCTCAAAACATCAAGACTTTTCCGGCCAGACGTACCAGCTTCAAGATCGCCGGATCTCCCCTCAGTTCAGCCATAACAGCCACACCCGTCACCTCCAATGAATCAACTAGGAAACACCTCTCAAATCTAGACAAATTACTTCAAAAACAATCCCATCCAACTCCGCCGGAGCTTGTGAATTCCGACACAACAGAAATGAGTAGGGGAAAAGGGATTCTACAGAGTCTCAATTTAGCCCGTCTTTGGCCTCAATTAAAGGCGGCAGAAGATATGTCTCCACGTCACTTGAATCGTCTGCAACGGTTACTATCCAAATCAATGGAATATTCTCCCCGGAGCAACCTCGGTAGGCGGTGGAGAGAATATCACGGTTCTAACGATTGGAACGGTCTTCTCGATCCACTAGACGAGAATCTCAGGCGAGAAGTCGTCAAGTACGGCGAGTTTATCCAGGCGGCGTATCGCGTTTTCCACACCAACCCCTCCACGTCACCTGACAAGGCACCCTTGCCTCGCCACGTCATACCTCCCGACAGGTCATATAAGGTGACAAAAGGGTTGTACGCCACGTCATCAGTCGGGTTGCCTAAATGGGTCGATGACAAAGCGCCAGATCTCGGATGGATGACCCAGAGAACGAGCTGGGTCGGGTACGTCGCAGTATGCGACGACCCGAGGGAGATCGCCCGTATGGGAAGGAGGGATATAGTAATTGCGTTACGTGGGACCGCCACATGTTTAGAATGGGCTGAGAATTTCCGGGATGTGTTGGTTCAAATGCCTGACGAAGAATCCGAATCCAACCCTAGCCAGGCTAAGGTGGAATGTGGGTTCCTTAGCCTTTACAAGACCACGGGAGCACACGTGCCGAGTCTAGCTGACTCAGTGGTTCAAGAGATCAGACGGTTAATAAACCTCTACAAAGGCGAGACACTCAGCATCACAGTTACCGGACACAGTCTTGGTGCAGCCCTTGCCCTATTGGTAGCCGACGATCTAAGCGTGTGTGCACCCGAGGTCCCCCCGGTTGCAGTCTTCTCATTCGGAGGTCCTCGAGTTGGTAACCGCGGTTTCGCTAGCCGTATCAAGTCAAAAGATGTAAAAGTGTTGAGAATAGTAAATTCACAAGACGTGATCACTAGAGTACCTGGTCTATTTGCAAGCGAAGGACTAGATAAAAAGATCCGAGACACGACCGCAGCTGGTTTGCTCGATGTGTTGGATGATAACATGCCATGGGCATACTCCCATGTGGGAACCGAGCTAAGGTTGGAGACTAAGATGTCACCTTATTTAAAGCCGAATGCTGATGTGGCATGTTGCCATGACTTGGAGTCGTACTTACATTTGGTGGACGGGTTTTTGTCGTCAAAATGTCCTTTTAGGTCGAATGCGAAGAGGAGTTTGTGGAAACTTGTGAATGAGCAAAGGTCTAATGTGAAGAAATTGTATACAAGTAAGGCTAAAACTTTGAGTCTTAATTTTGATAGGCATGGAATGGGAGGACCTGTTTCTCCTTCATGTTTGCCAAGCCCATCACAATAATGTTTTGTTTTGTTGTGGCCATGTAATTGTAAAGATGCTTCGTATAAGAAAAGAAAATGTATGCATCAATCATCATCATGTTCAACTTCAATAATTGTAAATAAATTAAATCATGTTATTACAAGGTATTCTATTAATATTTTAACATTTAAAAAACAATTATGTTCATTAAATAAGAAAAACATCTGTACAAAGAACTATATCTTAATTTTTTTACCAAAAAAAAAATTAAATAAAGTGATATCTTATAATTGATTTTTTTTTTCTTCTAGAAATGAAGATTTATATTCTCCACCACTATCACGACATTTCTTAATGGGATAGATGACACTGTCGTTTCTTAATGGGATAGATGACACTTTTATATGAGATAATAGATACTTCTTTATTTTAACTTTAATCTCTAATAATGATTATTCAACTTAAATTTAAATGAGATGACTCAGCCGGCTTGACTTGATTAAATATTTATTAGTTTAACTCGAACTCGATTTTATAAATTTAAGT